>NC_138754.1:24905112-25505112 GCF_965113315.1 Podarcis vaucheri | reverse complement strand
CAGTTGGGAGCCACCCAGCGTGGCTGGAGAAACCCAGCCAGATGGGCAGGGTATAAATTTATTTTAATTATTATTATTAGAGAAGAGTCTATACTGCTCCATCAAAGCCCCACAAACCACCCTGAGCTAGTGTGGGGCGCATAAGGCTTTAACTGGAGAAAATCCAAACTCACCCGATTAGAGCGAAGTGGAAGGGAAGATAAATGGGGAAATGGGGTGTCCATAGAGATCATTAGGGGGCTGGAGGGAGTGATGGATGAGACAACATTAGGGGAGCTAACTGTGCACAGCTCTGATAAATGAGGACTAATGAGGGGCAAAGGCATCAGCAAATATTTGTGAAGGCTGTAAACAAGAGGGAGGGGAGGCCTTTGCGACAGGAGCTGGGACCAAAGGAAATTGAGATGGAGCCAGAATGCAAATGGCATTAGGCAACTGTGCAAAGGCAGCACTGAGCTCAGGGCTTCCCGGCTCCAGAAATAAAAGAAAAGGGCTTCGTCAAACTCAGTGTTACGTACACTGACTGGCAGCACTGACTCTTCAGAGATCTCTCCCAGCCCTGCCTGGAGATGCCAGGGATCAAACCCTTCCACATGCCAAGCAGATGCTCTGCCACTGAGCTGCAACAGCAAATGGAGGAAGCTGCCTTAGGCAGAGTCAGGCGGTTGCTCCATGTAGGTCAGTGATGCCTACACTGGTCGGCAGCAGCTCTCCGGGGTTTCAGAACCCAGGACATTCCCAGACCCTACCTGGAGATGCTAGGGATTGAACTTGGGACATTCTGCATGCAAAGCAAGTCCTCTATTCCTGAGTTATATCCTCTTCCAGAATATTTACAGTGGTACCTTGGTTCTCAGATGCCTTGGTACTCAAACAACTTGGAACCCAAATGCTGCAAACCCGGAAGTATGTGTTCTGGTTTGTGAACTTTTTTCCAGAAGCTGAACATGCTCCATTTTGAGTGCCACACTTCCATTTTGAGTGTTACACTGAGGTCTGTCTGTTTTTGCTATTTATTTTTGTATTTTTGTGGCTTTTTTGTTTCGTTTTTGTGACTGTGTGGAACCCAGTTTAACTACTGATTGATTGATTGATTGATTGATTGATTGATTGATTGTGTGACTGCAGTACATTGTTTATTGCTTTCATTTTATGGATCAATGGTCTCGTTAAATAGTAAAATTCGTGTTAAATTGCTGTTAAGTTTGAGAACCAAGGTGCCACTGTACATGATGCCACCAGACTCTTCCTTCAGATAGCCTCTGAAAGCCTCGTTCATTGGGTTCAGCCCCGGGATTGTCCTGTGGGAGTGAGTTCCACAGTTTAACTTTGTACTGCATGAAAAAGTCCTTTCTCTTGTCTTGCCTTCACCTTCCAACATTCAGCTTCATTTGATGTCCCTGAGTTCTAGTGTTAGGAGAGAGGAAGGAAAACTTTTCTCTGTCCACTTTCCCCATGCCATCTGTAATTTTATAAACGTTTTCAGGAGCGGCCTGTGGGTTTTCAAATGGTCACCATGATCCTACGAGCTGAGCCCTCCCATTGTGATCCAGGGCACATTTATGTAGCTGACGTGATTAATTACATAAATTACGTTCTCATTGATGCTGTTATCAACCCATTCAGTTCAATGCAAAGGAAACACAATGCAAATTTGTGGGGGGTTATAATGACCGAGATGCGGGTGGTGCTGTGGGTTAAACCACAGAGCCTAGGACTTGCCGATCAGAAGGTCGGCGGTTCAAATCCCCGCAACAGAGTGAGCTCCCGTTGCTCGGTCCCTGCTCCTGCCAACCTAACAGTTCGAAAGCACGTCAAAGTGCAAGTAGATAAATAGGTACCACTCCGGCGGGAAGGTAAACGGCGTTTCCGTGTGCTGCTCTGGTTTGCCAGAAGCAGCTTAGTCATGCTGGCCACATGACCCGGAAGCTGTAAGCCAGCTCCCTCGGCCAGTAAAGCGAGATGAGCGCCGCAACCCCAGAGTCGGCCACGACTAGACCTAATGGTCAGGGGTCCCTTTACCTTTACCTATAATGACCGAGAGCAAGAACAGCAAGCATAGATAGTATTTGTTGGTTTTGCTTCCACTCCAGACATAGGACGAATAATCAAACATCTGCAGTTTCCACTCCTCTGCCTGCTTTTGCCAGAATTCTCCAACATTCCTTTTAGTGGCTTGCAAAACACCATAATATTTTTAACCTCCCACCCTGCATGAATCAGTTAGTGAGCCAGTCCCACATGTCATTCATATATATATATATATAGTTTTCCAGCAGTTTTAAGCGTTTGGCAAGCCTTGCTTGGGAGGCTAGGAGGGGGGGGTCATCTCTGAAAAAAACCATGCCAAAAATATCATTCCAAGGCTCAAATGATTGAGCCTCAGCACAACGGTCCTCTCTCTCTAAGCAAAAGAAGAGGTGGTTGCCATGGCAACATGCCTCTCAAGGACCCTCCTGCAAGGCTAAAGAGTTGTCCAATTGTGGATGAGTGTGTTTGTGAGAATAGGTGTTCCCGGGGATTGTTAACTGGGAGCCTGGCAGGAGCCTCTTCTGGTGCTTTTAAAGACCTACCTTGGAGAGCGTTGGGCCCTGATGTCAAGGAAGGATGGAGCGCAGAGCAAATAGTTGTCGCCTAATAAATGTGTATTGACACATTCGGGAACTGTTGCTCCTGCAAATAATTAAATGCATGGGGGTTTCCTATACAGGCATCTATTGATGTGTACATATCAATGCAAATGTATTTTTTTTAAAAAAAGTCATAAGCGGGAGAAGGCTCTCTTAGTGATCTTGACCTCATTGCTTGCCTGTCATTCAGGATTACAGCATGGGGGGGGGGTTGCCTATTCTCTATGGGAGGAGTAAACTGACTCCATTGAGCTGTCCTTAAGTGTCCTCGTTGAAAATGGAAATGAGCTCTGAGGCTCATCTTTAGTTAAAAGTTCCCAACAGGCAGTGGCAGCGAGGAGATTTTCGTTTTTAATTACCGTGCATGGCTAGTGGATATGTAAAGTAAAGGTAAAGGGACCCCTGACTGTTAAGTCCAGTCGTGGACGACTCTGGGGTTGCCCGCTCATCTCACTCTATAGGCTGAGGGAGCCGGCGTTTGTCCGCAGACAGCTTCCGGGTCATGTGGCTAGCATGACTAAGCCGCTTCTGGCGAACCAGAGCAGCGCACGGAAACGCTGTTTACCTTCCCGCTGGAGCAGGACCTATTTATCTACTTGCACTTTGATGTGCTTTCGAACTGCTAGGTTGGCAGAAGCAGGAACCGAGCAACGGGAGCTCACCCCGTCACGGGGATTCGAACCGCCGACCTTCTGATCGGCAAGTCCTAGGCTCTGTGGTGTAACCCACAGCACCACCTGGGTCCCTGCTAATAATCTTTATTAATTTCACATTTCACACATAGACATATATGCATAAATAACAAATATAGACAAAATAATATGTATATGTATGCTGGCTCCCTCGGCCAGTAAAGCAAGATGAGCACCGCAACCCCAGAGTCGTTCGCGACTGGACCTAATGGTCAGGGGTCCCTTTACCTTTTCCTAATAAAGATTATTATTAGAGAGAGAGAGAGAGAATTTGTTTCCTCTTCTCAGACAGAAGGATGGAAAACTTCTTTCCACATCAATATAGTGGTAGTGATTCTCCATTTTGTAGCTCCATTAGTATGTGAGTGTTTGGGGAAGGGGGAAAATAGGCATGGGATAATTTAATCCCACTTGCGTTGTCCTGCTTAGTTACATTAGCCCCCATTAGTAATAACTTTTACGCTAATTGCTCTCTCCGTTCAATATAATTAAAAGATACACAGAGACTTACCGGAGTCCTCTGCAATTTATTAAATGATTATTACTTTGGGGATTGGGCAGTATTAATCATCACCATTATTTATTAGAATGTTGCCATTAATTTAGGATCGCATTACTTTTTGTCACTGGGGTCTCCTTTCATTATATTTGCAGAGGGGAAAGAAAGAGGGGAGGGGCCCGATCCTCGCCAAATGTTTCCGCACAAGTCTGATTAAAATGAGCAGGACTTCCTCCATGTTTTCTTTCTTTGTGAAAATCCCTCAGCCTCCTCTTTCTGTAAGGAAATGCCCAGGGTGGTGGTATGTTCAGGGATAAGTAGGGCTGACACATTTCAAAAAGTAAAAAACCAGGGCACCCCGAAATTGTTGAGCTTTTTCGATTGATTGCCTAAGATCCAGGACAAAGCACCACCTTTCATAAATCCCCCCCAGACGTCAATTCTGCCTTCAAAATCCTGGTACTGTCCGGGAAGATCTGGACGTATGGCAGCCCTAGGGAGGATCTGTAATTTTCAACTTATCGTTTTCTCAGTCTTAAGTTCTGCTCTCCACATTGTTGACGGAGAAATCCGAGAGCTCCCTTGGACAAAAAAACAAGGACACCAGCCAGGAATGCCAGAGCAAAACAGTAGCCAGTAGGCTTGGTCTTTATTGAAGACTGTTGCGACAGGACTCCCAGCTGCCACCAGGTGAAACAAAATGGAAGCCCAGAACAAAAGAAGACCCCAACTTTTGTTAGTTACTGTCAGGGGCTCAGGGACAGAGGCACAGCGGAGACAGGAGATGGAGAGCGAATGGGAAGAATCTGAGGACAGCGGGGGAGAGAATGACAGTGATCCGAGGGATTCCATGAGCCTCTCCAGCGAATCAGAGGATTCCCAGAAGGGGGCGCCGGTGGTCAGGACAAGGGGGGTCCCAGGGGGGACGCACCAGAAGCAAGGGGCCAGCGGGGATTCCCAAAGCGGCAGCTGGAGATCAGGACCAGCTTCCCCACCAGAGCGTAGCGGGGGGGGGGGAAGGTTCCCGTGTGTCAGGGCCAGCGTCTCCTCCAGCAGGGAGAGGAGATGAGTCAGGGCTGACCACGCCTCCATCGGAGAAGGGGGGAATGGAGGGGAGGTCAGAACCAGCTAACCTCCCGGAAGAGGAGGAAAGCAGTGACAGGAGTAGTGTAACGATCAGAAGGAAGGTTGGGAGCTGGGCGCGCGTGCCAAGTTCAAATGTACAGGCGCGCGGGACAGCAGAGAGCCCGGATTGGGAACCAGGTCCTAAAGCCCGCCGGAGGGAGGGAGAACAATCCGGGGAATCAGCGTCGGAAGAATCTAGGAAGGGTGAAACCCCAGCGGGCAGGAGGACCCAGCGGAAGAGAGAACAAAGAAGGAGGTGGAGCAAGGCGAGGGTCTTAAACTGGTGTCGGGGAGGGACGGATTCAGACGGAGCTTCAGCCGTCTAGAGTTTCAGACGTAGGGCTGCGCGCTGCGGCTGTGGAAACGGAAATGAACTTCAATAAAGACTTTTGTACATAACAACGGAGTGGCGTTGGTCCTTTGTGAGCTGGGACCAAGGGCAGCCCTGACAGTTACTAATCCCCCAAACTACACCCCTAGAACTACATCACAACTACATCATGACTACATCATTGACACGTCACAAAAAGGAGGGGTTGAGGGAGGAGTTGTGGAGGTAACCTGAGTATCTTGTCACCTGGCTGGTTCCTCCTTTCCCCCTCCCCATGAGTCATTTCCAGAGGACAAAGGGGAGTTGGCAGTTTCCTGCCCCCAGAGGGAAGTTCTGATCATTGTCCTTTGTTCCAGTCCGTGTTGAATCCACTCCCATATGCAAGTCCTTTGTGACCTTGATGGTCTTCTGTCTAGGACCATCAGGGTTGGCATGCCAACTGGGCAGGGTTCCTGTGTATGTGCTGGTATGCTCAAGAGATTATGGCTGCCCTGTATCAAACCTTCCCCATTTTGTAGTCCTTCCTTCATGGAGTAAAATAAAAGTGGAATGGTGCAGATCCGATGTATGGTTGACTTTCTATGAATTTATAACAGAAGCATAGCGTATGTTGTGTGTGATTGTGTGTGTGTTGAGTTTGTACAAATTGAATGATTGGGGGGAGGGGGTTTCCTGCAACAACATTTCCACACCAGTCTGCATCTTTCAAAAGAAGCCGATGGGAGATTTCATCAGGATCTCAGGTCAATTTCTTCAAACCAGGCACCTATTTCTGGGCAGTTTTGCTTACACATTTGTGCAGACCAAAGTTCCCCAGCCCTGCTCTGCCAGATTCAGCAGGTGAATTCTGCTTCAACCTTTTAAATGCCTGCTGAAAATGATTGACTTGATTTATTTGATTCGATTTATTGTGTTTCTGTGCCGAATTCTGTTCAAAGGAATCCCATTTTCTATTCCATCAGGCTTACGCAGGCAGTTAAGAATACACATTTCCACAATAGTTAGTTGATTTCTGATTTTAACATTTTTAATATACAGTGGTACCTTAGTTCTCAAACTCAATCCGTTCTGGAAGTCCATTCCAAAACCAAAGCGTTCCAAAACCAAGGTGCGCTTTCCCAGAGAAAGTAATGCAAAATGGATTAATCCATTCCAGACTTTTAAAAACAACCCCTAAAACAGCAATTTAACATGAATTTTACTATCTAACAAGACCACTGAGCCATAAAATGAAAGCAATAATCAATGTACTGTACCATAAAATAAATAAGACAGTATAGTAAATGATTGGGACGTGGGTGGCGCTGTGGGTTAAACCACAGAGCCTAGGACTTGCTGATCAGAAGGTCAGCAGTTCGAATCCCCACAACGGGGTGAGCTCCCATTGCTCTGTCCCTGCTCCTGCCAACCTAGCGGTTCAAAAGCACCTCAAAGTGCAAGTAGATAAATAGGTACCGCTCCGGCGGGAAGGTAAACAGCATTTCCGTGTGCTGCTCTGGTTTGCCAGAAGCGGCTTAGTCATGCCGGCCACGTGACCAGCTGTACGCCGGCTCCCTTGGCCAATAAAGCGAGATGAGCGCCGCAACCCCAGAGTCAGTCACAACTGGACCTAATGGTTAGGGGTCCCTTTACCTTTACCTTTTATTGCAGATGATAAAATTAAAATTAACAATTTTTCTTACTTGCACTGATGATAGTCATTGTTCGGATGGGGGGCTTTTATCCATTTCCGCAGTCACACAATCAATCAATCAGTAGCTGAACTGGGTTCCACACTGTCACAAAAACAAATAAACCAAAAAAGCCTCAAAAAGAAAAATGCAAAATCAATAGCAAAAACAAAATCGCCAAACTTAATCCATTCTGGAAGTCCATTTGACTTCTGAAATGTTCAGAAACCAAGGCACAGCTTCTGATTGGTGCAAGCGCCCCAGGAACAATAGCCGACAACTGCATCAGACGTTCGGCTTCCGAAAAGCATTCAAAAACTGGAACAGTTACTTCTGGGTTTCTGGGGTTTGGGAACCAAGGTGTTTGGGAACCAAGACATTTGAGTATCAAGGTATCACTGTAGTTTTATTTTATGGTTTTACGTATAATTCCTGCAAATCACTCTTGTTATGAATAGTAGTATATAATTTTTAAATTTTTATAGCAGATATATAGATTCCTTTCAGGTATTTAAAAGCTAATATGCCTGTCCCTACTGACTCATACCCTCCAACATTTCTCCGATAAAAATAGGGATGTCCTATTCTATTATTATTATTATTATTATTATTATTATTATTATTATTATTCCCCTTCCATCTGACTGGGTTGCCCCAGCCACTCTGGGTGGCTTCCAACATACAGTATATAAAAACATTAAACTTTTTTTTAAACTTCCCTATACAGGGCTACCTTCAGATGTCTTCTAAAGGTTGCATGCTTATCTCATTGGCTGGGGGTCCTATAACTCCATAGCTTCCAGAATTTCTCCAATGAAAATAGGGACGTCCTACAGAAAAGCGAGATATTCCAGGATCAAATCAGAGAACAGGATGGCTTGTGTAAATTTGGGACTGTCCCTGGAAAATAGGGACACTGGGAGGGTCTGCTGACTTAACCTTCTCTTTTCCAGATTAAATATACCCTAACTCTTCCAACTCATCCAACTGCCCCTCATAGGCCAGAAATCTAACCACGACAGTTGTACCTTGGATCTCCAACACCTTGGCTCCTGAACAAATCGGCTCCCAAACAATAAAAACCCAGAAGTGAGTGTTCCAGTTTTCGAATGCTTTTTCAGAAGCTGAACGTCCGATGTAGATTCACAGCTTCTGATTGGCTGCAGGAGCTTCCTGCAACCAATCGGAAGCTGCGCCTTGGTTTGAACGGACTTCCGGAACAGATTCCATTCGACTTCCAAGGTACGACTGTACTTCAGTCTATATTGTCAAGAGTTCTTGCAAATTAATGAACACACACACACATTCTCCAATGGGATGGTGTACAATAAAATAAAACTGGCAACCCTTTCAAACCATATGTTGGAGTGCCTTGTTAATTATTTTGCAGGCTCTCCCTTGAAACAAACTGAAGCTGAATCAGAAGGGTTACAAACCCAAGCACAACCAGGGCCTTCTGGTTGCTTGGCAACTCCATCCCCATTTCCCACGACCCCACTGAGCCAGCCCCAACAGGATGAAACTGGCCGTTCCATGAATATAATTTGCAGCTTTTCCTCTTAGGCGTTAATTAAGCTGATTGATTACCAATGTATTTAAATGTCTCTGGGAATACACAGGCGCAAAATTCCACCCTGTAATTCAGCTCACCCTCCACCACCGCACTGACCCAGCCTCAGAAACAGCAACTGCGTCGTCGGCACATTGGATAATGCAACATGGGGAGGATGAATGAATTAACTTAGGCCGCGGTAACCGTCTAAGAGGATGAGAGAAATCAGGCACCATTTTCAGGCTGGAAAGAGATGACGCCAAACCCAACAACTTTGGCTTCCTAAAAATACTCAACAACTTTGGGTAGATCACTGCCAGTTTTTTAATACTGTGAATAGATTGCAGTCTATTGGGAGTTGGACGTCCCTGATTTAGAGCACTTGTACCCTGATCTGAAAAGGGTTTCCCTTCCCCGTACTCTACCCCAGTTGAAATAAAACAGCCCCTTCCAATGGTTTTCAATATGTAAAAGTCTTGACTCAAAAGGAAAGGGTGTTGGGGAGGGAAGAGGAAAAAGTAGGCAGATTTACATAGAATTTCCTTTCACAAGAGGCAACAATGGCCACCAACCTGAATGTCTTTAAAAGAGGATTAGACAAATTCATGGAGAAGATGGCCATTGATGGCTACTAGCTATGATGGCTATGCTGTGGCTCCATGGCCAGAGCAGCAATGCTTCTGAATACCAAATTCTGGAAACCGGAGGAAGGGGAGAGAGCTCTTGTGCTTGAATCCTGCTTGCAGGTTTCCCACAGGCATCTGGTTGACCACAGTGAGAATAGGATCCTGGACTAGGTGGACCATTGGCCTGATCCATCACGCTCTTCTGATCTTCTTGATGCTTCCGAATTCCAGTTGTTGGAAGCTGCAGGAGAGGATAGTGCCCTTGTGAGCTTCCCATTGGAGTGTCTGGTTGGCCACCGTGAGAACAAGATGCTGGACTAGACAGGATACTGACATGATCCAGCAGGGTCATCTTTTTATGGTTTAATGTTTTATTTAAGCATATTTACAAACAAACAGGAAGTGAGAGCTGGACCATAAAGAAGGCTGATCGCCGAAGAATGGATGCTTTTGAATTAAGGTGCTGGAGGAGACTCTTGAGAGTCCCATGGACTGCAAGAAGATCAAACGTATCCATTCTTAAATAAATCAGCCCTGAGTGCTCATTGGAAGGACAGATCCTGAAGCTGAGGCTCCAATACTTTGGCCACCTCATGAGAAGAGAAGACTCCCTGGAAAAGACCCTGATGTTGGGAAAGATGGAGAGCACAAGGAGAAGAGGACGACAGAGGATGAGATGGTTGGATAGTGTTCTCGAAGCTACCAGCATGAGTTTGACCAAACTGTGGGAGGCAGTGGAAGACAGGAATGCCTGGCGTGCTCTGGTCCATGGGGTCATGAAGAGTTGGTTACAACTAAATGACTAAACAACAACAACAAACAAACAAACAAACAATAAGGTACACACACTTAACCCCAAATACCAAAGAGATGAAAGGGAAAGGGTAAGAAAGAAAAAAGGTTGAAGTACCACACCCATTTGACTCCCCTCCACCAGCACTCATCATCTTTGAGTCATTTAAGTTCTTATTTACATTGCATATCATTTATCGCTGTAATTACTTCTTTTATAGTACTATTATGGTATAACATCAAGTCACCTTACAAACTTAGTCTAAACATATCAGCATGTTATCTTTACAGCAGTGTTAGTTCATATATTCTTTGAACCATAACCATTGTGCCCTTAATTTCTGGTGTTTTTTTGAAATCTTATTTCCACAGTTAATTTTGCCAGCAGGCTCACCTTACGCTCTTATTGGAAGCCCAGAAGCATGACCTGTGGAATGAATGTTCACCGATATCAATTTTTGTTTTCTATTGACTACTCCTGCTGTATCCTGGGCTTGTCATCTGGGCAACCCCAAGCAATTAATGGCCACACCATAGAGCATTTGACATATGACAGGTTGGAAAAGCACTTCTGTCTCCCTCAGATCTGAAAACTGCAGATGGTCTTTTTGTTGTGACTCTGTTCAAATTGGGTCAGGCTGCTAAAGAATGGCCAGGCTGTCCAGGTGAAGCAATCAGTGACTATTGTCAGGTATCCTGGGAGACAGGATTTCTGCTGTAGACCGCCTCCTGTGATGTATTTCTGCTGTAGACCTCCCCCTACTGTGATGTATGTACGATGTTTTTGGGGGTGGTCTTTGTGGGATTTCTATAAAGCTGTCAGTCAAGTCCAACATTCCGAGAGGACTAACTGCCTCTATGTGTCAGGCAGTTTTGTCAGTTGGTCGGTTGCTGCTAGGAGTGTTAACTGGTAACTGCTCGGATGCAGTCTTCTCATTTTTCACTACTATCTAGTATATAGTTTATCTGTTATGTAACCTAAGTCTAAGCCTGCCTTCAGGAACAACTATGTAAACCTGAATGAATCTGATAGTAAAGTAAAGGTAAAGGTAAAGAGATTCCTGACCGTTAGGTTCAGTCACGGACAACTCTGGGGTTGCGGCGCTCATCTCGCTTTATTGGCTGAGGGAGCCGGCGTACAGCTTCCGGGTCATGTGGCCAGCAGGACTAAGCCGCTTCTGGAGAAACCAGAGCAGCACATGGAAACGCCGTTTACCTTCCCGCCAGACTGGTACCTATTTATCTACTTGCACTTTGATGTGCTTTCGAACTGCTAGGTGGGCAGGAGCAGGGACCGAGCAACAGGAGCTCACCCTGTCGCGGGATTCGAACCGCCGACCTTCTGATCGGCAAGTCCTAGGCTCTGTGGTTTAGACCACAGCGGCACCCCTGTCCCACGACAGTAAAGTAGTTTAATATGATTCAGATTAATGTGTGTTTTCTTTAAGAGGGACAGAAAGGGATTATCAACCAGGAAGGTATAATTATTGATAAGACTCAAACGAGTTAGCAACCCGCTTGTTGTGGCATATACTCAAACAGGGGATCATTTAAACTCTGCTAAATTATATAAACATTCCCACAGTCTTGAGCTACAGGGTGGGCAGTTTCAAAAGTCTTTTAAGGGCCTGCACACCGTTGTTCAGGGTTCTCCCCTCCCTCCTGCGGGTGATGAGTGGGGACCCTGTTGCTACAGTTTAATAAAGATCAGGCTTACTAGCCGCTTTGCTTCTCAATATACTCTGGTTGTCCTCTGTTATTTTCTCCTACCAATAGGGAACCCACTTAAGGACTCTATAACGGGCTCTTGGATACCTCATAAGGGAAAGGAGCAGGTTTTTTCCCATAACACGATGAATGGCTCACACTTGCACATGAGCCATCCCAACCCCAACTCCAGCCAGGGAGAGACTACCTGAGTCTCCTTTCCTGGGGGAATCAGGGTGTGGCAAGTTCACACACACACCCCACTCAATTGTGGGTGCAGCGTCATTTCGAATCATCCTCGGAGGTCATTCTACCCTTACCTTAGCCCTACCTTGAGACGACTGGGGATGCACATCCAAGAAATCTAGAATGTCATGACTAACCAGCAGACCAGTGTGTAATTATTGCCTAGAGAATTACATGATTATATTACAAAATGGAGATCTCCGTGTCATTAGGAAACCTCTCCAAAGGCGTTGTTTTATGGGGGGGGGGGAATGCTTTGAAACTATCCACATAATAAGCCATACCTCAAATCCAGATTGCTAATTAAAGCCATATATTATCGTCAGCTCCGCTATTGGTATGGAAGCGTGGCACTAGCTCATTAGATGGTAATAAATGCATTTTTAGAGAAAAAGCAGGGGGGGTGAGTTAGGCAAAGCAGAAAGTTTCAGGGAACTTTCGAGAAACAAATGCTGGGCTTTGTCCCTCCCCAAGTTCTCCCCCCCTCCCCATTTTCATGCAGCCACCAACCCTGGTAGGATGGAAGGCAAGGAGCCCAACAGTAGGTGGCGCCAGAGCCTAAGAGAGGCAAACTCAACCCATTCTAGTTCCCATCCTCTTGTATTCTGAGTTCTACAAGGGCAATACTTCAGAATGCGGAGGAGGAAAAAGCTGGTTGTGAGGAAAAAGACAGAGAAGTGAGGGCTGGCTGAGGGAAAACTGAGGGTTCTTTGTGGGAGGGGGGCCTCCTGTGACTTTATCAGCTGAATGCATGTAATAATATAATAATAATAATAATTTATTATTTATACCCCACCCATCTGGCTGGGTCCCCCCAGCCACTCTGGGCAGCTTCCAACAAAACACTAAAATACAATAACCTATTAAACATTAAAAGTTTCCCTAAACAGGGCTGCCTTTAGATGTCTTCTAAAAGTTTGGTAGTTATTTTTCTCTTTGACATCTGGTGGGAGGGAGTTCCACAGGGCAGGTGCCACTACCGAGAAGGCCCTCTGCCTAGTTCCCTGTAACTTGGCTTCTCGCAGCGAGGGAACCACCAGAAGGCCTCAGCACTGGACCTCAGTATCGGGACAGAACAATGTAAAGTAACAATGTAAAGAAATCAGCAGGAGAAAAAGTATTTCCCATCACTGCATCCCACTATTTGGAAGAGGGAACATAATGGCCCTGCCAGGTAGCAGACTTTGCAATAATCTGGAATAAGGAGAACCACTTCCATCGATATTTCTTCTTTATAGATACTCAGTTGCACCCTAAAAGTCCACAGCAAGCTCATTCCTTTCAGGTAGCTTTGCTTTGACTCCTCCCGGATTAAAATGCGTGATTTCCAGGCACGCTCATTACAACGCGATTTTGAAATGCAGACATTTTATGGGTCTTCCGTTCGCGGCAGCAAAAGGTCTTTGTCTGTATTTTGGAGAACAACAACGTCTGAAAAACAAGGCCAGGAATCAATGCCCAGAAAGATGAATCACAAAATCTTCCCAGGGGGAGCCCTGGCCTTCTACAGATTGCCGGAAAGAGGGTCAACTGCTCTTTCCCAAAACACACACAGACCGATCCCGGCAAGCTCAATGCTTTGCATCTCGCAAAACCGACGGAGGGTTTTTAACTCATTTTAGGCACGCCAGACATCGAGGACCCCATGAGATGTGTTAACATTTCCTTGAGATGATTCACAAGGTGGGATGAGAGTGCAAAAGGAAATGTCTCATTGAAGCTGGAAAGAGGAACAGGGCTACAACACAAAATCCTGGGGGAGGGAGGTAAAAAAATGAAATTAGTGCAAGAAAGAAATTATTAGTGCAATTATTGTTATTAGTGCAATTACTATTATTAGTGCAATTATATTATTATTATTACTATTATTATTACTATTATTATTACTATTATTATTACTATTATTATTATTATTATTATTATTATTATTATTATTATTATTTACTTTCCATTCAGAAGGTCCCAGGTTCAATTCCTGGCATCCCCAGGTAGGCCTGGGTGTGTCTCTTGACTGGAGAGATGCTGCCAGCCAGTGTAGACTGCACTGACTTAGATGGACCAATGGTCTGATTCAGCATAAGACAACCTCCTTGAGATTTCTTAACGCATTGCAAACAGCCAAGCTGAAATTTCTCTTACGTTTTCCCGAGGAAACATCTGAGATTTCATCTTCTCATCCTGCCCCTGTGAAACAAGAAAGCCACTTTATAGAATCTCCCGTGAATTTTTTTCAGCAATTCTGAGGCCATTTCCACACACACTGCCTGCAAAAGGCCTGGGGCTTTGTGGAAGATCAAGGGGGTGGAGCGAGTCCCCTATTATTATTGTTGTTGTTGCTGTTGTTAGAGATTTTGTTGATTTACAAAAGTGTGAAATATCTCTCTCGTGTCCCCCCCCCCCATGTAACATTTTTACAAATCAGTTTCATTTATTGAGACATTAGGAAGAAAAGGGGGAAAGAGGTGGAGGGGGAAAGATGGGTGGGGGTCTGGTGGCAATTTTTCTATTTTACTTAATATATGTAGGGTTTGGTGTCAGCGTTGTTTGTGCAGGTTCTCTGCTGTTCACTTGTGTTCCTTTGCTGATGAGAGAGGTTGGGGTTGGCCTAGGGTGTGGTTGTTCATATGTGGTGGGCTGTGGTGGTCTTTGTTTTCATGCGTGAATGGGGTGGGTGGGTGTTTTGGATCAGGTTAGCCAGATTGATTTGTATGCTGTTGGTGGATTATTGTCATTGTCTTGTTGGGCTGTGTATGTAATAATGGGGAGCCATACCAGGGTGAAGGTGTCGTCTTCTATTTGTCCCCATGTCATTTTCAGTTTATTGGTTAATTTTTCTAGTAGGGCTGTTTCCCATACTCTTTGGTACCATTGGTCCATGCTTACTCCTGACAGGTCTCTCCAATGTCTGGCTATGATACTTCTGGCTGCTGAAAGTAAGTGGGTTATGAGGTCTTTGTGGTGTAAGTGGGCATTATTATCTTGGAAGATGTTTAGTAAGGCCAATTCTGGGGTGATTTCTAATACTTGCTTGGTTATTTTACTTATTTCTTGTATGGTTGTTGTCCAGAATGGTTGGACTTTGGGGCACTCCCACCACATGTGGAGGTATGTGCCTGTGGAGGTGCACCCTCTCCAGCATTTTGGTGAGGTTCTTGGGTGTATTGGCGCTAGTTTTCTTGGTGTTAGGTACCACCTGTAGGTGAGTTTCACAGAGAGTTCTTTTCTTTTTGTTGATATGGATTTAAAGGGAGGTTTAGAGCACATTGGAGCGAGTCCCCTATGAGGAAAGCTGAGTAAGAGGTGAGATTATAGAACTGGCACTAGAACACATGAGCTTCCAATGAAGCTGAATGTTGGGAGATTCGGGACAGGTAAAAAGAAAGGATTTAGTCACGCAGCAAATAGTTAAACTACAGAACTTGCTTCTGCAGGAGACAGTAATGGCTACCAACATGGATGGTGTAGTGGAAATGTGGAATACAATTGTATTTTGAGGAGTTAGGTGGCATGTCCCTTTCCCTTTAACACCCCCAGTTTGAGGGCTGGTGGATTCTTGTGTTTCACACACCTGTCGGGAGTTTATTGGGTTCTTCTGTGTTGCAAGTGCTGGCTGGTTGCCGGCTGCAGGTAGTGGGAGACTCTCAGCTGCTCTGTATTAATCATGAGTAATGCCAGGTGCAGGGACACAGCTGGCGCTGTGGGTTAAACCACAGAGCCTAGGACTTGCCGATCGGAAGGTCGGCAGTTCGAATCCCCGCAACAGGGTGAGCTCCTGCCAACCTAGCAGTTTGAAAGCATGTCAAAGTGCAAGTAGATAAATAGGTACCGCTCTGGCGGGAAGGTAAACGGTGTTTCCGTGCGCTGCTCTGGTTCGCCAGAAACAGCTTAGTCATGCTGGCCACATGACCCGGAAGCTGTACGCCGGCTCCCCCAGAATCGGTCACGACTGGACCTAATGGTCAGAGGTCCCTTTACCTTTGCTTTAATGCCAGGTGCACTTGATTACATCAAGGCAGGCTATAAAAGCCATAGGTGGGAGGGGCCCGATGAGCTTCTGCCCAGATCAAAGGACCTGATGCTCAGAGACCAATGGTCGGGCTCTTTCTCCTGCTGCTCTACCTGGTAGCTGGGTAGCTGAAGGGGAGATTGGGTAGCCCCTGTTGGGTATGTTTTATTTTATGCTTTGCATGCCTGCTGTTTGTTTGTTAATCAAACTGTTTTGGTTCCCCTTCCACTTCCTCATTCCTTTTGTCCTGATATCTTTGGAAAGAACTGCTGTATTTGGCAGCTCAGATGGTATTAAGTAAATTCATGTAGGATAGGTAAGGGCATCAATGGCTACTACTCGTTGTGGCCTTAGGGCTACTGATTGCCTGCCTCTGCAGTAGCTCACAATACTGTGCATTTTGTCTTTCCTAAACTTCTGCTTTTTCGTGAAGGATGCACTTTTACCTTAGATCCCAACTCAATTTTCAGTTTTTTATATTTAAAAAAAATAGGGATGGGGAAGCCTCGCATCAATTTGGGAGATTCTATACAGCCCTCTCCCACCTGAGGAATAAATAAACTAAAACGGTCTGGGGTGGTTTTCACCTCCTCCTCTAAAAAAAAAAAAAAAAGCAAAAGTGCTTCATTTAAATTAATTAAACTGCATTTCCTGTGGCCGTTAATCACTCTGTATTTGTTAATCTAATTACCACTGTATTGATCAATGGGCGGAATAATGATTTGAATAAATGGAATTAAAATTAAGCTATCCAATTATTAATAATGAGGATGCTTGCTAAGTGGGAGTGAAATGAAAAGGCTTGATTGATTCCCAGTTATCTTGCAGGAGGTAAGAGGAGGCAAAGGCAGGGGTTGGAGGAGGGAACAGAAAACCTGCAATGGGTGTGCCAGCTATTGCAAAATATCAGGCCTCCCCCTTGATATAGCAGCCAACAGCCTCTAATGCCATTAAGATACTTGAACCCTTCTTGTTATTTATAGCTGCATTCATTGATTTGGATACCACCTTTTGAGCCAATGACCCTCAAGGCAGCTTGCAATGAGTTGTAATAATAGACATGAACATGTCATAATGCAAACCTCAGTAGAGCATCACCCAGTAGCCCTTAATGGCCTGCCTAATGGATGGAACCAGAAGGTAGTCCCAGGTCAACTGGCAAATTGGAGCTGGATGTACTTTCCGGCAGAGGGCAAAGAAACAAGCTTCTTGCAGCTGCTCCTTCCCTGGCCTATGGATGGGGCCAGGCTGACCTTCCCCCTACAGTGACCTCCTTTGGGGGACAGGAGGTACCAGTGGTGTAGCATGGGGGGGCAGGGGGATCATGCGGGGGCAGGGGCCTCAGCCCAATATACCTGGAGGAGCTTCTCCACCCCCATCGTTCAGCCCTGGACACTGAGGTCTAGCTCCGAGGGCCTTCTGGCCGTTCCCTCACTGTGAGAAGTGAGGTTACAAGTAGCAGTGCCCGCCCTGTGGAACGCCCTCCCACCAGATGTCAAGGAAATAAGCAACTTTCTGACTTTTAGAAGACATCTGAAGGCAGCCCTGTTTAGGGAAGTTTTTAGTGTTTGGTGTTTTATCGTGTTTTTAATATTCTTTTGGGGGCCGCCCAGAGTGGCTGGGGAGACCCGGCCAGATGGGCGCAGTGGTGTAGCGTGGGTTGTCAGCACCCGGGGCAAGGCAAGTAATTTGCGCCCCCTAACCCGTGGATTTTAGCGTACCCCCTTTCAATGCATAGAGACTTACCTGCAGCGGCAGCTTCTACTCAGTTCCCCGCGTCTCCTCGAGTCCTCCCGCCTCCTGCTCGGCAGCTCAGCCAATTGCATGCATTCACCTTTGGGCCAATGAGGAAGTGGATCCCACTTCCTGATTGGCTAGGAGGAGGATCCGTGTGACAATAGCAAAATTTTTGTGAAATCTGTGACAGCGCTGAGAGAGAGTGAGTGAGCCAGGTAGGGGCAGAGAGCTGCGAGTGTGAGCGCGCGCCCCCCAGATGTTGCGCCCAGTGCGGCTGGCCCCCCCTGCACCCCCACGCTATGCCACTGGATGGGCGGGGTATAAATAATAAATTATTGTGATGATGATGATGATGATGATGATGATGATGATGATGATTGTGATTATTGCCCTGGGCACACAATTAGGACGACACAAACCAATCCCCGGTTCATTTGTTTTTGTAACTGTGTGGAACCCAGTTCAGCTACTGATTGACTGATTGTGTGACTGCAGAAATGGATAAAAGCCCCCCATCCAAACAATGATCATCATCAGTGCAGGTAAGAAAAAAAATAATTTCATTTTTTAACATCTACCATACTGTCTTATTTATTTTATAGTACAGTACATTGATTATTGCTTTCATTTTATGGATCAATGGTCTCCTTAGATAGTAAAATTCATGTGATATTGCTGTTTGAGGCATTGTTTTTAAAAGTCTGGAATGGATTTGATCTGTTTTGCATCACTTTCTATGGGAAAGTGTCCCTTGGTTTTGGAACGCTTTGGTTTTCGAACGGACTTCCGGAACAGATTAAGTTCAAGAACCAAGGTACCACTGTATTATTATTATTATTATTATTATTATTATTATTATTATTATTGAATTTATATACCGCCCCACACCCAGAGGTCTCAGGGCGGTTTTCAGGACTGGAAATCCTGCTGCTATCTCCTGAGTTCCTCTAGCTTTATGCTCATCCCCGCCTTGTCATCCTGGGCCAATAATGCTCTGATTAACAGTCAGAGCTGCTTATTAGGCAATGGGGAGCCGCTTCTGGGTTTTAAGGGGACGGCACAGCAATATGGCTCAGCTTTATAGATTCATATGTTGCATCACATTCATATTTGATTATGTTTTCTCTGCTGGGAATATTAAAAAGATTATTGCATTCCTTTTGTTCTAGCTTCCTCCACAAAACCTGTGTGCGATGATGTAGGATGCATTGGGTCTAGTGATAAGGGCCGCTTTTCCACATGAAGGGGAGAAATTGGAGCTCGCTGGGAAAAAGCTGCTAGAGGGGCTTCCATACAATAGATTAACACAAGACAGTCCTGCCCACAGACTTACCATCTAAAAGGCATGACACACAAGGGGAAAGGGACAGGGAGGGAAGAGGAAAAAAGCAAACTCAGACAATGGTTCTTAAATGGTTCATGCCAGCTAGCATAGAAACAGCCAGTTGGAGCTAGTCTTTCAGAAAGGCTGATGGAATTAGTCCTGCTTCTCGTCTCTCCCACCAAGGCAGCCAGACCACCATTCGCAGTACAGTAGTGCCCCGCAAGACGAATGCCTCTCAAGATGGAAAACTCCCTAGACGAAAGAGTTTTCCGTTTTGGAGGTGCTTCGCAAAACGAATCTCCTATGGGCTTGCTTCGCAAGACGAAAATGTCTTGCGAGTTCCTGCGGGGGTTTTTTCCTCCCCCCCCCTTTTTCTAAGCCGCTAAGCCGCTTATCAGCTGATCCGATAAGCTGATAAGCCGCTAAAAGCCGCTAATAGCGCTAATCCTTCAATGGGCTTGCTTCCCAAGACGAAAAAACCGCTAGACGAAGAGAATCACAGAACGGATTCTTTTCGTATTGCGAGGCACCACTGTATTTGTTTTTCCCATGAAACTAGAGAGGAACACATAGAAATCATGAATGCAGCATAGTCGTTATTTTTATTCATATGCTTAAGATAATTTATATGCCTTCACACAAACCACAAGGTGGTTTATAACAAGGCAAACAGAGAGAAATCAATAAAACCCATCCAACAGCACAATCGTTCGAAAAACACACAACAAAGAGCAAAAGAGAAATGACCGATCAAAGTAGCAGCAATCGGATCTCTCCTGCTCCAAACACTCGCTGAAAAAGATTCATCTTAACTAGCCATTTAAAAGTACATAGAGATGGGGTCAGGCACACCTTACGAGGGAGGTGATTCCACATAAGAGAAGCTGCCACTGACAGGGGACAAGGGTTCAGGCAGGGGATATCCACAGGAGAGATACCACAGGGTATAGAACCAAGACCTTCTGCATGAAAGCAGATGCTATGCACTAAGCCACGGGCCCTCAGTTATCTTAGTAATTTCCTGCTTTCACTGGAGGTGGGTGGTGGTGCACAAGCCCGAGTCCCCACCAGGTATTTATCAGTTGCAGTGACGTAGCATGGGTTGCCAGCACCCGAGACAGCTCAGAGCAGGTGGGTGGGTGGATAGGAGGGGAAAGGATGAAGCACACATGTGCATTCAACTGCCTTTTGGCGTCCACATCACCCAAGAGATCGCAGTCAGAGATAAGAAAAGAAGAGTTGTTCCGTTGTCCAGGGAAATCATTTCTTGGTTTGTATGAAGAAGCCATTTTCAGCGGAGCTGTATTGAGGCAGCACTGAGTGTTGAAATTTTGCAACCCCTAACAATTTTACGCCCGAGGAAACTGTCCCTGTGCCCCCACACACACACACTGTAGCACCCTGCTTGTGGTTAATGCTTAGCTGGAATGAAATATTCAACGCAGCAATAGAGAAATTAAAATAATAATTTATTTGTCAGACAAATAAATGAGAGACACAGTGGTAAATGGTTACCAAAGCTCTGCCCACTCCAGCCCTGATGGCCAGCACTTATATTTCCTCAGCCCAGCCCCCTTGCTCCTCCTTTGGCTGCCTCTGTCCAATCAGCCTGGTTGAAATTCCTATTGGCTGTTTGCTAGAACCAATCATAAAAGATACACCCATTTCCTATTACCTTTTATGGGAGACAAAGAGCTATATTTCCTTCTATCTATAAATGGCAAACAAGTAGCCATATATCTTACATTTGCCTCGACCAGGCACCTTAATTACCAGATAACCTTTGGCCCCTGCTGCCCTATTACCCTATTCACTCCAAAACAGATGGCTAAAACAGATGGTGCATGGTTTTTAATTTTTATCTTAAACAGAGATCTTGGGTTCACCTTCTCACACACCATCAATGAAATAAGAATCTAACATAAGAATCTAACATTTCTTACTTTTAAATCCTTTGCATACTTACATTTAAGCTAATATATTTCATACATAACATAGATAGATTTTTAGACGGAAAGGTCTTTTCAAAGTAAAAAGGAATTTAATAAAAACAGTTTCCAGAAGCAACTTCAGAGAGAAGCCTCTTCGGTTTTCCCAGCCAGCTGCTGTTCCCATTAGCTCTTGCCCTTTTTAACCTTATGAAAATATGGCTTGAGTCTTCTGTTAAACAATAAAACTTACTATTCACCAACTCTTAATTGTGTCTTTGCAGCTTGATTGTATTCTGTAATTTGTATGGTCAGTGTGACCTTTTGCTCCCAGCCTGTAATTTCCTTTTACAACCCTGAAGCGCTCGTCTCCTGCTTATAGATCAGTGGGGCCCTGTTTAGGAAGATAAACATCTGCCAAAGCACCCAGCTGGTTTCTGCCTGGCATGAGAGATACAAAACATTTACAAATATATTTTTTAAGCTCATTTTAAAAATGCAGGTCTTCATCAGATGCCTCAACACTACACCACAGATCACTTGACACTCTCTTTTTCTGCTTCTTTTAGATGTGGCAGCCATTTTGTGCCTTGTCATACCCACCCAGCAGCCATTTTGTGATAGACACCCATGGCACTTTCTCAACATTCCAAACGTGCCAAATGTCCCCTCTCCAAAAAAAATCTTGCTAGCTTTTGCTAATCAGTGCCTCTCTCCCAGGGCTCCTGATCCAAACCTGAAAA
This sequence comes from Podarcis vaucheri, assembly GCF_965113315.1. Classification (NCBI taxonomy): domain Eukaryota; kingdom Metazoa; phylum Chordata; class Lepidosauria; order Squamata; family Lacertidae; genus Podarcis; species Podarcis vaucheri. The sequence goes on along the minus strand of NC_138754.1, from coordinate 25,483,504 downwards.
CATCTGACACTTAGATAACTTGCGTGCTGGGCCAATGTGGACTGATTTGATGATAGCCCACTGTATCCCTCCTCAGGATCCTCAGCTTCCAAGTCTTTGAGCTCCTTCTACCACTCGTGATGGAAGTGGAAGGACATGAACTGGCACGACAACAGGGAGGAGGAAGAAGATCCTGGCAAGGGGTGTAGCTGAGACTAGAACACACTTTGGCAAGCTGGGATGGGAAAGAGAAGTTTGTGTAGGAAGTACTCACGGGGTGACAAAGGGGGTCAATTGGGGTCAATGCACAGGAACCAGAGCAGCAGGGCTGTCAGGTAGCAGAGGAACCAATCCCCATGGCAGGTTTCCAGGAATGGATAAGACAATGGCTCAGGACCGCAATACCTCAAAGACAGCCTCTTTCCATATGAACCTACCCAGACCCTGAGATCATCTTCTGAGGCCCTTCTTCATGTGCCTCCTTCTCAAGATGTCCGGAGGGTGGCAGCATGAGAACGGGGCCTTCTCTGCAGTGGCTCCCCATCTGTGGAATTCTCTCCCCAGGGAAGTTCACCCAGCGCCTTCATTATTCACCTTTAGGCGCCAGGCAAAAACGTTCCTTTTTAACCAGGCCTTTGGTTGACCTGATGGACATCCTATACCCTTTTAAAATGTGGCTCTTTTTTGGGGGGGGGGTTATTGGGTTATTGTTCTTATTTTGATTTTATAGATTGTGATTTTATTCTGTGAACTGCCCTGAGACCTCCAGGTATAGGGCAGTATATCAGTTAGTTAGTTAGTTAGTTAGTTAGTTAGTTAGTTAGTTAATTAATTAATTAATTAAGAAAAGGAAAAGTCCTTCCCATCAGCTTTTTTATTCAATATTAACAGAGATAGGCTGCTTGAGCATGCAGCCTAAACTGGGCCGCCTTCAGATGTCTTCTAAAAGTCAGAGAGTTGTTTATTTCTTCGACATCTGATGGGAGTGCGTTCCACAGGCTGGGCGCCACCACCGAGAAGGCCCTCTGCCTGGTTCCCTGTCACCTCGCTTCTTGCAGGGAGGCAACCGCCAGAAGGCCCTTGGAGCTGGACCTCGGTGTCCGGGCTGAACGATGGGGGTGGAGACTCCTTCAAAGCATGCTCTCGCAACAAAATAAAGGGGCCGTCCCAAGTCTACAGGAAAGGCAGTAAATTATGGCTCAGAAATCACTGCTGTCCTGGAAGCAGTGTGGGCCCCCTAGGAGGTGGCAGTAGTCCTCTGCCAAGCACATCAGAAAGGACAAGTTGAAATCAAAAGGAAATTGAAGGACAGATTTGGCAGCCAAAGCAGCTGCAGAATGGGAATCACCTGAGAAAGGAGCTGTCAGCATTGAGGAACAAGTTAGCACCCCCGTATTATTGTGTGGAAGGTCTAGGATTCTTGTCAGAATGTGGTCCATTTTGGTGGGTGCCAAGGTGGGTGCTACATTCAGTCGCAGTGAATCGTGCCATCTGCAGTCAGAGTTCCCCTAAGGCTACCCGGTGGCTTTTGCAATACAGTGGTACCTCGGGTTACAGACGCTTCAGGTTACAGACTCCGCTAACCCAGAAATAGTACCTTGGGTTAAGAACTTTGCTTCAGGATGAGAACAGAAATCGTGTGGCGGCGGCAGCAGGAGGCCCCATTAGCTAAAGTGGTACCTCAGGTTAAGTACAGTTTCAGGACTTCCAGAATGAATTAAGTTCTTAACCCGAGGTACCACTGTACCCCTCTTCCACTCGGTGGAATGCATTGTTATCATTCTTTATCATGATGAGGTCCATTTGGGTGTAATGGCGGTTCTCTGCAACTGGAGGCAAACTCCATCTTTCACTTAGCAAACGGGAGTCGGAAGGGGCCGGGGCGATAGATCCCTGTTTAACGTTGTCGGCAGGTTGAGTCAGCCACGAGCAGCACCATCTCGGGCACCGTTCATTTTTCATTTTCACCGCCTTGCCTTCATTTCACCACTAATCTAATCCTTCTGCCAACGCTCCGTTCCCTGATGGCCGCAGAAACTCCCCTCTTGCCTATACATGCGATATTACTCCTATAGATCACTGCTTTTAGAATTTAAAGTTGTAATTACTGCAAAGTATTTACTTGGTAATCGGGAAACAAACTCCCTCTTTTTCTTCCCTGCCACCGGTCCAGCCATCTTCACAGCCATCATGAACTGCCATCTCAACCGGCACATGCCTGGAATGCCAATAACTTTCCGGGAAGGGTCCCTGGACTGCAATCGCTGCAGTCACGGGCTCCGACTGCCGGAGTGAACTTTAACAAAATCAATTGAATCCAGAGGACCAATATGAATGCTGTTGAACTTTGGACTATTATCTGAAATAACTGTGACTGACAAAAACGGTTCTCTGGGTAACCTTTTTGCGGGGCTCTCGCGCAGCCCCCTTTAGCGATACCCGTTTATTGAGAGAATCCCACGGGGTAATTAAGTGGCCACTGATTGCCTTGAAATATTGCGCGGCCAAGAAAAATGATCCCTTTCTCTAATGACAGCCAGGTACCATTTTCCTCTAAAGGTGGATAAAGGGCTTCCTCTCTCTCTTTCTCAGGAACAAGTGCTGAGATTCAATTTCTGTCTCTCTCTCTCTCTCTCTCCCGCGCTCCCATTTTATCCCATTTTGCGAAAGGCCACGGTTTTCAAGCTGGGGGCAGGGGGAATCCCTTTATGCGGCATTGTTCGTTTTAAACTTCTGCTGAATAGGAGCTCGCTCTAGCTTTATTCCTGGAGGCATACAAGAAATGCCTCTGAATCTGTGTCTTGGGTGGAGTTGCTGCTGAGAGCTCAGCTTTGCTGCTTGCGGGAAACGTCGGATCTGCCCCTAACCAAGGCCTGCAGTAGATCTGCTGGTTGGGATGGCTTCGCTTATAACATGCGCTCCAACTTTTTCCAAGATAAATCCGGAACACCCCCCTAACTAGTGGCGTCACGGGGGGGGGGCGATACGCCCCGGGTGCCATGTCTGGGGGAGTGACAAGATGGCGCCCGGGTGCAGCAGCGCAATCAGCCATCGCACCGCTTCAGCCGCGTGTGAAAGGATCCTCTGTTCACGGCTACAGACGCGAGCAGAGGATCCCGCCACCATCCGTATGGCAATCGAGTAGCGCGGACAGCAAACCGCTACTTACAACGCATGTGCGGTGTCGCACGCATGCACTGTCTGTAGCAATGCCACACATGCGCTGTGCATAGCAGTTTGCCGGCAGGGGTGCCCAAGCGCCATATGGACAGCGGTGGGATTCCTCCGTCACCGCTACAGCAGCAAGTGGAGGATCCCACCACAGCGCTTGGGCGGCAGCGGTGGCACACCACTACATACAACACATGCACAGTGTCATGCACATGCGATGTACATAGCAGTGATGCACATGCTCCCTACATAGCAACGCCACGCATGCATCGTACGTAGCGCATAGCTGTCAACTTTTCCCTTTTCTAGCGAGGATCCTATTCAGAATAAGGGAATTTCCCTTTAAAAAGGGGAAACGTTGACAGCTATGACGTAGCGGCACAACGCATGTGCAGCCAGCAGTTTCCCCCACCCCGGTTGTCGGTTAGCTTTTGTTCGCCCCTGCCCCTAACCATGCCGCCTTACCCCTGCTCAGGCCACTTCAGCCTGCCACTGCCACTATCCCTGTGTGACCTAGCCACTCGCACTGCCACCCGCATAGGCCACATCAGCCTGCCACTGCCACCCCACCGCTCTCCTCCCTGCCAGCTCAGTCCGCTTCGGCCCACCATGGCTGCTGCTGTCACCCCACCACCCCACAACCTTACCTTCACCAGCTGGGCTCTCTCTTCTCCTAAGCTACTTCCATAAGTGCGTCAGCAGCCGTGGCTGAGACCTAGAGACAGAGGAAGCTTTGGCACAGTGGCTGTGGAGGCAGCCTTGGCCTCGCCGTGGCAGTGGCATAGGAAGTGGGACATCTGGGAATTAAAACAGAAGCCTTTCGTAGATCCAGGATATCCCATTCAAAGTGGAGCAGTTGGAAGGTCTATTATAAAGTGGAAGTGTGTGGCCAAGTGGAAGAGCAGCTTTTTGCATGCAGAAGGTCCCAGTTTGAATTGCCAAGGGCATCTCCAGCTATGGCTGGGAATGTCTCCTACCTGAAACCCTGGGGGGGTGGCTGCCAGTCAGTGTCAACAGCACTGAGATGAATGGACCAATAGTCTGGCTCAGTTAAAGGAATCTTCCCATGTTCCTGTTTGGGAAGGGCCAAGTAGCAGAACATCTGCTTTTCATGCAGTAGGTCCCGGGTTCAGTACCTGGCAGAATCTACAGGTTCGGGCTGAGAGTGTTGTCATTGAATTCTATTCAGTATTGATCCAGATATCCAATGTTTAGTTAGCAGAGTAAAAACTTAACACATTGCAGAATTCCCCCCAAAATAGACCACAGACAATTAATATTTCATCAGCTTTACTGCTACTAAAGGCAAATGAGCATAATGGTCACAAATCCAATACATTCAGGATTGGCACAGTTCATAAGAAATTCAGTTGCTGCAGACTTATCATAAACTTACAATAACTTATAATAAGTCTAAACCTTAACACTAAGCATATTATGTACAGAACAGCACACCAGAAGGAGAGAGAGAGAGAGAGAGAGAGAGAGAGAGAGAGAGAGAGAGAAGAGTGAATCCCAGGCTCCTCCTGGCCTTACTTTTATAGTCAGCATGACCTTGACAGAAAGAGATAACAGAACCAGTTTAAGCCCCCTGTACTCCACTTCATGGCCACTGGGCCCATCACCTCCTGGCAACTAGAAGGGGAAGAAATGGAGGCAGTGAGAGACTTTACTTTCTTGGGCTCCATGATCACTGCAGATGGTGACAGCAGTCACGAAATTAAAAGACGCCTGCTCCTTGGGAGAAAGGCGATGGCAAACCTAGACAGCATCTTAAAAAGTAGAGACATCACCTTGCCAACAAAGGCCCATATAGTTAAAGCTATGGTTTTCCCAGTAGTGATGTATGGAAGTGAGAGCTGGACCATAAAGAAGGCTGATCGCCGAAGAATTGATGCTTTTGAATTATGGTGCTGGAGGAGACTCTTGAGAGTCCCATGGACTGCAAGAAGATCAAACCTATCCATTCTTAAGGAAATCAGCCCTGAGTGCTCACTGGAAGGACAGATCGTGAAGCTGAGGCTCCAATACTTTGGCCACCTCGTGAGAAGAGAAGACTCCCTGGAAAAGACCCTGATGCTGGGAAAGATGGAGGGCACAAGGAGAAGGGGACGACAGAGGACTAGATGGTCAGACAGTGTTCTCGAAGCTACAAACATGAGTCTGACCAAACTGCGGGAGGCAGTGGAAGACAGGAGTGCCTGGCATGCTGGCATGCTCTGGTCCATGGGGTCACGAAGAGTCTAAACAACAACAACTCCACTTCTCTGAAGGAATAATCCAAACATCATGAGCCTTCTGCTTCTTTCTTTCACACAGAGAAGCCTCCAGAACCCTCTTGAATTAATTAGAATAGGAACGATCTCTACACATCAGATCAATACTTTCTGCGCTAGGAAAATGCAAATTGGCAAATGTCCCCTGCTTGAAAACCTGGAGAGCCGCTGCCAGTCAGTGTAGACAGTACTGAGGTAGATGGGCCAATGGTCTGACTTGGAATCAGGCAGCGTTCCATGATCAGCTGCACCAAGCCAAGAGGCTAGAATGGGTCCACTGACACTCCTTATGCAGACTTGCTCAGGTATCTGCTTTTCCTGGCCACAAATGAGCTCCACCTCATCCCACCCTCAACTGCAAGGTATCCAGGTCTGTTGACTGGCCTTGCCTGAAACTCAGTGCTCTTCCTCTCTTCGCTCAACACTTGCACAAGCACATCTCTGCTCCATCACTTCCAAATTCCTTTTTTTTTTTTTCCCATGACAATCAGAGACACAGCATGCAACGTGTGGCTGAAAGCCTCCAAAATAGAACTTTTCCCAGAGTAATTACTTTTGATTTACTTGCAATAAATACGCTACTGTATTTTTTGCCCCTTTCCAATAATTGAACTTATTTATTTTTAACAAAGATTAAATGTCCTTCTGGAACTCGGAATGAATGGAACCTGCCTGTAGGGAATCGATATCAAATCATTCACCATGGCTGGCTCGCTCTCACCCTCATACACTTCCTAAAGTTAATCATGCCCCCAAAGTCTCTCCTGAGAGCTTCATACTGAAACCAAACTTTATACACGATTGCCTGGGGGATATAGGCATAGCCATATCTCCTATAATCATTTCTATATTACAGATGACCAACAGGTTAGTTAGAATCTACACTAGGGTATATATATATATATATCTATATCTATATATACAGTGGCACCTCAGTTGTCGAATGCTTCGAAAGTCAAATGTTTTGGTTTTCAAACGCCGACAACCTGGAAGTGAATGCTTCCGTTTTCAAACACACCTCGGAAGTTGAATGGCTTCCGAGGCACTTTTCTCCATTTTGTCAATGGATTTTGCCTACCGGCAATTGCGCCTCAGTTGACAAACCTTTCAGAAGTCGAACGGTCTTCTGGAATGGATTACATTCAACAACCGAGGGTCCACTGTATATAGACTCTTAATATTCAAAAGAACTTTACTGTCATAAACATATAATGAGAAGAACATATCTCATGCTTATTCACTTCATTCCTTATAGAGAGCACAGGTTTCTCCCCATTAACATTTAGGAATCTTCCTCTGCTTCACCCCAGGCAGACCACACTGAAACACACTGTCCACACTGAAAGCTCTTTCAGCAGCCATTCTCCCTCACAGAGAGAGAGAGAGAGAGAGAGAAGAACAGAATGGAACACCTCTCTCATGTGACTCACAGTCAGCCAATCGCATGAGAGAGCTACTACGGCCAAAGGAAAAACCCCACACTAAAAATACACATCAATTCAACATAAAGCAAACACTCCCATTTCAGGAAATTAAAACCCTCAAGCAGGACCTGAGCACAAGAGCACTCTGCCTTCCTGCCATTTCCAGCAACTGGCATTCAGACGTGTTACTGCCTCTGACCAAGGAAGCAGAGCAGAGCCATCATGGCAAGCGGCCATCAATAGCCCCTGCCATAGGGCCATAGCCCCTAAGCTCACAGACTCACCAGTTTAAAATGATCTTCACTGGTTAATCAACTCTGCTTGCAGTGGGCTAATCTACCAGTTAAATGGACTGAAGCACCCATTCATTCATTCATTCATTCATTCATTGTTTAGCTCCCCTGTGGTTCACAACATCACACAATTGTTCTTCAGTCCCAGGAAAGGTCACACATTTCCATGCATAGGGCACCTTCAAGGGGGAAAAAACTCTCTATTCTTTTTTCTTCTTAACAGCAGGTGTCTTGGATGACAGGTCAATTCCCAGAGATGTGAAACCGTTTCCCTCCTGGCCCATGAATTATTTTTTCGACATCTAACCTGCCTCTCCACAGCACTTCCACGAAACCATGAAGACCGACCGCTCCTTGATGGCCATGTATCACTCCCCAAGCCAGGCAAGATGCAGGCAGAGCCTCAGGGCCTGGAAAGCCAGGGACCGTTTGTCACTTTTCAGCCATAAAAAAATCAACCGGTCCCCGGAGGCCGCATTTTGTTCTCCTCCGCTGGAGGAATGCATGCGAGAAGACTCAGAAAATGCCAAAGATTTCCCTTGGCCGCCAGGTCGCTTTTTTGCAGAACGAATGGAAACTCCTTGTTCAGAGGGAGTGTGCCATATGCAGGAAGAAATATAGATCCAATCTAGGCTCTACTGTTGTGTTGGTAGAGTAGCTAAATTGCAGCTAGGAAGCCAAATCATGTTCACCCCAGACTGGAGCCAGGTGAGGTTTTTTGGGGGGTTTTTTAGTTAAAAGCCTAAAGGTGTTTTTTGTTTTGTTTTGTTGTTGTTGTTTTGTCTATCCTATGTTGCTCTGCTTTAAACAAAAAAAAAAAAACAGAGCTCTTCTCCACGGGCAGCTCGGAAAGGATATTGCTACAGGTTTTGGCTGCCTAGTTAAGCGCCGTGATTAGTATAATCAAAGAAATTGCCTTTGTACCATAGAAGAAATAAGTGAGCCACTTCCCTACCTGCCTAACAATGGGCAGAGTGGTGTGAGCTGAGCTGGAAGGAGGTTGGAAGCTGGAGACACAGAGACCTGCTTGCTCAGCACTGGATTCAAATCTTTGACTAATAGAGAAGTGAGATCTGTTGGGGTGCTAGTGCTGTGAGCCCAGCCGTCTTGTGCCCAGGTTGTATATATGTGTCAATAAAACCATATATCCTAAAGACATGGTAGTCTTTGTGGACTTTCCTTCCAAGAAAACCTGGATAAGCGCAAGGAAGCCCTGGAGTCTCTCGCTGGTTGAAGATTGGGGTGGTGTGTAACAATATTATAGGGGTGGGAAAGTTTCAGGAAGGAGCAGCCAAAATGATCAAGGAGCTGCAGCAAGTCCCCTAAGAGGGAAAGTGGCAGTATTTGGAGCATTTTAGGCCCTGGTGGGAACCACCACCACCTGTCTGGAAAAGAATGTCCCTTGAATGCAACTAAGGAGAGAGAGAGAGAGAGAGAGAGTGTCTTTGGCTTGTGACACAAACAGGCTGTTTCTGCTTAGCAGCGACTCATTGATTAACAAAGTCTGATGCTTGCAAATCTGGTAGCACACACACACACAGAGAGAGAGAGAGAGAGAGAGAGAGAGAGAGAGAGAGAGACCACTTCTCCCCTCCTGGTGCAAAGATGTTTGCAAGAGCAATGAATGGCTGATGAGTATCCCTGCTCTGTGTTTTTGGGTTTTTTTTCCTGCCTTAGAGAAAGAAACAGCTGGTGCCATGACAATCAAGGTTCCCTTTTCTTTCCAGCAGAGAGCAAAGTTGCCCGGGAATTATGAGTTTCAAAAGGGCTTTCATGCTTAGGAGTTTCAGCTGGGGAAGAAGCAGAAGATGACGTTTGGTATGATGGCAAATCAACGCACCTTTCACCTCTCATTTTCTCCAGAAACTAACAGGGATGTTTTTACTTCCCCAGTTTTCCGTTATGTGCCAAGGCAGCCCCGCTTTCACTTCGGTCCTCCCCAATACTAAGCATAAGAGTCATGACAACAAATATTTGGGTGAAATCAGGCCAGAACTTTATTTACTACTACAGTAAGTGGTTGGGCATAGGCATTGGGTAGACCCCACCCCTTCCGGCCCACCTGATGGAAGAACTTATGTTTTGGGATCAACCAGTGATAAGGGAGTCCCTGTGGCCCCTCGCCTCCCCCCCCACACACTCTGGCAGCCATTTTGCCTGTTATCACCACCTACAAGCAAACCTTTCCAAATAACTGTGATCTGCAGCTGAACTGGTGGCTGGCTTCCTGTTTCCCCCAACTCCATAATGCCTAAGCAAGAATCACAGAATTGTAGATTGGGGAGGGACCATGAGGGTCATCTAGTCCAACTCCCTGCAATGCAGGACGACTCTTTTGCCCAGAGTGGGGCTTGAACCCACAACCCTGAGATTCAGAGTCTCATGCTCTGCCAACTGAGCTTTCCCAGCAACCAAACTCAGATTAATTATAGTACTGATATAACAGAGGGTGATGGACCTTGGGGTGAGAAAAACCTGTCTGGTCTTTGGTCCTAGGGGTGAGCAAACCTGTCCATTTTGATTCCTGAGAATCAAAAGAGAGAATCCTGAGAGCCAGTGTGGTGTAGTGGTTAAGAGCGGTGGACTCATATTCTGGGGAACCGGGTTCGCTTCCCCGCACCTCCACGTGCAGCTGCTGGGTGACCTTGGGCCAGTCACACTTCTCTGAAGTCTCTCAGCCCCACTCACCTCACAGAGTGTTTGTTGTGGGGGAGGAAGGGAAAGGAGGTTGTTGGCCGCTTTGAGACTCCTTCGGGTAGTGATAAAGCGGGATATCAAATCCAAAAACTACTCCTCTCAGTTTCCTTCTCTTAGAATAATAGAATCTAAGAACTGTAGGGTTGGAAGGCTAGCAGAAGGGTAGCAGAACCCCCTGCAATACAGATATCACAGCTTTAAAAATCCCTGACAGATGACCATCCAACCACCATCTAAAAATCTCCAACAAAGGGAAGTCTTCCACCTTCCAAGCAGTGAGAAATAAAAATTAATTTAAAAAGAGACAGTGACACACAGACTGGGCGGCTGGGGACAGCACCAGAAAGCAATGAATCTTTGTGCACAGCGTTTCTCGGGAGATAGGTTTTACCCTCTGAAATTGCTATTTTTCCGCTTGAGAACTGTAACCTTGTGGGGGGGTATTCCATGCAGTCCCAACTGAGACAATACTACCTTAAATGTCTTGCTAGCAGTTTTCCTCATTTGTGGACTGGGAGATAAGTCTCCATTTGTCTCCACGCACACAGTACGCCCCTCTTATTTTATTTATTTAGAAAGATTTATAGGCCACCGAATCGCAAAGCTTTCTAAGTCAATGGTTCCCTAAGTATGTAGTGGTGCCCCCCTGGAGGAGGGGCAGTGGTGATATTGCCTAGGGGTGTGCTAAGAGGCAAAGAGGAAGCAGGGGGAGACTGGAGGTGTAAATGAATATCAGACTTTGATAAGGCCATTGGATCAAGGTAACTTTCTTTAATTAATTAAATAGCTTTAATTGGATTTTGAATAAATGTGCAATTAATTCTTACCATTTTGAATTCTACTGTGTTGTTATCTTCCTTAGTGGGTCAGGCAAACTGCTATTCTAAATACAGTGGTACCTTGCTTGTCGAACTTAATCCATTAGTCCGTTCGACTCCCAGAACCGTTCGAAAACCAAGGCGTGGCTTCCAATTGGCTGCAGGAGCTTCCTGCACTCTATCGGAAGCCACGGAAGCCGCATCAGAAGTTTGGCTTCCAAAAAATGTTCGCAAACCGGAACACTTACTTCCGGGTTTGCAGTGTTTGGGAGCCAAGCTGTTCAGCATCCAAGGTACCACTGTAATGCTTTTTATACAGTAAGGTGGGGGCCACTGGGGATGAGTTCAAGGAGCCAAGTTGGTAGTGACCTGAAAAGGTTCGTGAACCACTGCCCTAAGTGGTATATATAATAAAAACAGCAAAAAAACTACATTAATGTGCATAAAACAGTTATCAATAAAACATGGCTTTTTGAACAAACCTGGGGCTTGTTTTAGAGTTTGGATTTGATATCCCACTTTATCACTACCTGAAGGAGTCTCAAAGCGGCTAGCAATCTCATTTCCCTTCCTCCCCCACAGAAGTGTGACTAGCCCAAGGTCACCCAGCAGCTGCATGTGGAGGAGCAGAGATGTGAACCCGGTTCACCAGATTACGAGACTACCGCTCTTAACCACTACACCACATTGGCTCTCTTAGCCCTTCTTTCCATTCTCTAGCAGACAAATTTCCCTATCCCCCCGCCCTTTTTATCCTTCTCCCGCAGGAGCCTTTCTGAGGCATCAATCAATTCCAACCTTGTTCAGCCATTTCCTCTTCCCCGATTCCTGACCCACCCCACCCCCCAGCCCTTGGAGTCAAGCTCAAATCTGTATTACATGAAAGCACAGGACCCAGCCAGACCGTTAGGAAGTGGCTGTGGGATTGGAGAGAGAGGCCTTCTCAGCGCAGGAGCTGTGGATTTGCACGCCTTAGAAACCAGGAAGGTTGCCAAAACATATTCTTAAGGAATCAGAAGGAACAAAACAGAACAGAAAGGGCTCAAAAGGAGCACTGGCAACTCCACAGTGCAAAAGAGAGAGGTAAGATTGCTACAATTCCAAATTGGATTGTTGTAGTACACTCTACATGGAGCTGCCCTTGAAGATGACTCAGAAACTTCAGTTGGTACAAAATGTAGCAGCCTGGGGACTGGCTGGGGTTCTGTTTAGATCTCATATAAACCCTGTTTTGGGATGCAGGTGGCGCTGTGGGTTAAACCACAGAGCCTAGGGCTTGCCGATCAGAAGGTCGGCGGTTTGAATCCCCGTGACTGGATGAGCTCCCGTTGTTCAGTCCCAGCTCCTGCCAACCTAGCAGTTCGAAAGCACATCGAAGTGCAAGTAGATAAATAGGTACCACTCCGGCGGGAAGGTAAACGGCGTTTCCGTGCGCTGCTCTGGTTCGCCAGAAGCAGCTTAGTCATGCTTGCCACATGACCCGGAAGCTGTATGCCGGCTCCCTCGGCCAATAAAGTGAGATGAGCGCCGCAACCCCAGAGTCGGCCACAACTGGACCTAATGGTCAGGGGTCCCTTTACCTTTACTTAAACCCTGTTTTAAAACAGCTACTCTGTTTGCTTGTTTGTTTCCAGTTGAGATGGTCACATCAGAGCTTAAAGCCCTAAACATCTCAGGCCCCAAATACAGTCGTACCTTGGAAGTCAAACCGCAACCATTCCAGAAGCCTGTTTGTCTTCCAGAACATTCGGAAACCAAAGTACAGCTTCTGATTGGCTGCAGGAAGCTCCTGCAGCCAATCAGAAGCTGTGGAAGCCCTGTCAGATATTCGGCTTCCAAAAATAGTTCACAGACCGGAACAGTCATTTCCAGATTTGCGGCGTTCAGGACCCAAAACGTTTGAGAACTAAGCTGTTTGAAAACCAAGGTATGGCTGTACCTGAAAGGCCACCTCATTTCCTAGAGACCCCATCAAGTGTTGTGATCGGCCAAGAGGATCTGGTGCCCTCAGAAGCTTAGAGAGCTTCTGACCTGAGAGAGGCTGTTCTCTGTGATTACCCCAAAGCTGTGGCACTTCCTCCCCACAGAAGTGCTTCCAGCACCTTCATTATATGGCTTCAACAAATGCTCAAGACCTCTTTACCCTGGCTTTTGATGCTGGGGGTGTGCATTTTTGGGGCCCACCTTATTTCTGTGATTTTGAGTTGTTTTGAACAGTTTTCAGTACAGTGGTACCTTGGTTCTCAAACGTAATCCGTTCCAGAAGTCCGTTCCAAAACCAAAGCATTCCAAAACCAAGGTGCGCTTTCCCATAGAAAGCAATGCAAAACAGATTAATCCGTTCCAGACTTAAAAAAAAAACCCTTCTAACAGCAATGTAACATGAATTTTACTATCCAATGAGACCACTCATCCACAAAATGAAATAAATAATCAATGTAAAGGTAAAGGGACCCCTGATCATTAGGTTCAGTCGTGACCGACTCTGGGGTTGCGGCGCTCATCTCACTTTATTGGCCGAGGGATCCGGCCTACACCACCCGCGGACTATAAAATAAAGAAGACAGTATTGTAGATTTTTTATTTTTTTAAAAAAAAATCTTACCTGCACTGATGATAGTCATTCTTTGGATGGGAGACTTTTATCCATTTCCTCAGTCGCACAATCAAGCAGTAGCTGAAATGGGTTCCACAGTGTCACAAAAACAAATTAACCGAAAAAGCCTCAAAAACAAAAAATGCAAAACAAATAGCAAAAACAAAAGTACCAAACTTAATACATTCCAGAAAATCATTTGACTTCCAAAATTTTCTAAAACCAAGGTGCGGCTTCTGATTGGTGCAGGTTCTCCGGAAACTATAGCCAACAACCACACTGGACGTCAAGCTGCCAAAAAATGTTCAAAAACCAGAACACTTACTTCCGGGTTTTCGGCATTTCGCCATTGTATTGTGCTTTATTGTTGTAACCTGCCCTGGAACTTTAGGGTGAAGGGCAGGAGAACAACAAACAACAACCGTTTAATAATGGGGAGCCCATATTGCACAACACTGCCCTCCCAGAGCAGGCAGTCTTCACAGGGATGCTGGTGAGAGGGAAGGGCATGAAGGCTGGCGCAAGCAGCAGCAAATGCAGTTAGATGTCCCTCATTTTCTTCTGGTGCTCCTTTCCCTCCCCACATGCAATGATTGACATGACCTCAGGGACCATCAGAAATCCAACTAAGGAGCCTGACCGGGTGTAGGGGTTCGAGTCTGCTAAGGGAACTCAGGAGCCCACTGAGGCAGAGGAACATGAGCCTGCAGATGAACTTCCAGTGTCTGCAGGATTAGAGAATGGATGCCCACGAACACCTTCCCCTGAAGAACCAAATGCCACCCACAGAACCAGTTCACCTATGCAGGGAACAGGGGGTAGGCTAAGGAGTAGAGGAATGATAATAACAATAATACTAAATTTTTGTTTGTTTGTTTGTTTGTTTGTTTGTTTGTTTATACATACATACATACATACATACATACATACATACATACATACCCTGCCCATCTGGCGGGGTTTCCCCAGCCATTCTGGGTGGCTCCCAACAGATTAAAAACAAAATAAAACATCAAACATTAAAAACTTCCCTAAACAGGGCTACCTTCAGATGTCTTCTAAAAGTCAGATAGTTGTTTATTTCCTTGACATCTGATGGGAGGGCATTCCACCGGGTGGGTGCCACCACCAAGAAGGCCCTCTGTCTGGTTCCCTGTAACCTCACATCTTGCAGCAGTGAGGGAACCACCAGAAGGCCCTCTGGGTTGGACCTCAGTGTCTGGGCAAAACTATGGGGGTGGAGACGCTCCTTCAGGAATGCCCATCTTCCAGCCAGGGTGTTGGCCTTTAAAGACTCTAAAGGTATCCACCAGAGGGCAGAAGCTAGGAGGAGGAGTCTGAGGGGCAGAGGTGTAAAAAGGCAGAATCTGCTCTCTACCTTCCTTGGAGCAAGTCCCTCAATGTGAGCTATCCATAGTGCTGAAACCCAGTGCTATCCATTCTGCTGAAATGTGGAGCTATCCATGGTTCTGAAACTCCTGAGCTGCCTTGTCCTATATGATCCAACAACAATGCAGAACATGTTGGTGGTCTTTACAGGACACACACACAGCATTTAACTTCTCAAAAACTCAGGTGTGGTTGCTTATCGCACTATTAAAAATCACACGCTGTTTGGCCCAAGCCTGCTCGTATTCCACCTGAAATCTTGGCTGGCTCAGAAGGGATCGAGAAGTTGCAAGCAGGACCAGAATACAATGGCACCGTTCTCCCCATTTGTGACTCCTGGGAACTTTCATTCATAGGCATACTGCCTCCAACAGTCCCCATAATAGGGGACAGTGCCCTTTATCTGTCAGGCTAATTGAGCAAAGCTCCCATTTCAAGCAGGACGGCGAGTATGTAACCCTCAGACCTGAAATGTCCTCACAACTAACTAGTACATGGAAGAAAAGGAAATTCAATCATGGTGTGTGTGAATCCAACATGCTTATGAGCCCCCCGTCCTCTTCTCATTTCAGCACATCCCAACTTTGTGCCAGCCGCCACGTGATATATGCACACATCGCAGAACAGAAAGGTTAATATCTTTCTAAAAACCTGCTAATGTTTTGGTATGCAAATTAAAATGAAATCAGCAGATTAAAAAAGCCCACATTTCAGCATCTGGCTGGATCTCCAATACAAAGAGTCGTGAATCATCAGCAGATTATTTCCAATGAAGAAACTGGCAAACATGTGGTTACATTTAATTTTGTCTAATAAGAATCACATCCTGGTAAACGAGCCTATGAATGCTGGAGAGACTGAATTGAAAAGAAAGCAGACTTTTTGTTTCCCAGCTAGGATTTGGGGCAAAATAAGAGGACATCCAACGATGCTGGCTCTTGGAAGATTTGGGACAGAGAAAAGAAAGGAGTTGTTCATGCAGCACATAGTTTGAACTGTGGAACTCCCTCCCACAGGAGGCAGTGATGTCCAGCTTAGGTAAAGGTAAAGGGACCCCTGACAATTAGGTTCAGTCGCGGACGACTCTGGGATTGGGGTGCTCATCTCGCTTTACTGGCCAAGGGAGCCAGCATACAGATTCCCGGAGTTTCTTGGACAACTTCAAGGGCAGCCCCACATTGAGCGAATTACAGTAGTCAAGCCTGGAGGTGACCGTCGCATGGATCACTGTGGCCAGGTCGGGGCAGGAAAGGTAAGGGACCAACCAATTTAGAGGCTTCAGCCTACTTAGCCTATACATAAATCCAGCACTGGAAACAAGGAATGTTGTATTTGACTGCTCCAAGGATTACATCCCACGCCTACCAGAGGCACCAGTGGAGAACTTGCAAGCAGAAGCTGGGTGCAACAACACTCTCCCAACTTGAGAGCCCCACCAACTGGTATTCAGAGGCATTTGCGGCCTCCAACAGAATCTCCTCTTCCCCTACATTCAACATTCTTGCCCAAATCACCCAACATTCAGCTTCATTGGACAGCCCTGAGTTTTAGTAGTGCCAAGCAAAGCTAGTCCGGTGTACCATGCAAATGAGCATTTTCTCCATGGGGTGGACTTTGCACCCACTCAAGCCTGAAGCACATGGCTCTTTACTCCTTCGATGTTTCAGAACAAATATTTAGCAGGAGAGAACAGGCCCCAACTAACATTCTTTTCTGTTGATGGTTTTACCCTGCAGGAAAAAAAGAACCTTCTTTGCTTAGAATATTGCAACTTTGCTGAGCTGCAGCAATTAAAATTTCAGTCGTGAGCGCCAGATCGCCTGCGGCAATTGTTAGGGTGGTTTACAATCCAGTGTACTGATATAGAAACACGTTGTCTGAAACATCCCTGGAACGCTCTCATTCTCTCTCCCCCCACATCTTTGAGATAATCTGCGAGACCGAGCGCTCCCTTCCTTGGAAAGGTCAGTTCCTCTTCTCCCAACCACCACCCCCTGCCTTCCCTTTGCCTACAGGCACAATCTGAAAGAGGAGAGATGAAAAGCTCTTCAGCTAGCTCAGGCCAAAGGAGACCAATCTAGTCCAGCACTCTGTTCTCACAGTGGTCAACCGGCTGCCCCTGTGGGAAGCCACAGAATCAAAGAATTGTAGAGTTGGAAGGAGTCCCGAGGATCATCTACTCCAACCCCCTGCAAAGCAGGAATATGCAGCTGTCCCATATGGGGATCAAACCTGCAACCTTGGCGTTATCAGCACCACGCTCTAACCAGCTGAGCTATCCAGTTGTCTGTCTGCAACAGAAGCACTTGCAATTCCCAGCATCTAGTATCCCAAGGCATGCCACCTCAGACCATGTCCCTGGGGTGCACTAGATGCACTAGGTTGGACTAGATGACCCTTAGGGTACCTTTGAACTCTATGATTCAATGCTAGGGAGTTGCCTAGAAACAGGGGATAGGAACAAGTTTTTCCTCCTTCTCCCATAACCCTAGAACTCATAGACATTCTTTTTTATAAATGTTTTTATTAGGGATTCCAGCATAACAATTTTAATAAAAATACATCATCCACATTATTTCCCCCCATCCCCCCTGAAAAAGAAAAGGAAAAAACCCTCCCTCCCCCCCCACCCCCATCCCAGACTTCCCTCAGCTCCTCTCTCTGGATTTTCAGTACATAATTTTGTCTGCATGTTATAAAATTGTAAAGATCCTCAGTTTATCTATCTGTATATTACCAATAAAGAATTTGTGAATGTTTATTCAAAACCTGCAAAGGAGTCCAGTTCATTTTGTTGTTTCTTCAAGTACCGTATTTTTCGCTCTATAACACGCACCCGACTATAACACGCACTGTCAGGGGATGATTAGCTGCTTGTGCTTAAAATAGTGCCCCTTCAGAGTTTGTGCGACCCCACAAACCTCTGTGTGTGACAGAGCTCCTCAGACATGTCTGCTCTAGTCACTTGTAGAGTCCGACAGTGGCTGTCTGCGGAAGCGCTTCCAGCAAAGAAGTTCCTTAACGGAAACGCGTCTCCTGGACTCACGACGTGACAGCTTCCGGCGAAGCATAGGTCTCCCTGCAGTTGCTTCTGACACCTCCCCGCTATTTTCGCTCGAAGTGTCTCTCACCCCTTTCTCTCCCCTTCTGCTTCCTGCCTGGGCTGCTGCGTCTCTCTCAGCATTACTGAGATCCTCCTCCAGAGACCCCGCGCTCCCCCTACTGGTCCCTGCTTTAGCTGTTGACTCTCTCCCAGTCTCTGGGAGCCCTACCACTTCCCTTTCCTCCGATGTCAGTTCCCTGACATCCACCTCCCCTCCAGGGCCCCCCTCTCCCCCGCCCCTACTCTCTCCTCTGGGCGGTGAGGAGCTGAAACCCCTAAAAGAATCCTCCTCATCTTCCGACGTCTCGAACATTTCCCTCCATCGGTCTTCGTTCCGACTCGCTGAATCCTCCTCCACCTCGGAATCAGCGAACCCCTCCAACTCTTCTTCTTCGTCGGTGGTGGCGAAGTATTCCCTCCGGAACCTCGCCACTGGCTGGGGTTTCCGAGGGAATCTCTGATGAAAAGTTTCAATCAAAACCTCGTCATCTACATCCTCTGCCCTGACCCAGGTGTTTTCCGACTCCGGCTCCCCTTCCCACATTACCAAATACTCTACTTGCTCTCCCCTCCACCTGGAATCGAGAATCTCCGCTACATGGTAGCTGTGTTCTTTTTCCTCCATAGCTGGTCCCCTATTGACCCTCCCCTCTCTGTCCCCTATATACGGTGACAGCAATGATCTGTGGAACACTGGGTGCAACTTCATGTGGTTAGGTAACCGGAGTCTGAAAGCCACTGGGTTGACCTGTTGCGTGACTTCAAATGGGCCCAGTCTTTTGGGTCTTAACTTCTTACAACCTCCTTTAAATGGTAACCCTTGGGTGGACAACCACACCTGATCCCCCACCCTAATGCTTTCTCCTTCCCTTCTGGTTTTGTCTGCCTGCCTCTTATATTCCTCCTTCGCCCTGTTTAAATTAAGTTGGAGCTGGCGATGGATCGCTTCCATTTCTTCAACGAACTGTTCTGCGGCTGGAACGCTCCAGTTCTCCCCCTCCCCCCCTGGGAAGGCTCGGGGATGACACCCGTGATTGGCCAAAAAAGGGCTCATTCCCGTGGACACGTTCTCCGCATTGTTATAGGCAAATTCTGCCAACGCCAGCTTCTCCACCCAATCATTCTCTCTGTCATTCACATAACATCTCAAATATTGCTGGAGGACACCATTAGCTCTTTCCGCCTGCCCGTTGGTTTCTGGATGACGGGCAGTTGAGAAATTCACCTCTACATGCAATAAGCTCATGAGCTTCCTCCAGAACCTGGAAGTAAATTGTTTCCCTCGGTCCGAAACCACCCTCAAGGGGGCACCATGCAATCTAAACACATTTTCCACAAACAATTTAGCGGTTTCTTCTGCTGTGACCGCATGTGAGCAGGCTATAAAGTGGGCCATCTTGGTTAACAGGTCTACCACAACCATAATGGCTGTCTTCCCTTTGGACCTGGGCAGATCAGTCATAAAATCTATTGCCACTGCCTCCCATGGTCTTTCCGGCGTGGGTAGTGGTTCTAATAAACCTGCCGGTGCCCGCCTCTCCCCCTTGGCTCGTTGACATCGGTCACACCCTCTCACATACTCCCGCACATCTTCCCTGACCTTGGGCCACCAGAATTCCCTGGTAACCAGCCACATGGTTTTGTGTTGCCCAAAATGCCCTGCTGTGGGGCTATCGTGCAGTTGCTTGAGTACCTTTTCCCTCAATTCTCCTTCAGGTACGTATAACGCTCCCTTGTAGTACAACGCCCCGTTTCTCTCCTCAAAACCCCCGGGTTTGTCTCCCTCCCTCCTGAGACCCCTGAGTTTGTCCTGGGCATATTCATCCTGCACCGTTCCCTCTATCAGTTCCCTTAGCCCCACCAGTGCCGCCCCACACACCCAGCGATCCTCGGGAATGACATGGGTCTCTTCGGGTGCACCCTCTCCCTCCAAATATTCAGGTTTGCGTGATAGAGCGTCCGCCCTAACGTTCTCCTGGCCTGGTACGTAACAAATCTCAAAGTTAAATTTGGAGAACTCCTGGGCCCATCTCAACTGCCGTTGGTTGAGCACTCGCGCAGTTCTCCAATACTCTAGATTCTTATGGTCCGTGCGTACTTGCACCTTCTGTTGTGCACCAATTAGTAGGTGCCTCCATCTCCGGAAGGCCTCATAAATCGCAAGAAGTTCCCGGTCATACACCGTGTAGTTTCTCTCCGATTTGTTCAGCTTTCGCGAAAAGAAGGCACACGGTCGCCACTCGGACCCCTCCTTCCCTGGCTGCAGAAGAAGCACCGCCCCTATGGCTCTGTCAGAAGCGTCTGTTTCGACCCTCAGCTTTTTTTGTAAATCCACATGTAGAAGTTGTTCGTCAGAGGCGAAGGCCTTTTTCAGTTCCTCAAACGCTCGCTCCGCCTCCCCCGTCCAAACAAACTTCTTTTTGCTGCTGAGACAGTCCGTGATGGGCGCCGTCAGGTGAGCGAAGTTTCGGATGAACTTACGATAAAAGTTTCCAAACCCTAGGAACCTCTGCACATCCTTCTTAGTCTTGGGGGTTTTCCATTCCAGCACCGCTTGAACCTTGCCGGGGTCCATGGCCAACCCCTTGTCTGACAAGCGGTACCCCAGGAATTCCACCTCCTTGGTATGAAACTGACACTTCTCCAGTTTCACCCACAGTCTGTTGGCATGCAGCCTGCTCAACACTTCTCTGACGTCTCTCACATGTTGCTCCTCATTCTCCGAATACACCAACACGTCATCTAAGAAGGCCACGCAATTCTTGTAGAGCAAAGGCCCCAGTACATGGTTCATAAAGGCTTGAAAACACGCGGAGCCTGCTTGTAATCCAAAAGGCATAACGAGATATTCAAATGCCCCCAAAGGGGTGAACATGGTGGTCTTCCATTCATCCCCTTTCCTTATACGTATCAGGTTGTACGCCCCCCTTAGGTCCAGCTTTGTAAAAATCTTTCCTTTTCGCACCCTGGTCAAAATATCATCAATCCTGGGCATAGGAAAAGCCACCGGCTCTGTCACTGCATTTAGGGCCCGAAAGTCACATACCAGTCTCGGCTTGTCCGTGTTCTTTTTATCCACAAAAAACACTGGGCTACCCCCCGCTGCCTTGGACTCTCTGATGAAGCCTCTCTTCAGGTTCTTGTCAATGAACGCTCGCAACTCCTGCATCTCCCTGTCTGACATGGCATACAACCTGCCTACAGGAAGCTGTGCTCCAGGGAGTAAATTGATCTGGCAATCAAAGGGCCTATGCGGGGGTAGTTGGTCAGCTTCCTTCTCGCTGAACACGTCGCTGAGATCAGCATACTGTGATGGCACCTTCCCCTTCTCCATCACTTCCGTCCCTGCTAGGGTGGCTTGGGCCCCTGCTGACCCCTTTTCCCCCCTGCAGTGTTCTAAGCAATGTGCGGAACCGAAGGAAACCACTCTTTGATGCCAGCCCACCAGCGGATCATGTAGGGCTAGCCAGCTCATTCCCAAAATAATGGGAGCGCCTCCCAAGGTGGCCACATTAAACGCTATCAGTTCTGTGTGCCTTGCCACCCTCATTATCATTGGGATGGTCTGCAAGCTGACGCCTCCTCCCAACAGTTCTCTGCCATCGATCGTGGTCACCTGCAGGGGGTTGCTTAAGGGGATAGTCTGTATCTGGTGTTCAGCCGCAAACTCCTTGCTCATGAAATTGCAGGAGCTGCCTGAGTCCAACAGCGCCTTTATTTTTAGGGGGTGTCCATTTTGCAACTCTAGCGACACTTCAATCACTAGAGCAGGTCGAGGAGCTTCTGGCACTGGCACTTGGGAAAGGGGCACTTTCACTGCTCTTTGGCCTGGCTGCAGTGCCCTGCTGGCAACCAGGCGTTGGCTTTTACCTGCTCCGTTTCTCCCTGCTCTTCCCCCTCAACAGTTCCCACCATCCCTTGCCATTCCTTCCTCTGGGGGCAGACTCTGGCAAAGTGGCCTGGCTGTTGGCAGAGATAGCATTTCCGGGGTCCCTTTCCCTCCTTCTTCGCCCCCTCACTGGGCTTTGAAACTGCGCGCGCGCGGGCTGTTCCGATTTCCATCGGCTCTGCCGGCGGGAAAGCTGGCTCAGGAATGTCTGGAATGCGTAACTCCTTCCAACGTTCCCCTCTCCCTTCCCGCCTCTCCAAGGCTCTTGCCTCCTGGCGCGCTCCAATGGTCAGCGCAGATTTGGTCAGCTGATCCATAGACACCGCCCTGGGGCTCCTGGCCAGCTCGTCTTTCACAGCTGAAGAAAGACCTTCTTCAAATAGCATCTGAATGGGTGCTGCCGATAAATCCCACCCCAATCTGTGAATCAGCATGGTAAATTCAGTCCAGTACTCACGGACAGATCTGCTTCCCTGCTTGCAAGCCATTAGCTGTCTGCGCACTCCCCCCTCCTCAATATCGCTGGAGAACATGATATCCATTGCACGAAAGAATTTCATAGCGTCCTTCAGGATATCGTTGTGCGTTGCCATCAGGGGTCGAACCCAATCTCGCGCCCCCTTCTCAAGATGCCCAATTACGAAAGCAACTCGGGATTCCTCATCAGGGAACTCATCAAACTGCACATTCAGGGCATATTGCATTTCAGTCCTAAAGGCATGGTAATCCTTGGGGTCCCCCCCAAACTTCTGCACTAATCCTGGTACCTTTCTGGGGAACTGAGTGGTTCTCCCCTTCTTGTCTGCATCTTGAGCCCTCCTCTCCTCGAGCCTCGCCGTCTGCAGCGCAGGTTGGACCTCCAATGCTCGGTATCTGTCTTCCAAGCTTGGACCAGCTCCACCCCCTGCGGCTCCGGCTCCTGCTGGGTCGCTCATGATGCCTTCTCCTGCACAGGCAGCGTACAGAGACTGTCGGACTGCTGTCAGGGGATGATTAGCTGCTTGTGCTTAAAATAGTGCCCCTTCAGAGTTTGTGCGACCCCACAAACCTCTGTGTGTGACAGAGCTCCTCAGACATGTCTGCTCTAGTCACTTGTAGAGTCCGACAGTGGCTGTCTGCGGAAGCGCTTCCAGCAAAGAAGTTCCTTAACGGAAACGCGTCTCCTGGACTCACGACGTGACAGCTTCCGGCGAAGCATAGGTCTCCCTGCAGTTGCTTCTGACACCTCCCCGCTATTTTCGCTCGAAGTGTCTCTCACCCCTTTCTCTCCCCTTCTGCTTCCTGCCTGGGCTGCTGCGTCTCTCTCAGCATTACTGAGATCCTCCTCCAGAGACCCCGCGCTCCCCCTACTGGTCCCTGCTTTAGCTGTTGACTCTCTCCCAGTCTCTGGGAGCCCTACCACTTCCCTTTCCTCCGATGTCAGTTCCCTGACACGCACATAGTTTTTAGAGGAGGAAAATCCGTAGGCATGCCACCCGTAGGCATTCCCTCCATAACACGCACAGACATTTCCCCTTACTTTTTAGGAGAAAAAAAGTGAGTGTTATGGTGCAAAAAATACGGTACTTCGTAAAAGGTTCCCATTCATCTTTAAAGTCACAGTTATTCTTGTCACGTAGTTTGTGTGTCAGTTTTGCCAATTCCGCATAGTCCATCAATTTTTCTTGCCACAGTCCTTTAGTCGGAACTCATAGACATTCAACGTTGGAAGAGTCAGAATAGATTGATTTTTTAAAGTCCTTCTCCACACAGCACATGGTTACTCTACAGAACTCACTGCCACAGGAGGCAGTGATGGCCACCGACATGGATAGCTTTAAAAGAGAGTCAGGAAAAATGGATGGAAGAAAGGGCTGGCCATGGCTACTAGCCAGAATGGCTGTACTCTTGCCTCCACAGTCCACAGTCAGAAGCAGTAATGCTTCTGAATACCAGTTGCTGAAAATGGCAGGAGGAGAGAGTGCTGCAGCACTCAGGTCCTGCATGTGGGCTTCTCATTGGGACACCTGGTGGGCTGCTAAATGGCTGTAAAAGAGGGCTGGACCAATTCATGGAGGAGAAGACCATCCATGGCTACTAGCCATGATGACTACGCTCTGCCTCCATGGTTGGAGGCAGAAATACCAGCTGCTGGAAACCACAGGAGAGGAGAGGGCTCTTGCGCTCAGGGCTTCTTTGTGGGTTTCCTACAGGCATCTGGTTGGCCACTGTGAGAACAGGAAGCTGGACTAGATGGGCCACTGGTCTTCTCAAGTACTTCTGTTCTTACATATACAGTGGTACCTTGGGTTAAGTACTTAATTCGTTCCGGAGGTCCGTTCTTAACCTGAAACTGCTCTTAACCTGAAGCACCACTTTAGCTAATGGGGCCTCCTGCTGCTGCCGTGCCGCTGGAGCATGATTTCTGTTCTCATCCTGAAGCAAAGTTCTTAACCTGAAGCACTATCTCTAGGTTAGTGGGGTCTGTAACCTGAAGCGTATGTGTCAGAGCTGCCCGAGGTCCCACCTCACAAAGGACCAACACCAGTTCGTTGTTATATACAAAAGTCTTTATTGAAGTTCAATTTCGCTTTCATAGCCGCAGCGTGCAGCTCTACGTCTGAAACTCTAGACCGCCGAAGCTCCGTCTGAATCTCCTCCCCCCAGACACCAGTTTAAGACTCTAGCCTTGCTCCACCTCTTCCTCTGCTCTTTCCTCCTCTGGCTCCGCCTGTCAGCTGGGGTCTCACCCTTCCTAGACTCTTCTGACGCTGAGTCCCCTGAGTCTTCCCCCTGCCTCCGGCGGGCTTTAGGACCTGGTTCCCAATCCGGGTTTTCTGCTGTCCCACACGCCTGTACATTTGAACTTGGCGCGCGCGCCCAGCCGGCAACCTTCCTCCTGACCGTTACACTGCTCCTGTCACTGCTTCCCCCTTCGGGGAGGCTAGCTGGACCTGACCTCCCCTCCGTTCCCCCACTCTCCGACAGAGGCGTGGTCAGCCCTGACTCATCTTCTTTCCCTGCTGGAGGAGACGCTGACCCTGACACATGGGACTCTTCCCCCCCACTCTGCTCTGGTGGGGAAGCTGGTCCTGATCTCCAGCTGCTGGTCCCTTGTTTCTGGTGTGTCTCCCCTGGGACACCCCTTGCCCTGACCATCGGCGCCTTCTTCTGGGAATCTTCTGATTCGCTGGAGAAGCTCATGGAATCTCTCGGGCCACTGTCATACTCCCCTACGCTGCCCTCAGATTCTTCCCCTTCGCTCTCCATTTCCTCTCTCCCCTGTACCTCTGTTCCTGAGCCCCTGACAGTATGTAACCTGAAGCGTATGTAACCTGAGGTACCACTGTAGTTCCTGAGACCAGCTCCCAGACACTTCTTATATCCTTATGATTATCGCTCCAGAGAGCTGCCTGCAGCAGCAAACCAGGACCTCTAGGAGGAGTCGGGTCAGTGTATCAGGAGCTGCCCTGCTCTCCTGGCCTGGATGTCGTGAGAACGGGATGATGGACTGGGACGGTCTTTGGCCTGATCCTCCAGACTGGCTCTGCTCATGTTCCGAGGTCTTTCCTGCCATGCTTCAAGCCAGCATTTATCCTGTGTAAACATATACTGGGTGGAATGAAGACCTGCAGTGATTAAAGCAACTCTGTGCGCCCCCGCTTTAGAAGATTGCAGGGTGTGGATAAAGAAAGCACAAATAAATCAACGAATGTTGCCTCATCTCAGCAGATTTCCAGAGCACTTCAGAGGAACAGGGCCGGGGGGGGGGGGATTTGAGGACTGCGTCTCTTTCGCCTCCCAGCCCGAAAACTGACTGAACTCGCTTCCATTATATTCATGAATGGAGGTGCGTCATCCTTTTCCTCGGCACACGAAGGAAATCTTTATCTCAAAGCACCAAGCAACCCTGGAGTGCCGCAAAGTTGAAAGAATTTGCCCCCCATCGAAGGAGAGACGCTCTTGTTCACTCAACGGCAGGTGGAGAGAGCTCAGATTACACGATAAGGATCCAATCAAACCTAATTGGGCAACCAACCAATTTTCTTTCAAAATTCCTCCAAATGCTGGCTTCTGGAGAGACAGAGAGATGTTCCCTTGGAGTGGGTCATTAGAGAAAACTTCATGCTTAGAAGAAAGCCACAAAGCACCCCCCCTACCTTGGCTGGCAGCGCCTGTTATTAGCCCCCAGAGGTATCTGCCCAGGGAGAGTGTTGAAAGCTCTTGACGCTTCAAGGTTTGTACTTTTGGAGGGGATTTCACACCAAGTCGTCTGATCAATGTGCGACAGCTAAGACACACAAACTCTCATCTGGAGATGGTCAACAGTTAAGCCTGAAAGCAGAGAAGTCCATTTTCTTTCCTGGAGGCTGAAGTTGTAGTTGTAGTTCTTGAATTGAAAGTGCTGGTGTTGACCTGTAAAGCCTTACACAGCTCAGGATCTCAATACAGTGGTACCTCAGGTTACATACGACTCAGGTTACACACGCTTCAGGTTACAGACTCCGCTAACCCAGAAATAGTGCTTCAGGTTAAGAACTTTGCTTCTGTTCTTCTGTATAGTTTCTGAGACCATCTCCCAGACACTTCAAAACTTAGGCACACTTTTGGCTTGGAGCTGAGGAGCTTCCCTTGACTGGGGGACTTGACATTTATGAGCAGGGTTATGTGATTAGAATACCAACCGGGCAGGATCTTTCCAGTGGAGCCCTCCCATGTCTCTCCCAGCTTCTCCACTGCGGCAGCAAACGGCTTAGCTGGATTTCCATTTATACACACACCTCTCACCAGACATGGAGCAAATGGCTTTGTTCCTCTCCGGGTGTGAGTTTCTCCCCACCAGGTACGATCTGTAAAATTTAAGAAACGCTATAGCATCTCAATTGCAGAGCAAAATGGTTCCCCGCCACTGCCCCCCTGTGGGAATATTCCATTTTAAAAGGCTGGCTGTCAATAGCGTGTTAAAGCCATCACTCATTCATTCCCGGCGCATTCCTCTCCATTATGGGAAATAGCCTGCGTTTATAGGGTGCCTTTCATCTCAAAAGCCTCCCAATGTGCTTCACAGGCTGCTGATAATAAAATAATAATTGAGCGGCTTTGATGCCTCTGTGGGTGGATCTGCACACACTTCAACAAATATTAATGAATGAAGGGAGCTATTGCTACACCGAAGGAAGCATTATCTACAGGAGTCCACCTGGGAATCGTCCAAGAGAGCTGGAGAGCTCCTGGCACTCATCTGCCCTCCTACGGCAAGCGTAGAACAATTTATTCCATGTACAGTGGTACCTCGGGTTACATACGCTTCAGGTTACAGACTCCACTAACCCAGAAATAGTACCTCGGGTTCAGGATGAGAACAGAAATCGTGCTCTGGAGGCACGGCGGCAGCAGGAGGCCCCATTAGCTAAAATGGTACCTCAGGTTAAGAACAGTTTCAGGTTAAGAACGGATCTCCGGAATGAATTAAGTTCTTTACCTGAGTTACCACTGTATTTATTTCCAAAACTTTTAGACCACCCAAATTTACTAATAGGGACCAAGCTGGTATTTGAATCAGAATGTTGGTCCTTATAAGAGGAGCCATTCCTGGATCAGGCCAGTGTTCCATCTAGCCCAGCATCCTGGTCTCACAGGGGCCAACCAGGATGCCCCAATGGGAAACCTGCAAGCACAAGAAAACGCTCCCTGCTGGCACTTCCAGAAACTGGTGTTCAGAAGCATTACGGCCTCCAACCGTGGAGGCAGAGCATAACCATTGTGGCTAGTAGCCATTGATATCTTTATCCTCCACGAATTTTCCCTGTGTGCTGGTGCTGACCTGTAAAGCCCTAAACGGCCTCGGCCCAGTATACCCGAAGGAGCGTCTCCACCCCCATCATTATGCCTGGACACTGAGGTCCAGTGCCAAGGACCTTCTGGGGGTTCCCTTCCTGCAAGAAGTGAGATTACAGGGAACCAGGCAAAGAGCCTTCTAAGTGGTGGCGCCCGCCCTGTGGAACGCCCTCCCATCAGATGTCAAGGAAATAAGCAACCATCTGGTTTTTAGAAGACATCTGAAGGCAGCCTTGTTTAGGGAAGCTTCTAATGTTTGATGTTTTATTGTGTGCTTAAGATTCTGTTGGAAACTACCCATAGTGGTTGGGGAAACCCAGCCAGATGGGCAGGGTATAAAAAATAAAGTATTATTATTATTATTATTATTATTATTATTATTATTATTATTGCCATCCAAGTTGGTGGACATCATTGCCTCCTGTGGCAATGAGTTCTGTAATTTACTCTACTTTACCGTGTATAAGACAAGGTTTTATTCTTCGAAAATTATGACAAAAGGGGGGGGGTCATCTTATACACAGTTAGTGCATCGGGGGGGGACATGGGATTGGTTGCTGCCGCGATCCAAATATCGTCAGCAACTATTTTGCGTGTTACTTGTGGCTGCGGCAAGGGCTGGTGTTGATTTGCTGTTACAACTCTGAGCAATCTCCCCCCATTTTCCTATATTGGAGTCCCCCAAAACAGGGGGTGTCTTATACATGGGGGCGTGTTATACATGGGAAAATAGGGTAACTTTGCACTGCATGGAAAAAGTCGTTTCTTCTATCTGTCCTGAATCATCCAACATTCAGCTTCATTGGTTGCCTGGTGTTACGCGAGAGGGAGAGCAGCTTTCCTCTATCCGCTTTCTCCAGGCCATGTGTAATTTTACAAACTTCCACTATGTCACCTCTTACTTGCCTTTCCTCTAAGGAAAAAAAGCCCCATATGCCAAAACTTTCCTTGGCAGGGGAGTTGCTGCATTCCCTTGATCATTGTGGTTGAGGGGTGACCTGGCACTTCCTCCACTATTGCCTATTCGGCCTAGCAGGGCCGTCTTTAGCAGATTAATAATAATAATAATAATAATAATAATAATAATAATAATTTTTATTTATACCCTGCCCTCCCTGGCCAGAGCCAGGCTCAGGGCAGCTAACACCAGTAAAATTACAATAAAAACATAATGGGGGGGGGACAATTTAAAATACAGCTTAAAATGCAGCCTCATTTTAAAAGTAGCCCATAGATCAAAACCATAAGGGGAGGGAAACATAAGGGTCAGGCTGAGTCCAAACCAAAGGCCAGGCGGAACAGCTCTGTCTTGCAGACCCTGCAGAAAGATGCAGCGCCGGGGTGCAAATATCCACCCAGCGCCCCCAAATTACTATGGATAGCGGGGGCAAAGCTGCACACTTCCAGCCATGGGGTGGGACGTGCAACTCTCCCCCATTCCACTGCGGGGATCGCTCTCCTCCCGCGGAGGCTTGGGAGGCAAACTGCATGTCCGCCAGCCATATGTTGATGGGGCACAGCTGGTGGGCGTGCAGGGAAAGGGGAAACCGCCAGCAAAGCTGCGCAGCTCCCCCACTCGCTGGGGCGCCCCTGAGAGGCCGGCGCCCTGGCGCAACGGACCACTAAGCCCTATGGGAAAGACGGCTCTGCTGCCTAGACGTGTCTCTCTGTGCTTGTCCCGGGGGGGGGGGAGTTACCGTGCGGCATGGTCTAAGTCCAGTCCTAGGTCGAGGGTATGGAGTATGGAGGCTGTCCGTCAGGGGCGAAGTGAGGTCCAAAGCGAGGAGTCGGGCGTGGTCAGGAACTCTGGCAGGAGAGCAGGTCAGGGTGCCAGCAGGAACAGGTTACCAACAATGTTGCTCCCACAACCTGGGACTGGGCTGGCTGGCCTTTATCTCCTCTGGGGCATCGGGCGGCCCCGGTCCACAGGTGACTCGCCTCTCCTGGCCTGAAGGCGAGCACTCCTCCTGCAGGAACTTAGTTCCCTCTGCCTCTCTGCCCTGAGCCTCTGCAGCTCAGGAGATGCTGGAGGGTTACCGGACCCAGAGGCAACCTCAGCCACCCCTGACGGGGCTGAGAGTGGAGCACCTTCAGGCAATGGGTCCTCGATCACCTCCGGAGCCAGAGCGGATTCAGCTGGTGTCTGCTCCTGAGGATCCAGCACAGGTGAGGGCCCTTCAGGCTCAAGCCCCAGCCCCGGCTCAGCCGGCTCTGGAGGCGGGGACTCCTGTGCAGGCTGGGATTCCTCCAGTTCAGCCTCTGAATCAGATTCCCAGGCCATCACACTCTCCTGGGTTTCTGGCAGAGGTCTTTGACATCACTCGCTACCCCATCTTCTGTTGCAGATCATGTGCTGCACCGACGAGCTCTGCAGTCCCAGGACAACTGGCTCTCGGAGCCAAGCGCGATCAATCTCCTTGGCGCCAACCCTCCTGGGTCTCTCCCAGTTGTGCAAACCTTTTAACGGCAGATGCCTGGGATGAAATCTTGGACCTTCTTCATGCAAAGCATGTGCTCTTGCCCCTGAGTTATGACCCCTTTGTAGCTCATGGCAGGGCAGCCGGTGAAAGCAGACTGTATGCAGCCTGCACCTGGCCTTCTCCGCTGAACCACAGTTTAAGGAAGATCTTGCCAAGCTGGAACGGATGCAGAGGAAGGTGACCAAGATGATTAAGGGGCCTGAAAACCAAGCCTTATGAGGAATCCTTTATACAAGGTGTGACCCGGAAAGTAGGGTGAACGGTCACAGAAATCGGACAGCGAGAAATATTTGAACATACAATCGGCATCGGAAACCACAAAAGGCTCACAATTGTGTATGGAGATGAAGCTATAACTTAAAAGAAGAAGAGAAGAAGAAGAGTTTGGATTTGATATCCGGCTTTATCACTACCCGAAGGAGTCTCAAAGCGGCTAACAGTCTCCTTTCCCTTCCTTCCCCACAACAAACACTCTGTGAGGTGAGTGGGGCTGAGAGACTTCATAGAAGTGTGACTGGCCCAAGGTAAGACAGTGTATGAGTGCTTTAAGCGTTTCCATGAAGGGTGGCAAACCATCGAAGATGACCCTCCATCTGGCAGACAGTCAACGAGCAGAACAGCGGCAAATGTCGACCGAGTTTGTGAGTTATTGATGCGGGATCAGCGTTTGTCCGTCCGAATGATGGCGGAAGAATTGCATATTCCACATGAAATCATTACTGAGGTTACTGAGTTGTCCCACCCTCCATATTCTCCCGATCTAGCCCCACTGGATTTTGTTTCTTTTTCAAAACTGAAATCTGCACTGAAAGGGTACAGATTTTCCAACATTTCACATGTCTAAGCTGCTGTGATGAGTATGAAAAGAGGACTTCTCCAGAAGTTTACAACAGTTCTATGAACGTTGTCAATGGTGTATACAGTAGGTATATGGTCGATTGTGATTCATCAACACCCCCCCCCAAAAAAAAAAACCTCAACCTTCCCAAAAGAAGTTCAACAACTCTGGTCAATCCACTGGGATCACTGCCAGTTTATTTATAGTGGGAGTAGATCGCAGTCTCTTGGAAGTTGAACACCCCTTCTATAAAGTATAGACCTAACCTGGGGTAAGACCAATTCAGGGTTTCCCAAACAGGTCTCCAGCTGCCCCTAAACCACAACTCACATCATCCCTAGCCAGCAGGATCAGTGGTCCGGGATGATGGGAACTGCAGTCCAAAAACAACTAGAGAGCTGAGCCTAGGAAGCTCTGGTTAAATTGAACCTACCCGGGTTAGCTTCTGAATAAACAATGCATAGAAATATAGCATTACACTTACCCTCGAGTAAGCTCCATTGAACATACTGGGCCTGAGAAAACAGACATAGGAGTGCACTATTAATGTTCCTGCCTTTTGCATACTAGAGTTACGAGGAATCTCTTCCCTCCTCAGAGAACCAAGTTCAGTTTAGAGGAGGCTATGGTGGCTCATTTGCTAGAAGTAATGAATTTCATGTTACCTTGGGTTAAGTACTTACCTTGGGTTAACTGTTCTTAACCTGAAGCACCACTTTAGCTAATGGGGCCTCCTGCTGCTGCCACACTGCCAGAGCATGATTTCTGTTCTCATCCTGAACCAAAGTTCTTAAACTGAAGCACTATTTCTGGGTTAGCGGAGTCTGTAACCTGAAGCGTATGTAACCCGAGGTACCACTGTACTCGATTCTGACCAAACTAAGCCTCCTAAAGGTAAAGGTAAAGGGCCCCCTGGCCATTAGGTCCAGTCATGGCCAGCTCTGGGGTTGCGGCGCTCATCTCGCTTTATTGGTCGAGGGAGCCGGTGTACAGCTTCCGGGTCATGTGGCGAACCAGAGCAGCACACGGAAACGCCATTTACCATCCTGCTGGAGTGGTACCTATTTATCTACTTGCACTCTGACGTGCTTTCGAACTGCTAGGTTGGCAGGAGCAGGGACCGGACAATGGGAGCTCACCCCATTTCGGGAATTTGAACCGCAGACCTTCTGATCGGCAAGTCCTAGGCTTTGTGGTTTAACCATAGCTTGTCAACTTACAGATTTGAAAATAAGGGACCAGCAGCCTTGAAAATAAGGGACCAGCAGCCAAAATAAGGGACCTGCAGCCTCACCTGTTCCAGGCATTCCAGTCTTCCTGTCCCCCTGCAGTCTGGTCAAACTCATGCTGGTAGCTTCGAGAACACTGTCCAACCAACTTTGTAAACAGAGTTTCAACTGAATAGAATCTGAATCACATGCACCACAAGGCCTATGCAGCCTCAACCTAAGATGGCTTTGCACTGCAAAGTTTGCAGCAGCACGTGCAACAAAATGGCTTCCAGCATTCAAAAAACTCCTCAGCTTGCATTAACTAGCCACACACAAGGCATGCAAGCTCCACCCCCCAGTCATTCTTAGACTTCTTATTGGGTGAGCAACACAGCCAAGCAACACAGTTGGAGCCTCCCTCCTCCCTGGCCGGCAGGGAGGGAGGGAGGGAGAGGAGCTGCTTCCTTTGAAATTTAAGGGACATTTAAGGGACATCCATCAATAAGGGACAGCAGCGGGACATGGCGCTAGAATAAGGGACTGTCCCTTCAAATAAGGGACACTTGACAGCTATGGGTTTAACCCACAGTGCCACCCGCATCCCTCTAACTAAGCCTCCTTGAGCACGATATATATCAGGACCCAACAGAATGCCTCTTTCAAGTCTGATTTCAGCTGGGGGATGGGACTCTGCAGGTACACCAAGGAAAGCCTCTAAGCAGAGGACTGTCCTCTGCACACACAGGACACCTGCCTCCCCTCCAACATGACAGGTTTAAGATCCTGCAGCACAATGGGCATGGAACTCAGTCGACACCCCAGCTGCTGCAAGACTCTTCTGGCTTCTAATTACTTTATCTTCCATCCCTTTTCACCCTGTGATGGTTGGCAGAGCTGCCTGTTGTCAGAGGTTTCCCCCAGATGCTCAGAGCAGAGAGAGCCCACGAAATACAACTTTAATAACCAGCTCCGCTTCCTTGCTGCAAGGAATGGGGGGAAGGAGAGAGAGCGTGAGAGAATAATCCACTAATGGGAGAGGGAAGGGGTGAAAATATATATATAAGCACTAGATTTCCTCCACAGGGTTGTCAAACAGACACAAACACATTTTCGTTTTATTTAAACAAAGCCCTGTTTTCTTTTTGGGAGTGGGGGATAAATTGACATATTTTCCTGATGCAGGTTAAGATGATATGAACATAAAAAGATGCCCCAATGCAAAGCCTGCAAGCAAGACCTGAATATAAGAGTAACTCTCCTTTCCTGCAGTTTCCAGAAACTGGTATTGAGAAGTATTACTGCCTCTGGCCAGCAAGGCAGAGCCTAGCCATCGTGGCTAGTAGCCATTGGTTTTTATTTTTAAATACAGTGGTACCTCAGGTTACATACGCTTCAGGATACATACGCTTCAGGTTACAGACTCCACTAACCCAGAAATAGTGCTTCGGGTTAAGAACTTTGCTTCAGGATGAGAACAGAAATCGTGCTCTGGCGGCACAGCAGCAGGAGGAGGCCCCATTAGCTAAAGTGGTGCTTCAGGTTAAGAACAGTTTCAGGTTAAGAACAGAACTCCGGAACGAATTAAGTACTTAACCCGAGGTACCACTGTATTTCTTTACGTGCCTTTCCTGCTTCTATGGTAATTATGTCCATGGTTTTCCTAATTTGCCAGCCACATTCCCATGCTGACAATCTCCAGCTGTTTTTTTGTTCTTCTCACCAGATACTTTTGCACCACTTGGGAGGTGGAAGTTTTCTGTGCTTCTGCGCTCTGCATTTTGATGGTCTCTTTCTCTCTGCTGTTCTGCATAGAAAGGACAAGGAGGAGGAGGAGAGCTTTCTTGCAAGAAAGCCCATTCAATCCAGGCCCCAAAGCGAAGAGGGGCAATTCCTAGTCAAGAACATTTCTAATTGGATCTCTTTTGACGCTGGTCCTGGACACTTTGTGAAAGGGCCCTTAATGCTTATTAATTTCCCCCAATAGCACACGTGGCTTCCTTTTGATGTGCAAATCTCAAACCATTCTCCCTCCTTCCACTTGACAAGAGATAAAGATCGCAGAGAAATGAAGAGGCTCTGCAGATTGATTGGTTTCAGGGAGGGGGAGAAGAAGGGTGCTGGAAAAAAAGAAATCTGGGTGAGGAAATCGACGAGGCGATGAGGGAGAGACAAGAACAGGGTGGGCCTGAGAAATGGGATGGCGTTATGGGTTTCTTCCTCTGGCCAGTGGTGGTTGGTGCCCAATGGCACTGGTGAGGCAGAAGGCAGGGAGCCCAACAGCAGGTGGCGCTAGAGAGACAAGGGAAGGGTCATAGGTCAGTGGCAGAGCATCTGCTTTGCGTACAGAAGGTCCCAGATCCCATTCCTAGCATCTCCAGGTATGGCTGGGAAAGAGAGAGACACCTGTCTGAAAATTGGAGAACCGCAGAGCAGGTTTGCTAGAGACCTGAGAGCAACAGCCTCTCTCCCCTCCAGCCTCTCTCCCCTCCAGTGGCCTCCAGCAACTGGAATTAACCCACATTCATTGCAGAGTTTAAGATTGCCAGCAAAATCTTACAGCAAACCCAGAAAAATAGGAAGGGGAACAATTGGATATTCAGGATCCATAAAAGTCTGCCGTGGTGATGTTCCTGCTCGTGCTACATCAAAAGGTTAGAGGAGGGAACCACAAAAGGTCAGGAAATCAATCTATCAAAGCATCTGAAACATACTTGGGATGACTCAGCTGAGATCCCAAAGCCTCGTCGATCTGGGAGGCAGGTGAGACACAGTCAGTCTGTTTAATTCCACCTTGGCTGCTCTCTGGAATTCCTGACCAGCGCAGGACTCACTTCTGGTTAGAACCAGGGGTGGCAGAAACACCAGGGCTGGAAGAAATGATTTTGATTTGGAACGACACATAATTGGACATTTATATATTTGGCATAAGTCGGTGGTTCATTCGCGCAGCGTATAAAATATTCATCCCTTTTTGTAGTGCTGCTGTAGAATAATCTATAGAAATCTGTTGAGCCAGTAAAGCTCGATTCCAGTGAAACCTTGAGATTCCCATCCCTCCTCATTCTTATTTCTGGCCTTCGGTGCTTTCCTTTCCCCTGCCTTTGGAGAAGTGTCAATCGTAGAAGGGACCCTGAGGATCATCTAGTCCAACCCCCTGCAAGGCAGGAATATGCAGCTGTCCCATACGGGGATCGAACCTGCAGCCTTGGCGTTATCAGCACCATGCTCTAACCAGCTGAGCTATCCAGGCTTGAAGGACCACCACATTTGGGTCCCTGC
This sequence comes from Podarcis vaucheri, assembly GCF_965113315.1. Taxonomy (NCBI): domain Eukaryota; kingdom Metazoa; phylum Chordata; class Lepidosauria; order Squamata; family Lacertidae; genus Podarcis; species Podarcis vaucheri. The sequence continues at coordinate 25,448,244 of NC_138754.1, read as the reverse complement.
TCTCCCATATTTTAATCCCATCCCCAGGAATGTAGGGAGCTGCCTTATAAAGAGTCAGAACAATTGGTCCATCTAGCTCAGTATTGTCTACACTGACCGGCAGCGGCTATCTATGGTTTCAGGCAGGGGGTTTTCCCAGTCCTATCTGCAGGTGCTGCCAAGGATTGAAGCTGGGACCTTCTGCATGCCAAGCAGATCCTCTCCCACATTGCTACGGCCCTTTTAAAGGTACCTATTACAGACAAACTGGTCCATCTAGTTCAGTGCTGTCTGCACTGATGGAAGTGGCTCTTTAGGTTTTCAGGCAGGGTTTTTCCCCAGTCCTCTGAGGAGGTGGCAGGGATTGATGATGGAAATTTCGCATGCCAAGCATATGCTTTGCCCCTGAGCCATGACTCTCCCTTTTGAAGAGCTGTGCTATCAGCTGTGGTGGCTCTGCAGAACAGCAGGCTGTCCCCTGACCCACGCCAACACCATGCCGGCCAGCCTGCGAAGGAGAGCAGGTCACTTTCTCTTCCTCCTCCAAATGTCAATCGCTCTCTGACAGGGGTCTGAAATATCAGGTGGAGAAGAGAGATGGAATTGCCTTTTGTCAAGCAAAACCCATTGTGTCTGAATCGGAATCCCACCCCCACACACCATTTTAATGATGGCGCCTCGGAGCATTGTAGGAACCATGCCCTACGACATGAAACAGACTGTAAGATCTTCACATGAAAGAATATCAGGGGACCGGCATTACCAGGGCTGCCTTCTTTATTCTTTCCACTCTTTTTTCTGAGTCACTGAGAGCTGCAATCAGCTGGATGTGCCGATGGCTAATAGGACAATGAAATCAGAGAGAGAGAGAGAGAGAGAGGTTTTATTGCTGATCAGGCAAAAAAAAACCCTCTTCCTTGCCTATAATGCTGAAATTTTAATTTTTCGCAGCTCTCTTCTATTAGGATCAGGGCTGTTGAAACAACAGGTGGTATGTTCAGGAATAATGTAGAGGAATGTTAACAAAAAGCTTGCATCTGGACAACAGGCAAACGAGAAATATGTAAAATAACCAAGCAAGTATTAGAAATCACACCAGAACTGGCCCTATGAAACATCTTCCAAGACAATAATGCCCACTCACAACACAAAGAACTCATAACCCACCTACTTTCAGCAACCAGAAACATCAAAACCAGACACTGGAGAGACCTGTCAGGAGTAAGCATGGACCAATGGTACCAAAGAATATGGGAAACAGCCTTACTAGAAAAATTAACCAGTAAACTGAAACTGACACAGGGACAAACAAAAGAAGACGCCTTTACCCCGGTATGGCTCCCCTTTATCACATACACAGCCCAACAAGACAAGAAGAAGAACCCGCCAACAGCATACAAATCAATCTGGCATACAAATCAATCACCCACCCACCCCACTCACACATGAAAACAAAGACCACCACAGCCAACCACAAATGAACAACCACACCCTAGGCCAACCCCAACCTCTCTCACCACCAAAGGAACACAAGCGAACAGCAGAGAACCTGCACAAGCGACACTGACACCAAACCCTACATATAGTAAGTAAAATAGAAACATCGGTACCCCACCCCCACCCATCTCTCCCCGCCTCCACCTCTCTCCCCCTTTTCTTCCTAATGTCTCAACAAATGAAACCGATTTGTAAAAAATATTACATGGGGGGGAATACGAGAGAGAGAGACATTGCACATACTTCTGTAAATCAAGAAAATCTTTAATAAAAAAACTTAATGGACATCTAAAAATAAAAAGCTTGCAGGCTGACCTCACAGGGAACTGCTGGTGTGGAGAAGAGATTGATGGCTTCCTCGGGGGAAGAAGCCTGCCCTTTTATTGTGTTCCTTAGGAAAGCATTGCCTATGGATGTTCCTAGCCATTCCCAGAATTCCACCATACCAGAGGCGCCGAGTGCTACCCGACACTGGGGGGGGACTCGTCAGGTGCGTGTGACATCGCATGGGTGACAGGACCGCTAGGCCCACATTGGGTGCCATCTGTTAAGGAAAATCCTGGGTTGAGAGACTACTCAACAGCCCATCTTGTTGGGGTGCAAGTCCCACGTGGGTCCATGCGGTCTGTAAAAGAAGGAAATTCCAGCCAAGCAATTTTGGAGCAAAACAGCAGTCGCACTTTAACTTTTCACGGTCAGAATTTGGGGGAAAGTGAGGCTTATATTCAGGCCAATACGGGAAGTTGCCATTTGCAAACAGGGCTAGAAAAGTACCTCTCTCTTTCTCTCTTGAGACCCTGGAGACTCGACTGCCCATCAAAGGAGACATAGCTGAACAATATAGGGTGATGCTCTGACTAGCTAGGTGGAAGCTTCCTCTCTTCGTGTGACATCAGGGGAATCAAAAGAATTTGTCCGGGTTTCAAGAGGGCAACCCAAGAGTGGAGGGAACAAAATAACCTGGCCCAGGAAGAAGCCTTTCTGATTCTTGTAATAATCAGGTGTCTGGGGCAAGCTCAAAGCCAGAATTGAATTCTGTTAACTTTGAGAGTGGATTAGCCTGCCCTCTAGAGGCAATCTGGAGACAGGAGCAATCCCTGGTTCTCTGGCGTCAAGAGTTTGCACATGAAAAGCATTCTGCCACCTCCTATACGGCTCCATCTCCAGAATCGTGTTCTCACAGTGGCCAAACAGATGCCACAAGCAGGACCTGATCGCAAGAGCATTCTCCCCTCCTGTAGCTTCCAGCAACCGGTATTTAAATGCATTACTGCCTCTGACCATGGAGGCAGAGCGTAGCCATTGTAGCTAGCAGCTTTTGATAGCCCTCTCCTCCCTGAATTTGTCCAATCCTCTTTGAAATCCACCCATCACTGCCTTCTTGTGGGAGTGAGTTCCACAGGTTAACTATGCACTTTGTGAAGATGTCCTTCCTTTGCTCTGCCCTGCGCCTTCCAACATTCAGATTCACTGGAGTTACGATCGGCAGTTTCAGTTCCTTTCCTCTTGATCCCATTTGCCTTTTCCACAGCTGCCACACACCAGGTCAACATTTTCATCCAGCTGTCCCTTGATGCCCCTGCTGATCTTGCCAAGTGGGGCTGACGGGGGAATCACAGTTTCAAACCTCTGGAGGGTGCCAGCTTGGAAGGAGGCTGATCTAGTGTACCAAAAACACACAGCGACGTAAGTGCCTTGGAGAAGGAGCTGACTCCTGTCATTTCAGAAGAAGCCACAGTAGTCCCTTAAGCAGCTGGTTGGCTGGCTAACGGCCCCACATTCTAGAGGTCATGACTGTAGCAATCACACAGGGTCCCCGGTTGTTTGACGGTCTATTGATCCCTGTGCCACCACTGTGATTGCCTCCTCGCTGCCACCAACCCGTTTCTCTCGGATACACACGGAGTCCAGACAGTTGCTAACATTAACAAATAATCAAGTTTCTTTTGTAAGCATGAACAAGTTTATGGTTTCAGTTAATTTTTTGTGGCAGTTTCTTAATCTTAGTTTCTTTACTGACCTATACGTTCCTAACAACTTCAAACTGATTATCCCAACTGTTATGTACTGAAGTTCTCGCCCTGGGCCAGCAGGGGGATACCGTAGATAGTTATGCAAATGAAGGATCGAAAGTGACGTTCAGTGATTGGATAGTTACAGAAAATGGTTACTGTTGCGTTCTAGTGGAGCTCTATATAAGCAGGCTGGCTGAGCCCTTCAGTTCAGTTCTGTCCTGGCCTGTGAATAAACAAGAGCTGTTTGAAGAATCATTGTGATATGTTCACCCACAACTTAACACCAACTATCTATCTGACTCCACCTAACAGTTCCTCTCACTCTCTCACATTAAAACTAGACCAACCCACAGACTTATCCTCCCTCTTCCTTCTCCTTCTCCAACTCCCAACTGATTCCTTAAGAACTCCAACTCTAACTCCTCCCCTTGGGTGCCCACTGGCCAATCACTTCACACTCATTTAACCCTTTCCTTATGACCCAGCATGATGTCACATGGGAGGGCAAACACCACAAGGACCAAGAGCCATTTGATCTCCATGGGCTGCCAGAGACACAGCTGGAAAAGGGAGGAGGCAAAGGCATGACACCAGCATTACAAATGAAAAAATGAGGCGAGAGTACCCAGGACAGCTCTTGATCTTTTCATGCGCTATTTCGGAATGCTCTCTCCAAACCTTGACTGAGGCCACATGACTCACGATGGGTGGTTCTGCGATTCAGGCAGTTGTGGGAAGATTAAATCAGGAACAGGGGGCCAATGGTAGGAAAGGATCCAAGTGTCTTTCTTTTGTAGCACTTTCCCTGCTCAATATATCCCCCCCCCCATGTGTGTGAAAAGGTAATGGGACCCCACACTGAAGATGGACGAACTCTTGGATGAATCAAACCTAGAGAGTCCAAGTCAAAGAAGCGCCCTCTGTTCAGTTAACAGCCTCTTCTTAATAAATAACGGTAATAATTTTATTATTTGTACCCCGCCCATCTGACTGGGTTGCCCCAGCCACTCTGGGCGGTTTCCAACAAATATACAGTGGTACCTTGGGTTACATACACTTCAGGTTACATACGCTTCAGGTTACATACGCTTCAGGTTACACTAACCCAGAAATAGTGCTTCAGGTTAAGAACTTTGCTTCAGGATAAGAACAGAAATCGAGCTTTGGCGGTGCGGCGGCAGCAGGAGGCCCCATTAGCTAAAATGGTGCTTCAGGTTAAGAACAGTTTCAGGTTAAGAACGGACCTCCGGAATGAATTAAGTACTTAACCTGAGGTACCACTGTAAAAGCATAATAAAACATCAAACATTAAACATTAAAAAGTTCCCTAAACAGGGCCAAGTGCGTATTCAAACCCTGGTCTCCAGGGTCCCAGTCAGACACAACATCCACTACGCCATGCCTGCTGTTCTCACCCATGTATACCCCACACATCTTCCACATGCGCAGCCTATAGCCACATTGACGCCTTACATTTAAAACACTCTTCTGCCACTGCAAAGCTCATGGTTTCACCCCAAGGAATGCTGGGAATTGTCGTTGGTTAAGCGCGCCGAGTGTTGCTTGGCAACCCCTACTCCCTCCCCCCCACGGACCTACAATTCTCAGAGTTCCTTGGGGAAAGGGGGTTGATAGTTAAACTATTCTGGGATGGCACTGGAGGGTCTGTCCATACCTGGCTGTTGCCAGCGAAGTGCGGCATGTGGGTCATGCCACAATGGGTAGGAAGGTCTCATTGGCCCTGATTATATTTCATTGAATTGCTAAATGAAATGATTATATATTTTTTTGGTGAGGGGGTTAATCAAACAACATTGTCTTTTAAGCATCTGTTGGAAACCTCCCTCTTTCTCCAAACCTCCTAAGTGGAGATTTTTATGCCAGCTGAGATCTGTATTGGATTTCAAGTGCTTTCCTGATAAATGTAACTGCAGAAACTGCAATGGCTTCTTCTAACTGATTTTTTATATATATACAGGCCATTGTTCTGACTGCCATTATATATGCAATTGTTTTACATATGATTTTATTGTACTGCGAAATCGCTTTGAGGGGCTTCCCAGGAAAGCGATCCATAAATGAAATAATAACATTCACAAGGAATAATAATTAACCACCACAAGCTCTGTTTCCCCGAGGACAGCGAGCTGCTTGCCGTACACGTGTTTTGAAACGAAGCTGATTGTGCGTAGCGCAGCTGAAATAAATCCGGTCCTATACATTTCTCCTAAGTTAAGGGGTCTTGTCTCCTGTTTTTCCTCCCCATTCAAGATGTCCTTCCGAAGGAGAGCATAGCTACTGGATCAGGCCTGTGGCCTCTCTAGTCTCACAGGCGGACAACTAGATGCCCCTATAGGGAGCACAGGACCTGAGCAAATCTCCCCTACTTGCGAGTCGCAGCAACTGGGATTCAAAGGTATACTGCCCCTGATGCTGGGGGTAGAAGATAACCATTGTGACTAGTACAGTGGTACCTCAGGTTACATACGCTTCAGGTTACATACACTTCAGGTTACAGACTCCGCTAACCCAGAAATAGTGCTTCAGGTTAAGAACTTTGCTTCAGGATGAGAACAGAAATCGGGCTCCGGCAGCGCGGCAGCAGCAGGAGGCCCCATTAGCTAAAGTGGTGCTTCAGGTTAAGAACAGTTTCAGGTTAAGTAGGGACCCCCGGAACGAATTAAGTACTTAACCTGAGGTACCACTGTACCAGCAATAGCTTTGTCTCCAGGATTCCTGGGTCTCTGTGATGGCCTGGGACTCAGGCTTGGACTCGGAACCAGAGGAGACTCAGTCCGCACCGGATCGTTTGCCTCAGGCATCATCTGAACCAAGTTTGGGGCCTGATCCTGAAGAGTCCCAGTCTGCATAGGTTCCCTTGCAACAAGTACCAGCTGGGCTGAGTCAGGGGCCTGAACCTGCCCTGGCTCCAGATGCGGGGATGACCTCGTTGCCTTCAGCTGGGCCATCACTTACAGCTGCTCCACTACCGGTTGGGTCAGGGGAGGCTGAGGCGGCCTCTGGGTCTAGTAACCCACCGACATCTCCCAAGCTGCAGAGACTAAGGTCTGAGAGAAGGAGAGACCTGAGTACTCGCAGGAGGAGTGCTCGCCTTCGGGCGAAACAGGGAGGTGAGTCGCCGGGGGATCAGGACCAGCCATTACACTGACAAAGATAAAAGGCTGTTAGACCCTGCCCCAGGTTGCGGGAGCAACATTGTTGTATGCTAGATCCTGCCTGAGATCCTGTACCTGTCCTTGCCTGGTTTCCTGCCTCGTGTCCTACCTTGGCCCTGTCGGACTGACTCCCAGCGGAACCTTCAAATTCTGAACCGGTCCTGGACCTCATTTCACGGGTTACCCCCGGGTCCAGCTCAGTCTCCTTTTCTCCGTTCTGAACTCCCCTCTGACAGCCTCACGTTTCGCCTTTCTGAGCTGTACACAATTGGCACAGTCCATCAATTCTGCAGGTCTGAGCAAATTGTATAACTGGTATATTTTGTCTAATTCATTCTGTGATGAAAAAGACCACTACCACCCCCCAAAAAAAAACACTTTCCCAGAATTTGTTCTGGTGGTCGTTGGGAAGAGCATGGAGTAGCCAGGGTGCTGAAGCTGCCTCAATTCCTTCAGAAAAGCTTATACAGCAACAACTAGGGGAAAAATCGCTCTTTAAGTATGATAGTACCTTCCCTGTGGAACTCCCTGCCCCTTGAAGGCAAGCGCCTTCGATGTACTGTTTGTGAGGCCTTCTAAAAACTTCTGTTTTTTAACGCAAGCCTTCCCAGACATGTAATTTTGCTATTTATTTATTTTTAATAATCTGTTGAGCTTATCTCTTATTTTGGTAATTTTATTATGTCTGTTGTTTTTAATGCTATTTTTAAATGAACATCTTACATAAAACCACTTACAGGCGACACACACCCCATATGGCCTGAATATAAGCCGCACTAAAAGTTAAAGTGTGGCTTAAATCCGCAACCTTACAAAAATGGGCTTTTATGATATTGCTGCTGAAACAGACATACGGTGAAATAGAACAAAAAATGTTTTATTGCCAATTTGTGAGCTTGAGACTGTTGTGCAATTAATTCTAATGTCATTCATCGCTTTCCCCGTATATTACAGTGCAGTATTGATTTTTTATTTGCATTTACGGTGCTATGAACAGGTGTTTAATCCACTTGCGGGTCCTCTCTAATACCCGTAGGATTTTCGTCTACATTTGCCATTTATGGGTGTTAGTGCCTGCATAATTGTAAGGGAGTGGCTTATATTCAAGTATTGTCTTTTTTCTCCCCCTCCCCCTTCACTTTTAAAGGTGCTGCTTATATTCAGGTGTGGCTTATGTTCAGGTCAATACGGTATGTACAGTGGTACCTCAGGTTAAGTACTTAATTCGTTCCGGAGTTCCGTACTTAAACTGAAACTGTTCTTAACCTGAAGCATCACTTTAGCTAATGGGGCCTCCTGCTGCCGCCGCGCAGCCGGAGCAAAATTTCTGTTCTCATCCTGAAGCAAAGTTCTTAACCTGAAGCACTATTTCTGGGTTAGCGGAGTCTGTAACCTGAAGCGTATGTAACCTGAAGTGTATGTAACCCGAGGTACCACTGTATATCTATCTATCTATCTAAATAAATAAATAAATAAATTTAAAATACACCAGAAATTTCAGCAGGCCTGGCCCACTACCCTTTCAAGCGTATTTTCCCAGAAATGGGGACTAGAAACTTGCTCAGTAGTTTAAATCCGGGAAACCGTAGATTCTCTGGAAGCTGAATTCTATGGCCCCTAGGACATTCGCTTCATCTGCTTGACATACACACAGCTTTCCATGCAGGTAGAACAGCCGCCTGGTTCTGACCTCGACCCTCATCCCACGAGAGGCCTTGGTGCTCTTTGGAGATGTTATTGTGACAAGTCTGGCCTGACAAAGGTGCAGGGAAGGGGTTAATCTGCCTAAGGCAGCGCTGCAACTTTTTAGCAAAGTACGGCACCATATGCAAGGGATTTAGCTTATAATCATCTCTGGGTTTAGCAGGAAATCTGGGAAGAGAGACCTTTTTGTGTTTATTATACATAAGAAGATCTTGGTGGTTAAGAATGTTCAGGGCTCCAAACTAGGGAGGGGAAAGCGGGTGGGGGGGGGCAGAGAGTAGGTTTTTGATAAGCTTTAAAGATTTGAGCGTTGGAATCAGCATCTGTGCAGCCCAAAATATCTTGCTTTAAAACTGCAGCGGCTGGGGAGGGGTGGGGAGCATGTGATCAGCAACACCCAGGCTCCCAGTTCAAGATCTGTCCCGGCTGCAAATTTATCCAAAGCAATACCAAGCTCCAACTTTTCAGTTTCTGACTGTGGTTCTGCCTTCTGCTTCCTCCCTGCGATGGAGGGAGTCCCCTTTTCTGGCCCTCTCACACCTCCTATTTAGGAAGATAGAAAGCTGCCTTCTACCCAGTGTTAGAAACTCAAGATAAATAAGCTACACGTTTCGAAGCACAATTCAAAGTGTTGGTGCTGACCTTTAAAGCCCTAAACGGCCTTGGCCCAGTATATCTGAAGGAGCGTCTCCACCCCCATCATTCTGCCCGGACGCTGAGGTCCAGCTCTGAGGGCCTTCTGGCAGTTCCCTCACTGCGAGAAGCCAAGTTACAGGGAACCAGGCAGAGGGCCTTCTCGGTAGTGGCACCCGCCCTGTGGAACGCCCTCCCACCAGATGTCTAAGAGAACAACAACTACCAGACTTTTAGAAGATATCTGAAGGCAGCCCTGTTTAGGGAAGCTTTTAATGTTTGATGTATTACAGTATTTTAATATTTTTGGGGGGAAGCCACCCAGAGTGGCTGGGGAAGCCCAGCCAGATGGGTGGTGTATAAATTATAAATTATTATTATTATTATTATTATTATTATTATTACACACCAAATGGCTCCTTAAACCAAGGTTATGGTTGCCAAAACAGAATGTCTACAGGCAAACCTCAGTTGTTGAACGTAATCCATTCCGGAAGCCCGTTCAGCTTCCAAAAGGTTTGACAACCGAATACAGTGGTACCTCGGGTTACATAAACTTCAGGTTACAGACGCTTCAGGTTACAGACTCCACTAACCCAGAAATAGTACCTCGGGTTAAGAACTTTGCTTCAGGATGAGAACAGAAATCGTGCTCTGGCGGCGCGGCAGCAGCAGGAGGCCCCATTAGCTAAAGTGGTGCTTCAGTTTCAGGTTAAGAATGGACCTCCGGAACGAATTAAGTACTTAACCCGAGGTACTACTGTAGCAGCTTCCGATTGGTTGCAGGATTTTCCTGCTCTCAGCAGACGCCGCGTCAGACATTCGGCTTCCAAAAAAACGTTAAAAAACCGGAGCATTTACTTCTGGGTTTTCGGCATTTGGGAGCCAAAGCATTCCGAAACAGGTGTTCAGGATCCGAGGTTTGACTGTATTTTCCAATTGGGTGTAAGAAAGCTCTATAGTCTTACTTTTCAAATGATGGACTGTGATTGATTCTCAGTTAAACATCTGTCTAGTTCAGATGACAACCTTGAGCTAATTTAAAAACCTAAGGAAGAAAAGTCGCTTGATCCAGGGACAGTCCACATATATCTTGGTCCATTCTAACCTCTTTTTCTTGACGCTGACTGCTCCTGCTCAGGCTGCACAGAAAAAGCATTTTGGTTCCAGACAGTCATTCTGGTTGTGCAGGTAAAACATAGAATTCTACAGGATGCGGTGCTAGTGTGTGAAAATGGTCAAGATCCAAGGATCCCCAGGCATGCACCTCCAGCTTTTGATGTCAGGTGCCATCCTGGCGCACAGACATCTTCACTCGGTTGCAAGAGGTTGATAGCCGGGTGCAAAATGCTCCTGGCGCCTGGCTAATTTCAAACATGGCTTCTATCAAGACAGACCATTGGCCTGTCCAGGTCAGTATTGTCTATAATTTAATAAACACACAAGACGTAACCAGCTGTACATTTGAATAAATAAGGTATACTATCCATTGTATTAAGTTGTAGATTTCAACAGAAGTAGCTCATAAAGTTCAACGGAAGAAGCAGAAGACCCAGTGGATCAGTTCATTCTCTAATCAGTTCATGCAAGAGGTCCATATATGTGTAAGTGTCTATTCCACCTGTCTGTTCATAGAGCCCAATAATCCACACGAAAGGTTGATACACTTCCACAGAATCCTTTCAGAGTCTAAGACAAGGATTTCCGGAATATTGTTTCACTGTCCTGGGCTTCATCAGTAGTACAAACTCATATATGATATCACAGAACAGTGGATCTTATAGCATAGTAGTCTGAACAGACAGGTGGAATAGGGTCTTCTGCTTTTATCGCTAAACTTTATGAGCTACTTCTGTTGAAATCTACAATTTAATACAATGGATAAAGGTAAAGGGACCCCTGACCATTAGGTCCAGTCGTGGCCGACTCTGGGGTTGCAGCGCTCATCTCACTTTATTGGCTGAGGGAGCCAGCGTACAGCTTCCAGGTCATGTGGCCAGCATGACTAAGCCGCTTCTGGCGAGCCAGAGCAGCACACAGAAACGCCGTTTACCTTCCCGCCAGAGCAGTACCTATTTATCTACTTGCACTTGATGTGCTTTCGAACTGCTAGGTTGGCAGGAGCAGGGACCGAGCAACGGGAGTTCACCCCATCGCGGGGATTTGAACTGCCGACCTTCTGATCGGCAAGTCCTAGGCTCTGTGGTTTAACCCACAGCGCCACCTGTGTCCCTTTAATAAAATGGATAGTGTACCTTATTTATATAAACGTACAGCCAGTTGCGTCTTGTGTGTTTATTGAATATGTTTCACATAACCAGAGGTTTGTTGTTGTTTCAGGTCAGTATTGTCTGCACCAACCGGCAGCAGCTCTCCAAGGTTTCAGGCAGTGCTCCCTCCCAGGACCCAGCCCTACCTGCAGATGCTGGGAGTTGAACCTCAAGCTTTCTGCATGGAAAGGTCATGCTCTAGCTATAGCCTTCCCCTGGGACCCAATCTCCAAAGTGTTTGGTGTCCAGAGTTATCCTGCTTCTCACATGCTAGTTCCATTCAGCTGCTACGGCTGATAAGCTTACTGACCAACATGAAGGACTACCAACAAGACAGGCGGAGAGGGACTGAAAGAGATTTGAAGGCCTCGGACGTGAGGAATCCAGGCTAAGAACTGTTATTATGGACATGTATTTGGAAAGGGACGCAAACCGGGGATGGGGGGGGGAAGAGAATTTCAATAACACTCATGACTTTTTGGTTTAATTAACACGTATTTTATCTAATATAAACTGGGAAATCGATGGAAGGGAACCTGAGTCCAACTTAGCAGAGTTATCCTGCTTCTCACATGCTAGTTCCATTCAGCTGCTACGGCTGATAAGCTTGTGTTACATACATGAGCCACAGGCAGAAAAATCGATGACTTGGAAAGTAAACAGCCCTTTCTGTCGATGACGCAAAGAGGGTATTCCAATCCAAACCATTCATTTCATTATTCATTCTTTTCTTCGCTGTGGCTCGACATCTAGCTCTCAATGGCTGTATCAATATTGTGGATTGTCTCTACGTCATACTCCTAGAGTTGACTCCTTGAAATCCACAGGCAGCTCGTTTCAGTGGGTCTTCTCTGAAAGTAACTCAGTTGGGATGCAGGCCAATGAAATTGTTAACCACGGCTTACTTAAAAGGGTCTAAAAGAGTATCTTTTTTGGCTACATGATCACTGCAAATGGTGATAGCAGTCACGAAATTAAAAGACACCTGCTCCTTGGGAGAAAAGCAATGACAAACCTAGACAGCATCTTAAAAAGCAGAGACATCACCTTGCCAACAAAGGTTTGTATAGTTAAAGCCATGGTTTTCCCAGTAGTGATGTATGGAAGTGAGAGCTGGACCATCAAGAAGGCTGATTGCCGAAGAATTGATGCTTTTGAATTATGGTGCTGGAGGAGACTCTTGAGAGTCCCATGGACTGCAAGAAGATCAAACCTCCCCATTCTTAAGGAAAGCAGCCCTGAGTGCTCACTGGAAGGACAGATCGTGAAGTTGAGGCTCCAATACTTTGGCCACCTCATGAGAAGAGAAGACTCCCTGGAAAAGACCCTGATGTTGGGAAAGATGGAGGGCACAAGGAGAAGGGGATGACAGGGGACGAGATGGTTGGACAGTGTTCTTGAAGCTACAAACATGAGCCTGACCAAACTGCAGGAGGCAGTGGAAGACAGGAGTGCCTGGCATGCTCTGGTCCATGGGGTCACGAAGAGTCAGACACAACTAAATGACTAAACAGCAACAAAAGAATATCTGGGACAACCCAGCCGGATGGGTGGGGTATAAATATTATTATTATTATTATTATTATTAGCAATGAAAAAGAACTTAAAACATCCTTCAACCCAGTGATCCCAGGGCTCCCAGGAACAGTATTCTCCAGGCGCCAAATGAACCTAGGTGAACAGGAATTCCTCCTGGAAATCAAATGACAGAGACAGACGCACCTCTCTAGATTGGGCATTCCACAGCTGGGGAGCCACCACCCAAAAGGCCCTGTCACAAGTCAGTGCCAATCAGGCAGCCCCCGGTGATGGTACCATCATTATTATTATTATTATTATTATTATTATTATTATTATTATTATTGGCTTCCAACAGATATAAAAACATAATAAAGCATTACACATTAAAAGGCTTCCTTACCTTAAGGTGCCTGCAGAATATTTGCTACAGGTCACTCAAGCAAATGAGCCAAGCCACGGCCGGGCTGCTGGCCTTCTACTAGACAGGGGGTTAGATATGAACCACACTGGCTTTGAAAATTGAAGCATTGATCAGGAGGTCTCCGTCTGAATGCGTCCTCTAACTATGAAGACTTCGAGCTATGCCCTTCTCTTATCAACCCTCCATCTGCAAAAATGAGGATAATACTGGCCTACCTTACAAAGCTGTTGTATTTGAACAAAACCTATTATGCGCTTAGAAACTCTTATATCAATGCTAAATTTTATTAACCCTTTCCTGGTTCCTGGCCCACGCAGTCCCTCTATTGTACCCTCCATTCCTCACACCATGCCCTGCTGCAGGAAATCCTTTTAAGTTCCTAAATAAATGGGATGTGCCACCGTGGTTGCTTTCTGGAGAAGCAGAGTTTTGCTGCCGATTTCCCCGAACGCTTAGAAACTCTTTGCTGGCCTTTAAGTGGAGCAAGGTTGACACCTGGTGGTAGAGCTGAGCAACAGCCACTCCTTTTCCTCAAAAGGCCATGGGCAAAATATTGCTCCCCTTCTTTGTGTCGATCTGGATCCGATCCAGCAGCGAGAGCGTGAGCTCTGCAGACCCATAACAGAATAAGGCAGCCTCATCACAGAGAAGAGAGGCACAGAGTGGCCACCAATTTGCCTGTGCCTACCTCTTAGGCAGGGATGGGGGTGGCGCTGTGGGTTAAACCAGAGCCTAGGACTTGCTGATCAGAAGGTCGGCGGATCGAATCCCCGCGACGGGGTGAGCTCCCGTTGCTCGGTCCCTGCTCCTGCCCACCTAGCAGTTCGAAAGCACATCAAAGTGCAAGTAGATAAATAGGTACCACTCCGGCGGGAAGGTAAACGGTGTGCGCTGCTCTGGTTTGCCAGAAGCGGCTTAGTCATGCTGGCCACATGACCCGGAAACTGTACTACGCCGGCTCCCTCAGCCAATAATGCGAGATGAGCGCCGCAACTCCAGAGTCGGCCATGACTGGACCTAATGGTCAGGGGTCCCTTTACCTTTACACCTCTTAGGCAGGGGGCCAGTCCACTGTCCCTCAGACCTTGTGGGGGGCCGGACTATATTGGGGGGGGAAATGAACGAATTCCTATGCACACTATGCACACCAGGCAGGCCCCACAAATAACCCACAGGTGCATTTTAAAAGGACACATTCCATGCAAGAGCACTAGGCAAGCCAGACAGTATAGTAGATTTTTCTGACCTGCACTGATATAAAGATACCGTTCCTGGCAACCAGGGCCGGGCAATATCTGGTTTTCAACATCATATCGCCAGCTAAACATTGTGATATACTGATATATCACAATGTCTGAAATATGGATGGAGCTACGTAGAGGCATTAGCTGGCTTCACGGTTTTTCCCACATTGTGATTTTTGCACAGCACGCACCCACGATTCAAGCTACATAGAGAAGCCAAAAATTATGAAACTGATAACGCAACACAGACTTCAAACTGATTTTGGACGATATATTGATATATCTCCCAGCCCTACTGGCAAATTTGCAATTATTAGCTGTGAAGATATTGTGACAGTGTTATAAATGTTTTTAGATGCTCTCAGCATTATTCGGGCATTTTGCATTATTTTTTTGTTTCGCTATTGTAATGTTTTGCTGTATTACATACCAACGTACAAATCAACGGAACAGAGAAACTGACAAGGCCAGTTTACAAGAGGCACAGCTTCTGGATATTTTGACTTAATTTTATAAAATGTTGCATGCCATGGAGAAAGTGGCTGGAGTAAAGTGTTCCTGCTTCTCTTCTAACATCTGAAATGCACACACACACACACACCCCACACACTTTCCCATCTGCCTTCATGCTAATAGGGGAACCAGATTCTTGCCGTCCCTCCAAGCCCTGACCCCACCAATATCCTGTTGCAGTTTAATGTGAAGCTTCTTTAATTGGTGAAAAAAAGAACAGAAGCCTGCAGATCAGCAGAATACCAATTGGGTGTTTAATACCAACTTGGTCCAGCTGCTGGCTCTTGTTCCAAAATGGGATGCGGGCTTTATGGGGTTAAATGGCAAGCAGATTTGGGGGAGCTGGGAAAGCCCATCAGAAACAGTCTCAAGGATGAAGTGAATATTGTTTATATACAGTGGACAGATGAAGAATGGGAAACCCTTTACTTTCTGGATTTTATTCCTTCTTTCTCTTCGAACCTCTTTTCTACTCTTCATTTCACTCTCCCTTTTTCTTCTTCTTTATGCTTTGATTGTATTTAGAACAAAGTCTTAGTTTGCATAAAAAAGAGGGAAATATATTTGATATTAAGCTTTGTATTTTTCTCTATAAACCCTAACATAGCTTATTTTTTGAAAAAAATGGCTCAATAAGCAACATTAAGAGGCAGAATATTACTACAGTGGTACCTCAGGTTAAGTACTTAATTCGTTCCAGTGGTCTGTTCTTAACCTGAAACTGTTCTTAACCTGAAGCACCACTTTAGCTAATGGGGCCTCCCGCTGCCCCCGCGCCGCCGGAGCACGATTTCTGTTCTCATCCTGAAGCAAAGTTCTTAAACCCGAGGTAATATTTCTGGGTTAGCGGAGTCTGTAACCTGAAGCGTATGTAACCCGAGGTACCACTGTACTATTTTGCATATATTCAGCAAATCAGCGGAACTGGCATAGTTACAGCTGTCGTGTAATAGCGCTTCCACATTTGTAAGAAAATAATCTTTTAGTGTGGCAGCACGTGAACTTTGGAACTCCCTGCCTATTGACAGCAGGCAGGCAGGCAGCTTTATTTATTTAGTTCAATACCTTTTCCTCCAAGGAGCATGGTGCTCCTCCTTCCCATTTTAGCCTCACCACAAGCCCTGAGAGGTAGGTTCGGCTGAGAGATGGAGACTGGCCCAAGTTCAACCAGGGAGCTTCTTGGCAGAGTGGAGATATGAGCATGGCCTCCCATATCTCTAGCCATAACAATCACACTGGTCTTCCCTGCGCGGTTTTTGGCACCTGCTAAAAATATTTAGCTTTGATGCAGTCATGCAGAATGCTGATGTGTGTTTTAATCTTTCTTTTTCCTTTTGCTTATTATTCAGTCGTACCTTGGATCTCAAATGCCTTGGCTCCCAAACAAATCAGCTCCCAAACAATTGAAACCCAGAAGTGAGTCTTCTGGTTTTCAAATGATTTTCGGAAGCCAAACGTCAAGCAAGTCGTGTCCGACTCTTCATGACCCCATGGACCAGAGCATGCCAGCATGCCAGGCACTCCTGTCTTCCACTGCCTCCCGCAGTTTGGTCAAACTCATGCTGGTAGCTTCGAGAACACTGTCCAGCCATCTCGTCCTCTGTTATCCCCTTCTCCTTGTGCCCTCCATCTTTCCCAACATCAGGGTCTTTTCCAGGGAGTCTTCTCTTCTCATGAGGTGGCCAAAGTATTGGAGTCTCAGCTTTAGGATCTGTCCTTCCAGTGAGCACTCAGGACTGATTTCCTTAAGAATGGATAGGTTTGATCTTCTTGCAGTCCATGGGACTCTCAAGAGTCTCCTCCAGCACCATAATTCAAAAGCATCAATTCTTCAGTGATCAGCCTTCTTTATGGTCCAGCTCTCACCTCCATACATCACTACTGGGAAAACCATAGCTTTAACTATACGGGCCTTTGTTGGCAAGGTGATGTCTCTGCTTTTTAAGATGCTGTCTAGGTTTGTCATTGCTTTTCTCCCAAGAAGCAGGCGTCTTTTAATTTCATGACTGCTGTCACCATCTGCAGTGATCATGGAGCCCAAGAAAGTAAAATCCCTCACTGCCTCCATTTCTTCCCCTTCTATTTGCCAGGAAGTGATGGGACCAGTGGCCATGATCTTAGGTTTTTTTAACGTTGAGCTTCAGACCATATTTTGCGTTCTCTTCTTTCACCCTCATTAAGAGTTTCTTTAATTCCTTCTCACTTTCTGCCATCAAAGTTGTGTCCTTCTGCATATCTGAGGTTGCTGTTAATGGAGCCTAAAAATTGCACTCACCTTTTCTGCAGCAGCCTCACTTTGCTGGCTCACCTTCAGCTCACAATAGGCTTGCAATCCTTTTCACACATCCTTCCCCCCACCCCCTAGCCAGGTATCTCACCTCTTCAGCAAAACCAGTAATTTCCCCCTTTTATCGTTTAAGAGATTAATCTTCTCAATTTTATTTCTTTTAAAAACACGCACATAAAATGGCTTGTGCTGGTTTTCCCAGTTCCAGTACACATTTTTTAAACCATTCCCATTAAAGCACCATTAAAAAAAAGAGTTATTGCCTGCTGTCTGTCCCCCCCAGAAAAACTAAATGTTAAGAAATGAGAAACAAAATTAATAAACGTAGTGTACCAGATGTGATTGTTAAAGTGACAGGGCCCAGAAGGACCCAGCTGGAAGATGGCACAGCGCATCCCATTCCCATCCCTGCTTTCCTCAAGGAGCAGAAGAGTGACGGACAGTAACTGTGCAACGGCAGGCAGCAAATCAGTTCTCTAAGCACAGTCCCTCGTCCTCCGCTGCCTGCCCCGGCAGGCAACTTTATCAAGCATGAAGAGCAGCTTCTTCTTCGACCGTCAGCTCCTGCAGGGTCACTTCTTCACAGAGGCCAGGTAGGCAAACCAGAAGAGGGCCACCAGGTTCCCAAACAGCACCTGGAACTGTGTTGAGGAGGAATTTGGTTAGAATTTAAGTTCTGACCTACCACGTTCTCCTCCCTGGAGGTGCTGTCGGGGACTGAACCCGGGATCTTCTGCATGCAAAACAGAGGCTCTACCCAGGGCCAGCCCAAGGCATTCTGGCAAACCACAAAATGGAGCCCTTCCCTGGCAGGGAAGAAAGGGTGGGTGAAGATCTACATGGGTGCTGATAACGCCAAGGTTGCAGGTTTGATCCCTGTGGGGAAACAGATGCCTATTCCTGCACTGCAGGGGGTTGGACTAGGATCAGCATTTCCCAAACTTGGGTCTCTGGCTGTTTTTGGACTACAACTCCCATCATCCAGGCTGACCCTATCTGCCCACAGACTGTCTCGCCAGAGTGGTGCATGCTCTAGTTATCTCCCACTTGGACTACTGCAATGCGCTCTACGTAGGGCTACCTTTGAAGGTGACCCGGAAACTGCAATTAATCCAGAATGCGGCACAATTCAAAGTGTTGGTGCTGACCTTTAAAGCCCTAAACAGCCTTGGTCCAGTATACCTAAGGAGCGTCTCCACCCCCATTGTTCAGCACTGAAATCCAGCGCCGAGGGCCTTCTGGCAGTTCCCTCATTGCGAGAAGTGAGGTTACAGGGAACCAAACAGAGGGCCTTCTTGGTAGTGGCACCCACCCTATGGAACACCTTCCCTTCAGGAAATAAGCAGCTATCCTATCTTTAAAAGACATCTGAAGGCAGCCCTGTTCAGGGAAGTTTTTAATATTTAATGCTGTATTGTTTTTAACACTCGATTGGGAGCCGCCCAGGGTGACTGGGGAAACTCAGCCAGATGGGCGGGGTATAAATAATAAATTAGTAGTAGTAGTAGTAGTATTATCCAGTGGTCCTGCTAGCTAGGGATGATGGAAGTTGTAGTCCAACAACAAAGTTTGGGAAACACTGGACTAGATGATCCTCAGGGTCCCTCCCAAGTCTAAAAATTCTATGGCTCTATGATTCTACATCAGGAACAAGGGGAGAGATAAAGATCTACATTGGAATCTGCTGCACTAGTGGATTCTGCTGCCTGAGGCAGTCTCCTCACCTTGCCTCATGGCTGGGCCGGCCCTGGCTCTACAACTGAGCTACAGCCATTCCCTTTAAGACACGGGAAGCTGACTTACCGAGTCAGGCCACTGGCCATTGGCCCATTTCCCACAGTACTGTCTGCACTGACTGGCAGCAGCTCTCTCAGGGCTAAGGATTGAAGCCGGCACAAGGAAGTTGCCTTCTCACTGAGCTACGGCCATGGCTACCTTTCATAACACCAGATGCACTATAAGTTCAGAGATGGGGGAAACCTGTGGCCTTCCAGGTGTCGGTGGCCTCCAACTCCCATCATTCACGGCTGCCCTTCATGCTGGCTAGAGCTGATGGGATTTGGAGTCCAGCATCTGGAAGCTCCCGGTTATCCCAGCCCTAAGAGGACTGATACTTTCATGGATGTACCCTGAACCGCTTGGGAGACATGCATGCGAGGACTGAATGCCTGGGGCATGTGGAGGGAATCGTGTGGGTCTCCCCCCCCCCGACTCAGCACCCCACGGAGTGGGAACCGCCCCCCCTGACCGAAAAGCGAGTCCTCTCACCTGCATAGGCACGTAGTTCAGATTGATAAACTGGACCGGCGTCCACACCTTCCAGTTCATCTTGAGGGATGTCCAGTAGCTGGATTTCATCCTTTTGACAAAAGCAGAGGTATCCTTCCCCTGAAAGACACGGATAAACTGAGCCAGAGGAGGCCTCGAGGGAGGGGGGTGGACCAGGGGAATGTCCTGCCCCTTTTCTGCAGTGGTTCAAGTCCCAGCCAACCCAGATCCCAGGGTTGGTGCTGACCTTTAAAGCCCTAAATGGCCTCGGCCCAGTTTACCTGAAGGAGCGTCTCCACCCCCATCATTCTACCGGGACAGTGAGGTCCAGCTGACGGCCTTCTGCCGGTTCCCTCCCTGCGAGAAGTGAGGTTACAGGGAACCAGGCAGAGGGCCTTCTTGGTGGTGGCGCCTGCCCTGTGGAACGCCCTCCCATCAGATGTCAAGGAAATAAACAACTATCTGACTTTTAGAGGACATCTGAAGGCAGCCCTGTTTAGGGAAGGTTTTAATGTTTGATGTTTTCTCATGTTTTTAATATTCTGTTGGGAGCCGCCCAGAGTGGCTGGGGAAACCCAGCAAGATGGGTGGGATAATTTATTATTATTATTATTATTATTATTATTATTATTATTATTATTATTATTGGCATTCTAGCCTCACAACAGCCCTGTGAGGCAGCTCAGGCCAAGAGAGAGAAACAACTGGCCCGGGATTCACATAAGTTATTCAACAAGGTTTATAACACCACTTTATCAGCAAAAACCAAGTCGTTTACATTTTATTTATTTCTTTTTTTAAAAAAAAAGAAGTGTATACTGCTATATCATTAAAAGAAAAACAGAGCAATAATAAACTAAGCTAAAACCGTATAAAACGGACATCATTGCCTGAAGGATGCGTTCTTAATTGCTCGCATAGTAAGCCTGACAGAACAGAAAAGTCTGCAGCAGGTGTTTAAAATAAGATGCCTGCTGAATCTCTACCGGCAGGATATTCCACAAGCCTGGACCAACGATACTAAAGGTTATTGCTGTTGTTTGTTTGTTTCTTATTGTTGTCTAATGAGCCTTAGCAACTTGAGGAATGACCAGTGGTGCTCCTGCAGATTATCTCGGCGATTTAGTTGGGATATAAGGGCTCAGCCGGTCCCTGAGGTACCCTGGACCTACGTTGTTCAGGGATTCGCTTTTTAGAATCATAGAATCGTAGAGTTGGAAGGGACCCTAATGGTCATCTAGTCCAACCCCCTGCAATGCAGCGATCTCTAAAGCACCCACAACAGGTAGCTACCCAGACCCTGCTTAAAAACCTCCAGTGAATGAGAATCCACAAACTCCACTGTCAGACGTCTCTTACAGTCCGAAAGTTCTTCCTGGCATTTAGTTGGAATCACCTTTCTTGTATCTTGAAGCCCTTCGTTCGGGTCCTACCCGTTATGTATTCAGTGGTCTGTGTTTGCCTGAGCTTGAGTCTGGACTAAGGATTCTGAGCCCCTGTGTTCTGATTCAAAACATGATATCCAATCACAGAACATTTCAGGATTTGGGCCTCTGCCATTGGCCCTTAAAACTCTGAGTCACAATTCGCAGCTTGGAAGTTTAGACAGCCAATCATGTTGGGAGTGGGAGTGGCCCAGGCCTTCAGAAACGTATATAAGCAGTTGTTTTGCCCCTGTTGCCCAGTTCTGTTATTTCAAGAATGGTTCTTGCTGTTATCACTGTGCCTTGCCTTGTGGGAACCCACCTACACTTCACTGTTAGCATTCCTGCTCTGTGATTGCAGTCATAGGATTGTTTGTCTTTCACATGACGTGGTATGTTTCGACTCCACAGAGCGGGAAGTGATGGAGACAAGATATTTGTGTTACTGTGTTCCGTGAAGTAGAAGTATTGTCCTTTGTTCTTTTTCTTTTTGCTGTCTGATGCTAGAGAGAGAGGGAGCCACGTTGCAGCGCTCCGTGTGTGTTTATATGTAAATAAAGTAGATTAGCCAAAACGCTGAGTTGCTGAGGTCTGTTACGCATGATGCGCAAACTCTGCGGATCCCTAAGTGTGCCGGTGTCGGTTGGCATCGGGCGCTGTGATGTTCGGGCTGAAGAAAGCTTATGAAGCTCCCGAAAGATCGACCAGGAGGGAGGGAACATGCCAGTCGGGCATGTGTCTCTGCCAAGGTCCTACTCAAGTGTAGGCTGAACTCCTGACATTCACTACCCTCCTGAGCAAGAGGAGAAAAGCTTGCTCCACATACAGCCACCGTCACCGCCACCCTGATTCGAGCATCAACTGATGGGCACAAGCCTTTCCATCACAGGGCAGACCCAGGGATATACCTCCAGCAGGTTCATGATGAAGTAGTAAAGCACTAGGAAGGCTGGGGCCACCACAAGCCGGTCCAGCAGGAGTCTCTTGGCGATGGAAACTGGCACATCCGATGGGAACCATCGCTCCAAGTAGAGGTAGAAATAGTGGCTCAGTGGCCCAGTGAAGAAAAACCTGGAAAAGCAGGAAGGGGGAGGGGGCAGGAAGGGAGATTGTACACTGTTCATACAGACATCATTCTGCCTCTTCAAAAAATATCAGCTTAACTGTAAAAACCCGGCTCCAGACAGTTTAAACCCCAGCAACAAAACCCATAAGCTTCCCCCATTCGCTGAGCTGCTGTGATATCATGCAACCTCCTGGCTGCTAAGAGGAGAAGGGATTGTTCACTATTTCGCAAGATTATTTTACTACATCACAACCCTGGTCGTCAGAAAACCTCCGAGCGATGTTAAAAACGATTTTTTTAAAAACGGGAATTCAAAAGCATTCAACGGGTGATTAAAATCAATAGCAGGTAACAAGGAATAAAACGTGTCAATTCGACATGTCTGGCTCAGCTGGGCTAAGCAAAAATTGTTTTCAGCGCTCACCAAAAAGAGAGCAGCGAGGGGCATTTGGAGGGTGCCAACGACGGGCAGGGGACTCTAAAGGGCAGCCATTGCCAGATAAATATTTGGCTGCAGGTCAGTGGTTGCAATGTATATGGGGAAAGGGGCATCCTTGTTGCCCCCCCCCCCCCGGGCAAAT
The DNA here is from genome assembly GCF_965113315.1 of Podarcis vaucheri. Classification (NCBI taxonomy): domain Eukaryota; kingdom Metazoa; phylum Chordata; class Lepidosauria; order Squamata; family Lacertidae; genus Podarcis; species Podarcis vaucheri. The sequence continues at coordinate 25,425,645 of NC_138754.1, read as the reverse complement.
TCCAATTGTGCTGGTTAAGAATGTCAAAGGAGCTCTACTGCTGATTGTGGTCCATGGTCTATCTAGTCCAGGGGTCTGCAACCTTTAAGACAAAAAGAGCCACTTGGACCCGTTTCCAAAGAAAAAAAACTGGGAGCCGCAAAACTCGTCATTATAAAAATAACTTTTTTGTCACTTCTTTATTATTTCTTTGTTTGACCCCTCAGAATTACTCCTCCTCATAGAAATAAACGTTAAATTAACAAGTTACCTTTTTTGTGTGTGTGTGTTCTTCACTCCCTTCAAAACAGTGACCAGTGTACATGCCCCCTTTCAATGCAGTGACCAGCGTACATGCCCCTTACAATATAGCGGGTGGGCGGGCGGGAAGGTGACGTCGGGACGGTGCGTGACTAACGCACGCACCGCCCCCATGCGGCGTCACAGCCAGTACAGCGCCTGCCGCAGTGGGGAGTGTCGGGGCGCACAATGCACCTCCCCTCACTAGTATCCGCCCCGGAGCCGCGGCAAAGGTGTAAAAGAGCCACATGCGGCTCCAGAGCTGCGGGTTGCAGACCCCTGATATAGTCCAACATCCTGTTCTCACAGTGAGAAGCAGGATCCAAGAACAACCCAAGAACAAGGGCACTAGACCCATCTGCAGTTTCCAGGAAATTGCATTCAGAAGCGTTACTGCCTTGCATAGTAACTATCGGTAGCCTTATTCTCTTTTAAAGCCACCCGAGTTAGTGGGCCTTGCTACCTCCTGTGGCAGTGAGTTCCACAGTTTAACTATGTGGCGTGTGAAATCTGGCTGTGGCCCTGCCAACCTCCCTATATTTCCAAGCGGGCACAGCATGCTTTGCAAACCTGTCCAGATCCACCCTCGGAAGAATGGGGCCCCACATTCTGGCCCCCACACTTACCCATAGATGAAGAACCTCAAAGGACCAGCCAAATCCAGACCTCTTTTCTTCTGGTTCTTCTCGATGATCTGAGCCAGGAAACTCCCAAGGGCCGAGAGGACCGCACTACAGGGAGGAAAGGAGAGAGCGTCTCAGAGGCCAGCCTGGGTCAAGCAACAAAGCCACTCACGAGAAGAGCCTGCTGGGTCAGGATCCTGCCCCAAAGGGAAACCTGCAAGTCGGACCAGCGCACAACAGTACTTTCTCCTCCTGTGGTTTCCAGCAACTGGTATTCAGAAGCATTTGCTGTCTTCCAGTGATGGAGAGGCCATTGTGGCTAATGGCGATCAATAGTCCTTTCATTCATGAATTGGTCTAGCCATCCCTGTCTCCTGTGGCAGCGAGTTCCACAGTTTAACTATGCGCTAATCGAAGAAGTCATTTCTTTTCTCAGTCCCGAATCTTCCAATCTTCATAGGATGTCCACGAGTTCTACCAGAAGCATTTTTACTCGGTATTATAGGCCAAGACATTAATAGACAAGATGTCAAACTGTCCTTATATGCAACAACAGCGGCAAAAGTATTGTTAGCCCAGAAATGGAAGCAAGAAGAAATTCTGACAAAAGAAGAATGGCAGACAAAATTAATGGACTATGCAGAATTGGACAAATCGACAGGAAGGATTCGAAACCTGCGGGACCAGAGATTTACAGAAGATTGGAAGAAGTATATGAATTATTTGAAGAGCAACTGCAATCAACAAATTTCACTAGTAGGACTAGAAGAAGTTTTGTAAGGAGAAATATATGAAGTGTTACAAAGTAGAAAAAGATAGAGATATTGGTTATGAGTTTGAAATGTGAATAGGGAAAATAAGAAATGTATACAAAGAGATTAGATTGGAAAATTTTCAGACAGGACTGATGGAAGTAAAAAAAAATTGAACAAGATGTAAAAGTATGTTTACTTACTGTTGAAAATGATATGTTAAAAAACTAATTAAAAAAATTATATATAGGATGTCCACAAGTTCTAGCGTTAAAATCTAGTTAAAATCCCAGGTTCAAAGAAGAGGAATTTGGCAAACTGGCTTCGTAAACACAGAGGCCAGTATCATAACTGCTCGGAATCTCAGAGTGAGTCAGTTCATGCAATTGTAGGTTACTTGGGGAGATTATTAACACACTTCTACAACTCGTCCTGGATTTAACAGCAGCCTCGCTGGACCAGACCAAAGGTCCATCTCATTTAGCTTTGCCCAACCTGGTGCAATCTAACAGAACACTTTTTTTTGGTTAGTTTCTCTGACGTATGTGTTTCTTCCCACACTTTACCCTAGTCAATGTATCTCTGAGCACATTACTTGGTTGGAGAACCAGATTGCAAAATTCAGAGAAGCACAAATTTCAACGGATGGCTGAGTTTCGGTTCATGCATTGTTCCCGAAAGTGTGATTTCGGGAAGGTTTACTTTTAACCTGGATAGCTCAGTTGGCTAGAGCAGGCATAGGCAAACTTGGCCCTCCAGATATTTTTGGGACTACAATTCCCATTATCCCTGAGAGCACTGCAGAGAGTTGGACTGGATTATTCTCAGGGTCCCTGCCAACTCTACAATTCTATGATATGAGAAAGGAATCTAATTTCTGCCCCACCCCTTTCTCCAGGTGAGCCCCTGTGCAAAACACAAAAAGATCAACAGAAGCGTGGGTTACTGGGATTTGGAAATACTCCCAACCCCTTCATCTTGATATCTGCAAGAGCTCTCAAGAGATGGATGGCAAGGGGACCCAAATGAGCCCTTGAGAACTCAAGCACTTTTTGCTCAATACTCTGTCAAAGAAAGTCATCTATTCAGCCAGAGGATGCATTCAGCTTTGGGGAGCATTGCATTTGCTTTTCTGATTATAAGGCAAGAGCGTCTATCCCATTTTTCGAACTTTCGTTTCGCACTGCGGTGCTTGTTACATCATGGAACTGCAGTTGTTGTTTTTTAAAAAATTATATTTATTAAGATTTTACAACAAGTTTTAGCATAATCAAAAATTTAAATTATATTTTACATTTTCAGTTAACCCCCCCCCCCACTTCTCTTTCTGGTTTATAGCATACAGTGGTACCTCAGTTCCAGATGCTTCAGGTTCCAGACGCTTCAGGTTCCAGACTCTTTTAACCCAGAAATAGTACCTTGGGTTAAGAACTTTGCTTCAGGATGAGAACAGAAATCGTGTTCCGTCGGTGCGGCAGCAGAAGGAGGCCCCATTAGCTAAAGTGGTGTTCAGGTTAAGAACGGACCTCCGGAACAAATTAAGTACTTAACCCGAGGCACCACTGTATTTATTTCTTCTGCATATAATTTATATGCCTTATGTACTAAAATGAACGTTGTACCATGTTAGTCTATTCTTAACATTTTAACCTCATATTTCTATTTTCTATTTATATTTGTCCATTGTAAGTGTATTACTCGAATCCTGCAAGTGAGTTCATTTCAATGCATTGTTTCCGTAAATACATCATAAAAGGTTCTCAATCTTTTTTGAAGTCATGGTTGTCCTTATCTTTGAGTCCCTCAGTTAGGTTCGCCATTTCAGCATATTCCATCAACTTTTCTTGCTATTGTTTTTCGTTGGTATTTCATCACTTTTCCATCTTTGAGCTAATAAAATTCTAGCCGCTGTTGTCGCATACATAAATAGATTCTTCTTGTCTTTTGGTAAATCTTGACCTACAATACCTAATGAAAACGCTTCTGGTCTTTTTAACAAAGGTTATCTTGAACGTTTTTTTCATTTCATTATAAATCATATCCCAATAATTTCTAATTATTTTACAATTCCACCACATATGAAAAAGGTACCTTCCTTTTCTTTGTATTTTCAGCACTTGTTGGAACTTTTTCAACACATGTTTGCCATTTTCACCGGTGTAATATACCACCTATACATCATTGTCATATACAGTGGTACCTCGGGTTAAGTACTTAATTTGTTCCGGAGGTCCGTTCTTAATCTGAAACTGTTCTTAACCTGAAGCACCACTTTAGCTAATGGGGCCTGCCACTGTCACTGCACCGCCGCTGCATGATTTCTGTTCTCATCCTGAAGCAAAGTTCTTAACCCGAGGTAATATTTCTGGGTTAGCAGAGTCTGTAACCTGAAGCGTATGTAACCTGAAGCGTATGTAACCCAAGGTACCACTGTAATTCTCTTTCAGCAATATACAATCCGTAAATTTTAAATTATTTTTCCATAACTTTCCCCAATCTTCCATTTGTATATTGTGGCCTATATCTTGTGACTTTATCTGGAACTGCAGCTTTTTGACTGATAAGTCACACAGAATCACCCTCACATCAGTGGGCATGGTGTGATGTAATAAAGACCATCACTAGGCATTGATGCTAATCCTCTGCCCTTTGTGCTTCTGTTAAAGGATTTTTCCTGATTTCCGATAACTCCGGAGGGGGCCCTTCTCTTAATCCCACCACCCACACAGGCGCTCTTGCTGGGCACACAGAAAAGGGCCTTCTTGGTGGCTGCTCCCAGACTGTGAAACTCCCTCCCAGGAAAAGCTAGACTGGCTCTGTCCTTGTTCTCTTTCTGCCAGCAGGCAAAGGCTGTTTTATTCCCACAGGCCTTTGCGAACTGTCTTTTTTTTCTTTCTTTCTAATGAAAGGACTTTTAAGAGTGCTGTGCTGTTTTTGTTATCTCTATTTCAATAGATTTGTGTTATATACTGTTTAAACTCTATTCTAGTTTAATTACTTTTTAAAGATTACCTTTTATATGATTTTAGCTATTTGTATTTTATCTGTCTAGCTTTAATTTGTGTAAGATGCCTTGGGTCCTGGTCTGGGGGGAAAGGTGGGATGATGATGATGAGGATGATGATGGTGCCAGGTTAATAATAATAGTCCCAGGTTACGAGGACTACCGATGGATTCCCCCCCCCCCCCCGGAATCAAGGAACACGGAAATGAGTGTTAAACATGCTATATATCACATTAGTTTTCCAGAAGTGGCTTTTATGCCGTGTGAAAGCTCAAGCACAATGTGGGAATTAGCAGTTAGGCAAACTCTGGGGAAATGGAATTAACAGCTACATGAATGAAGCTGGACATGACCCAGCTCATTAGAAAGCCTGTTTTCAACACTTAATAATAATAATAATAATAATAATAATAATAATAATTTATTATTTACACCCCGCCCATCTGGCTGGGTTTCCCTAGCCACTCTGGGCAGCTCCCAACAGAACTAAAAGCACAATAAAACATCAGACATTAAAAACTTCCCTAAACAGGGCTGCCTTCACGAAACAACTCTTGCGCCCAGCTGGGAACGCTGTCCAGGCTAAGGCTGTTATCCTATATAACCATACTTGGGTGCATAAGCCCTTTTCAGCCCAGTTAAGACCAGTTTCTCAGGCTTAGGATCTGGCTTCCACAACAATGCAATGTGGAGTTGGGCAAATCTTGCTCCATTCAGCCTGCTGGATCAGGTTGTGAAACCAGTCCTGCAAGACGCTGCTGAAGTTTCACAGAAGGTTCTAATCTGAAGGTTGAGATCTTTCAAACAGTTGAACTACCAGAGATTATTTCCAAATAAACCTGTTGGTCCTGGGATGGAACCTTTCAATGCAAATTAAAGCCGGCTTGCAGACTTTACATGCCCAACCCAAAAAAATACAGCAGAGGTGACATCTCAGCATGCAGAACTACAGTTCCTACGATTCTTTAATCGCCAGGACTATCACTGCAGATGGTGACAGCAGCCACAAAATTAAAAGGCACCTGCTTCTTGGGAGAAAAGCAATGACAAACCTAGACAGCATCTTAAAAAGTAGAGACATCACCTTGCCAACAAAGGTCCGTATAGTAAAAGCTATGGTTTTCCCAGTAGTGATGTATGGAAGTGAAAGCTGGACCATAAAGAAGGCTGATCGCCAAAGAATTGATGCTTTTGAATTCTGGTGCTGGAGGAGACTCTTGAGAGTCCCGTGGACTGCAAGAAGATCAAACCCATCCATTCTTAAGGAAATCAGCCCTGAGTGCTCACTGGAAGGACAGATCCTGAAGCTGAGACTCCAATATTTGGGCCACCTCATGAGAAGAGAAGACTCCCTGGAAAAGACCCTGATGTTGGGAAAGATGGAGGGCACAAGGAGAAGGGGATGACAGAGGACGAGATGGTTGGATAGTGTTCTCAAAGCTACAAACATTAGTTTGACCAAACTGCGGGAGGCAGTGGAAGACAGGAGTGCCTGGCGTGCTCTGGTCCATGGGGTCACGAAGAGTCGGACGCGGCTAAACGACTGAACATTAAAGTGGTACAGTTGAGCTTTAAATATACAGCGTGAATGCGGCCTAGGTCTAGGGGTGAGGACCAGCTTCAAATCCCTGCCCACCGCTGGGCGACCTCAGGCCAATCGCTCTCAACCTATCCTTCCTTGCAAGGGTGTCGCAAGGAGGTGATGAACGAAATAAACACACTGACCGTTGGCAACAGCAATAGTTGATAACACAAAACAAGCTCTGGGGGCAAAGGGCAGCATATAAGTGTAAGAAGATAAAATAGTTTGACATGGGAGAGTGACAACCAGCGCTCAGTTCTAGGAAGGGCAAAGTCAGGAGATTCCTTGCAAGAAAATGATACAGTGCCCTGGCCCATCTCTGCAAACAGAAGAATTAAGCCACCTTCCTCCAAACTGGTGCTGTTGAAATGCTACAACTCCCATCACCCTCCACCAGCGCTGCCATGCATTTTAACAAACAAATAACATGTATTTCAAAAAGCAAAAGAAGATTCTTTAAAAATGGACAGACAAAACTAGTTTGCTTAGAATGGATTTCCAGTGAAAACCTGCTTTGCTTAGAATGGATTTCCAGTGAGTTCAACAGAACTTGCATGCCTAGGACCCCAAGATTAGTGATTCACAGTGGCTACTCAGAAGTAAGTCCTGCTGAATGCCATGGGGTCCTGCTCCGCATGAGTTAAGACTGCATGATTCTAAAACAGGACTACCCGGCTTCTGAAATGCTTTCTTTGAAGTAAGCCCCAACTAAGTTCAATGGGACTTGCTTCCTAAGAAATTAAGTTTTAAGGTAACAGGAGGCTGTTCCTGGGCAGCCACCTGACTGAATGCTTACTCGGGAGTAAGCCCTACAGACTTAAATAGGTATTTCTCCGCAGCAAATGCAGTTTCCGCGGATTGGATCCAATGTCAGCCCTACTCAGAGTAGACCTATTGAAGTTAATGGACATCACTAAGTTTCGTTCATTCCAACGGGTCTCCTTCATTAGAACTTAGTTGAACCGCAACAGTTGTTTCCAGAACACGTTTACTCGGGAGTAAATCCCATTGAGTTGAGTGGGGTTCTTACTCCCGAGTAAAAGCATGCCGAGGTTCGCAGCCCACGCACCTGGAGACGGCTTTCGTGAGCACAGGGTAGAGGCGCAGCAGGAGCAAGTAGCGCGCTAGCAGCTTCTGGGGCAGCGGCCCCGATTCGGGCTTGGAAAGCGCCGGAGACATCGCACAGACGAGCCGGACGGAAGAGCAAAGAAAGAAGCGCTCCAGGAGATCCACTGCGCATGCGCTTCAGCGGCTGCCACCGAGAAGCTGGGCTAGCCACGCCCATTCAGCGGTATCTGCCCCCGAAATGAGCCAATCAGAGGGGAGAGGGCGGGCATTACGACACAATAAGTGGGCGTGGCGTAGAAAGCAGGCGAAACAGTCACACACAAGAGTCCTAAACTTTTGCGCCTGGGAGGGGGCGGAGCCGGACGCGAATGTGGGCGGGACGGTTAGTTGAGTTGAAAAAAATAGCCAATGAAAAGAGGGATAAGGAGCCGGGTGGTGTGCGTAGGGGAGGAGCTAGCCCTGCTTGTGAGGAGACTTTGACAGCAAGCGGGAAGGCGGAGCCACTTCTTTCTTTCTTTTCTCCTCAGGGTTGATTCCTCTTCTCCTACTGGCTGCGGGAGGATAGGGGCGGTCCCACTGGCGGAACTATGATTGGCGGCGGCTCTCGGATGACAGCGGGTCGCGCGCTTGTTTGCTCGCTCGCGGGAACGGGGAATCTCGCGCGGTTTCTGAGAGCGCGCGAAACTCAGTCTGGCAGGGATGGCGTATTGGAGAGGCGGCGGGCGGCGTCGCCGGTGGGGAACGGAGGCCCCCGCAGAAGGCGGCGAGGGAGAGGCGCCGCCGCGGTGAGGAAAGGGGGGCGGAGGGGCCCCCTCAGAACATGTACAGAGTGTCATTTGGCAGGAATTGGGGCTTTTATGGGCGGGTGGGGAGCACCTGAGCATGTGCAGAGTGCGTTCGCCGCAACTGCAGGGTTGCCCCTGAACTTGTGCAGAGTGCATTTCTCCCGAATCCGTTGGGGAAGGGATTGGCATTTGTGGATCCTCTGTACATGTGCAGAGTGCATTCACGATCACAGGAACCCGTATATACTCATAGTGTATTTCTTGGGAAAGGGATTGGCATTTGTGTAAGAACATTGAAAATAACTGCCCTCAGACCTCCGGGTACAGGGCGGTATATAAATTCAATTAATAATAATAATAATAAAATTAAATTCCCCAGAGTGACAGGGGAAACCTAGCCAGATGGGCAGGGTATAAATACAATTTGTATTTTATTTTATTTACACCCCACATATCTGACTGGGTTTCCCAGCCACTCTGGGCGGCTCCCAACAGAATATTAAAAACACAATAAAACATCAAACTTCACAAACTTCCCTAAACAGGGCTGCCTTCAAAAGTCAGATAGTTGTTTATTTCTGATAGTTGTTTATTTCAGATAGTTGACATCTGATGGGAGAGCGTTTCACAGGGTGGGCGCCACTACCTAGAAGGCCCTCTGCCTGGTTCCCTGTAACCTCATAATAATAATAATCTGGGTATATGAACCTGAAAATGTATCCCAGATTGGATTTCCTTAACTACTAGAAGGAGCTATAGGCCAGAACCTTTTCCATAGTGCCTCACTCCCATCGATCCCAAGTGGGATCAGACAAGCCCCGTTGCACGCTAATTTAATTAATTTATGTATATTATTATATTTCTATACTACCCTTCATCCAAGGATCCCAGAGTGGTTTACAATATAAAAACACAAAGATGCATAACGTAATAACAAAACAAGTCAATAAACCCCCACATACAGTTTAAAGGGCCATATGTTATTTAATTAGCCAAAGGCCTGGGAGAACAGGAATGTTTTTACCTTAAACAAGATTTTTATGGACATTGGGAATAATTAAAATATGCAAGGTGGGCATTATTTTTAAGCTCCCCCCCTCCACGTTTATTTTGTAGTAAGTTACCGTATAACTTGGTTAGAAATGGATATTTTAAATGTTTCATTATTTACTTTTTTTTAATGGGTTTGTGCTGTATATGACTCCAAACTGCCTTGGAAGGCATTTTTGCCTAAAAAGTGGTTTTAAAAATCTGTTAACTAAATAAAATAATGTCAAAGAGCACCTGCCATTTTGTCAACAAATGAAGGCGTCTCGGATGCCTGCAAAGGGTTTTTCCTATAGTACCTAGAGCTGAAGTAAACACCAGCCTGTAAAATAAACACAAACAAAAGTGTGTACAGAGAACATGTACAGATTGAATTTCCCTCACCCTTGAAATTTTTCGGCTCTTGGTCCTACAACCTGTTTTTTGTTGCCATGGGTGATCAGTTTTTATTTTTCATTATATGTATTTATTTGAAGCATTTTGTGTCTTGCTTTATCTGAAAAAGCTCAGAACAGCTTGTGAAAATCAGTAATAAGGTAAATTAAGTAAGCGTGAGTAATTCCCACGCCAATTTTACATTATAAAATACAGTTATTTACGCTGGTTGGAGAATAAAGTATTTTTATCTCCAACCACTAGTAAATCTATTTGCTTCTAGCTTATGGGGTATTCAAACATATTTTTGCAGCCTTTAGGACTAGAAGCCTGTTTTTCCTTTTTTTATTTGAAAGTTGAGTCATGGGGAACCCACTTATGTCCCTGGCTACAACCACTTCGGTAAGCTGTGTAGCAAAAGTTTTTTTTCCTTTTCACTGTTCACAGTGTTTGCTCCAGCTTCTGTTTTATGTGGTGCTGATGTTTCTTCCCTTCTCTTGCCACAGGGATGATAGCGCCTCTTTTTCTGCCCTCAAGCGTTTGGAGCGCACCCAGTGGACTGACAAGATCGATGCGCAATTCGGGTTTGAGAGGATGAAAGAACCAGGCGAAAGGACAGGATGGTTGATCAACATGCACCCTGTGGGTACCGGCACGTTTTCCTTTAGCATCTCATGTGTAAAGCTCATACGTGATTGTTTTGCTAAAGAGCCTGTGTGCAGCAGCAGCAGCTAGAGTATTGGGCTAGGACCTGAGAGACCAGGGTTTAAATGCCCTCTCGGCTGTTCTGGTGATAAAAGGGGACAGGGAGAGCCATAGATGCCACCTTGAGTTCCTTGTAAGAAATGAAATAACAATAGCATGCTTAAATTAGTTTATTTCTGTGGTTGCCATGGAGGGAGGTGTGAGAAATTGAGTTAAGAGCAGGCCATTCCAAAGACGGCGTCATTGGAAGGTTCAGTATGGAGAATGAATATTGTCTGCAGTTGGCTAAGATAGGGACAGAAAATGACATTTGATTTTACTGCCCCAGTTGAAAAATCTACTAATAAGGTTCATTGCATGATTATGCTTAGCCCCACTCACTTGTCCTGTCGGGGTGACATCACAGTAATACACTGTATGGTGCAACAAACCCCAGATTGCCCTTAATGTTACTCAAGAATTTCTCAATGTCGACCTAAACAGCCTGGAGCCTTCATTTCACCACACAGGCAGCTTAGTACTTCACACAATTAAAGTTTTATATGGCTTATCCGTGGTTACTTTTCCTCCATTCTTTCCAGGCGTGGCCCGCAATTTAAAGCTTCATGTCTGAGCACCCTTTTTTTCCCCTCCAGACTTTTCCCCATGAAAACTCGCTCTTTAAAGCTCAATCAGAGCAAATGTTAAATTCATGGAAAACGTGAATTGATGTTTCCTCTGATTGAACTTTAAAGAGTGGGTTTTCGCAGGGAAAGTTCAGGGCAAATGAAAACACTTAGACATAGAGCGGAGCAAAAGATAAGTGTGAATAAACTCATGGCTGATGTAACTCTTCGCTTAAATTGAGTCCTGAAACGATATAAAGGGACAACAACATGAAATTAAAATGAAAATTTCTTTTTCAAGAAATGATGTGATTCCAGGACACTGAGAATCTTGCTCCAAGGTGAAACATTGCTATTATTGGTAGTCGCAGATTAGTACAAGTAAGGAGTCAGACAACAATATAGACGTAAAATGAAGAGTCCTATGTTGAGGAAATGGCATTGTCTGTCTGTCTGATTGATCTTGCTGCCCTTGTCTGATTTAGACGGAGGTGTTAGATGAGGATAAACGTTTGGTCAGCGCTGTGGATTACTATTTCATTCAGGAGGACGGAAGCAGGTTTAAGGTGAGTCCAACAGAGCAGTGTGAGACCAATTAATGGCAGACCAATTAAGAGCTTACTGGAAATTTGAGGAGGGAGCAGGGTGGGGAGGTGGTGGGACATTTTAACGTACGCCAAATCAAGCTTCTTGCCTCCCTATCAATGTGGGCGTCTGCAGAGCAGTGGTTTTCATACTATGTCTTCGTGAGCCCAGAACCCAGAGAGTGATCTATTTTGGCCTATTTATTTAACTTCTATTCGTAAACAAAGCTAAGCTGTCAACTGAGCCTGATGTTGTACTTACAATTCATTGTTGCTACTGAACTTAAAAAATTGAAAATCTTCCACAGAAAAGTTAAGCACCGGAAAACTTTTCAGTACATTTTCCTCCCTGCTTTCGTAATGTATGGTTGCGTGGGGCTCACTATTTTTTGTTTGTTTCCTAGGTGGCACTGCCCTATAGGCCATACTTCTACATTGCAACCCAAAAGGTTAGTATAGACATCCCAGAGACTTGTACCTGAAATTGCAATCCTTGAATTGAACCCTTCCACCATTTGAAATGCTTAAGCTGTAAGCATGTCATACAAGGAAGGATGAGGCAGGCTAAAAAGCTCTGGTTTCATGGCCACTATGCTTGGTTTGTGATTTAACACTGAAGGGGTTCCTTGGAAATGAAGGGCTCTCAATGAGGAGCTTAGCTGCTAGTGAGCCTCTGAGCCCAATTCAAGGGCTCATACTAGCATATAAGGTCCTAAATGGGTTGGGACCCAAATACCTAAAAATATCCCAATATCAACCATCTTGTTGGGCAGGTGAGGCCTTGTTGCTGGTGCCATCACCGGGGGCTGCCTAGCTGGCGTTAACACATCACAGGGCTTAACACATGACTTCTGAATAAGTTGCAGTATTGGGGGCTTTTCAGTTTAGAAAATGGGGGTGCGCATTGATAGAGGCGTTTAAGGCTGTGCGGAGGGACTGGAAGTTTCCCTCTTGGGGAAACAGCGGGGTCACGTCCAAGGAACGTCAGAAGAGACGCATCCAAGGACTTCTCGGTGGTAGTTCCCCATTTGAGGAATGCCCTTCCTGCTGAAGTGTGTTTGTTTCCCTTGTTGTAGACGTCCAGGAGGAGATTAAAAACATCCATGTCCTGTCTCTCTCTCTCTCTCCCCCCCCCCCCCGGGCATTTGATGGCTGACATGCACTGTTCCTGGCAGCCCTAAGATAACTGGCTGATAGCATGTTTTTAAACTGTAAAAAAATAAAGAAAGAAAGACTATGGATGTGTTTGCTCTTTTAGGAGGACTGCTAGGGTGTAAATGAAATAAGTAATAATAATCAGCAATGGGTGTCTTCTCTGAAGCTTGCCTAGCACTACTGCAATGTCCAATTTCAGGAGATTGTTGGGCACATTTTAGTTGCATTCTCAGATCAACAGGGAGGCCCAGCAAGGCAAAGCTTCCCACTTGATTTGAGTGGACCACTTCCATTGGCCTAAATTCCTCCACAGTGTACAAGGCTGACCTTTGACACCTGGTAGACAGATATAGGATCCCCTCCAGTCTTCTAGCTGTGAATTGTTTTAACTGATTCTGATGCTGTAATTCTGGGACCTTATGGTGAAGGTAGGGTAAAAAAATCCAGCTTATAACAATTGTTTAGACTATACTACGTGGCAACTGTTCCCTGAGGATAGAGCGTGCGGAAATAATTATGATTGTGTGGGGTTTGGGCCTGTGGCCTCTCTTCTTAGCATCGCTGATGCCTGGTTGTCTCTTCAGGGTTGTGACCGAGAAGTGTCGTCCTTCCTTTCCAAGAAGTTCCAGGGCAAAATAGCAAAACTGGACACTGTACCCAAAGAGGACTTGGACCTGGTGAGAAATGCCTTTGCTGATACGGCTGTAAATGTTTTAGTTGCCCAAGCATTTAGGAAAGGAGGGGTGAACTGATGGAGTATGTGGAGATGGCAAAACTGACGGGGAAGATCCGAAACCAGGAAGATGCAAGCATTTTCTAAAGACTGGAGTAAATACGTAATTTATTGAAATATGTAATTTACCCCTGTAAACAGGGATGTAATGACACTTGTAATGTGGAATTATTTATGATAATTGTGGTTATATAACAAATGGATACATGGAACCCATGGAGGGAGGGAAGGAGATCCGAAGGTTCAAAAGAACCTTGTATTTTAATGTTTGAAACGGTTATGTTTTATATGTATAAAATTATTTAAAACTCAATAAACAATTATTGGGGGGGAGGAGAGGAGGGGTGAAGGGGTTCCAAAAATCTGTGGTCTACAAGCTTCCCCTTTCTAAGTGTGACTCCAACATTGTGCTGACATCGCTCAGCACCAAGCAAATAGTTTTTCGTTTCCCCCTTTTTTTCTTTGCTATTTGTACATCACCTTGAAATTTGTGTGTATGTAAGACAATTAATTGGGACGCGGGTGGCGCTGTGGGTAAAAGCCTCAGTGCCTAGGACTTGCCGATCGAAAGGTCGGCGGTTCGAATTCCCGTGGCGGGGTGCGCTCCCGTTGCTCGGTCCCAGCGTCTGCCAACCTAACAGTTCGAAAGCACCCCCGGGTGCAAGTAGATAAATAGGGACTGCTTACTGGCGGGAAGGTAAACGGCGTTTCCGTGTGCTGCGCTGGCTCACCAGATGCAGCTTTGTCACGCTGGCCACGTGACCCGGAAGTGTCTCCGGACAGCGCTGGCCCCCGGCCTCTTAAGTGAGATGGGCACACAACCCTAGAGTCGGACACGACTGGCCCGTATGGGCAGGGGTACCTTTACCTTTAAGACAATTAATTAATGGTAATCACCCCTCTAGTCTTCAGTTGGTATTATTTTGCTTCATCTTTACTTCCTCCCCCACTAGTCCACACACATCTCTTAAATGAATTCTTCTTTAAAGCTTGCCTTCTTTTAATGCTCTCTCTCTTTTCCTTTCAGCCAAATCACCTGGTCGGCCTGAAACGGACCTACCTCAAGCTTTCTTTCAATATGGTGGATGACCTGGTAAAGGTGCGCAAGGAGATCACACCTGCTGTGAAGAAAAACAGGGAACGGGACCAAGCGATGGACACTTACACTTCTATGCTGACCAGGTAGAGGAGCTGCCTTAGGCCCACTGTCATTTCCATTTGGACTGAGTAAAAAAGACCCATTTGAGCTGTCTTGCGGTGATGGAGAACCTCCATACTGTGGGCCAGATTGTGCCCGCCAGGTCTCCCCATTTGGCCCGCCAAACTGCTTTGGCCAAAACACAGCCACATGCCTTACATCTGAGGTCCTATATGACATCAGTAATGGAGCGGATAAAGACATGCCTGGTCCAAAAGGGGCTTTGCAGGCACTGCTGATCACTGAGGCTTCTAAAGTGTTGTGCCTTTGCTGGCATGGTTTGACTTAAATGCATGGGTAAATGCAGGTTGACTGACATCATTGTGATGACTTGTGGTAGACAGGTGGGGGAGACAAGGCCCACCGCGAACAGATGCAGTTCCCTGTGAAAAAAATATTTGATTTTAAATAAAATAAACAAAATACAAACAATTCAAAGTCCAAATACCAAGATTACTCTGAATCTTCTGACTTCCCCCCCATCCTTTCCATGGGTCCTAATGATAATACTTACAACTGGATATTAATATTTAGAAGAGTTTGGATTTGATATCCCACTTTATCACTACCCGAAGGAGTCTCAAAGCGACTAACCATCTCCTTTCCCTTCCTCCCCCACTACAAATACTCTGTGAGGTGAGTGAGGCTGAGAGATTTCAGAGAAGTGTGACTAGCCCAAAGTCACCCAGCAGCTGCATGTGGAAGAGCAGGGAAGCGAACCCAGTTCACCAGATTATGAGTCTACTGCTCCTAACCACTACACCACACTGGCTCTCTGTGAAAAAAATTATCCAAATTTTTATCGTCCTAAATTACCCATACTTTCTGTTACTTTACAAGTGTGGTTAAAATCCTGCTAATGTTTTAACCTGCTTACAGTGGTCTCGTATGTAAATTATAAACTTTTCCCATTCCTTACTAAATTTCTTGTCTTCTTGATTTCTGAGCTTCCCAGTTAATTTTGCCATTTCGGCATAATCCATCAACTTGGTTTGCCATTCTTCTCTAGTCAGGGTTGTTTCTTCCTTCCATCTCTGGGCTACGGACAGATGCAGTTCCCTATCCCTGCTCTATTGCTTCCTCCTCACATAGTTTCTGGCTTATTAGAAATGAGGTGTGTGTGTTTGGACTTGCAAGGGATTATCCTGGTGCAACCCAGACAGGTGATCTGCTGCCCTAGTTACTAGTCCATGAGCTGGGAGTGTCCCCAGCAAGCCTCAAACATTTCTTCCAAGCTCTGCCCAGACTCGTTGCTGCCAAGCCAATAGGGCTGCTTTCCTCTGATGATCTCTCATCCTTCGGCTCTCCCGTCAAGCAAGCCACAAAGCTTACAGAGCCAAACATCTGGAGGCTCCATAAAGAAGATTTCTGCATCCAAGTGGGAGACTGGAAGAACCAGATCATGGGCCTTAAATGGGGTTTATGCACATTTCTGAGTGATGGGGAAAGAAGCCCCAGAGAGTCGGCTCCTGCACTGCTGCAACTATCAATAGTAGTAATCATCATCATAGTTATACCGCTGATATGCCAAAATGGCTTCTAAGCTATTTACAGTTGCAGAACAATACTTCACTTGCCTGTCAATCCTGTGTGCAGGTAGTCCTAATAATCTAAACCAGCTCCTTCTCCTTTGCAGTGCCCTTGTTGGGAACAGCCTGTCCAGCAAGGAGGAGGCTCCTTCCAAGAAGACCGCTGACCAGATGGACAACATAGTGGACATGCGGGAGTACGACGTCCCCTACCACATCCGCCTGTCGATTGATCTGAAGATCCACGTGGTGAGCGGAGCGGCAACTAGGGGAGACCTGCCTTCTTTCCTACCTTGATTCCCGAACAGCTAGATACAAAAGCATTGTGCCAAAAGTTCTAAAAATGCATTTCCAGATTTTTAATTGTGGCGGGTAGGGGTTGAGCCTTTGCTACTGGCCGTGGACCCTACCTTGGCGTGACTCTCCTGGTCCCTCTCCTCCCATGACAGGCTCACTGGTACAATGTCCGCTACCGAGGCAGCAGCTTCCCTCCTGAAATCACCCGCCGAGACGACCTGGTTGAACGGCCAGTGAGTATTCCTGTGGGGCAGAGCTCCTGTCTCAGCATCTGTGTGTGTGTGTGTTTCCTTCAATTGCCTGCTTTGGTTTGGTTTTTTATGCTGCATCTGTCACCAATAGCCAAATGTCTTCAGGATTCCTGGGTGCTGTGTGAGTCTACAGTCTGGGTGGGGAACCTGAGGCCTAAGGGCAGAATGAGGCCCTCCCTAGTTTATCTGTTTTGCCCCTCAGGACTCTCCACGGGCCACACCTCTGGCCCAACCCGCTGTTAGCATTTGGCCCTCAGAAAGTTACCCACAAAGGCATGTGGCCCTCAAGCTGGAAAAAACTGCCAGTCCCGGGCTCTTCTTCTTTGGCAATCACTCGTAGCCGAGTAAGACTGTCTTCCATAAACACGGTTTTAACAGTGAGTCCGCAAGTGACTCTGGAGGCCAATTCTGGATCCACACGTCCTTCCACAGTGGGGAGGGACATAGGTTTCTGGGCAGGAGTTGATCACAGTGAGGGTTTGCCAAGCGTGCCTTCCTCTTAGTTCGTTTCTTCCTTTCGTTCTGAGTTTGAGCGTCTTCAAAGTCTATTACACCTTTGATAAAGGCTGTTCTCCAACTGGAGCACTCACAGGCCAGTGTTTCCCAATTTTCAGTGTTTATACTACATTTTTTTTAGATTTGCCTTGAGAGAGTCTTTAAACCTCTTTTGTTGACCACCAGCGTTACATTTTCCATTTTTAAGTTTGGAATAGAGTAGTTGCTTTGGAAGACGATAATGATGACCAGTCCAACAAAGTTGATGTTGAATAATCATTGCTTCGACACTGGTGATCTTTGCTTCTTCCAGTACACTGGCATTAGTTCGTCTCTCTTCCCAAGCGATATGTAAAAAATTTCAGAGACACCGTTGATGGAATCTTTCAAGGAGTTGGAGATGGGGTTGATAAGTGGTCCAGGCTCTACAGCATCCCAAAGCCTGTGGGCCCGAATGTCTCTAGCGCCTCTAGCATGGGCCAGGTGCACTTGCAGGAAGTGGATTTTGCAGATCAAGGGTGGAGAACCTGTGGCCTTCCAGCTGCTTATTGGACTACAACTCCCATTATCCCTCTTGGCCACGCTAGCTAAGGATGATGGAAGCTGGAGTCCAACAAGATCTGGAAGGCCAGAGGTTCCTGCATCCCTCTTGTTAATGAAGAGATGTTATTGATGTATTGCCCTGAGTGGAGCCCAGCATCTGGTAGTGACTTGGAAATTCCAATTCTTCCTAGGATCCTGTCGTCCTGGCCTTTGACATCGAGACCACCAAACTCCCTTTAAAGTTTCCTGATGCAGAAACGGACCAGATCATGATGATCTCCTACATGATTGATGGCCAGGTAAATCAGGGCAGCTGCCTCAATGACTAGAGAGGTTGCAGAACAATCCAGAATAAATACCCCCCTTAAGCCATAGAAATGGAAGAGTTTGGAACAGCAGGCGGCCCTGAACTTCTGGCTCCCGATTGAAGCATAGAACAGGAGGTAGATTGGGTAGGTGCTTGTGGTGGGGTGGAGAGAGAGTCTACCCTGGGTTTTGTTTTCATAGTAAGGATTTCCTACTCTGTAACATCTTAGTGAGAACTGATAAGGTAACGTCGGTTTACTCTTTGTTCCTTCAGTTAAGCAAAATTTCCCTTTCGCTTCTTTCTTCCCAGGGTTACTTGATCACAAACAGAGAGATCGTTTCAGAGGATATTGAAGATTTTGAGTTTACTCCCAAACCGGAGTATGAGGGGCCTTTCTGTGTCTTTAATGAACCAGATGAGGTAGGTGGGCTTAATTTTGAAGGCCAGTTTCCCCTTAAAATCACAATACAGTGAAATCGCGGAATTCCATTGGAGTCGGAGGGTTTTGGCCACACGTTGCAGGTCCCGTTTGTTACCTTTAGCGACATGAGTGGGTTCTGCATAGCCTTCGTTTTGCTTGTAAGCCTGAAGGCAAAGACTATCTTGTTTTGTGTGTAAACCACTCAGGGAGCCCTTTTCTTCTTCTTTTGGCAGAAGAGCAGGGTACACAAATGCTGTAAATAAATATAGAAAAGGGGGGTTCTATATATACTGCTCCCTGGTCTCCCCATCCCATTATTTTACCCTCTCCGATCACCAGACTACATAATTTGGAAATTTGAACAAACCACCATGCAGATAAATGCACCTTTCCCAATGGTTGCAGAATGTGAGAGGTGGTGTTTGGTGGACACACATGGTACCTTTGGTTCCCTGGCAGAAAAGCTGGTCATCATAAGAACCTAGCAGAAGAGGGGATTATTGGTTTGTTGTTGTTCATATTTTTACTAGGTATTTTGTGATTTTTATATTGTAATTTTATGTTGTGAACTGCCCTATGAGCTACAGATGAAGGGAAGTATGCGCATCTAATTAACAACAACAACAAGCATCTGGACCATTGACAATAAATGACCTTTTAAATTTGTTTTCCCTCCTCTTGTTTTAAAATCAGGCCCACCTCATCCAGAGGTGGTTTGAACATGTTCAGGAGACCAAGCCAACCATCATGGTGACATACAACGGAGACTTCTTTGACTGGTAAGAATTGAGCGAACTCGGTTCTTGAGCCTTGTGGGTGTCCAGCTTTTTAAATGTTTAAAAATTATATTGGGTTATTTTCATTTTAATGGGGAAACCATGCTTTACCTTCTGGGGAACCGAGCTGGCCAGCAAACTTGCTTGCTAACCTGCCCTCCCCCTGCAATGACCAGCTGCAGGAATTTTTTGTTGCAATGCCTAAATAGTGAGATCTGTAGAAGCTCCCTGGCTTATTTTGCTTTATCTGTCTCCAGGCCTTTTGTGGAAACCAGAGCAGCAGCTCACGGGATGAATATGCAGCAGGAGATCGGATTCCAAAAGGACAGCCAAGGGGAATACAAAGCTCCTTCGTGCATCCACATGGATTGTCTCAGGTACATGATGCCTAGCCCCGCTCACCAATCTCTTTCTTGGGGCTTAGTCTTATGGAGGTGGGAAAGGACCCAGCCTTCATGGCACACCCAGAGAAAACAATTTGTATTTGGCACCTCGCTGCACCATGCTTTTGACTGTTGCCCCATCCGCACTCTATATTTAAAGTGATGTCATGCCACTTCGAAGAACCTTTGCCTTCTTCGAAGAACCTCCTCCAAAGAATCCTGGGGAAAGCAATTTGCTAAGAGTGCTGCTGTTCTCCTTTTGGGGTCTTCCATTTGTCACTCAGTAGTTCCTGACAGAGTCAGGAAGGATGGCAACCCTGCATATGGTTTTTTTCCCCCACTGTCCGGCAGTTAATATCTCATGACCGTCCCTCATTTCTGATTAACATGCGTACAAAAGCAAAGGATGCTTCATTGCTACACTTGTACCCTTTGTCTGGGGGACAGGGTGGCGCTGTGGGTTAAACCACAAAGCCTAGGACTTGCTGATCAGAAGGTCGGCGGTTCGAATCCCCACGACAGGGTTAGCTCCCGTTGTTCGGTCCCTGCTCCTGCCAACCTAGCAGTTCGAAAGCATGTCAAAGTGCAAGTAGATAAATAGGTACCGCTCCAGCGGGAAGGTACAAGGCGTTTCCGTGCGCTGCTCTGGTTCGCCAGATGCGGCTTAGTCATGCTGGCCACATGACCCAGAAGCTGTACGCCGGCTCCCTCGGCCAATAAAGAGAGATGAGCGTCTCAACCCCAGAGTCGGCCACGACTGGACCTAATGGTCAGGGGTCCCTGTCCCTTTACCCTTTGTCTAATGCTGATCTGCCCAGAACAGTACGGATCACATTAGACACAATCCTTTCTATTTCGTGAGTTGTCTTCTCTGTTTGTTTTCCTTTGGCTGGGGTGCGTCAGGGAGAAAACAGGAACCAAGCGCTTCAGTTGTACTTTTTCAATAAATAAATAATACTCTTTGAAAAGAAGTCTCTACCATTTCATTTGACACAATCCCAACTAGGCAGCATGTTGTGTTAAGATACAGCTTTAAGCAGCCATGGCTACACACACACAAAAAAAAACAAAACCAAAAAAAAACCCTGGGAACGGTAGTTTGTTAAGCTTAGCAGATCCTATTCCCCTCAGAGCTTCAGTTCCCAGAGTGGTTTAACAACCAATCCCTCTACGCAGGGAACTTTTCACATCAGACAGGGTCACGGTAAGGTGTAATGAACTATCAACACGCCCAAGAAGCACCTACAGCAAACAAAAAGCATGCCAAGGTTCTTCAGCAGACATTTCGGTTGGAGCAGGACAGAAGGTTCCCTGGATATATAGGAAGTGGCCCTAGCCTTTGACTTGTATTCCAAAGTAAGCTTAGGTTGACTCTGTCTCATAATACTTCTGCCCTGCTCCTTGTAAACTGGGCTGCCTCTCCCGATTCAGCAACCAGCGCTGTGGCTTCTGTTGGCAGGTGGGTTAAGAGAGACAGTTACCTCCCAGTGGGAAGCCATAACTTGAAAGCGGCAGCCAAAGCGAAGCTGGGCTACGACCCCGTGGAGCTGGATCCTGAAGAGATGTGCCGGATGGCTACTGAGGAACCTCAGGTACTTCGGTTACCCCTGTGCGATTCCGTCGTGTGTTTTCAACTGGGATCAGCCATGGCGAATTCCCAACAATTAACAGCAGAGGTAAAAGAGAAGGGGTACTGGAAGGAGTTCCCTTGGCCTGCTGTGCCCCTATGAAGCCCTGGCCAGAATTCACCCTCCAACATCCAGGAGGATTGGATAACATGTATAGGTATTGTGCAGCTGTGGTTGCAAATGTAACATTTGATGCAGTGCACTCTGGCATCCCTGCAGAATCTAGAACAATTTGGCTTTCGCTGTAAAATAAAATGCTAATAGTTTGACAACCAGAGAGAGAGAGAGAGAGAAATTTCTGCTGTAGACTTAGGAATTGGAGAAGCTCTAAGGGAGGTTTCTGATGTTCAAGGCTTGCTCTCAATTCCAGCCCCATCTGCCTTTGTGCATGTGATACTCCAGAGCAATTTAGAGGGTTTATGTGCTCCACACAGAGAATCATGGCTTTCTAGGTGCAGAATGCTAGATCTTTACATTTAGGGAGCTATTCCTTTAGGGCAGTCTTCTCTCTGCAATCAGTTTTTGTTACGTGGTAGAATGTCAAGTGCCTCTAAATGATTAAACCACCATCAGCCAACATGCATTGCACAGGCCAGCAAGGGATAGTTGGGCATCTGGACAAGCGCCTAGAGACCTGTAGGCCTGGCTAGGGCATAGCCGTGTATCTTGCCTGTCTCTCTTGACATTCTGCTCCCTGGCTTTCTAGGCTAAAGGTAAGATCACACCAAGAGCTAGAAAAGCTGTCAGTGGAGTGTAGCCACTGTATCGTAATTTGAACTTGATTTGTGACTCACTGGCCCAAAAGCTTGATCACCAGTGGATACAGCTTCTTAAAAGGATAGTAATAATTGTGCTATCAAATTGGCTTTCAGCACAGACCACTTTCCATTGTTGCTGCTTTTTTAATTGTTAACTTTTACATGCAGCCAATGATCCTTTTTTCAGTCAGCACTCCCCATATAAATCAAGCTGCTTAAATGAATATTTGCATGTAAGCAACATGCAGACCTTTTCCTTGCTTGGGGAGGAGGCCGCGTTGAACTTACAGCGCCTGCTGATGTTCTCCCTGCGCTCAGATGGCAAGTTGCAAAATGCTTCCATGCTGCTTCCTTCTTTCCTCCAGACTCTGGCCACCTACTCAGTGTCCGATGCTGTTGCTACTTATTACATGTACATGAAATACGTCCACCCTTTCATCTTCGCTTTGTGCACCATCATCCCCATGGAGCCCGATGAAGTGAGTAGAGTGGAGCCCAAGGCTCAGTTGCTTCCTTATTTTGTAAAATTTAAACACCAGTTGATTGGTTTTTAAAAAAACAACAACACCAAAGCAGTTTGCAAAGAGAATAAAACAATAAAATTATTGGCAAAACAGAAGAGGGCCTTCTCGGTAGTGGTGCCCGCCCATCAGATGTTAAGAAAATAAACAACTATCTGACTTTTAGAAGACATCTGAAGGCAGCCCTGTTTAGGGAAGTGTTTAAAGTCTGATGTTTTATTGTGCTTTTAATTCTGTTGGGAGCCACCCAGAGTGGCTGGGGAAACCCAGCCAGATGGACGGGGTATAAATAATAAATTGTTGTTGTTGTTTATTATAGTAAAAAAAAAAACCTCTTTAAAACGCTTATCAGATAAAATCAGCAATAAGCTACAAACAGATTAAGAGATACACCAACATTCTACATGTCCGAGAAAGCTTGTCTGCACAAAAATGTATTTGGTAATCACCAAAAAGAGTACAGTGAAGGTCTCAGTACAAATGTAGATTATCTCACTTTAAGTGGCCCCTTGGTTGTTCCAAGATTCCACTGTCAGACAGATGTTTTTTAGTCTTTCAGGTTGGCCTGGGCAATATATCAAAATATCGCCCAGGACCGGTATGAGGAACAGCCCACGATGTCAGCTTCACTCAGCGGTGTATCACGGGTGAAATCGCCACCCCTCCCAAGTCCCTCTGCTAGCAGCGTCTGCTAGAGTTCCTTCCAGCAGCGCTGCTAGCAGAGGGGACTCAGGAACGGTGGCGGTTTCACACACAATACACCGCTGAGTGAAACTGCCATCACACTGCCCCTCATACGATGCAGAGGGAGAAACAAGCTGTGTCGGCGAGGCACCAATACAGCTTTTTCTACCTCTGCATCTTTGTACTGCTCAACTGAGGAGTGTACAGCTGCCCTTACCTCAGCCGAACAGTTAAAGGCGCCCCCAGCCCAGCGCTGGCTCCCGTGAGCTCTGTGGAACTGCTCAGCTAAGGGGAGCGTGGTTGGCCCTCCCTGCAGCGAGCAGTTAAAGGAGCCCTGAGGCTCTGCCCACTCGCCCGTGAGTGGCAGGAGCAGGAACCTTCCCGATCCCCAGCTGAGCTGCGCAAACAAGCTGCGTTGTCCGAGCCCATGAGGGCCTGGGTGAAACCACCTCGGTTCCTGAGGTGAGAGCTGGGGCAGTTTCACCAGGTGCCTCACAGGCAGAAGCCGATGCAGCTTGTTTTTTCAACATCGTGGTACAGTGGTAAGAACTTAATTTGTTCTGGAGGTCCATTCTTAACCTGAAACTGTCCTTAACCTGAGGTACCACTTTAGCTAATGGGGCCTCCTGCTGCCGCTGCCACGCAATTTCTGTTCTCATTCTGAAGCAAAGTTCTTAACCCGAGGTACTATTTCTGGGTTAGTGGAGTCTGTAACCTGAGGCGTATGTAAGCTAAAGTGTATGTAACCCGAGGTACCACTGTATATCTATCTATCTATCTATCTATCTATCTATCTATCTATCTATCTAAATAAATAAATTTAAAATACACCAGAAATTTCAGCAGGCCTGGCCCACTACCCTTTCAAGCGTATTTTCCCAGAAATGGGGGCTAGAAACTGGCGATACACCACAATGTTTAAAAGCTGTTATCGCCCAGCTCTACTTTCAGGTACCTGAAAGCTCTCTGGCTTGATTTCCCCCCTCCCCTGCGAGACACCAAATTCCCCCTCTCTAAGTTCCCTTTTGCCACCAGCCCTCATCTCTCTCTCTCCCTGCAGGTGCTGCGAAAGGGCTCAGGGACTCTGTGCGAGGCACTGCTGATGGTCCAGGCCTATCACGCCAACATCATCTTCCCCAACAAGCAAGAGCAGGAGTTCAACAAGCTCACCGAGGATGGGCATGTGCTGGACTCGGAGACCTACGTCGGGGGGCATGTGGAGGCCCTGGAGTCGGGGGTCTTTCGCAGTGACATCCCCTGCCGCTTCAAGATGGTACGAGTCCCGCCCTGGAAGGAGATTTCTTGAAAGCTCATGGGGGGGCGGCAGGGGTTGCCAGGATAAATCCCCGCCCTGCCCCTGTGCTTGCCAGACATAAAGCAGGTAGCTACAACAAAGTCCAAATTGTCCCCTCAAATAGAGAAGTGTCTGACCCCATGAGACTGGTGATAGAACACTTGCTTTGCATGCAGAAGGTCCCAGGTTCAGCATTTCCAGGTGAGACCCAAGAAGAGCCTGCTGGATCAGGCCTATCTAGTGCAGCATCCTGTTCTCACAGTGGCCAACCATTGGGAAGCCCAAAGGAATCTGAGTGCAAGAGTAACTCCTCCGCTGGTGATTCTTCCCGGCAACTGATCTTCCAGAGGGAGGGAGCACACTTCCCTGTAGCTGGTGGCCAACAAAGGCTGCTGGAGGAAGAGCTACGACCCGATCTTGTGGATTACAAAGAGCATAAGACCTTCCTTTGCAGATTTGTTTCCGCCTGCCCCATGTGGCACCATGTTCCCCCGGTGGTTTCAACTACACTGTCTTTGCCTGGGGAGAATCCTTGGTGAAAATTTGTCACACTCATGTCCTTCCCTCTCACCCCGCTTGTGTCTCTTAGAACCCTGCTGCCTTCGACTTCCTTTTGCAGCGTGTGGAGAAGACTCTACGCCACGCCATTGAGGAAGAGGAGGGAATACCCCTTGACCAAGTGACCAACTTCCAGGAGGTAACCTTCACTCTAGTTTCTGTTCATTTTAAGCATCTAGCTCCCCCCGGTCCCCAGGTTATCTTGGCTGTTCCTTCCTTCTTTTCCCCTGCTTCAACCCTTTGCTTCCCCAACCCCTTAGCCTTGGCCACCAATCTGCTGCTATTTACTACATTGAACTGTCCTGGGGGCCACTTGTGGCCTACGAAAGGCACAGTCCTGGTATATGTGTGGTGTAGGGATGCAGGTGGCGCTGTGGTCTAAACCATTGAGCCTCTTGGGCTTACTGTTCAGAAGGTCGGCGGTTCAAATCCCTGCGGCGGGGTGAGCTCCCGGTGCTCTTTCCCAGCTCCTGCCAACCTAGCAGTTCAAAAGCACACCAGTGCAAGTAGATAAATGGGTATCGCTGCCGTGGGAAGGTAAACGGTGTTTCCGTGCACTCTGGTTTCCGTCATGGTGTCCTTTTGCGCCAGAAGCGATTTAGTCATGCTGGCCACATGACCCGGAAAGCTGTCTGCGGACAAACGCTGGCTCCCTCGTCCCGAAAGCCAGATGAGCACCACAACCCCATAGTCGCCTTTGACTGCACTTTACCATCTAGGGATCCTTTGCCTTACCTTACATGTGGTGTTCTTTTGCCGGGCTCTATTGCATTCTGAAGAGCATGGTAAAGCATTGCTCTCCTAGGCATAAAACAACAACCCACCTTATCCTCTTGCCTGCTTTCCACTGCTTCCTCTGGACCACAGGTTTGCGATGAAATCAAAGTCAAGTTGAACTCCCTGAAGGAAGTCCCCAACAGGATTGAATGTCCTCTGATATACCACCTGGATGTGGGGGCCATGTACCCGAATATCATCCTAACCAACCGGCTTCAGGTGAGTGAGGAGTTTGAGCTCCTTGGCATTGGGTACTAAAGTCTAAATCTCTGCTGTAAGAACTGTGGCCTCTTAGGCTTAAATCTGCAGCCCTCTGGACGCTCTTGGGCTCCCAACTCCCAAAGCCCCAGCTAGCATTGCCCAGTGGTCAGGGATTTGATTTAATATTTCTATTCTGCTTTTCTAACGGCCAATGTTGAGCTCAAAAGTGGTTAACAATAAGCACAGTAGCATTAAAAAACAAGCATTACAATCACAATGGTATCAGACACAATAACAAGCCGCACAGTTAAGATTTTGGAGTGCTATTTCAGTTTGGAATTTTTGGGGTGGGTGGAGGGATGCTGTCTTTCTCTTTGGGTGAATCAGAGTGTGATTTATAACTCGTACTATAAGAAAGCTCAACAACATTGTCTTCTTAATAAGAGACAATATATACGGAAGTTTTCCTGTGCCGGTAATGGACTCCCAGTTTGGGGTAGGCACTCCAGGCAACCTTTTCCTCAATCTCCTTCACAAAGAGTTGCTGCCTCTCTAGCAACAAGGATAGTAGTAGTAGTAGTAAACCTTTTATTGGCATCACATACAACATCCAGAACAAATCAGTACAGAATTACCACTTCCCCAGTGGCACAAAACATTTGCTAAAAGAAAGGAGGCAGAGCAGTCTATCGTCACATCTCCTGGAATAGAGGGGAAAGGCCAGTGTTGCAATGTTCTCCATAGTAAGAGACTGCTGAATTATTATTATTATTATTATCATCATCATCATCATCATATCATTTATACCCTGCCCATCTGTCTGGGTTTCACCAGCCACTCTGTGCGCCTCCGAACAGAATATTAAAAATACATTAAAAAAACATCAATCATTAAAAACTTCCCTAAACAGGGCTGCCTTCAGATGTCTTCTAAAAGTCAGATAGTTGTTTATTTCCTTGACATCTGATGGGAGGGCATTCCTCAAGGCAGACACCACTACCGAGAAGGCCCTCTGCCTGGTTCCCTGCAACCTCACTTCTTGCAGGGAAGGAACTACCAGAAGGCCCTCGGAGCTGGACCTCAGTGTCTGGGCTGAACAATGGGGGTGGAGATGCTCCTTCAGGTATACTGGGTTGAGGCCATTTAGGGCTTTAAAGGTCAGCACCAACCCTTTGAATTGTGCTTGGAAACGTACTGGGAGCCAATGTAGGTGTTTCAGGACTGGTGTTATATGGTCTCGGTGGCCACTCTCCTGCAATGAGGCTACATTTTAATATTTTAATGTTCCATTATTTTAATGTTGTATTTTATTTTTGTTTTTAAGTTGTAATCATTCATCTTGTTTTTATTATTGCTTGTAAGCCGCTCTGAGCCCGGCCTTGGCTGGGGAGGGCGGGGTATAAATAAAAAATTATTATTATTATTACTCCCGGGCACCAGTATTGCTGCCACATTCTGGATTAGTTGTAGTTTGAGTCACCTTCAAAGGTAGCCCCACATAGAGTGCATTGCAATAGTCCAAGCAGGAGATAACCAGAGCATATGAATAGATGGTTGGTGGTTGCTCTTTTCTTGCTTGGGAGTATGCAGCGCAGGAGGGGAGGGCTGGAATAGAGCTCTCTGTCCTCTGCTGCCCATAGTATCTGTTTGAGTTCGAAACACAGGTGCAGCAGGGCTTTGGCACACACAGTATACATCAGGGAGGCTCACCTGGCACCTGCCTTACATATCTTTAGGCACCAGGCCAAAACATTCCTCTTTTCCTTTTAAACTGAGGGTTTCTGTTAGTTGTTATGGTACATACGTTTGTTTTTACAGTATATTCAAACTGCCCTGTGAACTTCGGCTGAAGGATGGTGTAGAAATTTAATAATTGAGACTTAACAATCCTGCAAAAGCATCCTGGGTCCTGGGTCTACCTGCTGCTTTCCTAGAGGCAGGATCCAACCTTGCCTGGCCTAAAAACTTACTTTTATTTATTTAAATGTACTTGTGCCTTTATTCGCTCCCCCTCTGCTTTGCTTCCCTCCCTTCAGCCCTCGGCGATGGTGAACGAGGCCACGTGCGCCGCCTGCGACTTCAACAAACCAGGCGCCAACTGTCAGCGGCGGATGACCTGGCAGTGGAGAGGAGAATTCAGTGAGTCTTTTCCCTTCTGCTGACTCGTATGCAACTTGGCGCAGTTCCTCTGCTGTGTATAAAACCCCCTCTCGCAGTCTGGAGTGATTGTTAGCTGGGTTGTTTCCTCCCCCCCCTCTCTTTTCCCCTTGCAGTGCCCGCGAGCCGCAGCGAGTACCATCGCATCCAGCAACAGCTGGAGTCAGAGAAGTTCCCCCCTCTCTTCCCAGATGGACCGCCCCGGGTGTTCCATGAGCTGTCCCGGGAGGAGCAAGCGAAATACGAGAAGAAGCGCCTGGCAGGTGAAGGCAAACCTTTTTTTCTTCTTCTTTTTTGAAATCCTTTTTATTTGAATGTATATCCATATATAGAGAGATGGCTTGAATCTCGCAACTTCCCCCCACCCCTTCCATAGTTCCTATTATCAACATTATCAACTGTATTTTATTCCTTACTCTATATTTTCTATCAATCCAAATTATCCATGGTATTTGTTGCATTACAAGTGGGATTAAAATCCTGCTAATGTTTCCATCTGCTTGCAGTGGTCTCCTAAATAAATTCTAAAAAATTTCCCCATTCTTTGTAAAAGTTTTTGTCCTCTTGGTTCCTGAGTTTTCCAATCAGTTTTACCATTTCTGCATAGTCCAACAGCTTGGTTTGCCATTCCTCTCTGGAAGGGACTTTGTCTTCCATCTCTGAGCTAATGAGAGAGCAAACCTTTTTCCACACCACAATAGAGTTTGTACATGGTTATGGCTTGGGGTGTCTCGAAGCTTTTATTTTCTTGGATTCAGCCCCTACCTTTTCCCTGCTATGCCCTTTAGCGCTAGAGGACTTGGGGTCTGGGGTCAGCTGCCAGCCCCAAACCAGAGCTCTTTCAAGTGGTGAGCAGAGAAGGTGTTACTACAGTGGAACCTTGGTTCCCGAACTTAATCCATTCCGGGAGGCCGTTCGACTCCCAAAACGGTTTGGGAACCAAGGCGCAGCTTCCAATTGGCTGCAGGAGCTTCCAAAGAACATTCGAAAACCGAAACAATCACTTCCAGTTTTCGATCATTCTGGAACTGGAACATTCAGCTCCCAAGGTGTTTGGGAGCCAAGGTTCCACTGTTTTAGCACATAAAGCCCTTAACAGCTTGGGACCAGTTTGTCACCTTACCCCCATATATTATGCCCATTTGACTGCTTTGATCTACAAAACTGGCACTGTTACAGGTGCCACATAATACTCCTGCATTTGTAAGAAGTCAGTCTTTCGGTGTGGAAGCAGCAACACTTTGGAACTTACCTGCCTACTGACGTGAGGCGGGTGCCTTGGCTACACTCTTTTTTATCACCTACTGGGCACATTTTTGTTTAGGCACAGCCCATCCAGACATGTAGAATGTTGACATGAGTTTTAATCTGTTTTCAGTTAATTGATTTTCATTGTTTTTGCTATTATTTTTACTGAAAATTTAATTTTTAAATTTTTTTTTTGCAAACTGAGGTGTGTGTTTTTTAAACTATCAAGTGGCATATAAACATTTTGAAATGAAATAAGTTTGGGAAGTGTTGAACGTTCCAGAATAAATTGCTGCCACACCTCTTGCCCAGATTACTGCCGCAAAGCCTACAAGAAAATCCACGTGACGAAGGTTGAGGAGCGTGTCACCACCATCTGCCAGCGGGAAAACTCCTTCTATGTGGACACCGTGCGGGCCTTTCGCGACCGCCGCTACGAGTTCAAGGGGCTGCATAAGGTGCTTTTTGTTTTTATTTTGTCAGATTTGCGATAGCGCAGCAAAAAGGTGAGTTTCTAAAGGTATTCATGGTGATCTTTACGTTCATAAAGTGATGAGATGCAGGCAGGCATTTATAGCCAGGCTGATCTCTCCTTGCTGGTGGGTGCTGAAAGGGGATGCTGTGGTTCCTGGGGCCAGAATGCCTGAATAGAAATTCTGAGTACTGAGTGGTATATAAATACTGTAAATGAATTTAAAATAATAAAAAAGCATTGATTTATATCAAGTTTTCAAATTACTCATAGATTTAACAGACAAATTCTTGTATATTAGTTGTTTGCTAGATACACATAAAGGGACGCGGGTGGCATTGTGGGTTAAACCACAGAGCCTAGGACTTGCCGATCAGAAGGTCGGCGGTTCAAATCCCTGTGACGGGGTGAGCTCCCGTTGCTCGGTCCCAGCTCCTGCCAACCTAGCAGTTTGAAAGCACGTCAAACTGCAAGTAGATAAATAGGTACCGCTCCAGTGGGAAGGTAAACAGCTTTTCCGTGCGCTGCTCTGGTTCACCAGAAGCGGCTTAGTCATGCTGGCCACATGACCCGGAAGCTGTACACCAGCTCCCTCGGCCAATAAAGCGAGATGAGCGCCGAAACCCCAGAGTCGGTCACGACTGGACCTAATGGTCGGGGTCCCTTTACCTTTACCTAGATACACATAAAATGTTTCTGTTTGCAGCTAAGCAGAGCCAAAAAGCTCTGGGCATGCAAGCCATGTGCATTCTGTAATATACAGAAGTTTTGTCAACATGGGTTTACAGGGGGTGGGGGAGACAGACATCCAAGGAAAGAGATGTGGAAGGAAAAGATAGAGGATGGAGACCAGCTGGAGCAAAAGTAGACAATAGCCCACGGCTTGCTTGAGTCACAGCCCTTTTTCCTCTGCCTTTCCCAGGTGTGGAAGAAGAAACTGGCTGCCGCCATGGAATCGGGTGACGCCTCGGAAGCGAAGCGCTGCAAGAACATGGAGATCTTGTACGACTCCCTGCAACTGGCACACAAGTGCATCCTCAACTCCTTTTACGGATACGTCATGCGCAAAGGGTGAGGGGGGAACCAAAGAGTGTGGCTGCTGGGGGATCTTTAAATGGCCCTTTTAAAATCTGCCCCTGCCTCGGCTCCCAGTTGGTGCAGTTTCTGGGCCTTTAAATGTTCAATATTAAGACAAAGAACTAAATCCTAGTACAATTAAATGAAGCATTTCCTCCTATACACATAAAAATATAAGGCTATCATCATGCAGCCCCAGCTGTAGGATTTGTAGTTCTGCATCACAATCCTGGATTTGCATGAAGCCAGGGAGGGGAGCAAAAGAGAAAAGGTGGGTTTTAAGGAATGGCAGACGTTTGAATGAAGCAGGGTTGGAGGGACACTGAGGAGCAGTGAGGATGTGGGGCACTTGGATGAGGTGTGAAGGAGGGGGTGGGATTGGCAAGCAATGTGAGTAGGGGGAAGCAGCCCCCAAGCACATAAATAAATACTGCAGCTCCTTGACCAGGAGACCTCCCAGCTCATGCTGTTGGCCGCAATTTTAGCAGATCAGTCCTCAAGCCGAGTTTACAATAATTAGGTTGCTCAAGCCTTGTTTGCACAGCAGCTGACCCAGAGTGGCTCTTCCTGTTCTCACTAGTCCTCTCCCCAACGCAGAGCTCGGTGGTACTCCATGGAAATGGCTGGCATTGTCTGCTTCACTGGCGCCAACATCATCACACAGGCCAGGGAGCTGATAGAGCAAATTGGGTGAGTACTTGAATGGTGGCTGGCTGCGGTAGCTGGAGGCGAGGAGATTCTGAGCTTGGATGTTGTGTGCCTGTTGCCTGAAGGTGGTTTGCTCCTTCTTCATGGATGACGGTGCTTTTCCTATGGTTTTGTTTTGTGTTTTGCTGTGGTGTGTTGTCCAGGGCTCCTTTAAGAGGAAGGTTGCTATGTGTAAACACAGAAAAGAAAAGAAAATGACACAAAGATGAATTGTCCAGCTCTGGATCTCTTCTGTCTCTAACCACAAGGAATCTGGTCTGGATCTGGATCTGGACTCAAAGGCACACCGCCCCATGGTCTGCTCCTTACTTCCTTGGCCCAGAAAAAGAAGCAGGTCTCTTAAGCAACTCAGAGAGCGAGGGATGAAGACCCGCTGTGTGTCTCTGCAGACTGTTGCTTTTGTAAACTTCATCAGCTTTCATAAGAACATATGAGCCTGCTAGATCAAGCCAATGGCCCATATAGTCCAGCATCCTGTTCTCGTAGTGGTTGATAGATGCCTGTAGGAAACCCTCAGGCAGGACCCAAGCACATGATGATGATGATGATGATGATGATGATGATGATTTATTTATATCCTGCCCATCTGGCTAGGTTTCCCCAGCCACTCTGCACGGCTCCCCACAGAATATTATTATTAATAATAATAAAGCAATAAAACATCAAACATTATAAAACTTCCCTAAACAGGGCTACCTTCAGATGTCTTCTAAATGCCAGATAGTTGTTTAGTTCCTTGACATCTGAAGGGAGGGTGTTCCACAGGGCGGGCGCCACTACCAAGAAGCCCCTCTGCCTGCTTCCCTGTAACCTCACTTCTTGCAGTGAGGGAACCACCAGAAGGCCCTTAGAGCTGGACTTCAGTGATGAGGTCCGAGCGATGGAGGTAGAGACACATTTTCCCATCCTGCAGTTCCCTGCAATTGGTATTAGGAATCATTTGCTGTCTCTGACTGTGGAAGCAGAGCCAAATAGCCATCATGACTAGTAGTTATCAATAGTCCTCCATAGATTTGTCCAAACCTCTTTTGAAGCCATCCAAGTTGGTGGCCATAGTTTAACTATGCACTGTGTGAAAAACTCTTTTCTTCTATCTGTCCCGAACCTTCCAACATTAAGCTTCCTCGGATGACCACGAGTTCTAATGTTACGGGAGGGATAAAAGCGTTTCTCTATCTGCTTTCTCTCCTTGCCGTGCATAGTTTATAAATCGCTACATCTTTCTCAATTTTTCTCTTAAACTGAAAAGCTCCGATTGCTGCAACCATTCCTCATAAGGTGGCTGCTTTTGCAGAGTGCCCTCTGGGCTCCCATATGGAAACACCTCTCCCATTTTCCCCTTTCCCAGGAGGCCGCTGGAGCTGGACACAGACGGGATCTGGTGTGTGCTTCCAAACAGCTTCCCGGAAAATTTTGTCATCAAATCAACCCACGCCAAGAAGCCCAAAGTGACAATCTCCTATCCAGGTGCTATGCTGAACATCATGGTGAAGGTGAGGAGCCTCAAACCTTTATCCTTAGCAGGATTTTGGGGCAAGTTGAATTGACAGGATTTTGTCATGGGTATGTTTGACATTTAGCTTCCCCCCTGCAGGGATTGCATCATATATAGCTTCCTTCCAGCCCTCCCTTTAAATTGTGCTGGGGTGCAGCATGAGCCTGCAAGGCCGAAGCGCCCAGCATGTGTGTCACTTACTTGCAGGAAGGGTTTACGAACGATCAGTACCAGGAGCTGGTGGACCCAGCCTCACTGGCCTACGTTTCCCGCTCGGAGAACAGCATCTTTTTTGAAGTGGACGGCCCATACTTGGCCATGATTCTCCCCGCCTCCAAGGAAGAGGGCAAGAAGCTGAAGAAAAGGTGAGGCAGAGTCCAGGTCTGGGGAGCAACTCCTTCTTGGCTCAGGAATACCGGCAGGCAGCAAAGCTGAACCTGGAAGATTTCAGGACTTGAAACATCACTGCTAGATCCTTAATGGATGGGCATTTTCAGAGCTCTCTCCTTTCTAGTTTGTAAGAAGCCGTGGGGGCTGTTCCATTAGGGCAAAGTTCCCCACCTGGGAACTGTAGTCCAAAATACCTGGAGGGCAACAGATAGTGAAGGCACTGGGACAAAGTGGGCACTGACCCTCACTCAGCCCCCACCTGCCTTTTTTACTTACAACCAGCCCCAGGGTGTAGCAAGCTTTCTCCTCCTTCCTTTCAGCATTGCCCCTTGTAGAACCCAGCAGGGAGGAGGATGGGGACAAAACTAGTCTTAGCTGCCTCTGCTTCTCATTGGATGTGGCGCCACCTACTGTTGGGATCCTTGCTTTCTACCCTATCGGTCCCAGACACCACTGGTAAAAAGGTTGGGGGGGGGTGTTACAGGAGAAGGAAGGTGCCAGCCATGCACAGGCTGATTATTTTGCTCCACGCCAGGTACGCCGTGTTCAACGAGGACGGCTCCCTGGCCGAGCTAAAGGGGTTTGAGGTGAAGCGGCGGGGGGAGCTGCAGCTGGTCAAGATCTTCCAGTCGTCCGTCTTTGAGGCCTTCCTGAAAGGCACCACTTTGGAAGAGGTTTATGCCTCCGTTGCCAAAGTGGCTGACTACTGGCTGGATGTGCTCTACAGCAAGGTGGGTTGAGGCTCCAAGGTGAGTCTGCTGGCTTTCCTGGGATGTATGGTTAAATATATCCACACCGGGCATTTGGGGATGAAGATAATGGGGAATTGGTGGCCAGTTAAGGGCAGAACCACCAATTGGAAAGAAGACGAGGTTCCTGTTGCTGCTGTAAAGTCCTCTTCTCCCCTTCTGTAGTCTACACATGGGCATCTCCCAGGCTTCCTGCGGCCTTCAGAAGCTTTTAGTGCGGCCAACATGGGATGCTGAGCTGCCGTGCCTCCAAAGTGGTCCAGGAGGGGAATGGGCTGGCACATGCAAGCGTTCCTTTCTCTCTTTCTTCCAGGCTGCCAATATGCCTGACTCGGAGTTGTTTGAGCTTATCTCCGAGAACCGGTCCATGTCCCGCAAGCTGGAGGATTATGGGGAGCAAAAATCCACCTCCATCAGCACCGCCAAGCGCCTGGCTGAGTTCCTGGGGGATCAGATGGTGAAGGATGCCGGTCTGAGCTGCCGGTTTATTATTTCTAAGAAGCCAGAAGGATCCCCAGTCACAGAGAGGTATATAGCGATCAGAGGGGCACGAGTACCCCACAATGCCGGGCCATTGACGTGAATGGTTCGGTTTCTTGTTGCTGTGAAATGAGCCTTGCCAACTCAAGGAATGACCAAATCTCCTGCAGACGATTTTGGCGGTTGAACTGGAGTAGAAGAGCTCAGCTGGTACCCTGGACCTAAGTTGTTCAGGGCTCTGTAACCTAACGCAAGGAC
This sequence comes from Podarcis vaucheri, assembly GCF_965113315.1. Lineage (NCBI taxonomy): Eukaryota > Metazoa > Chordata > Lepidosauria > Squamata > Lacertidae > Podarcis > Podarcis vaucheri. Next base: position 25,390,693 of record NC_138754.1, on the reverse strand, counting down.
CTTGAAGCTGGCAGATGGGCCGCCGGTGCAGATGTTGTGGTTTTTATTTATTAAATTTCTATAACATCCTTCATGCAAGAAGCACAGGGGAGTTTATGAAAACACAAAATGCATAACATAGTAAAAAGCAGAAATGATAGCAACCCCACTTTTGTTCCAACACAATGTTGCATACCCTTGGCCAGATTCTACACCAGCTGGTAATTATACTTTACAGAGTTGTGTGGAAGTTGCCCCAGATCATTTGACCCTCGACCCCCATCGTGTAGCCCCGGACACTGAGGTCCAGCTCCGAGGGCCTTCTGGCGGTTCTCTCCCTGCGAGAAGTGTGGTTACAGGGAACCAGGCCTTCTCGGTAGTGGCACCTGCCCTGTGGAACACCCTCCCATCAGATGTCAAGGAGATAAGAACTATCTGACTTTTAGAAGACATCTGAAGGCAGCCCTGTTTAGGGAAGTTTTTAATGTTTGATGTTTTATCGTATTTTTAATATTCTGTTGGGGCCGCCCAGAGTGGCTGGGGAAACCCAGCTAGATGGGCGAGGTATAAATAATAAATTATTATTCTTATTCCTATTTTAAATAGTTCTCTCCCCCCCCCCCCCGGAAAAACCAAGCAACAGTTCTAAAGTTTAAAAGTAACATAAAGGCTTTGACTTGCTGTTCTTGTTCTTGTCAGATTGAATGTACAAAAGAGGTAGATAATACTTACGTTACTGAAACATATTTACATGAATTTGTATCTTGAGACTGACTGATGTTTACAGACTGGCTTTGAGGCAAGCGACAGCATAACACAACACACTTGCTGCTCTCACAGTTAAAACTCACACACATAGTTGATGACGGAACTGGGGGGGGGGGGATGCCTCAATATGACATCACAGGATTTTGTGCTACAGCATTAATCCTTTGCATAGTATTATGGATGCACCATTCCCACACTTCCATAACAGGACCCAGGATAGCTCCACATAAATTGCATTGCCGTCATACAGCCCATACAGTTCTACAGAGTAGAACGAACATCGGATACAAACCATATAGTCTTTAAGATGCAACAGACTGACAAGGCCGCTCCTCTTCTGGAAATAGAAGTGATGTGTTTTGATTTATTTTCCCCAGGGCCATTCCGCTGGCCATTTTCCAGGCTGAGCTCTCGGTCCGCAGGCACTATCTCCGGAAATGGCTCAAGAGCCCCTCCCTGCAGGATTTTGACATCCGGACGGTAAGCAGTGTGGGGCTGTCCTGCGGCAGTTTGTGACTCGAGGCTGACTGTGGCACACCTCTTGTCCCCAGCCTTGGACTTGACCCAAATCCTGTCTCTCTGCTTGTAGATCCTGGATTGGGACTATTACATCGAGAGACTGGGCAGCACAATTCAGAAAATCATCACCATCCCAGCAGCCCTGCAGCAGGTAAACTGTCGGGTTGGCGGCTAAAGGGCTGTGGGCTCCCCCAGGATGTTACGAGGCGCAGGAGGTGGCCGCAGAACTCTCACACTTAGTTGCTCTGGTCCAATAGCTAGTTAAAAACTCAAAGCTCCAAAACTGAGTTAGCTCCCTGAGTGTTCCCATTCATTTCAGAAAGGTAGAACCTTCCTGCATGGAACTGACCCCAGCCTTTTCCAAATGCACGAGAGCTCTGTGCACTCCTCAGAGCACACCTGGGACTCCAGAGCTAATTATTTAAAACATTTCTACTCCTCTGTGATTGGTTTTTGGGGACCGGGGTTGTACAAACGACAGCCAAGAAGCTGGGGTTTCTGCATTACAGGTCTCTGATTTGGATGTCAGCACTGTCAGTGCAAGTGTCTTGTGTTCTAGCATAGCTAGTTTCCTTCTGCTTCTGGTCAAAAACAGTAGTATCCTTGCAGGATCAGGCAGAATGAAAGTCAGAGGGAGCCTCCCAAATAAATAACAAATGTGGTGTCCCGTCAGGTAAAAAACCCCGTTCCTCGCGTCCGACACCCCGACTGGCTCCACAAGAAGCTCTTGGAAAAGAATGACATGTACAAGCAGAAGAAAATCAGTGAGCTGTTCACAAGTGAGGGCAAGAGACAGGTAAGAGGCGCAGGGCTCTCCCTACACAGGGTGGATTAAAAAAATGAATCCAGTTTTTTAATTAAAATGCATTTACACATGCACACAAATGAAAACAGTTGTAGTAAATGTCTGCCTCATCATGTTTACTTGGAAGTAATTCCTACTTTGTTCACTAGGACTTATTTCCCAAATAAATGGGCATAAATTATAGTCCTGGCTTCTAATTGCTTTGTACAGTAGTACCTTGGTTCTCAAACATAATCTGTTCCAGAAGTCCATTCCAAAACCAAAGCGTTCCAAAATCAAGGCCCGCTTTCCCCTAGAAAGTAATGCAAAAATGGATTCATCCATTCCAGACTTTTAAAAACAACCCCTAAAACAGCAATTTAACATGAATCCTACTATCTAACGAGACCGTTGATCCATAAAATGAAAGCAATAAACAATGTACTGCAGTCACACACATCAGTAGCTGAACTGGGTTCCACAAAAACAAAAAGCTGCAAAAACATAAAATAAATAGCAAAAACAGACAAACCTCATTGTAACACTCAGAATGCAAGCGTGGCACTCAAATTGAAAGCATGACACTCAAAATGGAGCACGTTCGGCTTCCAAAAAAAGTTCACAAACCGGAACACTTCTGGGTTTGCAGTTCCAAGTTGTTTGAGTACCAAGGCATTTGAGAACCAAGGTACCACTGTATATAGATTTCAAAATGGTCAGTTTGATTTTTACATCTCAGCTGTTCTTTGTTTAAGATGGCAGTCCCTTGAGGCTGTTTTTCATTTTTGTAATAAAAATAAACCGGTGCTTTCTGAGATGGGCATCTGCAGGTAAAACATACTTTTATCCCAGACCTGAGAAGAAGGTGGAGGCCACGGGCAGTTTTTGTGGGTAATTGGGTTGCTCAGTCAAGGAGGATTCCATCATTGTACTCCCCACCTTTCGGTGTTTCCTCGCAGGTCTCTGCCAGCGTAATCCAGGAGGGCACGCCCTCCACACAGGTGGCTGACATGGAAGATTTTGGGGTTGACAAGTCTCTGCAGCCGGGGGTCCCCGTGTCGAATAAACGTAAACGCATCCCTACAGCAGAGGAGAACCAGCAGCAGTCCCAGAATTCGGAACTAACGCAGTCCTGGAGGGAGATCTTGGGCCCGCCACCTCCCTCTGGAACCACCAAGGTAAGGTAGCAGAAGGAGAGAACTTCATTTAAATAGAGGAACAAAGGATTGCTCTGGGGCTGGGGCTGGACGATGGGGAAGCAGCAACATTCTACCATATATGAACCTTAAAAAAAGCCAGCTGTATCAGGTCAGCGGCTCGACTGGTAGAGCATCCTGGTCAACCAGGGGCTAACTAGATTCCTCTGGAATCCACAAGCAGGACCTGAACACAGCTGTCACTCCCCTACCGCGATTGGAGGTAGAATGCAGCCGTCGGGGTTAGAACCCATTGACAGGTTTACCTGTCTAAGCCATCTGACTTGATGAAAATTCCATAGTTGCAGCTATGCACTAGGGCTTCCTTTGCTGATTCAGCTTCATTGGATGCGCCCATGTTGTGAGAGGGAGAAAAGCTTTTCTTTTATCCGTTCTCTCCACGCCATGCGGAATTTTATCGGCTCCTGTTACGCCACAACTTGCGCGCCTTTTCTCTAAACAAAAGCCCCAAACGCTGTCACACCATAGATCTGTGTTGTTCTTCCTCCTTGGCAATCACTCACAGCCGAGTAAGATTGTCTTCCATGAACACGACCTTAACAGTGAGTCCATAAGTGACTGTGGAGGCCAATTCTGGATCCACATGTCCTTCCAGGAGTTGATCACGGTGAGGGATTGCCAAACGTGCCTTCCTCTTAGCATGTTTCTCCCTTTCGTCCTGAGTTCGAGCGTCTTCAAAGCCCATGACACTTTTGGTAAAGGCTGTTCTCCAATTGAAGTGCTCTCAGGCCAGTGTTTCCCAATTTTCGGTGTTTATACTACATTTTTAAAAGATTTGCCTTGAGAGAGTCTTTAAGCCTCTTTTGTTGACCACCAGCATTACACCTTCCATTTTTAAGTTTGGAATAGAGTAGTTGCTTTGGAAGACGATAATGATGACCAGTCCAACAAAGTTGATGTTGAAGAATCATTGCTTCAACACTGGTGATCTTTGCTTCTTTCAGTACACTGATATTAGTTCGCCTGTCTTCCCAAGTGATGTGTAAAAATTTTCAGAGACACCATTGATGGAATCTTTCGAGGAGTTGGAGATGACGTTTATAAGCGGTCTGTGTTTCACAAGTGTGTGCAGTATAGATATGTGTAATGGCATCATGTTGGCGCAATGCTGACTCCATCAGAAATTACAGATTGCACAACGTTTTCAGGACTCCAGCCATTTGTTCCCACCATTTCCGATTTGAAGAATTTGACTTTCCACCCAAGCTGAAGAAAGTTAGAATTTGGTTTGCCCGATGGTCACTGCCGATTTCCTACTCTTTCCTGCAGGAGGAACGCCTGGTCTGGCTGTGCTACCACAAGAAGAAGTGGGAGGTTCAGGCTCGCCAGCGCCAGGAGCGCCGCAAGAGGCGGCGGCTGGCAGATGGCGAGTCGGTCCTGGGCGGGGGGCTGATCAGGGCAAGGCCCTCCATGGGGCTCGGCAGCTACCTGAGCAAAACGGCCCGCAGCATCCTGGACATGCCCTGGCAGGTCGTGCAGGTAAGGAGCACCATGGGGCAGGGGAGGGGGTTTTTTGCCAGGGGAGGGGGTCTAAGACTGCCATTGGCAGAGCATGCTATAAAGTCAGATGCACAGAGGCATAGGTAGATAATAGAGAGCCAGTGCAGCATAGCGGTTAGAGTGTCAGACTAGGACCTGGGAGGGACTAGGGTTCAAATTCCCCACTTGGCCATGAAACTCGCTAGGCGATTTGGGGCCAGTTGCTCTCTCAGCCTGACATACCTCACAGGGTTGTTGTGGTTGAATCAGGAGACATAGAACCACGTATGCTGCCTTTGAGTCCTCAGGGAAGACAGGTGGGACGTAAATGCAATGAAATAAATAATAAAGATGCTGGGTTGTGTTCAACATAGTGCTATGGTGAATGTTCCACAAGGATTTCTCATTGAGCAGTTAAACCTGCTTTACACACACACACACGCACACGCATACCCCAAAATATTTTTTGGAGGTTTCCCCAACCCTCTCGAACAAATTAAGGGACTGTGAGGGACACATGCAAGAGAGGGGGACCCCATTGTGTTAGTGGTAATCATATTCATTTAAGCATCCTTAAAATAATCAATGACTTCCCTACTTCCCTTTCCATGGTTCATTTTGCATATCATAAATCCCTGCATATTTTACATGAACTAAACCATTCAGTATTCCATTATTACATCTATCCATTTACACTGTTGGATTTATCATAATGCTGCCGTTTCCAAATGTACGCAATTTCCCCCATATATTCAATAAACATTTATCAGTCTTCTCTAAATTTATGTTGTTCTTGTTCTCGTATTTGATATGTTAGGTCCGCAAGTTGCGCATATCCCATCAGCATAAGTTGCCATTCTTCTTTGGTTGGGACCTTGCTCGTTTTCCATTTGGGGGCTAACAAAACACGGGCTGCAGTAGTGGCATACATAAATAACCTTTTTTGACACCTGGGAATTTCCATCTGGGTTATCGAAAGGGCTCTCCCCCATAAAATATTTTGGGGAGCCCCCCACAACGTTGAGAAGAATCAAGGCAGAAGAGGCCAATTGTGAAGCCGAGCACAGTGCGATTTCGGTGGCTGGCAGCTCTTCGCGGTGGTGGCAGCCACAGGAGGAGGCTAACTGCCAGAGAGGAGGAACCAGCCATTGAAGCCGCGCTGCTACCGTGTTTGGCTCCACCTCCTGGCGTTGCACACACCTGCGAACATCACCCCCCAAAAAACCTTCTGCTCGAGTTGGCACCTCTGGTGCTAATCCTTGTGCTAGCCCAATTACTGTTGGCATACTGCCGGGGAGACGGGGGCATTTGGCAGGCCCCCAGCTTGCTCCAGCCACCGGCTGGCAGCCGGTCTCCCTTGGAACAGCATCAATTAGCAACACAAGCCTCAGATACGTTTAGAGACCCATGCATGCTCTGTCAGCAGAGTGCGTAAATCTTCTCACAGTAGAAGAGGCGGACAGAGATGTGTGTAAGCATATTTACAAGCGTTTTATTCAGCATGGTTTAGGAACAAAGGAAAACATGTCTGCTTCCCTTCGTCTCCAGCAAAACAGCAGTAACTCAAAAGCTATATACAAAACGGAAGTTCCCAGCAGACTGTGCTGGAAATGTAAACAGGCATGTGACACACAATAGTCCTGCCTGTCCCTTTTAAGGTGGAACGTAACTATATCCTAATATTGTCTCGCTCCCCGATTCCCATGATGGTTCCCTCCAGTGGAAGGCAGGGACTACTCTTGGTTCTTCATGCTTGCTTTTTCTTAGGTGTTTGTGTTGCTACCAGTTATATGATCTCCTACTGTTCAAAATCTAGCAATGTGTTGGGGTTCCCAACCCTTTTGAACCCGTGGGCCTCCCCATCCCTGTTCTCCAAGGGCTAAGCAGGTGGAGAAAGCTGACAGGCAGGACCACTCCCTGGACTGCTTGCAAGAAAGAAGGCAGGGAGGTGGAAGTTGGTGGGGCCGTACCCCATTTGCCCTAATAAGCTTTTGAAAGGCCAGCAAATGCCACAGCCTTTGTACCTTTTTCTCACTTTTCAAGCCTTTCCCCCACGCCGGATGAGATCAAGGGCTGCCCCCTGGGTTGTGCTTCCAGCCTCCGCATAGTCCAGGCGGCTTCCTTGCCTCCCTCTGCCTTTGCAAGCCCACCTTGATGTGATCTCTCTTCCCCAGATCGCCGAGACCAGCCAGCCAGGCCTCTTCAAGCTGTGGGCCGTCATTGGAAGCGACCTTCACTGCCTCAAGCTGAGTGTCCCTCGTGTTTTCTATGTCAACCAGCGCGTCCCTAAACCTGAAGAGAGCACTGCGTATCGGAAGGTGCGTGGAGTTAGTCCTTTGGGAGAGCAGTAAATGTACTGCGGTAATCTGTTTGCCGCAAGTGATTTGGTCCAAGAAAAGTAGGGTATTAATGTCAGTTTGCATTTCTTAGTGCAGAAAGTATTGATCTGATGTGTAGAGATATTTCCTATTCTACTTAATTCAAGAAGCTTCTGGAAGCTGCTCTGTGTGAAAGAGGCAAGCAGAAGGTTCATGGTGTTTGGGTTATACCTTCAGAGAAGATGAGTACAGCTGGTTTAAACTGCAGTAGTTCTCTTATCCTTTCTGTCAAAGTTATGCTGACTATAAAAATAAGGCCAGAAGAAGCCTAGGTTTCACTTTCTCTTTCTATTTCCTTCTGGTGTGGTGACTTATTATACCGTGTTTTTCGCACCATAGGGCACACCAGACCATAGGGCGCACCCAGTTTTTAGGGGGGGAAATCAAGGAAAAAAATATTTTTCCCAGCCCCAAAGAGCAGCGTACAGGCTGCGCACAGCCTCTCCCTGCCAGAGGGGTTGTGCGCAGCTATGGAAGAAGGCAAGGCAGCGAGTGGGATGGATCCCACTCGCTGTTTTGGCTTCCCCTTTAGCCACGTGCAGCCTCTTCTTGCCAGGAGAGGCTGCGTGGGGCTAAAGAAGCCATAGCCCCGTGCAGCCTCTCCTTGCAGAAGGGTTGCGCGCAGCTATGGAAGAAGGCAAGGCAGCAAGTGGGATGGATCCTGCTTGCTGTTTTGGCTTCCCTTTTAGCCCCACGCAGCCTCTCCTTGCCGGGGGGGCTGCGTGGGGCTAAAGAAGCCATAGCCCCGTGCAGCCTCTCCTTGCGGAGGGGTTGCGCGCAGCTATGGAGGAAGGCAAGGCAGCGAGCGGGATGGATCCTGCTCGCTGTTTTGGCTTCCCCTTTAGCCCCGTGCAGCCTCTCCTTGCCGGAGGGGTTGCGTGCGGCTATGGCACAAGCCTGCATTCGCTCCATAGGATGCACACACATTTCCCCTCAATTTTTGGAGAGGAAAAACTGCGTCCAATAGAGCGAAAAATACGGTAAGTTATTGTAAGTTTAAGTTAAGTCTGCCGCAACTGGATTTCTTATGGACAGCATGGATGTCCATACTGAATGTATTGGATTTCTGACCATTATGCTCATTTGCCTTCAGTAGCAGTAAAGCTCTGATGGATGAAATACAATCGCCTCTGGTCTATTTTTTGGGAATCCTGTTTAAGTTTTTACTCTGCTAACTATACATTGGAATCTGCTCTGGATCAATATTCATCCTATGACCTTTTTCTTTTACACTGAAAACTTCATTTTTTTCGCGGGGGGGGGTGGCGGAATGTGGAACACCGGAAGGCAAGGAGAACTCCTGTGAAATATTTTTTCCCCTCCCTTTTAGAATGAGCGAAATGCTTCTTAGAACCAGGTTTTACTCACGCAAAATGCTCAGTATGAAGATTTCTGTGTCGGACAAAATGGTGTCATGTATGGTGTCGTGGTTAGAGTGTCAGACTAATTGCTTGGAAGACCAGGGTTTAAGGCCTCACTCAGCCAAAATAATAATAATAATAATAATAATAATAATAATAATAATAATAATAATAATAATAATAATTACTACTATTATTATTATTTTATTTTTACCCTGCCCATCTGACTGGGTCATCTGAAGCCACTCCCTGAAGCTCACTGGGTGACGGTGAGCCAGTCACTGCCTCTCAGGCTACCCTATCGCACAGGGCTGTTTTGTGGATGAAACAGGGAGGGGAAGAATCATGTATGTCACCTTGTGCTCACTGGAGGAAAGGCAATTGTCAGAGCTGCCCGAGGTCCCAGCTCACAAAGGACCAACGCCGGTTCATGGTTATATACAAAAGTCTTTATTGAAGTTCAGTTTTGCTTTCACAGCCGCAGCGCGCAGCTCTACGTCTTAAACTCTAGACCGCCGAAGCTCCGTCTGAGTCTCCTCCCCCCAGACACCAGTTTAAGACCCTAGCCTTGCTCCTCCTCTTCCTCTGCTCTTTCCTCCTCTGGGTCCGCCTGTCAGTTGGGGTCTCGCCCTTCCTAGACTCTTCTGACGCCGAGTCCCCTGAGTCTTCCCCCTGCCTCCGGCGGGCTTTAGGACCTGGTTCCCGATCCGGGCTTTCTGCTGTCCCGCGCGCCTGTACATTTGAACTTGGCGTGCACGCCCAGCCGGCAACCTTCCTCCTGACCGTTACACTGCTCCTGTCACTGCTCCCCCCTTCAGGGAGGCTAGCTGTACTTGACCTCCCCTCCGTTCCCCCACTCCCCAGTGGAGGTGTGGTCAGTCTCGACTCATCTTCTCTCCCTCCTGGAGGAGACGCTGGCCCTGACACCTGGGACTCCTCCCCCCCACTACGCTCTGGTGGGGAAGCTGGCCCTGATCTCCAGCTGCTGCTTTGGGAGTCCCCGCTGGCCCCCCTTGCCCTGACCATCAGCGCCTCCTTCTGGGAGTCTTCTGATTCGCTGGAGAAGCTCATGGAATCTCTCGGGTCACTGCCATACTCCCCTACGCTGCCCTCAGATCCTTCCCCTTCGCTCTCCATCTCCTCCCCTGTGCCTCTGTTCCTGAGCCCCTGACAGCAATATATAGACATATTAAATAAACAACGTGGAAGTATTCAAGAGTTATAATGTATGACTGCACATGACTTTTTTGGCAACTCAGAGCCAGGTTAGTCCAAAAGCGAAAGGCTTTTCGTTTGAAGCCAGTGAGAGATGTCTACAATTCTGGGGCAGAGTTGCCAGTTGACCCAGAACTACTATGACAAGGAAAGGAGAGTGTGGTTGTGCCCGCCCATCCACCTACCCATCCGTGCCCCACATGGTAAAAACAGGTGCAGATAGACTTGAGGGGGGTCTCACCTGAGTCCTTGTTATCATCTCTGCAGGTAAACAGGATCCTTCCTCGCTCCAACTTGGTTTACAACCTCTATGAGTATTCTGTGCCCGAGGAAATGTACCAGGAGCACATCAACGAAATCAACGCCAGCCTCTCTGCCCCAGATATAGAGGGGGTATACGAGACCCAGGTAAGTAACTCCCTTTGGCTGGTCTGATGCGGGAAAAGGGGAGCTCTAGGTCTGGGGATGAGACGTAGGGTTGCACCCCTTGCTAGTCCGAGTAGACTCAATGGACACAATTGACACTTGAGGTGTATATTTATAAGACCCGCCTTATTCCTGTGATTATAATTGTTTTAAATGGTTTTTTGTGTTTTAATGTGGCCTGCCCTGAGACCTTAGGGTGAAGGGCATGTAATATAGGGTATACTCAGAGTAGAATTGGCTAGAACCCCTTTTTCTTTCTTTTGAGACTTGAAGTTGACTTGAAAATACTACCATCTGTGTCATTTATGCTTTCTCTTCACTTGCCTTCCATAAATGGGTTTTTTCAGGCTTCTCGTTTCAAAATCCTCTACCTAGGCAGAAGCCACAGGTGAAACCTGCTGCATTCCGCATCCTCCTTGGCTTTCCTTTTGAAACCTCTGAGGCAGTAGCACGGAGCATCTTGCTCTGGGTAGTTCACTATGTTTAAATCCAATTTAAATGTAAATAAATCCAATTTAAATTTTTGAAAAATGATTTTTTGGGTTGTTTTTTTTTTTTTTTTTTGAAAAAACAACATTGATTTTTATCCACCCTGGTTTCCTGTAACTTCAGTTCTCGTACTGCGGGTTTTTAAAAACCAAAGGGCTTTTCTTCTAGAAAAAGAAGAATAAAAAATGCCCGTACTGTATACCCTTGAGTGCCTCCTGAAAAAAAGCTCTGGGGCCAGATACCCTTGCCGGTTGACTTCAGATCATAGCCGGAGATTTACCAGTAGATCCTACCCTGCCAGAAGATTTGCCAGTTCTTCTCACCCCTGGTGTAACCTCTGATTCCTCTTCTCCTCCCTGCCCAGATCCCATTACTCCTGCGGGCCCTGATCCGCCTGGGCTGCGTGTGCATGGTCAACAGGAACTTGGTAAGGCACCTCACCGGCCGGGAGGCTGAAACCTTCAACCTGGAGCACCTCGAGATGCGCTCCCTGGCCCAGTTCAGCTACCTGGAGCCAGGTAAGAAGACTCGCCCCCAATGCTCAGGTGGCTGGCAAGAACTAGGAAGGCAGTTCCTGCTCTCTGACACGAGGCTCTGTTCCGTGTCTGTTTAGGTAGCATCCGGCACATCTACCTGTACCACAACTCCCAAGGCAACAAGGCACTGTTTGGCCTCTTCATCCCATCTCAGCGGAAGGCATCTGTTTTTGTGCTTGACACAGTAAGGTCGGAGGCCGGGGGGGTGGGGCTTGCTGACACTCATTGAAATATTGTCCTTTCATTTACAGTGGTACCTCGGGTTAAATGCTTAATTCGTTCCAGAGGACCGTTCTTAACCTGAAACTGTTCTTAACCTGAAGCACCACTTTAGCTAATGGGGGCCTCCTGCTGCTGCCGCGCTGCCGGAGCACGATTTCTGTTCTCAACCTGAAGCAAAGTTCTTATCCTGAAGCACTATATCTGCGTTAGCGGAGTATGTGACCTGAAGCCTATGTAACCTGAGGTACCACTGTACTATATTTCTACGCCACTTTTTCACTCACGTGAGTCACAAAGCAACTCGCGTACAGTAAATATCAACATAGCAGAACATCACAATTGCAACATAAGTTGTATACAGTGATACCTCAGTTTTCAAATGTTGATGAACGTTTCAGAATCCGGACGCCGAAAACCCGGAAGTAGATGCTTCCGTTGTCGGACAGCTTGCGCTGCGTGTTTTTCAATTTCCCCAATTGAATTTGCAGACAGCCCTTTGCGCCTTGGTTTTTGAACGTTTCGGGACTCGAACAATTTTCTGGAACTGATTACGTTCAAGAACGGAGGTACCACTGTATATTAAAAAATAACAAATCCTCAGTAAAACAACTCCCTTCTATAAAGCACTATTAAACAGCACAACCGCAAGAAAAGTCACATTGTAAAATTCTCAAAGCATTACAGCACTCGTAATCCACAAAACGATACGAACAACATTAACAAGCTAACAACCAAAAACAAACCGCTGGATTCACACACTTTCTCGCCATCCGCAGGTCTCATAGTCTTCCATTCAGTTCATGACAAAAACCCACATTCACATAATGATCTGTTCTCAGCTCAGCTCAGCTCAGCTCAGAATGGACTGTTTTAGCTGGGTGGAAATCAGGGTTCTGATAATAACTTGTAAAAATTTCCCAATCTTTATTAAATTTTATTTAAAAGAACACTGTAAACAATTAAAAACATTGGCAGGATTTTAGAAAACACAAGTGAGAACTATGGTGAGAATGGAGTACAGTCAAACCTTGGCTCCTGAACACCTCCTTTTTGAAACATTTTGGCTCCCAAATTCCTCAAACCCAAAAGTAAATGTTCTGGTTTTTGAACGTTTTTTGGAAGCCACACGTCCGATGCAGCTTCTGCTTGAGTACAGGGAAGCTCCTGCAACCGATCGGAAGCCAAATGGGCTTCCGGAACGGATTACGTTCGACATCCGAGGTTTGACTGTATTAAGAAAATATAAAGAACATTATAAGATGCAGTTGGAAAACAATAATGATGTAGGGAAATCTGGAGATTCAGAGAATAAATAGGTATTTTAAAAAATAAGTATTTTTTTACTCATTTTTGCCTTCAACAATTATCATCACAATTAAATCATATACACACAGATGATTTAATTGTGATGATAATTGTTGAAGGCAAAAATGAGTAAAAAATACTTATTTTTTAAAAAGGGGAAATCTGGGTTCTATGAGTATCGGGTTCTGTGGTTTTAGAAGCCCAGTTGGCAGCTGCAGATTCCTCGGCTTCCCCGCCTGAAGGTCCTTTCATCCAGATGGTTTCACGGAGCCAGATCTTACCTGCAGCTGTGTCTCCAGCATCCTTCTCTCCCCTCGGCTCCAGGTGCGGAGCAACCAGATGCCCAACCTCAACAACATGTACTCGGCGGAGCACAGCGCCATGGTGGCGAAGGTGGGCGAGGAACTCCTTCCGCCCAACAAGCACACCTTCGAGGTGCGAGCGGAGACAGACCTCAAGACCGTCTGCAGGGCCATCCAGCGCCTCCTGCTGGGCTACAAGGTAACAGCAGGGAAATCCAGCGCTCGCCTCCGTTCCTTAGCCAACCCTGAGCCCCCCAGCAGTGGCAGACTTTGGGCTCTCCAATTCCAGCGGCGCTAAAATTCAGTGCCTGCCTCTTGCACTCCATTTTCCAGCACTGTTGTGGTGCCCCCTGCAGCATGGCACTCAGTGTGGGCACCCTAAAGCTAGCCCTGCTTGCTGCCAGCCAGGGTGGATTCGATTTAAATCAAATTGATTTAAATCACTAGTCACTAAGACTTGATTTAAATTCGGGAGTTTTTACATAAAGACTCATTCTTGCTGGTTATAATCTTAATATTTGCAACCAGATGAAGGTTTCATTTTTGGAATAATAAATTTTCAGAGTCGCTTTTACAGTTATAGCAAAAGACACTGACTTGGTTATACTATTCAAAATACATAGACCGATAATTATGAAATTATTGTGAAGTTTAATGAGTTAACTATGTTTATATTTGGACAACTTTTCTGCTGTACTTTATTGGGAGGAAAAAAAATCATTTCCTTAATAACAATTTAAACCATTTAATTAACTAAATCAGTAACATGATACCATATATATCCTTGTTTGTTAGCTGATGTGGGGTTTTTTAATAAAAGCAGACTGAGTTTTAGCACACATGAAAAACTTAAAACAAATCCTTATTTCCTGATGAATAGCCTTTGAACTATAATGTAACTTAAATAGAAAACTATCTTTGGAAATATTTTTCCTTCAAAATTAATTTATTTTTAAAATCCAATTTAATTTTTAAAAATCTGATTTTCTTGATTTTTTTAAAAAAAATTAATTGGTTTTTATCTACCCTGCTGCCAGCTCTTGGGAAAGCCCCTACCCGCATCCCTTGAGGGCACCGTCCTGCCTTATGCCACCATCCTTTGCGTTCATCCGCTGTCTCCCTGTTATCTCAGGACGAGCGCCGGGGCCCCACCCTCATTGCCGTGCAGTCCAATTGGGACTTGAAGAGGCTGGTCGGAGGGATGCCCGTCTTGGAGGAGTTCCCGCTGGTTCCCGTCCAGGTGGCCGACGACGTCAACTACAGCATCCTGGACTGGCAGCGCCATGCTGCGCGGCACATGATCCGGCGCTACCTCAGCTTGGACACCTGCCTTTCTCAGGCCTTTGAGATGAGCAGGTGGGGCACACGGGTTCTGGGAAACGGCAAGAGTCTTGTTTTTATTTTATATTTTATTTCTAAATTCCAAAAGTTTACAAGATGGTACAAACTTCCAAATACACATCCACTTCTCTTTCGACTTCCCCTCCATGGTTCCCCCCGTAATTTCTAAATTTGCTGCATATTGTAGATATTCTGTGCCTTGCCTAGTCCACATTATGGTTAACTGCTGTTCTTCATTCAAATCCTACGTGCATTTTATAAGAAATCAAGATAACAATTTTTTTACAAATGAATGCAAACAGTTTATTGAATATTTACAGATAAATTGCAAACAGATAAAAACATCGGCAGGATTGTTGTAATAACCTGCAGTTTTATAAGAGTTTATATTTAAAGTAGATAATTAAATGAATTTGTATTTGCAGAAGATATTAAAAAATAAATTTAAGGAAACGCAGAAAGAGGGGGAAGGGTGTCAAACTTTGAAATGATAACATGATTGTAAAATTAATGAAAAGTATAAATTTGAGAAGTATAAATAAAAACTTAAGAAAACAAAAACAAATCCTAAGTACATTCTAGCATGTGTACAGTAGTTCTTTAAATATTCAACAAAAGGTTTCCGCTCCTGCATTTCTTGATCTCTAACTTTCATAGTTAAGTTTAGTGCTTTTTTTCAGGGAGTACTCCAGGGCACACAGTACCAGCACCTCTTTTTTTGTTGTTGTTAAAAAAAGTGTGGCATTTCCTGTAACCATGGTGAGGACTGGCACCTATTTTTCCAGGGGGAAAAGCACTGGTTAAGTTAGAAGGGTGAGACGTGCTGGCCATGGTGGCAGCGGCGGCTGAATCAGTATGCCGAATTCCTAAAAAAAAGTCCAGGTTAAGGCAGTTAGCCTGTTTCTGCAGTTCCAATCCTGCTTCTGGCTGATGTTCTGAAGATCATCTTCTCCCCGTTCCACCCCTCTCTTCTGCCCAGGTACTACCACATCCCCATCGGGAACCTCCCTGACGACATCTCCACCTTTGGCACGGACCTCTTCTTCTCCCGCCATCTCCACCGCCACAACCACCTCCTGTGGCTCTCTCCCACCTCCCGCCCGGACCTGGGGGGCAAGGAGGCAGACGACAGCCGCCTGGTCATGGAGTTCGATGAGAGGGTCTCCGTCGAGATCAATAACCCGGGCTGCTATTCCACAGGTGAGCAATGAGAAAGACAGGACTGCAGTTCTCTGCTCCATGGGTGTTCAAATATTCAAACAGAATATTAGAAGGTGACCTGACAAGTCTCTGAGGGTTGCTAATACCAGCATTAAGGAAGGCGTTACCATAACCACCTATCTGGGAACGCGGCAGGTCCAATTTGTCCTGCAGAGTCATTGTTCATATGTTGAGTACATGGCAACCAGTTCACCATGAAAATCTCTGTTTTCTTTTTCATGGACTCTGGTCGCTTGAAGTTTTCATGTTGGGTTTCTCAGTAAGCGCCATCTCCCAAATGACAGTATGCCATCCTGTATACCTGAAGGAGCGTCTCTACCCCCATCATCCAACCCAGACACTGAGGTCCAGTGCCGAGGGCCTTCTGGCAGTTCCCTCACTGCGAGAAGTGAGGTTACAGGGAACCAGGCAGAGGGCCTTCTCGGTAGTGGCACCCGACCTGTGGAACGCCCTCCCATCAGATGTCAAAAGAATAAACAACTACAGTGGTACCTCGGGTTACATATGCTTCAGGTTACAGACTCGGATAACCCAGAAATAGTACCTAGGGTTAAGAACTTTGCTTCAGGATGAGAACAGAAATCGTGCTCCAGCGGCGCGGCGGCAGCAGGAGGCCCCATTAGCTAAAATGGTGCTTCAGGTAAAGAACGGACCTCCGGAATGAATTAAGTACTTGACCCGAGGTACCACTGTATATGACATTTAGAAGACATCTGAAGGCAGCCCTGTTTGGGGAAGTTTTTTAATGACTGATGTTTCAATGTATCTTTAATCTCCTGTTGGAAGCCACCCAGAGTGGCTGGGGAAACCCAGCCAGATGGGTGGGGTATAAATAATAAATTATTATTATTATTATTATTATTATTATTATTATTATTATTATTATCATTAGCTTCCCTTCTAGTTTCTGGTAGTCAGAGGTCTTCATTCATAGCAAGCCTTTCCCCTTGGGATGGTGAGAGAGATGTTCCTTTTGGCCAGGGTTTGCGATGCAGCTCTGGGCTTTCCTGCCCTTGAACCCAGGACCCTGCCTCACTCTTTTCACTGCAGTCTGCGTGGAGCTTGACATCCAAAGCCTGGCGGTGAACACCGTCCTGCAGTCGCATCACGTCAACGACATGGAGGGGGCCTCCAGTATGTGCATCAGCTTTGACGTGATCCAGCCGGCATCGCTGGAGGACATGGTCACGGGGAACCAGGCAACCAGCACCCTGGCCAGCTATGACGAAACAGCCCTCTGCTCCAACACGTTCAGGTCTGGCCCGTGGCTTGGCTTTGCAGGGAATCCTGCCCTCTCCCCTACAAGCTGGCCACCCCTGGTGGTGGAATATATGAGGTATCCCACCCCACTGGCTCTCCAGACTGCCATAGGCTTGGGAGATTATAGGGTTTTTTAAAAATGGGGAAAAAATCCTGTTCTTCAGCTGTAAAAGCCTCCCAGAACTGCTTACAAATACAGTTGTGCCTTGGTTCTCAAACGACTTGGTACTCGTACATTTGGCTCCTAAACGCCGCAAACCTGGGAGTAAGTGTTTCGGTTTGTGAACATTTTTCGGAAGCCGAACATCCAGCGCGGCTTCCGCTTGACTGCAGGAAGCTCCTGCAGCCAATTGGAACCCGTGCCTTGGTTTTTGGTTTTGGGAGTCGAACGGACTCCCAGAACTAATGAAGTTTGAGAACCAAGATAAGACTGTAGCTTAAAAGGAAAACTTTTGGTTTTTTTAAGGGACCCTCAGACTTCCAATTTGATAAGATGCAGCACAAAAGGGAAAAAGGGTTTGGGAGGGAGGAGGAACTAACCAACCGTATTTTTGGATACCGTATTTTTCGCCCTATAGGGCGCACTGGCCCATAGGGCGCACCTGGTTTTTTGGGGGGGAAATAAATAAATAAAAATTATTTCCCGCCCCCCCCCAGTCGCGGGGCTGGGGTGGGGGAAGCCCGAGCTTCCCCCGACCCCAGCCCCCAGAACAAGCTGCTATCCGCAAGCCTTGGGAGCCCGCGGCAACTCCCACCGGGCTCGAAAAGCTTGCGGATAGCTTCCTGAAGCCTGGAGAGCGAGAGGGGTCAGTGCGCACCGACCCCTCTCGCTCTCCAGGCTTCAGCGAAAGCCTGCATTCGCCCCATAGGACCCACACACATTTCCCCTTCATTTTTGGAGGGGAAAAAGTGCGTCCTATACGGTGAAAAATACGGTACATCTTATCGGGGAAAAATAGAAGAATGGGCAGACAGTGGAAAGCAGCAATGGCGTCAGAAGAGAAATTGCTTGGGTTTGTGGGATTTCTAGTTGCAGCTCTGTAGATCTAGTGGCCAGCTTCCACCTTTCTGCTCACTCGCAGGGTCTTGAAGAGCGTGGTGGTTGGCTGGGTGAAGGAGATCACGCAGTACCACAACGTCTACGCCGACAACCAGGTGATTCATTTCTACCGCTGGCTGCGCTCCCCGACTTCGCTGCTCTACGATCCTGCCTTGCACCGCATGTTGCACAGCATGATGAAGAAGCTCTTCCTCCAGTGAGTCCATATCTATCTCTCTCTCTTTCTCTTGTGTGTGTGTTTATAAAAAATATAGATAGCCAACTTGCCTATTGTACATTTTGGGGAGTGGTTTGTTCCTCCTCTTCGCATTCAGATGCCTCTTGAGATAAAAAGGTAAAGGGGCCCCTGACCATAAGGTCCAGTCGTGACCGACTCTGGGGTTGCAGCGCTTATCTCGCTTTATTGGCCAAGAGAGCCGGCGTACAGCTTCTGGGTCATGTGGCCAGCATGACTAAGCCGCTTCTGGCAAACCAGAGCAGCGCACGGAAACGCCGTTTACCTTCCCGCCGGAGCTGTACCTATTTATCTACTTGCACTTCATGCTTTCAAACTGCTAGGTTGGCAGGAGCAGGGACCGAGCAACTGCAGCTCACCCTGTCGCGGGGATTCGAACCGCCGACCTTCTGATCGGCAAGCCCTAGGCTCTGTGGTTTAACCCACAGCGCCACCCCTGTCCCTCCTCTTGTGATACCATTGCCAAATTTGGCACAAATCTGGAGGAGATTGTTTTTTGGCTGTGGTTGGACACCCATCAGGTGCCATTTTGAATCAAGGTGGTGGACCCAGACCATTCTGAATTGCAGTGATTTAGACACCTCTGAAGATATTCACCACCCAGTTTGGTGCAATCTCTTCCTGCGATTGAAGAGAGAGTTTTGATGTATGGATGTATTGCTTCAGGTGCCATTCTGAATCAAGATGGCAGGCTGAAATGTTCCCCCCAAAAAATGTTTCTATGAATTCCCAAGCAATGCTGGTTGATTTCTGGTGGTGTGAAAAACATCCAAAAACTTATTCGCTTCTGTAATCCTGGACTAGCCCACTAGGTGGTGCCTCTCGGCCGTGCTCAGCAATCCCTTTTTATCATTACGAACTTTCTGATGTGCAAATTTCTTTTCTTTAAAAACATATTTTATGTATCACACAATTATGTGCAAATTTAACAAAGGGGAGGGAAGGGAAAATAGGACCATAAATACATTTTTTAAGAATGGAAAAAGAAATAATAATAATAAATGAAAACCACCATCAACTCTCATGAAATATATAATAACCATCAGTACATCTTTCTTAAGTTAAACATACAGTTTAATATCAGTGTGTTTGGGTGAACCTCAACCTGATGGATTTATTTATTTTTTACAACCTTTCCCCCCTCCAACAACAAAAAAATTATAGAGAGAGCAGGGGGGGGGGAGAGAATTGGCTGCTCAAGTCCTAAATAGGAGCATTAGGTTTGTGGGAGGTGGTGCATAATGAGGTTTAAAACTCCCTTCCCTGTATCAGACGGTTTCAGGAGGGAAGGATATCTTTTCCTTTCTCCAGACTCAGGACCCCTGGTATATAGCGCCCCCCCCCCCGCAAAAAAAGCCCACCAGATTTGCGGCTGGTGACTTTTTACCTCCTAAATTTTCCACTGAGCAAGCCCACAGGAGCCCACTTTCCTATGGAAGGCTGGAACCCTGCATCAGATCCACATTCCTTTTGGAGGGTCAGAGGCGCGCATTTCACATTTTTGTCGTGGGTCGCCACACGTACATAGCATAGATCCATCCACAACTGCAACATCAGCTACCCCTTTTCTCTTTTCTTTTCTTTTCACCTTCCACTCTCTCTTTTTCCCCAGGTTGGTGGCAGAGTTCAAGCGCCTCGGCTCCTCGGTGGTTTATGCCAATTTCAACCGCATCATCCTATGCACGAAGAAGCGGCGCATCGAGGATGCCCTGGCCTATGTGGAATACATCACCAACAGGTGCTTCTAGAACCCCTTCACGTGTCCACCCTTTTGACGTTCAAATGCCTGGTGAAGGACCCTGTGTTCAGACGTGCCTTTTGGCTTTGCACCTAGTCTAAATCTCCCCTTCGTCTCCTTCGCTCCATTAAGTTCCTTCTTCTGTTCTTTATTGGTTTCCACTTGTTAGCCACCATGAAAGGAGACTGACCTTTTTCATTTTATTTCTGTTTCTTTGTAATTTTACCCCGCCTTTCCTCCAAGAAGCTCATCATCATCATTTTATTCTTTATACCTCGCTCATCTGGCTGGGTTTCCCCAGTCACTCTGAGCAGCTTACAGCACATAAAAAATGGTAGTAGTTCTGTTCCTCCTCCTTTTGCCCTCACAACAACCCTTTGAGGTAGGTTAGGCTGAGGGAGCTTCATGGGGATTTGAACCTGGGTCTCTCAGCTCCTAGTCCAACTCTCTAGCCACTGCACCATGCCAGTTCTCTTTTAATATGGGAAGGGTGATAAAGGCACCCCGGACTTGCCAGCCCATGCTCCATATAGCCTCGTGTCCCTTCAGGGCCATGGGTGCTACACAACAGACTTGCTTCTGGTCAAGGGAGTTGGCGGCTGAGCTTTTCTCATAATCACATTGTGGCTGTTCTCCTGACGGCTCCATCTGGGGCTGCGGAGGGAGCTCTCTCTCTGCCTCCCTGAGAGATTCTGTGTGGCTCACCCTCCTTCCTCTTCCAGCATCCATTCAAGAGAAATCTTCCACTCTTTGACCATTTCTTTCTCGCGCTGCTGGGAGTTCTTGCTGTGGATGGACCCAGCTAATTACGGCGGGATCAAGGGCAAAGTGCCGTCCCAGATCCACTACGGGGAGGTAAGAAAACCAGCAAAGAAGGCGCATTTGGGGAGTACAGTGGTACCTCGGTTGTCAGACGTAATCCGTTCCGGAAGACCGCCTGACTTCCGAAACGTTCGACAACTCAAAGGGAGAATTTCAATTTCAGTGGTGGAAACCGTTCAACTTCCAAGGCACATTCAAAAACGGAAACAATTACTTCCGGGTTTTTGAAGTTCGGAAACCAAAACGTTTGGCTTCCGAGACACTCAAAAACTGAGTTACCACTGTACTTGATCCCCTGGGATCTCCTGGCTCAGGTGGGGGGTGCAGGCTTCTCTGCCTGCCTACACGGAGGAGTGGTGTTCTCTCTCTCCCTAGGTCAGGTGTGGTGGCCTTCCAAGCCTCTCTGTTTGGCCCTTGGGGCTCTTCCCCAGCCACACACCCCTCTCCAATGTTTCCCCCTGGCTGGAATATGTCCTTGAACTCTAACATTGCCCTTCCTTCTCTGGATGGAGGATAGGGAGTTGTGTTTGTAGCAACTAGCCTGCTATACAAAGATTTATTTATTTATTTGAAGTCTATTGCTCTGCCCACTTTTGCCTCTGGCCCTGCCCACCACTGCCATGTGGCCCCCGGCAGGTTTCCCAGAAACAAATGCGGCCCTTGGCCTGAGAAAAGGTTCCCTGCAAGCCATCTTCCCTGCCCCAGGTCCAGAAACCGAGTGGGAAGAGGGCATTTGCCAGACTGTCTGCATCTTGTCTTCCGTCCCCTCCTTGCAGGGGATCAGTGATAAACGGGCAGTCTCCGTCGAAGGCAGTGAAGGGGAGGAAGAGGAAGAAGAAGAGGAGAAGGAAGAAGGGGCTGAAGAGGACAATGGCGTGGAAGAACTGCTGGAGAACAATTGGAACATCATGCAGTACCTGCCCCAAGCAGCCTCCTGCCAGAATTACTTCCTCATGATCGTGTCTGGTGAGGCGGCGCTCCTAGGTTTGCCCCAGTGTTTGAAGCTGAATCCTATCTCTGGGGGGGGGGAGGACAAAGGGTTTTGCTTCTAGTGCTGAGAGCCCCTCTCCTCCCTCAAGTTCTGCAACACGGAGTCTGCTCAGATCCCATTTGCTGCCTGTTTCCCCTGTGACTTACATGCTTGCTTATTTATTGCATTATCTCCCACCTTTCCATCCAAGGAACTCAAGGTAACATACATGGTTCTCTCCCTCGTTTATCCCCCACAACAACCCTGCGAGGTCGTGGTGATGATGAGAGGCAGTAACTGGATCACCCAGTAACCTGGGTTGTGTTTTTCCAGGTCCTCTTCTGACACTCTAACCACTATGACAGGGGTTCCCAAACTTGGGTCTCCAGCTGTGGTTCGTTTTTGGGTTTTTTGGACTACAACCCCCATCATCCTTAGCTTGCAGGACCAGCAGTCAGGGATGATGGGAATTGTAGTCCAAAAACAACTGGAGGCTCATGCTGTGGCTCCCAAGAAGGCCCTGCTTAGGGGAAAGCAGTTGCTTGCTGGGGGGGGGATATGCTTGACCCTTCAGGTGCCCGCCATTTTTTTCACAAATGGGGGTGAAGCAGGTGGGGCTGGGAGGAGCCAGAGAGGTCCCTGCAGGCAGAGTTTGAGGCAAACGTGTCTCTACTTGTCCTCTCATGACTCCATTGCCATTTCCCCAGCATACATCGTTGCTGTCTACCACAGCATGAAGGAAGAGATGCGTCGGAGCGCTCCTGGGAGCACCCCCATCAAGAGGCGAGCAAGCAGCCAGGTCTCCCAGGAGCCTGTGGGAGAGGCAGGTGTCATGCCTGGTGAGTACCCAGCCATGTCCCTGCCTGGACTTGCACCCTTGGGTGAGATAGCCCAGTCCTGGGGGTCTCTGGCTCAGATCTTGCCTCCACCATGAATTAATCGAGATGGAGGTAACCTTAGGCCAATTCCCATTTCCCTTTGCTGCCCGACCAAACCCTTATAGGTAGGGCTTTTGAACAACATTCTATAAATCTTGGAAGTATTTTTAATTATGACTGCTAGGCAAGTCGCTTCTTCCTGTTTCGTGCATGCAGGTAACTTTGACATTTTTTTAAAAAACCCACATCCACAATTTAAAACAAAGGGACAATTTCCTGAAGGGGTAGGCAGATCACTATGGCCAGGTCTTGGTTTCCCTGTGAAACCTGTGAAATAGGGATTTTGTTATTTACCATATTTTTCTGTGTATAAGACAATGCTTTTTGCTTTAAAAAAAAAATAGGCAAAATTTGGGTGTCGTCTTATACACAGACAGTAAAGGCAGATTAATGGCAGCACCCCCCCCACCCCGAAATTGTTTAATTCGGATGTATAATTGGTTTTGTTGTTTATGTTTTAATGTGGCAAGATTCAATTATTATTAACTGGAATGTCTTTAATTGAATATTAATAAAAAATATTTCCAAAAAAAAGAATTAATGGCAGCAGCAAGCAGGAGATTGGCAGCGGCGATTGGGCGGGTGATTGGTGGCTGCAGCAAGGCCTGCTGGCGATTGGCTGCGGCAACTGGTCAGGCGAAGGGTGGGTGGGTTGTTGGTGGCAGCAAGCGGGTAGCCAATTGGCAGCTGTGGCAAGGTGTCCGATCGGCAGCGGTGGGCAGGCAAGTGAGCGATTGGCGGAAGTGACCCCCCCCCATAAAGCTAAGCAACTTAATTTCAGGTTAAAAAAATAAGGGTCGTCCTATACATGGAAAAATATGGTATTTTCTTTGCTGGCTGAGACGCAGCGCATTTTCAGATACATCTTCTTCCTCTCTTCTGCCCCTTCAGGCATGATCACCTTCTCCCAGGAGTACGTCACCAACGAGCTCACCCAGAGCTTCTTCACCATTACCCAGAAGGTGCAGAAGAAGGTGACCGGTTCCCGACAGACCACGGAGCCCTCCGAGATGTTCCCTGCTCTGCCCGGCTCCCACCTGATGCTCAACAATCCAGCGCTGGAGTTTGTGAAGTACGTCTGCAAGGTGAGCATCACTGTAGGCAGAGGGGAGAGACAGCTGCGACCATGTCAGCGGTGGATGAACTGTGATCTCACAATGGGGCCTTATTCTCACTCCTGCTCCCTCCCACCTCACTCTGTAAGAGCCCAGTTGGCTCATCTGCTGTTTCTCTTCTGCCCTCCCACCCCTAAAGGTATTGTCTCTGGACACAAACATCGCCAACCAGGTGAGCAAGCTGAAACGGGACCTGCTCCGCCTGATTGAAGTGGGGGAGTTCTCAGAAGAGGCCCAGTTCCGGGACCCCTGTCGCTCTTATGTCATCCCAGAGATGATCTGCAGGAACTGCAACTTCTGCCGAGACCTGGACCTCTGCAAGGACCCGGCCCTCTCTCAGGTACCAGCTAAGTCCTGATCGTCAATTGACTCCAAAGCACTGCTTTTTAGTTTAGAGAACAGGCGATAGTAGAATATACAGCCTCCCCTCTCTGCTTTTGTTCAGGCTGTTTATCCTTGCAGCCCCATACTGTCTACTCTGGGTGGCAGTGGCTCACTGAGGTTGAATCCTGACAAGACAGAAGTACTGTTTTGGGGGGACAGGGGGCGAGTGTGGAGGACTCCCTGGTCCTGAATGGCATAACTGTGCCCCTGAAGGACCAGGTGCGCAGCCTGGGAGTCATTTTGGACTCACAGCTGTCCATGGAGGCACAGGTCAATTTTGTGTCCAGGGCAGCTGTCTACCACCTCCATCTGGTATGCAGGCTAAGACCCTACCTGCCCACAGACTGTCTTGCCAGAGTGGTGCATGCTCTAGTTATCTCCTGCTTGAACTATTGCAATGCACTCTACGTGGAGCTACCTTTGAAGGTAACCCGGAAACTACAACTAATCCAGAATGCAGCAGCTAAACTGGTGACTGGGAGTGGCCGCCGAGACCATATAACACTGGTCCTGAAAGACCTACATTGGCTCCCAGTATGTTTCCAAGCACAATTCAAGGTGTTGACCTTTAAAGCCCTAAACAGCCTTGGCCCAGTATACCTGAAGGAGCGTCTCCACCTCCATCATTCCGCCTGAGGTCCAGCTCTGGTGGTGGCGCCCGCCCTGTGGAATGCCCTCCCATCAAATGTCAAGGAAACAAACAACTATCTGACTTTTAGAAGACTTCTAAAGGCAGCCCTGTTTAGGGAAGTTTTTAATGTTTGATGTTTTATTATGTTTTTAATCTGTTGGGTTAGGGTTAGGGTTAGGCTTCCTGCTCAGCCTGTCCAACTTGAAGCCCTCTCACAGTCATCGCTTTCTCTCTTCTCCTTCCCTCCCAGGATGGCTCTGTGCTTCCTACCTGGGCCTGCTCCAACTGCCAGGCCCAGTACGACTCGGATGCCATCGAGATGGCCCTGGTGGAAGCCCTGCAGAAGAAGCTGATGGCCTTCACCCTTCAAGATCTGGTAAGGAGAGACAAGAGGCAATTCCCAGCTTGCCTGTGCAGAGCCCCACTCAGCTCCTCAACCACAGTGGGAGCTCCTGCAACCTTCCCATGCCCCCTTGATTCCTGACCCCAGAGAGCGCTGAAACACAAGCTAGACCAGGGGCCAGGCATTTAATGAGACTGGTCTGCTGAAGCTTGGTGGGTCCTGGAGAAGTTTTCTCTGTGCAATCTCCATATTGAGAACTAGCACATCTTAAAGAAAAGTGTGTGTACGCGCGCACACATATGCACGCCAGTCTTCCCCAACCTGGTGCTCTCCAAATGCTTTGGACTACAAATTCCATTGGTGGACATCTGTCAGGAATTCTTTAGCCATGATTCCTGCATTGCAGGGGGTAGATGACCCTTGGGGGGGCGGGTACCTTCAATCTTGCGATTCCATGATCTAGAGCAGTGTTTCCCAACCACTGTTCCGCGGCACACTAGTGTGCCGCGAGATGTTGCCTGGTGTGCCGTGGGAAAAACTAAAAAATTTGAAAGATATTTTTTTTAAGTCAAATTTTCGATTGGGGCGCCATCACTAGATGACCCCTGGGGTTCCCTCCCTCCCTCCCGCTCTGCGCCTCCCTCCTCCTCCTCCGGGGAGGCCCTTCCTGGCTCTCGGCCAAGGCTTGGCGGCTGCCACTCACTCACTCGCTCGCCCACCCGTCCCTCCATCCCTGCACCCGGCCTCTCCCCCTCCGTCCCCGGCGCGGGGGCTGCCGGGATCCGTAGTCCCCTCGCCCTTGGGCTCCGCGCCCGCGCGGGGTGCGCAAACTACGTTTCCCAGCGTGGCCTGGCGGGCCGGGCGTTTTGTTTGAAGCGCTCTTCTCCCGGCCATGGAATGAGCGTAGCGGCGGCGGCCGGGCGGGCAGGGGCTCTTCCGCGCAGACCCCGCGCAGCCTGCCTGCGCCCCCGCGGAGATCGGGCGGCAGGATGGAGCCCGGGGATCCCCGCGGAGGCGGAGCGGTGGAGGCTGCCCCCCAGGTAGGGCTGCGTCGGGGGTGTGTGTTATTTTTGCAATGCTGCATCCGCGCCAGAGGGGACGCATCGGACCGCGGGGAGACCCCTTGGCGTGCGTGCAAGGCAATGCATGCGTGCAGGCGTTGCATGGAGTGCAGTGCAATGCAATGGCAACGCGGCGCCCTGCATGCATGCATGCAACTTCCACCGGCGCTCCGGACTTGGCAGGTGAGGGGGGTCCCCAGTGGGCGGCAGAGAGAGCCGGGGGGGAGCAGCGCTGCTCCCCGAGCCGAGCCCGGGGGGAAACTTCAGCGTCGTTGCGCCGGGTGTTGGAAGCGGTGGCTGGCGGGGGCCCCTCACCTGCAAAACCTGGTCGCCTCTCATATATTTCGTGCATTGCATTCATCGCCTGCTTTCTCCTCCAAGGAGCTCCCGGGGGTGCGCGTGGTTCTCCCCGTGTTATCCTCGCAACAACAGCCCTGCGAGGTGGGTCAGGCGAGTGGCCCAAGGGAGCACCTAGGGATTGTCCTGGCCAGGTGGGGTGATTAGAACCCTGCTCTCCGCCCGGTCTTCGTCCTCATTTAGCCCCCACATGTGCATGACTGTGCATGACTGAGGTTTTCCCCCCTCGTCTTGGCTATGGTGTGAGTCTGTGCTGTTAATTAATGGGGTTCTGCCTTCGGAGAAGATGAGCCAGCCCTCAAGGAGGTGATTATGTAATTTGCTAGCAATTCATGTCCCTCCCGGCGTGACGCTGCGCGCTGACTTCACGGGGCTGTAATGGTGGTGTGCCTCGAGATTTTTTTCATGAAACAAGTGTGCCTTTGCCCAAAAAAGGTTGGGAAACACTGATCTAGAGGACACGAAGATGGGAGAGGCTGACCTAGACAGGCAAGGCACATACGCACACCTCCCTAGTATACGGGGGAAGCGTTCAGTCATGCAGTTTCACACCTGCAATTTTGCAAGCGCTTCCTGTGCACCCCTTATCTCATCCTGCCCTTTGCAACATCCTGTGCATTGCAGGGAGTTAAACTAGAAGGCCCTCTGGGTCCCTTCCAAATCTGTGATTCCATGATCTGCACCCACCAAGCCGGGGTGGGGAGTGCTGCTTCTCTTTCTGCCACTCTGTGTGCAGGCAGGGGTCTCCTGGTCCTTTTTGGCTTTGTGATTCTGCGCTAGAGGAGAGGTTGAGGCTGCTCCCCAGCAGGGAGGGCTCAAGCACTGCAAGATGCGGCAGGGGCAGCGTGTGGACCAGGCAGGCAGGCAGGGCCTTATCCCAAGCACCGCTTGTGTTTCAGGTGTGCCTCAAGTGCAAAGGCATCAAAGACACCCACATGCCTGTGTACTGCAGCTGCGCTGGAGATTTCGACCTCCTGCTGCCCACCAAGGTACGTGTTGGTTGACCCTGCCAACCTCCCCTTTTCCACCCTGTTCCTCAAACCATCACAGTCCCCTTCCCTTGGATGTGGCTGTTCTCCTCCCAGAAACATAGGAAGCTGTCATATACAGCGTTGGTTTATTGGTCCTTCTAGGTCAAGATTGTCTGCACTGACTGGTAGCAGCCCTCCAGGGTTTCAGAAAGAGGGGATGCTGGGGGTTGAACCAGCGACCTTTTGCATGCAAGGCAGGTGCCCACCCACTAAGCTATGTCCCTTCCTCTACCGTGATGCTGTGGTCTAAACCACTGAGCCTCTTGGGCTTGCCGATCGGAAGGTCGGTGGTTCAAATCCCCACAACGGGGTGAGCTCCCATTGCTCTGTCCCAGCTCCAGCCAACCTAGCAGTTCGAAAGCAGAGCAGTGCAAGTAGATAAAAAGGTACCAGTGTGGCGGGAAGGTAAACGGCATTTCCATGCGCTCTGGTTTCCATCACAGTGTCCCATTGTGCCAGAAGTAGTTTAGTCATGCTGGCCACATGACCCAGAAAGCTGTCTGTGGACAAACGCCAGCTCCCTCAGCCTGAAACCACGATGAGCACCGCAACCCCATAGTTGCCTTTGACTGGACTTAACCGTCCAGGGGTCCTTTACCTTTTACCTTGCCTCAAGCAGATCCATCCTATAGAAACTTCCCCTCATTGCCTCTTCTTCTCTTACTTTCTCAGGCCTTCTTGGAACAGCTGAAGGTCTTTCAAAGCATCGCCCGGCACTACAACATGGGCTACCTGCTGGAGAATATTAAATGGCTGCTTCAGATGAACCCTCAGCTTCTCTTGTAAGATGAGGATGCTATCACTGTGGACAGGCTGGGACACACCTGCACCCCAGCGTCAGAGCCCCCCCCCCCCACATCTGCCATGGGGTCCTGGGACCTAGACTATTCTCCGGGCCAGGCTGCAAGTTCAGCTTCGCCCTGGGACAAAAATATTCAGAGACTTGACGTTTGTTGCATGCTGCGGGGAAGCAGGCAACGCCTTCTGGCGAGCGAATGGGGAGGAGGGTACTGTCTTCTGAAACCAAGACCAGGAGCAAGTGAAGAGGCCTCCACAAGTAGGCTAGCTAACTTGCTGCTTCTTTGATCTCCTTTTGCTGGGATTTGGGAGTGCAAGATACAGAAAAAGCCTTCAATCACAGAGCTCTCTTTTTTTTTGCCCCAATTTTATTCTGTGTTTGTGTGTGTGTTTTTAATGCTGTAAATAAACCCTTTTTCCACGTTGTTAATTGCTAATATGCTAGATGCCTAGTCCTACGGACACACACTCTCAATCCTGCTCTCGCTACTCTCCTGCTGTGGTTGGGAAGGCAGCAGCTGTCCCTGTCGTTGTTCTGCAAGGAGTATAAGCAAAGCTTTGGCATTTAGTTGCAAGCAGACAAAAGAGCATCAAGGAGTCCTTTAACGGAGATAACACAGGATTCTAGGCAGACCTTGGAAGCACCTAAGGAGAACCTGGCTACTGGATCTTTCCAAAGG
This sequence comes from Podarcis vaucheri, assembly GCF_965113315.1. Classification (NCBI taxonomy): domain Eukaryota; kingdom Metazoa; phylum Chordata; class Lepidosauria; order Squamata; family Lacertidae; genus Podarcis; species Podarcis vaucheri. Next base: position 25,361,728 of record NC_138754.1, on the reverse strand, counting down.
CCCATCTAGTCCACATCCTGGGGGGCAGTTCTGACCTGGGGAAATGTGGGCAAGACATTTAAGCATCTCCCAGCCCTGTACAGTGGTACCTCGGGTTAAGAACTTAATTTGTTCTGGAGGTCTATTCTTAACCTGAAACTGCTCTTAACCTGAAGCACCACTCTAGCTAATGGGGCCTCCTGCTGCCGCCACATTGCCGGAGCACAATTTCTGTTCTCATCCTGAAGCAAAGTTCTTAACCCGAAGTACTATTTCTGGGTTAGTGGTGTCTGTAACCTGAAGCGTCTGTAACACGAGGTACCACTGTAGTTCTAATCAAGTATGGAGCCACCCACACACCTCTCGTTTGCACGTGAGAGCCTGCCTGCAGGATCAGGCCAGTGGCTCATCTAGTCCAGCATCCTGTTCTCACATTGGCCGACCAGATGCCTGTAGGAAACCCACAAGCAGGATTTGAGCAATAGAACAATTCTCCCCTCCTGCGGTTTCCAGCACCGTCTGCAAGTGCACCTCTGCCTCCAACCACAGAGGCAGAGCATAACCGTCATGACTAGTAGTAGTCCATGGCCCTCTTCCCCATGAATTTGTCTAATCATTTATGAAAGCTATTTAGGTTCGTTGCCATCACTGCCTCCTGTGGAAGTGAGTTCCATAGTTGCGTGAATGAAGAAGTACAGTGGTGCCTCGCAAGACGAACGCCTCGCAAAACGAAAAACTCGCAAGACGAAAGAGTTTTCCGTTTTTGAGTCGTTCCGCAAGACGAATTTCCCTATGGGCTTGCTTCGTAAGAAGAAAGCCCATAGGGAAATCTCCGGGGACCTCTTTTAAAATGCTGGCGGTCGGGAGCAAAGACTTTCCCAACCCCCAGCATTTTAAAAGCCCCCGGGGCAGCGGAGGCTTCACTGCCACCCGCCAGCATTTTAAAATTGCCCCGGGACAGCGGGGGCTTCACTGCCGCCCGCCAGCATTTTAAAATCGCCCCGGGACAGCAGGGGCTTTTAAAATGCTGGCGGTCGGCAGCAAAGCCCTCCTGTCCCCGGAGCTTGCGGGGCGGGAGGTGGGGAGAAGGGCTTTTCTTCCCACCGCCAGCCTTCAGAACAGCCTTCTGAAGGCTGGCAGTGGGAAGAAAAGCCCTTGTGCCCCCCCCTCCAGCCTTCAGAAGAGGTCGGGGGACAGACTGTCCCCGGACCTGGTCTGAAGGCGGTTTCCATAGGAACGCATTGATTGATTTTCAATGCATTCCTATGGGAAACCGTGCTTCGCAAGAAGAAAAACTCGCAAGAAGAAAAAACTTGTGGAACGAATTAATTTCGTCTTGCGAGGCACCACTGTACTTGTATCTGTCCTGGAAAAACATGGATGTCCTCAAGCTCAAGCATCGTGAGAGAGGAAGAAGAGTTGTTCCCTGTACACTTTTCTCCCTGTCGTGCATCATTTTATAAACTGCTACCATGTCGCCTTTTCTTTAAACCCGTGGTTCCCAATGTGGGGCACATTGATTTTTAAGGGGGGCAATTCGAGAATGCGTTATTAACAGCTAATGGCCTTTTAGGCTTCCTCTACATGGATAGGAGTTCACTTTTTGAAATATAAGATTTATATGTCACAGGTGGGGGGGGGATATCAGGATTTGAGAGATGCTTAGGTGGGGCGTGGCCTGAAAAATGGTTGGGAACCACTGCTCTAAACTAAAAATGCAGCTGAAGGCCGTCATCCCTGGTCTTCAACCAATGCTGGCCAGAGCTGATGGGAAATGTAGTTCGGCATCTGGAGGACCAAAGCTTCATTTACCCTATTTTCCACTCTATAACACGTACCCGACCATAACATGCACATAGTTTTTAGAGAAGGAAAATCCATAGGCATGCCACCCGTAGGCATTCCCTCCATAACACGCACAGACATTTTCCCTTACTTTTTAGGAGGAAAAAAGTGAGTGTTATGGTGCAAAAAATATGGTAATTTCATCAGATAAAATAATACTACTTGATTCTGCACTGCTGCCATGCCCTGTGGCTTTGATCTCTCAATGAAGCCTCCCTTTCCCCATACCTGTGATATGCATCAGTGGGCGTGACCATTACAGGAAACCCAGGAGCACACCTGGGGGAGTGGCTCTGGAGGGGCCCACCTCTGACCTTTTTCATATACTGTATATTAAAAAAACAGCTGAATCAGTAAACATTCCCTTCAAAAAGTCTGAGCAACCTGAGAATTCTCCAAAGAATTCTGGAAACTAATTAGACTGCAAAAGCCGACTGATTCAATTAGTGCCAGTCTTTTTTTATCTGCCTGACTCTCTTTTTCTCTTTCCCCCTGTCATTGGGAAGGAGATGGAAGGATGCCAAAAATGCTGCGATGGTTAAAGTTTACTCGGTGCGGAGGGAGAAATCTTCGCCCGCAGTCTCCTTTTGGGTACCTGCGGAGAGGATGCCAAGGGACTTCTTCCTCAGGGGGAAGAGTCCGGCAAGTATGTTTCCATCGCCTTCAGAACATAAGGAGAGCTCTGCTGGATCAGGCCGGTGGCCGGTGGCCGGCTGGTCCAGCATCCCATTCTCACAATGGCCAACCAGGTGCCCATTTATGGAAAGAAAAGTTATATTGGGCTGGCTCAGTGACAAAAGTGATTTTCTGGAGGCCTAGGATGAAAAATTTGAGAAAATGCCATTTAGCAGAATAGGAGAAAAGCTGAGTATTATATTCAACAAGGAAACTACCCTGGAGTGTATGGGCTAAATAATTTGAGTAATTGTAATATATATAATTGGGAGATAGAGAGGTGGAAGTATCTTTCTCCCTCTCTTTCTCTCCCTCCTGTATCTTTTATTTCTCTGTTTTTCTGCATTGTTTATATTTAATTTTTAGAAGTCCTCTGTTTTGGATTGATGAGGACATGCAAAGAAAGCTCAGACAGGTGTGCTCTGTGTTTGAGCGACAGGATAGAAAGAAACTCCCAGGTGAGCTCTGAGAAGGTCTACTTTTCTGTAGTCAGTTGTATCTTGGTTCTTGAACAGAATGCGTTCCAGGAGTCGGTTCAACTCCCGAAACCGTTTGAAAACCAACGCGCGGCTTCTGATTGGCTGCAGGAGCGTCCTGCAGCCAATCGGAAGCCGAGATGGATGTTTGGCTTCTGAAAATTGTTCAAAAACTGGAACACTCACTTCTAGGTTTCGATCGTTTGGGAACCGATTTGTTCAGGAGCCAAGGCATTTGAGATCCCAGGTACAACTATGGATAAAGGATATGATACAGTTGAGGGGGGGTTATATTCCTTTTCAATTTTATAGTTGCTTGGTTTTTATTGTCTCATATGTTGAAAACTTTAAACAAAAATAGTTTTAAAAAGGAAACTCGTTAGCAGGACCCCAAGCCCAAAAGGACTCTCCCCCTCTGGCTTCCAGCAAGGGTATTTCTTCTGAAATTTGTTCCCGGAGAGCCTGCCTGCTGCTGCTTTTCCAGGGGTCTTGCAATGCCCACTTGCTGCCTCTGGAATAACATCACACTCTCCCCCCAGCAAAGATACTGAATTTTTTATATTTGCCAAGGGGGAGCGGAGGGAACCGGAGAATTATTGTCGGCTGCTGTTCTCTCCTTAATGGGGTTGAGGGGAGCCTATAATGTGTTGGGATTTGCTCTGGGAACAGAAGAGGTGGGCAATCTGATTAGGGGGAGAAATATCTTCCCCCGAGCTGGCTCAATTACCTCTGAATGGTTTTCTAATTGACTTAGCGCTTCTCTGTGAGCACTTAGCTAGGTCAAACGCCTGCCGTCGAGCGAAGCTGCTGGTGGGCTTGATATGACGTATTCATTCCCAATTCCCAAATGGAACAGAGGAAGTGAGTTTTGATGGCAGAAGCTGGGACGTTTGTGGAGGAGGGGGCGCTGCAAAAACGAGAGAAGGAAGACTCCGCTTAGCTGGTTTTGAGCCCAGTTTTAAAACAAGGGTTTTTTCCAGAATTCGGCTGTTATCAGGTGGGATTCAGTCATACAAGAACAGGCTGCGTCAGACTAGTGGTCTGTCTAATTTAATGTTGTCTACACTGACTGGTGGGACGCAGGTGGCGCTGCAGGTTAAACCAAAGAGCCTAGGACTTGCCAATCAGAAGGTTGGCGGTTTGAATCCCCGCGACGGGGTGAGCTCCCGTTGCTCGGTCCCTGTTCGTGCCAACCTAGCAGTTCTAAAGCACGTCAAAGTGCAAGTAGATAAATAGGTACCGCTCCGGCGGGAAGGTAAACGGCGTTTCTGTGTGCTGTTCTAGTTCGCCAGAAGCGGCTTAGTCATGCTGGCCACCTGACCTGGAAGCTGTACGCCGGCTCCCTCGGCCGATAAAGCGAGATGAGCGCCGCAACCCTAGAGTCGGCCACAACTGGACTTAATGGTCAGGGATCTCTTACACTGACTGGCAGCAGCTCTTTACAGTTCCAGGCAGGGAAGATCATGCTATGTTGGCCGATGGAGGCAGTGGGCCTTTGTAAACCAATTTCTGAGAACAACAGGTGGGGAGAGCCCTGCTGCACTCAGGCACTGCTTGTGGGCTTCCCAAAAGAGGCTTTGGGTTGACCACTGTTGAGAACACGATGCTGGATTAGATAGGCCTTTGGTCTGATCCAGCAACGCTGTCCTTCCTTTGCCAGGATAAAGCCAGGTCTGGCAGGTTGTAAGTCTGCAATGGCTCAGTTCCTCCCTGCTCCTCCCATTCTCTCAGGAATTTCAGAGGGCTGTTTTGGTACCCTGAGAAGAACCGATTCCACTGGTCTTGTGGTCAAAATGAGACTCCTCTCCCGACACCTTCAGGACCGACTCGATTTATTGTGCCAGGGGCCACAGGAGAATGAAGCTGCCTTTTATCAGATGCAGAGAAGACCATCCTGAGAAAACAGGACAGGAAAGGAGCTCCTGAACCCTCAGAGGTGGATGGGCGCTTTGGAGTCTGCGGGTGAGGAGGCTTGAGTGCAGGAATCGGTGATGCTGCAGTCCGTCGTCGGAGTTCCCTCTTGGAGCTTGGGCATCTGGCCATATGTGGGAGAAGGGACAAGCCATTAGTAGTGTTATAAGAATCCTAAGGTCTCAAATATAAATTAAATGTTCATAAATGTACAAGGCGAACACATACAGAAGTCTATAAACCCACGTGTCTGAAATAGTACAGGAGAGCAATCCTGAAGCCATGTTTACTCTCCCAGTGACCTCAAATATTCCTCTGCAGTAAGGGAGGAAACTTGGGAAAGCTTCCCATTGTCTTTTCAGTTATAAATCCTGTCTTAAGGGCATATTTGTGTATGAATATGGTGAGCCTGTGGCCTGGATTCAGGAACTAAAGCATTCACCATCACAAAATCGCCAGGCTGCCCAGGTAATGCAACCAGTGACCATTATCAGGTATCCTGGCAGACAGGATTTCTGCTGTAGACCGCCTCCTGTGAGGCATGTATGATGTGTGGGTTTTTGGGGGGGTGGGTCTTGGGCTACAGGGTGGCCATTTTCAAAAGTCTATATAAGGGTTTGCACACCACTGTTCAGGGTTCTCCCTCCTGCGTGTGGTGAGTGGGGACCCTGTTGCAACAGTTCCTTGAATAAAGATCAGGATTACTAGCCGCTTTGCTTCTCAATATACTCTTGTTGGCCTCTGTGATTTTCTCCTACCGCTAGGGAACCCTTTTAAGGACTATATACAGGCTGTTGGATACCCTATAAGGGAAAAGGAGTTGTGTTTTTTTCTTATAACAACTGCTAAACCGCTCTGGGAATGGTAGACCTGTGAGGGGATTAGAGGGACTTCTGGCAACTCTTGGTGCCCTTAATGAACTACAGTTCCTAGGATTCCTTGGGGGAAGCCATAACTGCTCACACTGCTGTCAATCGTGCTTTACATCATAGGTGGTGTGAATGGGGCCTCCTCCCTAGGCAGATGGACTTACCGAGAGGAGCAGTTTTTTCTTATAAAAGTTGCAAGACTGATCAGAGTCCCAACCCAGCCAGAGGCCACCTAGAGACTGAAGACTGGTCGGCAGGGAGGTGGGTAAAGTATCTGCTTTGCTCACCCCACCCCCTCAATAGTTTAGCCTGACCTACACTCGCAGGAAAGCAAGATGATGGAACGGACTGTTCCATTTTAGGTGCATGGAGGACTCTTAGCACATACGATGAAAAAGGCCTTGGGGCTCTTTGGCGCAAGGAGGGGTGCAATATAAATAGGTGGGGGTTTTTAATCAGAATTGTAGAGTTGGAAGGGACCTGAAGTGCCATCTCGTCCAACCCCTTGCGATACAGGAAGTGGAACCGATGGCAGGCAGAGACACCAGACTGGTTGTAAGAAAGAAGCCAGGCAGGTCGGGGGGCTGGCTGAGGCCGGACTGAGGTTGGTGGGTCAGTGCCCCATTTGCCTTCTGATGGACCAGCCTCCAGGGCTCTTTCCTCTGTGCACTGAGCAACATTGGGGTGCCTTTTGATAGCCCATCGTTGAACGTCGCTTGGCCAACAAGCTGGTGTGAGAAAGAGCCCCAGTTCTGCCAAGCTGGGAGGGGCACTCTTTGCAAACTCCTGCCCCTCTCGGCTGGCCCAGAGTTGGCAGAGCTCCCCAGGGAATTTGTCACGGAGCACAGGCATTTTGGGTCTAGGATCACAGATGGCTCGAGCCCCATCTGCATCCATTCAGGGGCACCCTCCCCGCTACCTGGTCAAACTTCCGGGCACTGTAGATCTCGTTCTTGTTCATGAAGGTCAGCAAGATCCAGTCGCAGAGGAAGGAGCCCTGTCGGAGGAGGAGAGTGATCAATCAAAAGCAAAGAAGGAAAAGTCTTTTTTTTTTTTTAATTGAATGAAGCAAGAGAGAGGAGGCCATGGTCCACAATACTCACCACTCCCACTGACGTCAGCGCCGTGGCCAGATTAATGATTGTGGGGATAAGACTGAACTTCCCTGCCTAAGGGGAGAAAGCGACAGAATCACTATTAGCCCTGCTTGCAGTGACCTTGAAGAATTTAACTGATGTGACAGTATGTCTGGTTTTGATGACTATTTTGACTGTGCGATGCATTTTATTCTGCTTCTACTCTGTTTTGAGCATTTTTTCTTTTGTAGTGGCTTCGGCTAGTCAAAGTAAATAAATAAATGATAACGATAATAGTGCTTTTGACATGTCTGGAACATGTCCTTGAACCAGGGCCATGCTGCTTGCTTACCTGGATGGCAGGTGGGGGACAGGCGTGCATGGAGGAGTGCCCACAAACCTCCCGCAGAATGTAGTCTACTGTAAAGGTAAGGGTACCCCTGGGACGGTTAAGTCCAGTCAAAGGCAACTATGGGGTCCTGGCGCTCATCTCGCTTTCAGGCTGAAGGAGCTGGCGTTTGTCCACAGACAGCTTTCCGGGTCTTGTGGCCAGCGTGAATAAACCACTTCTGGTGCAACGGGGCACAGTGATAGAAACCAGAGCGCATGGAAACACCGTTTACCTTCCCGCTACTTGCATTGGCATGCTTTCAAACTGCCAGGTTGGCAGAAGCTGGGACAGAGCAATGGGAGCTCACCCCGTCGCGGGGATTCAAACCGCCGACCTTCTGATCGGCAAGCCCAAGAGGCTCCGTGGTTTAGACCACAGCCATCCCTGATGTAAAAGAGAGATGTACCTGTTGCACCTCTCTTGTACCTGCCGACCTCACCTTTCACCCCAACCTCTACTGGCATGTGATTCCTGAAGCTTGCCCGTAAGGGAAGGCCACCCTTAGCCTGAAAACAGTTCCTCCAGCCCCCCCCCAAGCCCTACTTCGAAAACTACTTTTGCAACTCGGTGCCTGCATCCCGGTAGCCCAGCCCCATGTCTTGTCGGAACTTGCGTACGACCAAGCTACTACTCCGCGGACATGTCCTCCAACGGTGATTAATGACGTAAGCATTTGATGAGGCTCCAGGCACTTTCCCATTACACAGAGTATCCATACAGCAGCAGAAGGACGAGAAATATATAAGCTACATTGCTACGTTTATTTCTAACTACGCAGACAGAAAAGAATATACATCCTCTCTCTGTGAGAGACAGTGAACCAACTGCTACAAAGAAACAGGAAACCAGTAACATCAACTTCCATCTCCCGTGAGACTTCCAACAGTCTGGAATGTAAACAGAGTCTTGTGACTCCAAAAACTGCACAGTGGCATAAACAGAAATCTAACATGTCCCTCCTATAGCAAGCATCTCTGTCCCTTACCTGCCCGTGCACAATCACATCGATGCGGATGCCGTAAGCCTTGATCAAGGTGCGGGTGCTCTTGCCCCTGTGCTTGTAGTACTTGGCAAACCTGGGGGTCAAAAGCAAGGGGCGTGAGCAAGCCTGGCTGCTGCCGTAAAATGCCCAGAACTTTGGCACAGAGAAACCTGGCCCTCCTGCATGGCTGCATTGGCAGCAAGCAAGGCTGTTGAGAAAATACTTATTTCCCCCTCCTAAAAATACACCGCCTGGTAGAAAATGTTGGAGCTTAAAAGGTCCCTATTATAATGGTGAGTTCTGCTCCACTCACTCATTGGCTGAACGCCTGTGATGTCACAGAATGTATGTGTATTCTTCCCTCCCCCGGCCACACCCCTCACTAGAATGCGCCTTTTAACTCTGATCATGCCTCTTGCTTCTGTGGATGGAGGACTGATAGGGAGCTGGAGAAACAAGCCTACTCCACCCACTTTTGGCCCTGGCCCTGGCATGTTCCCCCCACCCACCCAGAAGGGAATGTGACCCTCAAGCTGAAAAAGGTCCCCCAGTCCCCAGAGCTATGTGTCTTAATGTCAGCAGATCGGGGCTGGGAAGAGGGGCTCCAGGCCTTGGATGATGTGGAACCTGCAACACCCTTTGCAAAAGAAAAACCCTCCCTTGCACGCAGGTCAGCTCAAGTTACATGACCCCCTCTTCCTTCTACTGCTTACATCATAGCTCTGGCTGCCGTGAGATGTGGGAATGGCTGCTATTTGGAGGGGGGGGCTTTGAAAGGGGATCAGACAAATTTGAAGGAGGAATAGGGCATGGGTAGGCAAACTAAGGCCCAGGGGCCGGATCCAGCCCAATCGCCTTCTAAATCTGGCCCGCAGACGGTCCAGGAACCAGCATGTTTTTACATGAGTAGAATGTATTCAAAATGCATCTCTGGGTTATTTGTGGGGCATAGAAGAAGAGGAGGAAGAGTTTGGATTTGATATCCCGCTTTATCACTACCCTAAGGAGTCTCAAAGCAGCTAACAATCTCCTTTTCCCTTCCTCCCCTACAACAAACATTCTGTGAGGTGAGTGAGGCTGAGAGACTTCAGAGAAGTGTGACTAGCCCAAGGTCACCCAGCAGCTGCATGTGGAGGAGCAGGGAAACGAACCTAGTTCACCAGATTACAAGTCCACTGTTCTCAACTACTACACCACACTGGCTCTCATTCATATATTTTTTTTCCAAAATATAGTTGGGCCCCCACATGGTCTGAGGGACAGTGGACCGGGCCCCTGCTGAAACAGTTTGCTGCCCCCTGGTTTAGCATGGTGGCCACATGGAAGCAACAGCATTGCGGGAGGGCTATGGCTTTCATGCGCCGCTTGTGGGCATCCTGGAGGCATCTGATTGGCGACTGGAACAAACTGGGTACTAAATTCCAGCTCCACAGCTAAGGGGTTGCCCTGCGGAGTTATCTCTACGCGGATCAGTGTGGAACAAGGGGCTGCTCTGATCACCTTCGGGCAGCTAAATGTCTTGAGTTGGCTCTGGCCCTGTACAAGCGAGCCAGGAGATGCCTTTGTCCCATGCACACCACACCACAAACACACAAATGCACCAGTGGCGTCTGGTCAGTGGACCAGGGGGATTAGACTAGTCCCCCAAATGTTCCAGGTAAATTAGAGTATTAAAGCCTGGTGCCTCCTTTCCGGAGCCCAGGAAGCTTCTGCCTGGCTTAGGGAAAAGGCATGATGCTCCGACAGGGTCCAAGAGCTCTCCTGCCATCTTCCCAAAGCCTGTCCAGCTTTGGAAAGGAGGCAGCAGGGCTCCATAATCCTGTCAGAGGCCTGGCGTGTCCTTCCCAAAGCCCAGGAAGCTTCTGCCCTCCCCAGTCGCCATTGCATGCTGGCACCTCTGGCCCTACGAAACGTTTCACCACACACCACTGAAATGCACGAATACATCCCACCAACACAAACAATACAAGTATTATAAGAATTCTAAGGTCCCAGATACAAAATAAATGCTCACAAATGTACAGTGGTATCTCGGGTTACAGACGCTTCAGGTTACAGACACTTCAGGTTACAGACTCCGCTAATCCAGAAATAGTACCTCAGGTTAAGAACTTTGCTTCAGGATGAGAACAGAAATTGTGCGGCAGCAGGAGGCCCCATTAGCTAAAGTAGTGCTTCAGGTTAAGAACAGTTTCAGGTTAAGAACGGACCTCCAGAACGAATTAAGTTCTTAACCTGAGGTACCACTGTACAAGGCAAACACATACATAAATATATAAACCACGTGTCTGAAATAGTCCAGGAGAGCAATCCTGAAGCCAGTTTGACTCTCCCAAATTGACCTCCAATATTTCTCTGCAAGGAGGAAGGAAATGGGAAAGCCTCTCCACTGTCTTTTGCTTACCTGTCTTAAGGGCGTATTTGTGTATGAATAGAGTGAGTCTGTGCCCTGGAACTCAGGAACTAAAGTCTTAACCATCACACAAGAATGGTCAGGCTGCCCAGGTAAAGCAATCAGTGACCATTGTCAGGTATGCTGGCAGACAGGATTTCTGCTGTAGACAGCCTCCTCCTGTGATGTATGTATGATGTATTGGGGGTGGTCTTGGGCTACAGGGTGGGCGATTTCAGAAGTCTATATAAGGGCTTACGCACCATTGTTCTGGGTTCCTCCTCCCTCCTGCGTGTGGTGAGTGGGGACCCTGTTGTTCCTTGAATAAAGATCTGGCTTACTAGCCGCTTTGCTTCTCAATATAGTTGGCCTCTGTTATTTTCTCCTACCGATAGAGAACCCACTTAAGGAATCTATATGGGCTCTTGGATACCCCAGAAGGGAAAGGGAACAGCTTTTTCTTATAACACAAGTAAGGGATCCTCCTTTGCCAAGATAGCAAAACAGCTGGAGCTTTTCCTTCCAGAACAAGAATGTGCTGTTACCTGTAATTGTATCCAGAGGAGGCCTGGGCCCACTTGGGGTCCAGCCTGCGGAAGGAATAGCGGGGGTTGCACATCATATCCGGCAGGTCCAGGTTGCAATTCCAGTTAATGATCACCCCGATCACGCCACCCTGCCAAGGGAAAGCGGGGTCAGCAAAGGGAGAGGACCTCTTTCCAAACACCTAGACCCAAAATTTGGGAGAAGTTTGAAGGGATAATGAAAATTGGGCTACTCAACAGAAACCTGGGACTCTCGCTGGAGTGACTGGAAGTCATAATAGAAGTTGTGTTGTAAGAAATTAATGTATTTTTTGGTAATTTGTATCATCCTTTGGGTTTTTTCTTTTCTTTGTTGACTGTTTTTTCTTTCTTTCCAATCAATAAAGCAATTAAAAAAGAAAAGAAAAGAAAGTGGAGGTGCGAGTTTGCAGAAAGGGATCATAAACTGCAATTTGATGATAGTACTCTTGGCTCAGGCCAACAACCTGCCTTTTTCCATCTTCCTGCTCTCCTCCCATGGGCCAAACAGAAGCACATTTGGGCAGCCCAGGAGCAGGACACAAATTGAACAGCATCCTCCCACTTTGCGGTTCACAGCAGCTGGTATTTAAAGGCATGATGCTTCTGTCAATGGAGGTAGTGCACAGCCTTTTATCCTCCATGAATTTGTCCAATCCTCTTTTAAAGCCACCCAAGTTGGTGACCATTGCTGCCTCCTGTGGCAGTGAGTTCCACAGTTTAACACACTGCAGCACGGCAAAGTTCTTTCTTTTACCTGTCCTGATTTTCCAACATTCACCTTCATCAGGTGTCCACGAATTCTGGTGTTATGAGAGAGAGAAACTTTTCTCTGTCCGCTCTCTCCAAGTCATGCGTAATTTTATCAGATTCCATCATGTTGCCTCTTACCTTTTCTCTAAACTAAAAAGTCCCAAAGGCTGCAGACTTTCCTTGCACAGGAGTTGCTCCAAGCTCTTGATCGTTTTGGTTGAAACTTCTCCAACTCAGATTAAATCAAATAAACAAGGAATATTTGGTGCTATGTTGGAGGGGATGCCAGGAAACAGGGAATTATGTTCACATGTGGTGGGAGTGTAAATATGTACAATTTTTTGGCAAAGGGTGTTTAAGGGAATAACAGAAATCACTGGGTTAAAGCTGACTGAAAGTCTAGAGGTAGCATTATCATCAATTTAAGATGGGGTGGAAGGTTCACAGGTTACGAAGGACTTGCTCACAAATTTATTGACAGCTGCACTAATTATTATAGCTAGGAAGCAGAAGGGGCAAGCAGAATATAATATACTGTTGTTGTTGTTGTTGTTGTTGTTGTTAATACCCCACCATCTGGCAGGGTTTCCCCAGCCACTCTGGGCAGCTCCCAACAGATTAAAAACAGAATAAAACATCACACATTAAAAAACTTCCCTAAAGAGGGTTGCCTTCAGAGGTCTTCTAAAAGTCAGATAGTTGTTTATTTCCTTGACATCTGATGGGAGGGCATTCCACAGGGCGGGCACCACCACCAAGAAGGCCCTTCTTCCTCTAAAATGGAAAGGTGGTATAAAGAGGTGTGGGATATAGCTATTAATGAAAAATTAACATGTGCCATTAAGGTAAGATGGGGAATACGCCGGAGAAATGATTTTGAGGAGATACGGAGGATGTTTGTAGAATTTGTACTGTTAAAACAGAAAAGGGCCAAATGGGTGGTGCTGTGGGTTAACCCACAGAGCCTAGGACTTCCCAATCAGAAGGTCGGCGGTTCAAATACCCATGACGGAGTGAGCTCCCGTTCCTCGGTCCCTGCTCCTGCCCACCTAGCAGTTCGAAAGCACATCAATGTGCAAGTAGATAAATAGGTACCGCTCTGGCGGGAAGGTAAACGGCGTTTCCGTGCGCTGCTCTGGTTTGCCAAAAGCAGCTTAGTCATGCTGGCCACATGACCCAGAAGCTGTACGCCGGCTCCCTCGGCCAGTAAAGCGAGATGAGTAAAGCAACCCCAGAGTCGGTCATGATTGAACCTAATGGTCAGGGGTCCCTTTACCTTTTACCGCAAGAGGTGTTGAAATTTTGAGAGGTCAGATGGTAACAATGGAATGGTCTCGGTGGTGGGGTGCACTTTATTTATTTATTTATTTATTCATTCATTCATTCATTCATTCTATTGTCAAAAAAGAAAAAGAAAGAAACTTCTCCAACTCTACAGTATCCTTGGTGAGGAGAGGTGGCTAGAATGGCAAACCATATTCCAAGCACAGCTGCTCCATAGATTTGTATGGTGGCCTTAGGATATCAGCAGTTTCATTTTCAATCCTGTTGATACAGAATCTACTGCCCCTCACACCCTGGTAGCCTTTGTTTATTGCATTTATATCCCACCTTTTTCACCCCAGGGAGCTCAAAGTGGCATATGGGGTTCTCTTCCTCCTCATTTTATCTCCACAGCAACCCTGCAAGGCTGAGAGCAAGCAACTGGGAAAGGACCACAGCTCACCTGTCTTGCAATTCGTTCTGGAGGTCCCAGGTTCAGTCCCCAGCATCTCCAGTAGGGTTGGGAGAGACTCCCCTGCCTGAAATCCTGGCGAGCTGCTGCCAGTCAGTGTAGACAATATGGAGCTAGATGGACCAAAGGTCTGGCTCGCTATAAGGCAGCTTCTCGTGTGCCTACGACTGACCCAAGGTCGCACCTAGAGAGCTTCACAGCCAAGTGGGGATTTGAACCCTGCTCTCCCAGCACTCTAACCACTAGGCCACACTGACTCTCTGCCCCACTTCATTACTCTGCTGGTCAATGAAATCTTTGCTGGGGTAAGTAAGAGTGTGGAGTCCATTTGGCCGAAGAGCTAATCCCACGGGGATTAGGAGCAGCCGGGATGGCTGAGAGATGAGCTTCACTGAAGCAACCGATAATATACCCTCCATCCCAGGAGAGCGATGAGAGTCGATTGGGGCTGATTGATATGAAGAGAAAGGCAATTAGAGGGCGGCCAGCTACCCGGAATTGGCAACCTGAGGGAGGTTGTGGGCATCCCACAAGTTGGCGGGGGTTGTGGAGCAGGAAGCATCAGGCTGGGGCTTCCGAAGGGGGCAAACTTGCCAAGTTGCCGGAAGATACGACGACGGGCAAATCTGTCAATTTCTGTTTCTCTCAGTGTGAGAATTTTTCCAAACTTAAGTTCAGTCCTCCGTGTTTCCAAACAAGTTTGTGATTTACGAAAATCCATCAGCGTTTTAATGTGATTTTCCCTCACCTCCTAATATATATACATTTTGCATTCTGTGCATTATTTAAGCTACCATTTGCAATTTCTTTGCACCCAATATTTGGGGGAAATCTGCAGGTATGCAAATTTCAAAGGACGGTTGTTTCGGTTTGAGTGTTGTTTTGGGAAGTGTGAATTAGGTGGTGCTCCTTAAATTTGAATTGAATTGAATAGAATTGAATTGAATTTCTCTCCTCTGCACCCAGGCAGAGGTTCTAAGCCATGGGTAGGCAAACTAAGGCCTGGGGGCCGGATCCAGCCCAATCGCCTTCTAAATCCGGCCCATGGATGGTCGGGAATCAGCGTGCTTTTACATAAGTAGAATGTGCCCTTTTATTTAAAATGCATCTCTGGGTTATTTGTGGGGCCTGCCTGCTGTTTTCACATGAGTAGAATGTGTGCTTTTATTTAAAATGCATCTCTGGGTTATTTGTGGGGCACAGAAATTCATTCATTTTTTTTCTTTTCCAAAATATAGTCTGGCCCCCACAAGGTCTGAGGGTCAGTGGACCGGCCCCCTGCTAAAAAAAGTTTGCTGACCCCTGTCTAAGCCATCCTTTCAAACCTGCTGCCCTCCAGAGGTCATTGGAGTTCCATCAGCCTCATCCAGCATGACCAACATTCAGGGACGATGTTTGCTGTTGGTTTTCAACACTTGCAATGGGGCTGGCATTTAGCAATGTTTAAATTTGCTGCCCGACGCAAGTCCTGTTAAGAACGCTTCCACTCAGGCACTCCTGATCTGATCCTGCCCCTGACAAAAGCAACACAACTTGCTTTCGGTACTGAGTTTGTTCCCAGTCACTCCTTCGATTGCATTTGGCACTGTTCAAGTTCAGTGCCGCATGCAAGCCTCCAAGCTCGGAGGCGCGAGGCGTCGGGTGAATGACAGGTGAGCAGCATGTTGCCAAGAGTCTCCTCAAACCCGAAGCGGTCCTTGTTATTATGTACAGCACTGGCCCCCCCAGCACTGCATCTCTCCTCTGCAAAATCATCTTCCCTTTTAAAGAGATCATTTGAAGAAGAAGAAGAAGAAGAAGAAGAAGAAGAAGAAGAAGAAGAAGAAGAAGAGTAGTAGTAGTAGTAGTAGTAGTAGTAGTTTGGATTTGATATCCCGCTTTATCACTACCCGAAGGAGTCTCAAAGCGGCTAACATTCTCCTTTCCCTTCCTCCCCCACAACAAACACTCTGTGGGGTGAGTGAGGCTGAGAGACTTCAAAGAAGTGTGACTGGCCCAAGGTCACCCAGCAGCTGCATGTGGAGGAGCGGGGAAGCGAACCCGGTTCACCAGATTACGAGTCCACCGCTCTTAACCACTACACCACACTGGCGAGTGGCCTTCACTAACCGCTTGCTCATGAAAGAACATTCCACCAGGAAGGCCTGGCTGGAAAGAAGGCACCCCTGATGCAATAGCGGAAGGGTAGCTCAGTGGCAGAGCACCTGCTTGGCATGCAGAAGGTCCCAGGTTCAATCCCTGCCAGCATCTCCTGGTAGGAAAGACTCCTGGAACCCTGGAGAATCATTGGAAGGACCAGGGATCTATTTGAATACTAGGCACCTACATATTTAGTTCAACACTACAGTGGTACCTTGGTTCTCAAACTTAATCCTTTCTGGAAGTCTGTTCCAAAACCAAAGCATTCCAAAACCAAGGCGCGCTTTCCCATAGAAAGTAATGCAAAATGGATTCATCCGTTGCAGACTTTTAAAAACAACCCCTAAAACATGAATTTTACTATCTAACGAGACCATTGATCCATAAAGTGAAAGCAATAAACAATGTACTGCAGTCACACACATCAGTCAGTCAGTAGCTGAACTGGGTTCCACACAGTCACAAAAACAAAACAAAAAAAGAGACGCAGAAACAAAAAAGCAAAATAAGTAGCAAAAACAGACAGACCTCAGTGTAACACTCAAAATGGAAGCGTAACACTCAAAACGGAGCACATTCAGCTTCCGAAAAAAGTTCGCAAACCGGAGCACTTACTTCCGGGTTTGCAGTGTTTGGGTTCCAAGTTGTTTGAGTACCATGGCGTTTGAGAACCAAGGTACCACTGTAAAATATTGGGGGGCCCATGTAAGCCCCACTATGGATGTAGCCAAGGGGGAGGCAGGTGGGCGGCTGCCCACCTAAATCGATCAAAAGCAATACAAATCAATACAAATCTGAGGTTCTGAACCAAGGTACCACTGTATTTTTCTTACAATCATAAGGACTAGAAACCTAACTTCTCTTTCAGGGTACATACAACATGTTCTTTGCATGCAGAAGGTCCAACGTTCCATTCCCAGCAGCACCTCTAGGTAGGCTTGGGAGATACTGCCTGCCTGAAACCCTGGAGAGACACGGCTGCCGGCCAGTTCTGAACCAGATGGACCTGACTTTGTTCAAAGCAGCTTCCTCCATCCCTACACGACCTTTACCTTTTCAGCCAGCTGGGTGAAGTTCTCTCCCGCTTGCTCCACAATGAAGCCCAGCTTGAAGATGGGGCAGTAGAGGCCTGTGGTTTCGTTGAAGGTGCAGCTCTTCAGGTAGCTGTCGTCGTTGTCCTTGACGTTCCCTCTGGAGAGAAGACGGAACAAGGATCAGGAGCAAAAACTCTCCTCCTGTGTGCTGCTGGACTTTTTCTGGCACAGCAAAAATGCATCAGAAAAAGCCAAGTTGACACGCAGGGGCAAATCCGCTGTCGGACATCATTCTGCATGCATCGCAGTCACCGGACAGGTCAAGATTTTGGAAACCAGTTTGGGAACTTCCCTCCAAGGGCCTAGGACTTGGGTCAGGTGACCAACCCTACCTGGATGCGCTGGTGCTCTTACTTGGTAAACCGGAAGCGAGGGAAATGGATGTTGTTCTTGATGAGGATGGTGAACTCTGGGGCCATCTTTGACAAGTTCTCACTAGGAAGCAAAGATGTCTGCTGTTAAAGTCAGGGTAGAAAAGATCTCTCACACACAAACACACAGGCATACACATATACAGTGGTACCTCGGGTTAAGAACTTAATTCGTTCTGGAGGTCCGTTCTTAACCTGAAACTGTTCTTAACCTGAGGTACCATTTTAGCTAATGGGGCCTCCTGCTGCCGCTGCGCCGCCACCGCACGATTTCTGTTCTCATCCTGAAGCAAAGTTCTTAACCAAAAATAGAGGTACTATTTCTGGGTTAGCAGAGTCTGTAACCTGAAGCATCTGTAACCTGAAGTGTATGTAACCCGAGGTACCACTGTAACACTGTTCCTGAAATACCTACATTAGCTCCCAGCACGTTTTCGAGCAAAATTCAAAGTGTTGGTGCTGACCTTTAAAGCCCTAAATGGCCTAAGCCCAGTATACCTGAAGGAGTGTCTCCACCCCCATTGTTCAGCCTCTGAGGTCCAGCTTCAAGGGCCTTCTGGTGGTTCCCTCACTGCGAGAAGTGAAGCTACAGGGAACCAGGCAGAGGACCTTCTTGGTAGTGGCACCCACCTTCCCATCAGATGTCAAGGAAATAAACAACTATTTGACTTTCAGAAAACATCTGAAGGCCAGCAGCGGAGGAAGCTGCTCAGGCGCCTGGGGCAGCGCGCCTAGAGTGGGGCAAAACCGCCCATAGGGGCAGGGCACAGCGCAGGGCCTCTGGAGTCTGCCTGCCTCCTCCCACTCAACTGCCCTACAGCTGGGGGAGGGGGAGGCAGTGGGCAGACCATTTGGGCAGCGCGAAGACTATGCGTGCCTATGCCACCTCATTTCTCCCAGGAGAGAGACGTGGCTTGTGCGCACTGCAGGCCCTGAGGTGAGTGCTGCCCAGCATTTTGTCACCCCCCTCAGTGGTGACACCCGGGGCAACCCGCACCTACTGCACCCCCCTTCCTCCGCCCCTGCTGAGGGCAGCCCTGTTTAGGGAAGTTTTTAATGTTTGATGTTTTATTGCGCTTTTAATTCTGTTAGGAGCTGCCCAGAGTGGCTGAGGAAACCCAGCCAAATGGGCGAAGTATAAATAATAAATTATTGTTACTGTTACTGTTACTGTTACTGTTACTGTTACTGTTACTGTTATTATCTCTATGTCCCTCCTTACCTGACAGATGCTGCATCCTCCACGGGGCACCAAGCTCTGATCTCACAGGTTTTCATGCTGTAGTTATAGGAGATACAGCGCCCTGACTTCTCTCCTATAAGGAATGAAAGAACAGAGGCACAGGTGAAAGCTGGCCACCCCACAACCACATTTTTTGAGCCTGATGGGGTGTTGTCACCTCAATATTGCCAGGAGGGATGGCATCTGGGAGAATGGTTTCTGCACTAGAAAGCCTTCCCCAACCTAGTAACTGCTGGATGTTTTGAACTACAACTCCCAGCAACCCCAGCCAGGGTAGCTGTGCTCCCATCAGCCATAGTGTCATGCAGCTGCGGAGGCCGGAGCTGATGGGAGTTGTAGTCCAAAATGGCTGTACTGACTGGGGCTAATAGGAGCTGTCATAACAAATAATGTTGCTGGCTGGGGCTGATGGGAGTTGTAATCCCAAATGGCTGTGCTGACTGGGGCTAATAGGAGTTCTAGTCACAAATGATGTTGCTGGCTGGGGCTGATGGGAATTGTAGTCCAAAATGGCTTTGCTGACTGGGGCTAATAGGAGTTCTAGTACAAATAATGTTGCTGGCTGGGGCTGATGGGAGTTGTAATCCTAAATGGCTGTGCGGACTGGGGCTAATAGGAGTTCTAGTCACAAATGATGTTGCTGGCTGGGGCTGATGGGAATTGTAGTCCAAAATGGCTTTGCTGACTGGGGCTAATAGGAGTTCTAGTACAAATAATGTTGCTGGCTGGGGCTGATGGGAGTTGTAATCCTAAATGGCTGTGCGGACTGGGGCTAATAGGAGTTCTAGTACAAATGATGTTGCTGGCTGGGGCTGATGGGAGTTGTAATCCTAAATGGCTGTGCTGACTGGGGCTAATAGGAGTTCTAGTCACAAATGATGGTGCTGGCTGGGGCTGATGGGAATTGTAGTCCAAAATGGCTTTGCTGACTGGGGCTAATGGGAGTTGTAGTCACAAATGATGGTGCTGGCTGGGGTTGGTAGGAGTTGTAGTCCCAAATGGCTGTGCGGACTGGGGCTAATGGGAGTTGTAGTCACAAATGATGGTGCTGGCTGGGGTTGGTAGGAGTTGTAGTTCAAGAACATCTGGAAGGCAGAAGATTGGGAGGTTTGTAGCTGTGGGCTCCTAGGCATGGTCTGGAGAGGCACCACCTTGCTGAATGTCTAAACCTGCTCAGTGCCTGGATGGGAATTGCATGCACACCTGGGAACAACCCAAGGTTCCACAACAGGTGAAAAGCAGAGTACAGATGCAAGAAAAGAAATAAATGGCTAAAAACCCAAGAGAGAGCCAAGCTAGGGATTTCACAACTCGCTTGCTTAGAGCCTGAGTCACGCCGGTTCCTGTCACGAGACAACCCCATTGCTCACCATTCCCCAACATATCCATCTCTCCTGCATGGCAGTCCCTGTCGGAGCGGCACAGAGCCCTCACGTTCTGCAAAAGGCGGACAAGAGAGAGTATTTAGTGTGGGATGTGATACATAAGTAGCAGTCAAGTACAACATTCCTTGTTTTCCTAGATTGGACATGCAGGGGAATGTTTGGTCCAGCCAGTTGAAAACTTCCTGTTTCCTCCTGGTTGGGACATCCTTCCTTTGCATGTGACTAGAGGTGGGCATGACCTTACCTGTCCAGGTAACAAAAGGGCAGGGCACACTGCACACACTTTCTCTTTGACTTCCTCCATCGTTGGAACAGCTTTTTAGCTAGAGATGATCTGTTGGCTTCCAGCCAACACTGGGATTATCCCCATATGGGATAGATCCACATATATATGCTTTGTAACTAAGTCTGCCTTCAAGGATCCAACTGTGAACTGATGTGAGTAAACAACTTTTATATACTTTTACACAATATTGTGGTGTGTTTATTCTTTTAAGAGGGATATAAGGGAATTTACCAGGAACCTAACAGCGAGAGGCTTACACAAGCCTGCAACCAGTTATCCACTGTGCTTTTAAAAGGGGAATGTAAAACTCTGCTAAGTAAAGGAACTTGCTAGCGCAAGTTAGGAAGGATATTAATAAACAATATATCCTCTCCTGCCTCCCTGAACATTCCCACAGTTAGAAGCACAGCAAGATCCACAGTTCCTGGGGCACAACATCTGCCTCGACAGGATGGTTCGTAGTGCCTCTTTTGATGAACGGGCAAACTTTTGAGATAAAGGAATCGGGAAGTGGATAGCCAATCAGGGATGTGAAATATTTGGCACGGCCAATTCCTACCTCGGGGCAGGTGTCCTGAGTCTGTGAGGAGGTGACTTGGACGTGGGTGATGATGCTGAAAACACTGCCTCCCTGCAGACGAGATGGAGAGTTAGAGGTGTTACACGAATTTTTATAATGATGGGGGGGGGGGGTTGCCCCTCCAGCACAGAGTGTGCAACCCGCCCTCTTTGTTCGCACACACACAATATCTCCTCAAAGCACCACATAACGCACGACACCACACCATTCCAATTTCATTTGACTCAGGGAAAGGAATGGCTACCAAGGGGAAACTTGGGAAATGAGACAGCCCTAATCCCTGAAACCTGGGATCATGTACGCAGCAGCCCCAGCACAAGAGAGAATTACTGGCATCCTGGCAAATGGGTGCCAGACAGGTAGTCATCCCATGGAAAATAGCAAACCGTCCAGGAATGGATTAGCTCTCAGTCTGGACAAAGAAGTGTGATTACCTGGCCTGGAAAACCAGGAACTTGTAAATATTTCCATTGTATCACTGGATGGGTGTAAGGTGGAGAGCAAGGGAGGCTTAGAGGCAAACCTGATGAACCAGTTTCTGCCAGATGACCCTTCCCTGTTTGTGACATATCTATGATGTATCTGTGATGTATGCATGATGCTTCACCAAAGGTGTTTGTGGGCAATGCACCCAACCAATCAGCCTCGTGAGAATCCTGGGCACTTTTAGAACATGAGAAGAGAACCTGGCTGCTGGATCAGGCTAAAGGGGGGGGGCGGTGTCCCTCTAGCCGATAATCGAGTTCTCACAGTGACCAAACAGATACTTCAGTGTTGGGCCGGCTCAAGACATTTTGGAACCTGAGGCAAACCACAAAATGGGTGTCCCTTTCCCACCAGGTAAGAAGAGGTGAGTGATGATCTACAAAGGGGGAATAAAGATACAGTTAGGATTTGTTGCCCCTGTGGATTCTGCCACCTGAGGCAATCGCCTCAACTTGCCTCATGGTTTGGCCGGCTCTGCCTCAGTGGAAAGCCTGCAAGCAGGACCTGAGTACGCAGCACTCTCCCTGTTTGAGTTATCCAATAAACATAATTGAGTCTCTCCCCCCCCCAAAAAAAAGGGTTCTGGAGTTCCCCTCCCCCCAAAAAAGAATGGTTCTGGAGGCAGAGCATTTGCCCTCTTTTTACCCCAAAGGCTCTACACCACAGGTGTCAAACACAAGGCCCGCGGGCCGAATCCGGCCCGCCAGACCTCGTTATGTGGCCCGTGTAGCCACCGCCGGTCGCCAGCCTTCACCTTTTATTCTCGCTTTTTTTTTTGACACAAGAAAGCCGCCTCTTCAGCGCATGCGCGGCAGCCAAAAAGCCAGAGAACGTCTGCCCTCTAGCGGCGCCGGCCGTTCTACACAGGAAACCTCCACTTTACATGCATTCATGTAAAGTCCTACAGATACAACCGGCCCTTTGAGGGTGACCAAACTGCTGATGCGGCCCCCGATAAATTTGAGTTTGACATCCCTGCTCTACACGATGTCCCTGTGACGTTAACATATGAGAGTGCTGGAGGTGAAATAGTTAAACAGGTTACCCAATCAGAACCCAGGGGGTGGAGTCAGAGGGACTATAAAACCAGCTCTGGGAGGGGCGAAGGAAGGAGTTCGTTGGGAGGTGGGTGGTTGGTTGGAGTGGGAGTGAATTGGGATAGAGTCTGTGGGTAGGTTGAGTTAGTGTAGCGAAATAAGTTGAGTCAGGAACAGTTAGAGGCTAGGAAGACAAGTAAATATCTGAGAGGTGGTTTAGTGAGTAAGAGCAGGTAGCGGAAGTTATAGGTCTGGATAGGCATCCCATGATTGTAATGGACCGATACCATTTATGAAACCACACGCTTGTTAAACTGCAATAAATAAACAGAAGTTTATGTTCCAATTTAACCCTGGCTGGACTCAGTATTGTACCAGGTAGGGCCTGGGTGGTGGCAGCGAGAAATAAAGTGGTGGCACAGGGATCAATAGACAGTGAAACGTCCGGGGACCCTGTGTGATCGCCACAGTCCAACACAGGTTTTTATGACATGGCATTGTTGGAGACCTTATCATCGGGGAGAACGATTGTGGTGCCCTGCAGAGGTTGGGTTTCCCAGCATGCATCAGTCCCAGCCAGCATAGCCTGTGGCCACATCAGGAATCATGGGAGTTGTAGTCCAGAACCATCTGGAGGCATAGGAGCCAACTTCCAACTCCTTGGGGTACCTACACACACACACACACACACACACACACACACACACACACACACACACAATATAATAGTTGAGGGTGCTGGGCCACCCCAAGTTACTGGGCATTGCCATTCAAATGGTGTGCGTGTGTCATGTCATGTGATTGATTATGCAGCCCCCCCAAAAAAAATATTCTATTCGAGTTGGCACCCCTGACAGGAGAACACCCATTTGTCTCTTTTTGCCTCCCATAATCCAGAGGCGACATCCCTGTGCTTCTTCCGCCGCTGAGTTCGGGTGTGTGTTCCTGTCTGCAGAGGGCGCTCTTGTGTGCTCACCTCTGGAGGCTTCACATATTCCTCCACATCCCAGACCTTGTGCTGAGAGCGACTGACACCCTTCACTTTAGTAATGACGGAGCTTTCTGGGCCCGACTCGCTCTCCTGGTAGCCCTTCTGGATGATAAACACGTACCTGTTGAGAAACCAGCAGAGTCTTGTAGCACCTTTGTTATAAGAATTCTAAGGTCCCAAATATAAAATAAATGCTCATAAACGTACAAGGCAAACACCTACATAAGTATATAAACCACATGTCTGAAATAGTGCAGGAGAACAATCCTGAAGCCAGTTTGACTCGCCAATATTTCTCTGAAGGGGGAAGGAAATGGGAAAGCCTCTCCACTGTCTTTTGCTTACCTGTCTTAGGGGCATATTTGTATATGCATACAGTGAGCCTGTGGACTGGATTCAGGAACTAAAGTATTTACCATCACACAAGAATGGCCAGGCTGCCCAGGTAAAGCAATCAGTGACCATTGTCAGGTATCCTGGCAGACAGGATTTCTGCTGTAGACCGCCTACTTCTATGATGTATGTGTGATGTTTTTTGGGGTGGTCTTGGGCAATTTCAAAAGTTTATACAGTGGTACCTCTGGTTACGTACTTAATTTGTTCTGGAGGTTTGTTCTTAACCTGAAGCACCACTTTAGCTAATGGGGCCTCCCGCTGCTGCCGCGCTACTGCTGCCCGATTTCTGTTCTCATCCTGAAGCAAAGTTCTTAACCCGAGGTAATATTTCTGGGTTAGCGGAGTCTGTGACCTGAAGCGTATGTAACCAGAGGTACCACTGTATAAGGGCTTGCACACCATTGTTCAGGGTTCTCTCTCCCTCCTGCGTGTGGTGAGTGGGGACCCTGTTGCAACAGTTTAATAAAGATCAGGCTTAGTAGCCACTTTGCTTCTCAATATTCTCTGGTTGGCCTCTGCTATTTTCTCCTACCGATAGGGAACCCACTTAAGGACTTTATAATAGGCTCCTGGATACCCCGTAAGGGAAAAGGAGCAGTTTTTTCCTAGAACACCTGAAAGACTAAAACCTTGTATTAACAACCTAAGGACAGTCTGGTGGGTCAGGTCACTGGCCCACCTAGTCCAGCCTCCTGCTCTCGCAGTGGCCGCCGAGATGCCTGGGGGAATCCCCATAAGGAGGACCTGAACATAAGAGCAACATTTTCCCCACCTGTGGTTCCCAGCAACTGGGATTCAGAAGCACTGCTGCCTCCAGCTGTGGAGACAGAGCATAGCCATCATTGCTAACAGCCATCGATAGCCCTCTCCTCCCTGAATTTGTCCAATCCTCCAGTCGGTGGCCATCGCTGCCTCCTGTGGCAGTGAGTTCCAAAGTTGAACTATGCATTGTGTGAAGCACTTCATTTTATCTCTCCAGAATCTTCCAACAAAGGGGATGTCCACTAGTTCTAGTGTTCTGAGAGAGGGAGGAAAGATTCTCTCTTTCCATCCTCTCCATCAGGTGTCAAGGAAATAAACAACCATCTGACTTTTAGAAGACATCTGAAGGCAGCCCTGTTTGGGGAAGTCTTTAAAGTTTGATGTTTTATCGTGTTTTTAATATTCTGTTGGGAGCTGCCCAGAGTGGCTGGGGAAACCCAGCCAGATGGGTGGGGTATTAATAATAATAATAATAATAATAATAATAATAATAATAATAATATGATGATGATGACGATGACGATTATGCCATGCATAATTTTTAAAAACGTCTACCATGTGGCCACTTACTCGTCTGCTCTCTAAACTAAAAAGTAAGTCCCAAACACTACAACCTCTCCTTGTCTGTAGTCAGTCCATCATTACCTTGATCTCTTTGATTCTCCTCTTCCAATTCTACAATAGCCCTTCCGAGGTGTGGTGAACAGAACTGTACTCTAAATGTGGTCACACACCATCAATTTGTATCAACGGGGCTTTTTTATCCCATTCTAGCATCACTCAGGAGGGCGCCATTGCCATTACAGTGGTACCTTGGGTTAAGAACTTAATTCGTTCTGGAGGACCATTCTTAACCTGAAACTGTTCTTAACCTGAAGCACCACTTTAGCTAATGGGGCCTCCCACTGCTGCCGTGCCACCGGAGCACGATTTCTGTTCTCATCCTGAAGCCAAGTTCTTAACCCGAGGTACTATTTCTGAGTTTGCGGAGTCTGTAACCTGAAGCGTTTGTAACCTGACGCGTCTGTAACCCGAGGTACCACTGTATAAGAGAACAACTCATGGTGAGTTCCGGCCCCTCTATTTCTAGAAAAATAGCACTGATTATGATACTGACAGTTTTATTTTAGATTCCTTTCCAAATTATCTGTAGCATGGACTTTGCCCTTTTCACAGCAAAACCACACACTAGGTTGACATATTCCCCAAGATATCTGGTACAATCCCAAACTCTCCTCCCCAGTCTGTCGCTGCCAGTTCAGATCCCATGAGTATCTATATGAAATTAAGATTATTGTTTTTTTGCCCTGACTTTAATTTGATGACACTGAATTGTATTTGCCATTTTACTGCCTGTTCACTCAGTTTGGAGAGAGGTCCTTTTGGTGCTCTCAGCAATCTCTCTTTCTTCTAACAACCTTGAACGATTTAGTATCATCAGCTCACTGCTCACCCCTAATTCTAGATAATCGATGAACAAGTTAAAAAGCACATATAGCAGCCCACTAAGCAAAACAAGCAAAAGTCACCACCCCTCCCCCCCCCAAAAAATGCAGCAGGGCTCACTTCCCACATTTATAAGAAAGTTAACAGAAAATATATTTTCCCATCACTGGCCACCCCATTCAGTTCTGATCCTAGAACTGTAGAGTTGAAAAGGACCCTGAGAATCTTCTAGCCAAATTGTCTGCAATACAAAAATATGCGGCTGGGATCAAACCTTGGTGTTATGGCACCCAGTGCTTTTTTTTGAGGGGGGCACATGGGTACACATACCCCAAACATTTTGTGAATCTCTGAACTTTTGTCCATTTACTGTATTTATTTACCACGATTTGAACTATCAAATTGTGATTTTCTGGAGTCAAAATGAGAGGAGTACCCCTAAACATTTTTTTTTGGGGGGGAGCACTGTCGGCATCAACTGAGCTCTATCCAAATGCTCAGTTCTGAGTCTCAAAAAAATAATCACCGGATTGCACCACTTCCCATAGACAGCCCAGACTTACCAGATGAAATAGACCAGGATGAGGAGCTGAACAAGTCTATAAATGACCCCAAGGTTCCTGTTCTTCACCACAATCACTTTGGGAGTCTCGTAGTTCCAGAACTCCCAGAAATAATCCAGGCACCCCATCATGTATTTCCCCCCCAGGGTCGGAAGCGTGGGGGTGGGGATGGGGGCAGACTCCAGGCAAACAGCAGCACACAAACCCCCTGAGGTCTTCTTCTGAGGAGGTGTGATGGTGATGTGGATCTAGCTCTCCCTGCTGCAACCGTATAGTGTTTCACTCCATCAGGCTCTGCTCACGGTGTCCCAGCAAGAACCACCCCATCCTCAGTTTCCACATTCTAGTCCACGCCAGGGAGACCTTCTCCGCCTTGCTTGCTCCTTTTGCAAGGACCAAATCACATCTGCCTGGAGGCTCGCTTGGAGCAAGACAATAAACGCTCATCCCTGTGGCCGTGACGCCCTCTGTGGCCAGAGAGCAACAGTGCGCCTCTGAGCCAGCACCTGAGCTTCCCTCATCCATCTCTTGAAGGTGCTGCATACACTAGAGGAGTCTCAACAAAAAATAATATTTAGAATATACTGGACCCCACCACGTTTGTTTTTTTTAAAAAAGGCTATCTAAGGTATCTAACTGTTGGAGATGCAATAGGGATAATGCTTCTCTAAAACATATGTTTTTTCATTGTCCCATGCTGAAAGATTTTTGGCAGAAGGTAACTCCACAGAGCCTAGGGCTTGCCAATCAGAAGGTCGGTGGTTCGAATCCCCGTGACGGGGTGAGCTCCCATTGCTCGGTCCCTGCTCCTGCCAACCTAGCAGTTCGAAAGCACGTTAAAGTGCAAGTAGATGAATAGGTACCACTCGGGCGGGAAGGTAAACGGCGTTTCCATGCGCTGCTGTGGTTTGCCAGAAGCGGCTTAGTCAAGCTGGCCACATGACCCGAAAGCTGTCTGTGGACAAATGCCGGCTCCCTCCACCTATAGAGTGAGATGAGCGCACAACCCCAGAGTTGTCTGTGACTGAACCTTACGGTCAGGGGTACCTTTTTCTTTACCTTTTAACTGAAACTCTCAACAGAACTGTATGGAACAACCTTATGTTTACAGAGCAAAAGGTCCTCTTGAATTACATACCCAGTGGGGTGCAAAGAGGCAAGTGGCAGCAGGGGACCTTACAGAAGGACAACACAAGTGGACTCTCTGTGCCCTTACCACAGCAAAAAGACCGATACTGATGAATTGGAAAAATAAAAATGTGGCTCCCTTCTACGATTGAAGATTTATACCAGGCGTGTCCAACAGGGGGCGAACAACGGCCTCTTGATCACTTGGACTGCCAGGGCGAAACAGGTGCAAAACGCCAGCACCCTGTCGCCTACAACTTCACTGTCTACAACTTCATAAACATCCATCTACAACTGCACTAGCATCTCTCGGTATTGTGAATAACACCGAACTTACCTTTTGTTGGCATCTTCATGAACTTATCTAAAAGACTGAGTTAAGCATTTGAAAAATCTATTGAAACAAGACATTATAAGTTCATTTTAGCCTGGGTAGTTCGCAAGTCTCTGTGGCTTTGATGTTTTGTATTTTTCTCAGAAGGTTGATGACAAGCTGGCCGCTTCCTTGATAAGGTGGCAGACACAAAGGGGAGTCCTCTTCCTGTCTGGTTCTCAGAAAACAGCAGCTGGGCTGATAACCACAGTGCTCTTGACTCTTGCTAATTCTGAGTCACCAAGGTGGCAAAATCGTTGAGAGATCTGTCCCGCTCCCTTCTCCATCTTAGAATTATAGAACTGTAGAGTTGAAAGGAACCACAAGGGCCATCTAGTCCAACCCCCTTCAATGCAAGAACATTTTGCCTAATGTGGCGCTCAAGCCCAGTAAGCTCTGTGGCTAAATGAGGATTCGAACCCAGGTCTCCGTAGCAGAAGTACAACTAACAGTCTTTGCCAACCTGGTGGCCTCCACTTGTTGCAGGCTACCATCTGACCCGGGCATCAAACACCATATTGACAATGCACATCTCCATGGAGAATGAAACTGATGGAATACGCAGAAATGGACAAATTAACGGGGAAAATTCGGAACCAACGCGATCAGAGATTCACCGAGGACTGGAATAAATTTACAGAGTATATCAAAAATGTATGTGAGGAGCAATTAACGCTTGTTGGCTTTCAAGAAGCTCTGTGAAAATGATTGATAGAAATGTTGCTTAAAAGATATGATAAGATTAAGATTGTTAAAGCGCAATATAAATTTAAGAAATGCGAGTAATTGTGATAATATGGAAAATTGTCAGACAGGCTGAGGGAAGTCTAAAAGATGTATATGTTAGAAGTGGATGTTAAAGATGGATGGAATATTGGAAATTGAATAAAATTAATTATAAAAAAAGACAATGCACATCTCCAACTCCCCCCCAATGAATCTTGGGAACTGTAGTTTGCCCCTCACAGAACTACAGTTCCCAGCACTCTTGACAAACTACGGTTCTCATGGGTCTATGGAGATGGGGGAATGCTCTTTAAATGTATGTACCCATCCCATGTCAGCTACCACACCCATAATTTCACAGTGTGATCACCCCAATGCCCTAAAATGACTCACTGGGACCAACGACGTTGCCACATTTGACAGCTGTGCAAACCACAAAAGAATCTTTGTCAGCAGGAAGAGCAGCAATCAGACAAGTCATTTTTGTGTTTTCTTGTATTTATTTTTGAAAGCACTGTAAAAGCAAGTACATAAAAGCTCTTGAGTACAATACGGAATCGAAGCCACGGAAGGACAAAGTAATAATTAAAAAGCCAGTTAACACTTGCTATTTATTTTAAGCATTTTTGCCCCACTCTTCCCACCCCCCAAAAAAGGCTCCCAGAGCAGCTTACATAAAACAACGAAAGGAAAAAGGGATGGTGAGGGAAGAGGAAACAAGCAAGCCCAGGCACCCGGTTGTTGGAAGTTATAATTTCTGACAATAGCCAGCCTGAATGGAAAGAATTCAGGGCAAGGAGAAGCCAAGTGGCTACAGAGCAGAGTGGCTACAGCCATGTGTGATGTCTGCAGCCAGATGGAATACCTGCTGCAACATTGCTATAATACTGAGGTCTATTGGCAAGGCTCTCTGTACCTGCGCTAGCTGAATTTTCATGTTGAGCAATGGAGGAATTCAACTCAGCAGTTGCACTGGCGGAAGCAACAGGTGGCTCAACAAAGTTTCCAAAAATGCTCAGTACTGCTGCAAATACATAGAGCAGGGGTAGGTACCCAAGGCCCGGGGGCCGGATGCGGCCCAATCGCCTTCTCAATCCGGCCCACGGATGGTCCGGGAATCAGCGTGTTTTTACATGAGTAGAATGTGTCCTTTTATTTAAAATGCATCTCTGGGTTATTTGTGGGGCATAGGAATTCATTCATTTCTCCCCCCCCCAAAAAAAATATAGTTCGGCCCACCACATGGTCTGAGGGACGATGGACCGGCCCATGGCTGAAAAATGGTTGCTGACCCCTGACATAGACCGTAAGGCTGGTGGCATGCTGAAGATGGGGGCAGAGCGTGACCTAACTGAGAAGCGAGTCAGAAAAAGCAGAGAGGAAACAGCCTGGGGGGTCCAGAGGTCTGCTAAGCTGGCCCACCCCCCAAATTGCAGCCCCCTCGGAGGCGGAAGTTCAAGTAGACGGTGCCGTGGGGAGCGATGTTGTAATCAGACAGCTTCATGCCATCTTCCAGGGGTTTCCCTTCATACGTCAGCCAGAACTGATCAGTCTGGATGTTCTCCTGCTGGCGAATTCGAGCTTTGAACTGGTTCACCGAATCCGAAGGCATGACGAGGTAGCTTTTGGTTTGGCCCCTGGCGTTATGCAGGAAGATGGGGATGGACTCCTCGCTCTTGACCACCAACAGTATGGTGTCCCCGGATTTCAGCCCGAATCTGGAGAGCTGGTCGCTGTCCTGAAGGTTGATGTTGCCGTTAGACTGGCAGGCCAGCTTCTGCTGATATGGGGACAACCCTGTCTTCTGGGCTACTTGGATTTTGAAATCCCAGACAGTTTTGCTGGCATGCGTGTCCAGGGAGTATTGCTCTCCTGACAGGAGTTTTACATTCAACCACAGGGCCTGGGAAGGAAGCAGAGAGTGTGGCGTAGTGGTTAATGTCAGATTAGGACACGGGAGATAAGGGTCATCTGTTGCCAAAGGAGCATGTGAGCCTGCTCTCAGGTGTTTCTCTTAGCCTAAACCAGTGT
Source organism: Podarcis vaucheri (assembly GCF_965113315.1). Lineage (NCBI taxonomy): Eukaryota > Metazoa > Chordata > Lepidosauria > Squamata > Lacertidae > Podarcis > Podarcis vaucheri. The sequence goes on along the minus strand of NC_138754.1, from coordinate 25,331,044 downwards.
TTCTAACCGCAAAGCGCTCTATGTGGAGCTACCTTTGAAGGTGATCTGGAAACTACAACTAATCTAGAATGTGGCCGCTGGACTGGTGACTGCAAGTGGCCGCCGAGACCACATAACACCGGTCCTGAAAGCATCTCGACCCCCATCATTCAGCCCCAGACACCGGGGTCCAGATCCAAGGGCCTTCTGGCAGTTCCCTCACTGCAAGAGGTAAGGCTGCAGGGAACCAGGCAGAGGGCCTTCTTGGTAGTGGCACCTGCCCTGTGGAACGCCCTCCCATCAGATGTCAAGGAAATAAACAACTATCTGACTTTTAGAAGACATCTGAAGGCAGCCCTGTTTGGGGAAGTTTTTAATCTTTGATGTTTTACTGTGTTTTTAATATCTTGTTAGTAGGTGCCCAGAGTTGCTGGGGAAACCCAGTATAATAATAAATTGCTGTTATTGTTGTTAGTGGCACTTGCCCTGTGGAACGCAGGTTTTACTAGGTTTTTAATATCTTGTTAGTAGCTGCCCCGAGCGGCTGGGGAAACCCAGCCAGATGGGCACGGTTTAATAATAAATTGTTGTTGTTGCTGTTGTTGTTATTTCCTGAACCAGAGTATCCAGCTTTTTTGGACTACAACTCCCATCATTCCTAGCTAGCAGGACCAGTGGTCAGGGATGTTGGGAATTGTAGTTCAAAAACAGCTGGAGACCCCAGTTTGGGAAACACTGGCCTAAACAATATCTTTGTTCATAAGTGATGTCAATATCAATAAAATCAGAGAGTACTGCAAGGCAGCATAACGTAAAATTCAAATCTCTCTCTCTTTCACACACACACACACACACACACACTGTTCATGCAACCCATTCTCATTCGCTATCCATTCCACACAAAGAGCCATTGGTGGTGTAATGGTTAGAGCAGTGGACTAGGAGCTGGGAGACCAGGGTTCAAATCTCCACTCAGCCGTGGGAGGCAGTCACTGCCTTCTCTCAGCCTTACCTACCTCAGAGGGTTGTTGTGAGGGTTAAATAAGGAGGGGGAAGAACCGTGACTGCCACTCGTTAGAGAAAAAAGGTGGGATAGAAATCCAATAAAATAAAAATTAGGCTCCATTATTGTCAGTGGGTCTACTCAGAGCAACAGAAATAAATAAAACTAATTCTTTCTCGGGATGAAGATCTCAAAGTTAAGCTGCTCTTAAAGCCACAAGCGCTGTGGGTCAAACCTCAGTGCCTAGGACCTGCCGATCGGAAGGTCGGCGGTTCGAATCCCCGCGGCGGGGTGAGCTCCCGTCGTTCGGTCCCAGCTCCTGCCCACCTAGCAGTTCGAAAGCACCCCTAAGTGCAAGTAGATAAATAGGTACCGCTTTATAGCGGGAAGGTAAACGGCGTTTCCGTGTGCTGCGCTGGCTCGCCAGAGCAGCGTTGTCACGCTGGCCACATGACCTGGAAGTGTCTCCGGACAGCGCTGGCCCCCGGCCTCTTAAGCGAGATAAGCGCGCAACCCTAGAGTCAGACACGACTGGCCCGTACGGGCAGGGGTACCTTTACCTTTACCTAAAGCCACAAGAGCAGTACAAACCCGTTTTTTCCGAGTCAGTTGGCAGCCCCATTTCCTCCTCTTCCTCTCACACACCCCTATGGATGTTGGGGGGGGCAGGTTAGGGTTAGGAGGCATCTGAAGGGAAGTTTTTAATGTTTGATGCTTTATTGTGTTTTTAATATTCTGTTGGGAGCTGCCCAGAGTGGCTGGGGAAACCTAGGCAGATGGGCAGGTTATATATAATAAATTATTGTTGTTGTTGTTATTATTATTATTATTATTATTATTATTATTATTATTATTATTATTATTACTACTACTACTATTATTACTATTACAAAGATTTTGACAGATTTTCCTGAGCACTTGGGGTCAAAAGAAAGTAATTTAAAACAACTGTTGTTGAGATATTTCATTCCGAATCTGCTAGACAGAGCCAGAAAGAGGATGATGACAGACGGGTCTCCTGCCCCACCGCGCCCCCCAACCCCAGAAATCCTGGCTACACGCATTCAGGCACCCACACTCCGCTAGCGGTCCTTTTCCTTACCATCCTGCACTTTTGCCGTCTGGGTCGTAGCAACGCCTGAAGTCAGCGATTGGGACACCGAAGCCAACAGCTGCCGTCGGATGCTCAGCTGACGCGGTCTGGCAGCAACTCTTCCTTCGACTGGCCTTTTATAGCCGCCTCGCTTTCGCGATTTCACCGGCAGGGGGCGCTTTCTGAGGAAAGCAAAACGGAGCGAAGCGTCTCCGGGAAGAGTTCGCTTTCCTTTTCCTGGGCAGGCAAAGGAGAAAACGAAACCGATTAGAGACCTTGACGATCTGGTCATTGTTTTGATCTTGCAGCAAAGGGCAAGAGAGAGAAAGAGAGAAGATAAAAGGGACGGAGCGGCTCCCGCAAGAGGAAAGATTTCGACACCTGGGACTTTTTAAGCTTAGAGAACAGGCTCGAGTAAATAGGGACACTATTGTGGGAATCGCTATTCGGGGAGATAAAAGTGCATTTAGAAAAATGATGCGTGGCATGGAGAAAATGAAGTTTTTTCTCACGCTCTCATAACACTATAACTCGCGGGCTTCCCATGAAAGTGAATGCTGGGAGAATCAGGGAGATATTTACAGGCAGCACGTAGTTAAACTATGGAACTCACTGCCACCGGAGACAGCGACGGCCGCCCGCTTAGATGGCTTTACAAGGGGATTAGACAAATACACGGAACAGAAAGCTATCCATGGCAGCTAGCCACGAAGGCTATGCTCTGCCTTCACGGCTGGAGGTGGCGTTTGTTTGTTTCTTTGTTTGTTTGTGTTCTGCTCTATAGGGACATGGGTGGCGCTGTGGGTTAAACCACAGAGCCTAGGGCTTGCCAATCAGAAGGTGGGCGGTTCGAATCCCCGTGACGGGGTGTGCACCCGTTGCTTAGTCCCTGCTCCTGCCAACCTAGCAGTTCGAAAGCACATCAAAGTGCAAGTAGATAAATAGGTACCGCTCCGGCAGGAAGGTAAACGGCGTTTCCGTGTGCTGCTCTGATTCTTTAGAAGCGGCTTGGTCATGCTGGCCACATGACCTGGAAAAACTGTCTGTGGACAAACGCCGGCTCCCTCGGCCAGTAAAGCGAGATGAGCACCGCAACCCCAGAGTCGGCCACGACTGGACCTAATGGTCAGGAGTCCCTTTACCTTTTATTCTGCTCTATACCCACAGGTCTCAAGGGCAGTCCACAACATAAAATCCCAATACAGTGGAACCTCGAGTTAAGTACTTAATTCGTTCCGGAGGTCCGTACTTAACCTGAAACTGTTCTTAACCTGAAGCACCACTTTAGCTAATGGGGCCTCCTGCTGCTGCCGCGCCGCCGGAGCACGATTTCTGTTCTCATCCTGAAGCAAAGTTCTTAACCCGAAGCACTATTTCTGGGTTAGTGGAATCTGTAACCTGAAGTGTATGTAACCCGAGGTACCACTGTATATAAACCACAAAATACATACAGTGGTACCTCGGGTTACATACGCTTCATGTTACAGATGCTTCAGGTTACAGACTCTGCTAACCCAGAAATAGTACCTCAGGTTAAGAACTTTGCTTTAGGATGAGAACAGAAATCGTGCAGCAGCAGCACAGCAGCAGCAGGAGGCCCCATTAGCTAAAGTGGTGCTTCAGGTTAAGAACAGTTTCAGGTTAAGAACGGACGTCCAGAACGAATTAAGTACGTGACCAGAGGTACCACTGTAATCAAAACAAAACCAACTCAATAATGCCCCCTGCACACACATTTTAAAAGGGCACTGGATGTCAATCAGCCAAAGGCCTGGTTCAAGGGGCATGTTCTTGCCCATCACTAAACTGGGTGCCACTGCAGAAAAGGCCCTTTCTTGTGTTGCTGTCCTCTGGTGGAGGAGGGTCTTGAGGAGATGGGTTTTGAGGAGGTGCTTAAAACCTCCTTCTGCCACAGGTTCATCATCCCTGGTTTAAAAAACAAAACCGGCATCAGGATTTTTTGGGGTGACGGATGAGGACGACAGTGCTCTCATCCTCTGTTGAAGCAGTCCCTGGACGTGAAAGAAATGGGCATGTGATTCTCTGAGTTCTCTGTGGTTGCCATTGTTATAAGAATTTTAAGGTTATATATATATATGAATGATAAATGTTCATAACTGCGTATATAAACCACATGTATGAAACCCCACAGAAAAAGTCCTGAATCCATTTTGTTCCTCCCAAATTAACCTCAAATATATCTCTGCAAGGTTGAAGGAAAATGGAAAAGCCTCCTCATTGTCTTTTTCGTTCACAAATACTGTCTTAAGGGTATGTCTGTGACCATTAGCAGGTAACCTGGTACTCAGGTAACAAGGCACTCAGATTTCTGTTGTAGACCGCCTTTTCTGTGATGTAGGTACAGTGGTGCCTCGCAAGACGAAAAGAATCCGTTCTGTGATTCTCTTCGTCTAGCGGTTTTTTCGTCTTGCGAAGCAAGCCCATTGAAGGATTAGCGCTATTAGCGGCTTTTAGCGGCTTATCTGCTGATCAGATCAGCTGATAAGCGGCTTAGCGGCTTAGAAAAAAGGGGGGGTGAGGAAAAAAACCCAGCAGGAACTCACAAGACATTGTCGTCTTGCGAAGCAAGCCCATAGGAAATTCGTTTTGCGAAGCACCTCCAAAACGCAAAACTCTTTCGTCTAGCGAGTTTTCCGTCTTGCGAGGCATTAGTCTTGCGGGGCACCACTGTATGATGTATCTGGGAGAGGGGGTCTTGAGCTACACCCCTTCTGTGATGTATGTGTGATGTTTCTGGGGGTGGTCTTGGACTCCGAGGCGGGGAAATTAAAATGTCTATATAAGGGCAGGCACACCTTTGTTGTGGGTCCTCCTCCATCCTCCTGCGTGTGAGAGGAGCACACTTGCAACAGCTTTAATAGAGATCAGGCTTACTAGCTGCTTTGCTTCTCAATATTCTCTGGTTGGCCTCTGTTATTTTCTCCTACTGATAGGGAACCCACTTAAGGACTCTGTACGGCTCTTGGATACCCCATAAGGGAAGAAAGGCAGATTTTGTTTACAACAGCATTGAGGATGACAGCACCATTGAGGGTGACGACACAGTCTTGCAATTTTGACCTTGGCCAAAAGCACTTGCTTCATTCGGATCTACTTTAACTTTCTGTTTCTATTTCCCCATTCCATTTCCCCCAACTGACTGGCACAAAAGAGCAGTTAGCCGTCAACCATTCTAAAAACAAAGTGGTGATTTTGGGGAAGAAGAGAAAACCTCACAGATGGGAGCTTGGACAATAAACCTCTTGAACAACAATGCCTGAGCTTGGGTTTTAATTCAAAACTGTTCTGGAAGCCGCACATACTTGCAGCTAAATTGAAATCCTCTCACTCTATTCACTCTTTATTGCAGTTTTCCAGAGTTGGGGGGGGGAGTTTAGTTGCCCCCACCGTTGAGGTATTTCAAAAGAAGATTGTGCCACAATTATTGTACGGTGCAGAGATTTGGGGATATATTAATGTCTTCCGATTAGAAATGGTGCAGAACTATTTCCTGAAATCACAGTCGACTGTCCCCAAAGCTACACCCGCCCCCTTTTTAAGAGCTGAAATAGGGCTAATCTCCTTACAAACCAGTGTACATGTAGCGCTAGCCCTATACTAGCTGAGGTTGTCTAGCATGATTGATTGCGTGACTGCGGAAAGGAATAAAAAAAACCCCATCCAAACAATGACTATCGGCAGTGCAGGTAAGAAAAATAAATAAATTTTAATTTTTATAATCTACAATACTGTCTTGTTTATTTTATAGTACAGTACATTGATTATTGCTTTCATTTTATGGATCAATGGTCTCGTTAGATAGTAAAATTAATGTGAAATTGCTGTTTTAGGGGTTGTTTTTAAAAGTCTGGAACGGATTGATCTGTTTTGCATTACTTTCTATGGGAAAGCGTGCCTTGGTTTTGGAACACTTTGATTTTGGAACGGACCTCCAGAACGGATTAAGTTTGAGAACCGAGGTTCCACTGTACTTGGCTTTATTTGCTCTGAGTAATAAAACTAAAAGGTTAAGAACAGTTTCAGGTTAAGAACGGACCTTCGGAACGAATTAAGTACTTAACCCGAGGCACCACTGTATCTGAGAAACCATAAACTTGTTAATACTTATAAAATAAACTTGTTTATTTGGTTCAATTTTAACAACTGTATGAACTCAGTGTGTACCCGAGAGTAACGGGTTGGTGGCAGTGGGGAAGCGAGCACAGTGGTGGCACAGGGATCAATAGACCGTTAAACGTCCGGGGACCTTCTGTGATTACCAAACCGAGGTAGACTGTATTTGCTTGTATTCCTTTGGTGGTGTGAGATGTTGGGGCTGGTCTAGGGCAGGGGTAGTCTCCCTTTTTATACCTACTGCCCACTAATGCATCTTTCTTGATGGTAAAATTTCCTTACCGCCCAGCAGTGCTCGATGGAAGGAGGATTCAGCTTGTGCCATAGAACCCGCTGCCGCCCACCTAGAATCCTGAAACTCCCACTAGTGGGTGGTAGGGACCAGGTTGACAGCCCCTGGTCTAGGGTGTGGTTGTTTGTTTGTGATTGGCTGTGGTGAACTTTGTTTTTGTGTGTGAGTGGGGTGTGTGTGTGTGTGTGTTTGGATCAGGTCAGCCAGATTGATTCGAATGCTGTTGGCGGGTTCTTGTTATTGTCTTGTTGGGCTGTGTATGTGATAAAGGGGAGCCATACCGGGGTGGTGGCATCTTCTTCTATTTGTCCCCGTGTCAGTTTCAGTTTGTTGGTTATTTTATCTAATAAGGCTGTTTCCCATACTATTTGGTACCATTGGTCCATGCTTACTCCTGACAGGTCTCTCCAGTGTCTGGCTATGATGCTTCTGGCTGCTGAGAGAAGGTGGGCTATGAGCTCTTTATGATGTCAGTGGCATCCACTTCTATCCAGAAGAGACCAGAATGTTCATGGCTTTGGGCCTAGAGGCCTCAGGCAACTATTAGCATTCAGAAACCCAGCTCCCAAGATGCATCTGTTGTAAACAAAATCTGCCCTTTACCTTATGGGGTATTCAAGAGCCCGTATAGAGTCCTTATGTGGGTTCCCCATCGGTAGGAGAAAACAACAGAGGCCAACCAGAGAATATTGAGAAGCAAAGCGGCTACTAAGCATGATCTTTATTGAACTGTTGCAACAGGGTGCTCCCCTCACACGCAGGAAAGGAGGAGGACCCAGAACCAAGGTATGCCTGCCCTTATATAGACATTTTAAATTCCATGCCCTGGAGGTCAAGACCATCCCTCCATACATCATACATACATCACAGAAGGGGTGTAACCCAAGACCACCCCCCACAAACATCATACCGACATCACAGAAAAGGTGGTCTACAACAGAAATTTGAATGCTGTTGTTTTTCCTGTCTGCCAGGTTATCTGATAATGCCTTATCTGATTGCCTTTCTTGGTAGTCTGGCTATTCCTTTGAGATGGTGATTTCTTAATTACTGAGACAATGGGAAGGTTCCCTCACCCCCTCCCTCCTTGCAGAGAAAACATTTGGTCAGTTTGTGAGTCAAAATGGTTTCAGGCTGGTCTTCCTGTGCTGCTCCACACGTGTGGTCCACATATCTATGTACGTGCTAGATTGGTACATTTATGAACATTTATTATATATATAAGACCTTAAATTTTTTATTTCAATAGCATGGAAAACAATATAAGCCTCTTCAGACACCCACGGAGAGCTTCTCTTACGACGAGGCTGGAAGGGGTCTCCTCAGAGTATGGTGCAAGAGTATGGCTCTTCCCAGGGCACTTGCAGCTGGAAGGAAAATGAACAAAAATGTAGTTTCCATCTTGCCTACATTTCATGTATTTTACACCCGACTTAATACTGGAACACTCTCTCAGATGTTTATTAAGTGATACTTCCGGCAGAGCTTTGGAAATCTACACCTCACAAACAGAGACCGGAATTTTCCTGTAGGCCAATCAGGTTGTGGATTCACTTCCACCTGGAGCTGGATTGGGTGGCTCCTGCGGACCAATTATACTGCTGCACTGTTTTAGGACCAATCAAACTGCTGCATTCTGAATCCTATTGTTCTAGGACCAATCAGACTGCTGCATTTTGGATCCTATTCAAGTCAGTACATAACAGGTGTCCTAACACTTTAAATGCATGGTGCTTGTTTACATCAGTGTGAATGTGGCCCTAGAAACCCCAGTTCCAGGGGCCACCAGGTGGCGTGTTGGAAGATGGCCGACAATAACATCTCTCTGGCCCATACGAGGTAATTGAGGGGCTGCTATGGGAAGTATGCAGTCTTCCTACCCCGCCAGGAGATGGGGGGACGCTGCCTTGCCAGCGGTGTTCACAATGCACCCCCTGATCCGAGAGATGGGGGTGCCGAACACTTGGCATGAGCCCTCGGTGAAGTCAGATCTTCCTGACGCCGATTCCAATTAGCGTGTGCTGGTTAGCTTCAGCTCGGAATTATAATTGGAAACATACGATTGGAATGAAGCTGAAGCACATATATCAAGTAATGTTCGAGAGATAAGACTGCTGAGTAATGGATCTCTGTGACCGGGAGTGACGGATGGATAAGTAAATCTTCTGATGAATCACCACTAGGAGACTGTATGTTTGGAATGAAGGGGGGTGGAGGAAAAAACTTTTTTTTCCTTTGCACGATGTGATATCAATAACCCTTCACCCCAGATAGAAATAAGATCGTTGCGTTTTTATTATTCACAAGCAGGAATTCAAGAACTGTGTGGGATGGATTATAACAGGAGAGAGGATTGGTGAACGGTGAGAAAGAGGAAAATTTTCATGACACAGTTAAAAAATGGCGTCTCGCCAAGACAGGCTTGCCGGAGAAAGAAGGACAGGGGGAGGAGAATCAGGATCATTCGAAAGAGAAGGAATGTTGGAACGCAAGCTTGACCTGACAGAGCCTCCTGATTCATTTGATTTATTTGGCAAGCCTGAGAAAAGTAAAGGACAGACCGAAGATTAATTATTATTATTATTTTATGCAAGCGTTGAACAGAGGCTGTCCCTGAGTGATATGATCTTTGGAGAGTACAAAACCCACACAAAGGATGCCTGTTTTCAATCTGCTTGTGAAAATTATCAGATATCGCAAAGAAAGGAATATACAATAACAACAAGAAGAGAAAGAAAGTAATAAAGGACTATCTGGATTGAACTGGATAGAACTGTCTAATTAAAGCAGTAATATAAGTGATGTTTGGACTTGTTCAGAGTTTTGGACTCTTGCGGAGCTTGATGTATGGGTACCCCCAACAAAATTTAAATTTTGGCTGTATAATTTGGAACTAATGTGATTTGGATAATGTGATGTGATTGGCCCGTTAATAAAAATTATTTTTTTAAAAAAAGAAACCCCAGTTCCGTTCAGGAGAGATGTTGGGGAAACAAAGCATTTCTGTGTACATAAATTGAGGGGCAAGCTTGCTTTCCCCCATCTGTTGCTTTTATTAGGGGAGGACTTGGAGGATGATTAAACTTTGGGTGGGAATAAGGAGGAGATACATAAATGCAGACGATATAGATTGGAGTTTCTGTTGAGTGTGCTCACCTGGATTGCAAATCCTCACTTAGCAGAGGTCAGTCCATCAGGGCAAATGGGGCATTGCCCCACCAACCCCCTGCTTCCTTACTTGCAACCAGTCCAAGGGGTGGCCACATCCACCGGTTCCCTCCTGAGTATCAGTGTTACCCTTCTAGGACTCAGCAGAGATAATATCGCTGCTTCTGGCTCCAACTGTTCTTGGCTAGGGCGCCACCTACTGTTGGCCTCCCTGCCTTCTGCACTACCAGTAATAAACACACTCCAGCCACCTTTGTAACTAGCAAAAGTCACCCACATCACACATTCTGTCATCTCAGTCCGTGAGAGCTGGTTGCTCTTTGAGGGCCACACTTAGGGGCCACATATCACCAGCACAGACTTGACAAGCTGGAATGTGAGTAGAGAAGGGCAACCAAAATGCTTAAGGGCCTGGAAGCCAACCTTATGAAAAGTGATTGTGGGAGTTGGGTATGTTTAACCTGGCCGAGAGAAGATTGAAATATGAGAGCCATCTTAAAATATCTGCAAGACTGGTTTTCTGCTGCTCCAGAGGGTATGAACCAAACCAATGGATTCAAATGACAAGGATATTCCAACTCAAGTTTAGGAAGAACTTTCTAAGGATCAGAGCTGTTGGACAGTGAAACGAAATCCTTCGGAAGGTGGTAGGCTCTCCTTCAATGGAGGTTTTTAAACAGTGGCTGGATGGCCAACTGTCAGGGATTATTTATTCCTGCATTGCAGGGAGTTGGACTAGATCAGTGTTTCTCAACCTGTAGGTCCCCAGATTGTTGGACTACAACTCCCATCATTCCTAGCCAGCATGACCAGTGGTCAGGGATGATGGGAGTTGTAGTCCAACAAAATCTGGGGACCAACAGGTTGAGAACTGCTGGACTAGGTGGTTGGCTTGGGGTCCCTTCCAACTCTACTGTTATAATAATTTTAAGGTTTCAAATATAAAAGAAATATTCATAAATGCGCACATATCTAAATATATAAACCATGTATCTGAAATAGTACAGGAGAGCAATCCTGAAGCCATTTTGACTCTCCCGATGGCCTCAAATATTCCTCTGCAGTAAGGGAGGCCAATGGGGAAAGCCTTCCCATTGTCTTTTCAGTTATAAATCCTGTCTTAAGGGCGTATTTGTGTATGAATAGGGTGAGCCTGTAGCCTGGATTCAGGAATTAAGTATGAACCATCACAGAAGAATGGCCAGGCTGCCCAGGTAAAGCAATCAAGTGACCATTATTAGGTATCCTGGCAGACAGGATTTCTGCTGTAGACCGCCTTCTTCTGTGATGTATGTATGATGTATTGGGGGGGGGGTTACTGGGCTACAGGGTGGGCAATTTCAAAAGTCTATATAAGGGCTCGCACACCATTGTTCAGGGTTCTCCTCCCTCCTGTGTGTGGTGAGTGAGGACCCTGTTGCAACACTTTAATAAAGATCAGGCTTACTAGCCGCCTTGCTTCTCAATATACAGTCACACCTCTTGTTACGTTCGGTTCAGGTTACATCTTTTCAGGTTGCGTCTCGCGGCGACCCGGAAGTACCGGAAAGGGTTACTTCCGGGTTTCGCCGCTCGCACATGTGCAGATACTCAAAATGATGTCACACGCATGCACAGAAGCGGCAAATCGCGACCTGCGCATGCGCAGATGCGGGTTGCGTTCTGCTCATGTTGAGAACGGAGCTCCGGAACAGATCCTGTTCGCAACCAGAGGTACCACTGTACTCTGGTTGGCCTCTGTTATTTTCTCCTACCCATAGGGAACCCACTTAAGGACTCTATACGGCCTCTTGAATACCCCATAAGGGAAAAGGAGCAGTTTTTCTTATAATACTAGAATACTATGATTGTATGCTGCCCTCACCGGCACATTCCAGGGTTGAACCATGGAGCCATCGGGTTTCCTGAAGAAGCATGCCTGCCTAGCACAATCCGCAGCCTTTTCTGCGAGTAGATCCCAGCGTTTCCCCTCTCCTACGTTCCCAGTTGGATCTGCTGGGTCAAGAATGACAGGCCTAAAATACAGGGACAGGAAAGATTTATTAGCCTCAGGCAGGAGCGAAAGAGCCCTATCCTAGAAGCCAGGCCCACCTCCCACCAAGCAATTGGGGGGGGGGTATAGGCTCCTCCTCCAAACCAACTCATGGTGGTTATGGGAAGCCAGAAGTATCAGGAGATGAAGAAGCACCAGCCCTGAATAAAGATACCTCTCCTCACCTCTCACCACCACTGCTATGGTCTGTATTTGAATAGAAGCCCACACTGAAGATCTGCTGCATATATGCTGGTTGGTTTGTTTGTGATGCGCCTGTGTGTTCATGGGTTTGAGAGTGTGGGAAGGCAAGGCTCGCTTTCACCATGTCCATTTTCTGGCTCTGCTTGTTCTGAGCTCTGGCGCCACCTACTGTTGGCCTCCCTGCCTTTTGCCCAACCAGTCCCAATAAGCCACACCCACTCTAGCCACACCCACTGCAGCATGTAGACCTCACAAAGCAGAAAAAGATTACCTCACCAACAGAAAAAGATTAGCAACCTCAGCCTAGGGATTTGCAGAAACCCCCAATGTTGAATAAATAACAATGACACTAGATTAACGAGGGGACCCTAAGTAAAACTCACAAGGCCCACACCTCTGTTGCTCCCAGTTTTAGCCAAATCATGTTCACTGACTCACCCCAAGCCCCCATTTCCTTTCAAGCACAATCAGAAAGGGCTCATTCCCAGTTTTGTTAGCTGTGGTCTAAACCACAGAGCCTAGGGCTTGCCAATCAGAAGGTTGGTGGTTCAAATCCCCATAACGGGATGAGCTCCTGCTGCTCGGGTCCCTGCTCCTGCCAACCTAGCAGTTCGAAAGCATGCCAAAGTTCAAGTATATAAATAGGTACCACTCCGGCAAGAAGGTAAACGGTGTTTCTGTGCGCTGCTCTGGTTCGCCAGAAGCGGCTTAGTCATGCTGGCCACATGACCCGGAAACTACGCCGGCTCCCTCGGCCAATAAAGCGAGATGAGCGCCGCGACCCCAGAGTCATCCACAACTGGACCTAGCGATCAGGGGTCCCTTTACCTTTACCTTGATTCTCAAACGCCTTGGTACTCAACTTGGAACCCAAACACTGCAAAACCAGAAGTATGTGCTCGGGTTTGCAAACTTTTTCAGAAGCCAAACACGCTCCATTTTGAGTGTTACACTTCTGATTTGAGTGCCACACTTCCGTTTTGAGTGTTACGCTGAGGACTGTCTGTTTTTGCTATTTATTTTGCGTTTTTGCAGCTTTCTTATTTTTGTGACTGTGTGGAACCCAGTTCAGCTACTGATTGATTGTGTGACTGCAGTACATTGCTTATTGCTTTGATTTTATGGATCAATGGTCTTGTTAGATAGTAGAATTCATGTTAAATTGCTGTTTTAGGGGTCGTTTTTAAAAGTCTGGAACAGATTAATCCATTTTGCATTACTTTCTATGGGAAAGCGCACCTTGGTTTTGAAACGCTTTGGTTTTGGAACAGACTTCTGGAACGGATTAAGTTTGAGAACCAAGGTACCACTGTATTTTGATTGTATTGTAGATTGATTGGTTATGCTGGGTTCAATAGCTTCTCTCTATTGAAGCTGCATCTTGTAAAACTCAGATCTTACCCACCCACATCTTAACAGATGCGCAGAAAATCCGAAGATAGATTCGGCTTACAGGGCATCTGATTCAGTGGGTAAGATCAGGTTTTCGTAAGGCACAACTGCGAAACGAAGAGAAATTGATCTCAGATCTGGGGAAATTAATCGATACACAATACATGTGACTGACCCCCGAGGCAGGTCATCCAGGTGTTTTTCAACTTCCATCAGCCCCAGCCTGCACAGCCATATTGCTCCGACTCCCATCAGCCAGCTCTGGTTGATCTGGAGGGTGCCAGATTAGCAAAGCCTGCCCTGAGTGGACACCCACTTCTATAGTGGGATCAGCCCTGTGTTTGAGATTGGGTTGCCATATGTCCTCTATTTCCAGGGTAGAGTCCTCATAGTGATCCATAGTTAAAAGTAAAGGTAAAGGTAAAGGGACCCCTGACCATTAGGTCCAGTCATGACCGACTCTGGGGTTGCGGCACTCATCTCGCTTTATTGGCCGAGGGAGCCGGCGTACAGCTTCTGGGTCATGTGGCCAGCATGACTAAGCCGCTTCTGGCAAACCAGAGCAGGACACGGAAACGCCGTTTACCTTCCCGCCGGAGTGGTACCTATTTATCTACTTGCACTTTGACGTGCTTTCGAACTGCTAGGTTGGAAGGCGCAGGGACCGAGCAACGGGAGCTCACCCCATCACGGGGATTCGAACCGCCGACCTTCTGATCAGCAAGTCCTAGGCTCTGTAGTTAAAAGTAGAAGTTGGCAAATGTGTCGTCTTTTTTGCTCTTTGAAATATGGCAACTTTAGAGATCTCCTGCATCTCTCAGAGAACCACCATTCTCAGGATTTCAACTCTCACTTTAAACATACAACAGATTTGCCCAAAGAACTCTCTCTATACAGGAAAACTCTATGGGGAAGGATGTAAAGTTGGGAAATATAGATGGAAGAGTTGCTGTTCATTTGATCCATGGTGCAGGAATAGGAGGGGTTACTAGTCCATAAGAGGTTCCCTATTTTCACCTGCAAAATGGCAGCGCCTAAGAGAGAGGCACAGAGAATACTGACCTGGGTTTTCGGAGTTGAGTATGCAGGTATTTCTTGAGAGTCTCATTCTGAAAGTCATAGTATTTTGTCCAAAAAATGCAGAGGTCTCTGTACTGTTGGATGAGCCAAAGGACCGTCCGGAAACCTTCCGCCATGTCGAAATAAGTCCTCTTACCATCTTGTTCCCAGGCGTAGACAGCCAGCAACTCGAGTGCATACTTTGGGGGCTTCGATTGCAATTTCGGCAGCTACAGTTACATGGGAGAACGTATTAAGTATAGCCCACAGCAATACAATGGGTAGCACCAATGGAAGAATATGAAAGGATCAGGCAGCGGAATGGGATATACAGGCTGGCAGTACCTGACAACTTAAGACCAGAATTCACAGCCATACCCCCTTCTAAGATTATGCAACCATCTTATACTTATACACTAATAATAATAATTAGGGATGCATCAAAGTTATCAGTGCAGATCTCCAGGTGTTGCCTTTTGGCTAGATTTACTATTTTCTGTACACATAGATGGGCAAATGACTTGGAGTGTTCCAATATCCCCTTTTGGAAAGACTTAAATTTTGTTTGATGTGAAGTTCCATTGTACATAACAGAACTTCACCCTATTCTCTTGAAACTGAAGAACCTGGCATTTTCAGTGTTCCAAAACGCTTTCCTTTAGAACAGGGTTTCCCAAATTTGAGTCTCCAACTGTTTTGGGACTATAATTCTCATCGTCTCTGATTGCTGGTCCTGACACTTCACTGAAGACCTTTTCTTTCCAGCAGGTTTTTAAACCGAATTCTGATTTTTAGAGTTTGTACTCATTTTTAGTCTTGGGTTGTGTCTGTTCTCCCACTTGGTTTCCAGTGCTAGGCTTTTAATTTGAATTCACACATGATCTGAAGTGTGTGTGTGTGTGTGTGTGTGTGTGTGTGTGTGTGTACCTGTTTGTACCAGTATTTCACCAGACGGATGAGACTTTTCAGTTTGGTAGGGCGCTCCCTGATGAAGTCTTTCTGCAACTCGGTGAAGCAGGGAGAGAACTGACCCCCCTGGCCTCTGCTGCTGTCGATCAGTCTGATGTACACCTGGGGGTCAGGCATGCCGCCCCAGTAGTGACCTGTTTTTCAAAACAAAGACGGGGTCACAGGTACAAGGAGTAGCAGGTGATTCAGGCTCCACCTGCCCCTTTGAACAGCCATGGCTTCTCTTCCTGGGAACTGTAGTTTGTTAAGGGTACTGAGGCCCCATTCTCCTTTGCAGAACTACAATTGCTATAGTTCCCTGTGATGAGGGATTGACTGTGTTATAAGAATTCTAAGGTCTCAAATATATAAATTAAATGTTCAAAAATGTACAAGGCAAACACATAAGTATATGAACCACTTGTCTGAAATAGTACAGGAGAGCAGTCCTGAAGCCATTTTGACGCTCCCGATGACCTCAAATATTCCTCTGCAGTGGGGAACGAAATGGGGAAAGCCTCCCCATTGTCTCTTTGCTCACAAATCCTGTCTTAAGGGTGTATTTGTGTATGAATAGGGTGAGCCTGTGACCTGGACTCAGGAATTAAGTATGAACCATCACAAAAGAATGGCTAGGCTGCCCAGGTAATGCAACCAGTGACCATTATCAGGTATCCTGGCAAAACAGGATTTCTGCTGTAGACAGCCTCCTTATGTGATGTATGTGTGATGTTTTGGGGGTGGTCTTGGGCTACAGGGTGGGCAATTTCAAAAGTCTATATAAGAGCTTGCACACCACTGTTCAGGGTTCACCTCCTTCCTGTGTGTGGTGAGTGGGGACCCTGTTGCAACAGTTCCTTGAATAAAGATCAGGATTACTAGCCGCTTTGCTTCTCAATATACTCTGGTTGGCCTCTGTTATTTTCTCCTACCGATAGGGAACCCACTTAAGGACTATATACAGGCTCTTGGATACCCTATAAGGGAAAAGGAGTTGTGTTTTTTTCTGGGAATGGTAGACCTGTGAGGGGATTAGAGGGACTTCTGGCAACTCTTGGTGCCCTTAATGAACTACAGTTCCCAGGATTCCTTGGGGGAAGCCATAACTGCTCACACTGCTGTCAATCGTGCTTTACATCATAGGTGGTGTGAATGGGGCCTCCATCCCGAGGCAGGTGGACTTACCGAGAGCATCAAAGGCCGGCAGGACATCAAAATCAATGTACTCTGTGAAATGGCCAGAACGAAGTTGGAAGCTGAGCACCCGTGGGTTGTCCCACTTTGGTTTTTCAATCCGTACTTCTATATCGCTCCGTATTCGTTCCCGGCATTGCTTGAGCCTCTTCTCAATCTCCTGGATGATAAACCACCTGTCTCTCTCCTGGTCTTCGTAGCCGTTGAAGATGTCAAGGAACAGCACAAGGTCAGCATCCGAGCCCCCTTTCAGAGCTGTGCCTTTGCCACTTGAGCCACCCTAGGGAGGAAAATCCGATGATGCCTCATAGAATAGCCTTGTTTCCCTGCACCCTGACGAATGAGTACCAGGGGCTGATTCCAGGCAGGTCAATTTCTAGCTTGTGTCAATTTCACACGTATCAATCAATCAATCATAGAATTCTAGAGTTGGAAGGGAGTCAAAGGGTCATCTACTCCAACCCTCTGTGATACATAGATATTGGAATCAGGCTTTTGCGTGGGGGCAAGTACACTTCGAAATCCTCCACCCCATTGCAAGGGCTGTACGCCTGAGCACTGGCGGAGGAAGAGGGGTGCGAGGGGAGCGTACCGCCCCCGGCGGCATGATGCCAGTGGGGTGCCATCACGGTCCCCCCCCCGGCACCATGCCCCCGCAGGTGGCACACCACACCCCCAGGATGCATGCTATGCCCCCAGGACGTGCGCCAGCCACACCCACACCTGCTCTCTGCTCCCCTGCCACAGCATGAAGCTCTGCCACTGCGCCTGAGTCATCCAAGGCCTGAAGCTAGGTTCAGACAACCACAGATCGCTGCAATTTGGATTGAATGACCTCGAGAGGTTTGGGGTTGCCAGGGGATGGAGCATCAGGAAGGAAGGAGGGGCATGCATCAGGTTCCGCCTCTCCCCCCAAAAGGGCTGCAACCTACCTAACTTCCCAGGAGAAGGTAGGATCCTGATGCCACCTGACTCTAATGCCTCCCTGTAGAGCAGGAGACTCTTCATGGGAGAACTAATTCCAGACTCAATCCAGAATGGGGGAAATCCTGGGTCCGTGCAGGGTGTAGGTTTGCTTGAATGGGGCATGGGGGACATGGGCAGATTCACTGGGGCAGGGGAGGCTATGCACTGTCCTACCCATTAGACACCTTCCATTCTGGGACTGCAAGACAGTAGTGGGCGGGTCCAGGGGCGAAAGTGGGCGGGGCAACCCAGTGCAGGTGGTAGCTTTGCAGGTAAGGCAAGTTCCTGCGCACACCCCTCTCTGTCCTGCATTGATGCAAATGAAAGGGATGGTCAGAGTTCAAGGATGCATCCCAACCAGGGGAATGTTTGTTAGAATTCCTGCTCCATGATTGCAGCCATTGGGTTTTTGTCTTTCACATGACATGGTATGTTTTGACTCCACAGAGTGGGAAGTGATGGAGACAGGGTGTTTGTGTTACTGTGTTCCGTGAAGTGGGACTATTGTCCTCTGTTCTTTCTCTCTTTGCTGTCTGATGCTAGAGAGAGAGAGAGCCATGTTGCAGTGCTCTGTGTGTGTTTATATGTAAATAAAGTAGATTAGCCAAAATGCTGAGTTGCTGAGGTCTGTCACGCAAGGTGCGCAAACTCTGAGGATTCCTAAGTGTGCTGGTGTCTGTTGGCATCGGCCACTGTGATGTTCGGGCAGAAGAAAGCTTTTGAAGTTCCCGAACAATTGACCAGGAGGGAGAGAACATGCCAGTCGGGCCTGTATCTCTGCTAGGGTCCTACTCGAATGTAAGCTGAACTCCTGACAATGATCTGGGGGGATTCCAAGAGCCACATAGAGTGGCCCTCATATCTCCCTTAAATTCCCATCCACTATCGGAGCTGGGCTCAGTGGAGACTCACTCACTGTCAAAAGTAAATATCATTTAAGTGTTTATCTACAGATTAGGCTTGCTCTGCCAATGTGTCACCAACTGGGAGTGGGTCCCACCCATTCTGGCTCCACAAGTGGACTTTCCCCTTCTGCATTTTGGGATTCGTGACTCACATTGTTATACACTGGTACCTCAGGTTAAGTACTTAATTCGTTCCAGAGGTCCGTTCTTAACCTGAAACTGTTCTTAACCTGAAGCACCACTTTAGCTAATGGGGCCTCCTGCTGCTGCCGCGCGGCTAGAGCATGATTTCTGTTCTCATCCTGAAGCAAAGTTCTTAAGCCGAGGTACTATTTCTGGGTTAGTGGAGTGTGTAACCTGAAGCGTATGTAACATCTTGGGTCCTCCCTCCTGATTCATGAAAGGGCTACAACATTTAACCAATTAATTGGCTAGATTGTGTTAGTTGTGTTAAATTAAATAAATTTGGTTTGATTTGTATTAATCTGGAAAACTAATAAAGGGCACTTTTGTGGGGAAGGAATTCCCCAGCTCAGGGAATGTCCTCTCCTGGGCTCTCTTCTGAGGACGGTGGAGCTACCAAGAGCACCCACCTTAATAAGAGAGTCACTTAGCAGCTCTGTGTACAACTGAAAGAAGTCTGGGAACTCTAGCTTACCCATCACAGAGCTGCAACCTACAATCTACAACCTTAACAATCTACACTCTCGTTCTCTTCCCCACTCCCATCGCTCTCTCTTTGAACCTGCCCACACCGTTCTTTCTTAGCACCCAGACTCTGGCACTGACCTTGACAATCTTCAGCACCTTGGGTCGAGGAGGGGTCATATCCCTGAAGCAAGTGGATTTCAGGAATTCACAGATGATGTTGATGGCACTGCACACCTGCTGATTAAATTCCTTATTGGGCTGGAGATTCTGCAAGATGAAAGTGTCCAGTTCTTTGGGTCGACAACTGTAGAGGAGGTCCATGGTAGAGGGGTTGAGGCAGGAGAGACGATCCAGCAGCTCCTGGGTCCGCTTTCACCTCCGCTGGCAATAAAGAAGGAAATGCCTGCTTTTTGAACTTGTCTTTTGTCTTGTCAGTATTTGCTCTGCTCTGCCCTGTTCAGTTTCGTTTCCCTAAGTTTCACTTTGCTCAAAACAGCGGCTTTAATCTTAGCATAAACAGGATCAGAACAGAAAGCAGGAGAGTCATTTCCCTAAGGCTCTTATAATAACAATAATGTATTACTTATACTCCACACATCTGGCCGGGCCTCCCCAGTCACTCTGGGCACCTCCTACAGGGGATAGGGCAGAAATGTTGATTTGTTAAAGGCAAACTCTCTCTCTCTCTCTCTCTCTCTCTCTCTCTCTCTCTCTCTCTCTCAAGCCTCCATTGAAACGTGGAATTTCAAACTTTTCTGTGCTCTGGTCAAGTAAGGGTGGTGGTGCATGGCCGTTCTTAGTTGGTGGAGCGATTTGTCTGATTAATTCCGATAATGAACGAGACTCTGGCATGCTAACTAGTTATGCGACCCCCAAGCAGGCGGCGTCCAACTTCTTAGAGGGACAAGTGGCGTTCAGCCACCAGAGATTGAGCAATAACAGGTCTGTGATGCCCTGGGATGTCCGGGGCTGCACGCGCGCTACACTGACTGGCTCAGCGTGTGTCTACCCTATGCCGACAGGTGTGGGTAACGCGTTGAACCCCATTCGTGATGGGGATCGGGGATTGCAATTCTTCCCCATGAACGAGGAATTCCCAGTAAGTGCGGGTCATAAGCTCACGTTGATTAAGTCTTTTGAGAGCCAGTGTGGTGTAGTGGTTAAGAGCGTTGGACTCGTAATCTGGGGAACCGGATTCACGTCTCCGCTTCTCCACCTGCAGCTGCTGGGTGACCTTGGGCTAATCACACTTCTCTGAAGTCTCTCAGCCCCACTCACCCCACAGAGTGTTTGTTGTGGGGGAGGAAGGGAAAGGAGAATGTTAGCCGCTTTGAGACTCCTTCGGGTAGTGATAAAGCGGGATAAAACTCTTCTTCTTCTAAGGTGCTCCACTATTCATGTACTAAGGCAGAGGATTCCAAATGTTTTAGGTCCACCTCCCCCTTGCTACCACAAATTCATCCCCAGTGGCTTACCCACAGGGCTGGATCTACAGTCATACTTTGGGTTAAATGTGCTTCAGGTTGAGCGTTTTCAAGTTACACTCCATGGAGACCCGGAAGTTACTTCTGGGTTTCACAGCTCGCGCATGCGCAGACGCTCAAAATGATGTCACGCTCATGCGCAGAAGCGGCAAAATGCAACCCACGCACGCGCAGATGTGTCTTACGTTTTACTCAGGATGTGAACGGGGCTCCGGAACGGATCCCGTTTGCATCCAGAGGTACCACTGTACTATGAAACTCAAACATATAAACAGTGGTACCTTTGTTCTCAAACGCCTTGGTTCCCAAACACCAAAAACCTGGAATTAAGTGTTCTGGTTTTTGAACGTTTTTCGGAAGCCAAACGTCTGATGCAGTTGTCGGCTATTGTTTCCGGGGCGCCTGCACCAATCAGAAGCTGCGCCTTGGTTTCCGAACATTTCAGAAGTCAAACGGACTTCCGGAATGGATTAAGTTTGAGAACAAAGGTACTACTGTATTTGGCGCTTTTGTTTTTGCTATTTATTTGGCATTTTTCTTTCTGAGGCTTTTTCGGTTAATTTGTTTTTGTGACTGTGTGGAATCCAGTTCAGCTACTGATTGATTGATTGATTGTGTTCGAAAACTAAGGCACAGCTTCTGATTGGTTCAAAAACTGGTACACTTACTTCCGGGTTTTCAGCATTTGAGAACCAAGGCATTTGAGTACCAAGGTGTTTGAGAACCAAAGGTGCCATTGTATAAGGCACAGGAGCAGGGGTTGGTAGAAAAGTTGGCAACTTATTCATTCTTTCAGCCTTAGTCAGGGACAGTTCCTTTCCTCCTCTTTCCATGAATGTAGTTGAACAAGATTCTCCATGGTGGCCTTCCATTCTATTGTTCTTCTTTATTATCCCTCCTTTCAACTAAGAAAACACATCCCTGCCTTTTCTCAAAACAGGCCTTGCCTGTCCTGGGAGAGTCAGTCAGAGCCAGATAACTAAAGCCCAGCTGGAGAGGAGGCAATTAACATCTGAAGTTGAGGAGGGGAGAGAAAGAACGACTTTTCTGTTCTCACCCACAGTTTGTTGGGCAGGTGCAATTCAAGACAAGCCATGATTATACCGTTTGGGGACTGTGTCTGTAACAAGGGGGAAAGAGGGGTATTTCAGGGCAAATACTCAAAGGAGGAGACTGTTTAATTAACTTGTTTGCTCCAGGCTTTGGGGAAAAGTCTGGTGGTGGTGGGAGCATATTTTAACTGATCTCCAGTTGAGTTTCCCATCTGATAATAAAGTTGACTCCTTTTCCCTTTGCTCTGCCTGGTGCACACAAAATTAAGCCAGGAAGGAGAGATAAGAAATCCAGTGAGTAATTTTTAAAAATACAAAAAGAATCAACATTACTATGTCACGTGAGCAACTGAGCTAATTTGGGTAAGCACATTTGGTATGGGAATCTGGGTCCACTGGGGCTGACCCCAGAGGTGTTTGGTACAGCATGTATTTGGTTACAGATGCTCATTTCATTATTTTCACTTTCACGATACAGTACGGTACATAACCTTTTCTGCAACGTAAGGGTACTTCATCTGCCGTAAATGTGTTCAGCCAGGAGAGGGCAGCAGAGGAGAATTCCTTTTTATTCTTGTAAGAAGTCACGATTTTGCTCTGACTTATTGCATCCAGATGACCTGTTTATTGAGCGTTCATACTGATTTGTTTGACAATCAGCTTAACTTTTGAATAAGCATACTGTAAATCTGAAGGGTGGTTGGATTGAACTATGACATTTTCAAATTATCAGAAGGCTGGTTTTTGTTTCATGTTTGTTTTTTTAGGGAAAGCTACTAGCAAATTCCTCATTACTTTGCATATGCTTAATTAGACTTCCCTTCATTAAAACAGCACTTATCTTGTAAGTATCACCAATGACATGTCTGGGTATTCGCTGTATCTTTAAAAATAAACCTCACAGAATTTGCTCCCCCCAAACTGCTCCATTCCTTGGGAACTGGACGCATTAATATGTTAAGAGGCAATTTGGAAGATAACACATTAGAAACATCAAGCAGTTATAACGTAAATGAATCATTGAATGAGATTCCTGCATTGCAAACTGGGGGGGGGGGGAAATAGCAGGGGCAATTAGAATAAGATCTATTATTTGATTATTGATGTAAACCTCCAGAATGTATTTTGTATAGTTAAGTTTTTAACCTCTGTCTTCAGTGCATTTTATTTTATTTTATTGCTATGGCTAGTGGCTGATGCAAATACAGTGGTACCTTGGGTTAAGTACTTAATTCGTTCTGGAGGTCCATACTTAACCTGAAACTGTTCTTAACTTGAGGTACCACTTTAGCTAATGGGGCCTCCTGCTGCTGCTGCGCCGCCGCCGAAGCCTGATTTCTGTTCTTATCCTGAAGCAAAGTTCTTAACCTGAGGCACTATTTCTGGGTTAGCGGAGTGTGTAACCTGAAGCGTATGTAACCTGAAGCGTATGTAACCCGAGGTACCACTGTAAAGATTCTCCTGAACATCTTGGGCCAGTCCTGCCTATTCAGCAAATCAGATGGTCTTGCTAGTTACATAAAAGCTGCCTTCAACCTTTCAGCTGGACCAAAGGAACTGGCCGAGAGGACACTGCCCCTGTCATACGGCAAGGCGGGGTCTGTTTTCCTTTCTGATCCACAGGCCAAAATCTCTCTATCTCTACATACATACAAAGCCACCCCCTGCTGCTGCTCGGTCTTGCCCCATCTCAATTTCTCTGCTGTTTGACGTTGTGTTTACCTGCCGGGAAAGTTCAAAAGCGAGAGAGAGATAGCCCCCTCCGTTCTGCGGTGAGCCAAGTCACTTGAGGTGAAGTGACTCCCCTTTGAGGAAAGGCTACGGCTTTTTGCAACTTTTTAATTTAGAGGAAAGACAAGTTAGAGGCAACATTATAGAAGTTTAAAACAAACAAGCCATGCACAGTGAAATATACTCAGAGTCAAGAGTGGATTTCATGCTCTTTATTCAGCTCATAGTGGTGAGGAAGAATGAAAGTCCCCTCAAAGTATCTGCTTTATATACATTATTTACACAATGGGCTGCACATGATTGGCTAATTCTGGAATTCTCCTGTAGGCCAATCAGGTTGTGGATTCACTTCTATCTGGAGCTGGATTGGGTGGCTCCTGCAGACAAGTCATACTGCTTCATTCTGAATCCTATTGTTCTAGGACCAATCAGGCAGACTGCTGCATTCTGAATCCTATTGTTCTAGGACCAATCAGGCAGACTGCTGCATTCTGAATCCTATTGTTCTAGGACCAATCAGGCAGACTGCTGCATTCTGAATCCTATTGTTCTAGGACCAATCAAACAGCTGCATTTTGGATCCTATTGTTCTAGGACCAATCAGACTGCTGCATTTTGGATCCTATTCAACTCAGTACATAATACACAGCATGGAGAAATAGAGAAGATTGGAAAACGTTTATTGAATATATGGGAAATAACTGTGTACGGCAGAAAACGCTGTCAGCATTAAGATCAATTCAGCAGTGTGAAAACTGTGTTCATTTAAAAACGCTGGTAGCATTAAGATAAATTCAACAGTGTAAATAAGTTTTGATGGATCTAACAATGATTCGCGGAATGGTTTAGTTCATGTAAAAATGCAGAGATATTTGGTATGCAAAATGAACCATGGAAAGAGAAGAAGGGAAGTCATTGATTTAAGGCTGTTTAAATGAATATTTTGAAATGTAAATTAGAAAATTTAATTTAAAAAAGATAAATTCAACAGTGTAAATAAGTTATGATGGATGTAATCATGTTATACTGAATGGTATAGTTTCTGTAAAATAAGCAGGGATTTATGATATGTAAAATGAACCGTGGAAAGAGAAGAAGGGAAGTCACTGATATCTTAAGGATGTAAAGATGAGTACTTTAAATTGTAAAACAGAAAATTTAATAAAAGTTATAATATTTAAAAAGAGAAATTGGATACAGAAAAGTTTTCCTTCCTCTCTCATAACACGGGGACGTCATACCTTCTGACATGAAGCAACAGAAATCCGGGACGCCATCTTTCAGGTCTTTGCGCTCCCATGCGACAGCAGTGTGCATGATCACTCCCCCAAAAAAGCACTTTTTTGGGAGGGCAGCAATTTTGTGCAGGAGCCCAAAATGTGCGGTTTCAGGTGCCATACCTGAAAAAGTGCAGCCCGAGATTGCAGAGGCCATTTTGTGAGAAAATAACAGGGTGCCCCATTTTTCCCAGGGCACTTGACAGGTATGCAATGTGTGGGCATGTAACGATTCTGAATGTTGGAAGCTTTGTCGGGACAGATTTTAAAAAGGACTTCTTCACGCAGTGCATAGTTAAACTGTGGAACTCGCTTGTGCAGGAGGTGGTGACAGCCACCCACTTGGGGGGCTTTAAAAGGTACAGGGTAAAGGGACCCCTGACCGTTAGGTCCAGTCGCGGACGACTCTGAGTTGAGGCGCTCATCTCGCTTTATTGGCCAGAAACGCCGTTGACCTTCCCGCTGGAGCGGTACCTATTCATCTACTTGCACTTTGATGTGCCTTCGAAGTGCTAGTTTGGCAGGAGCAGGGACCAAACAACGGGAGCTCACCACGTCACGGGGATTCGAACCGCCAACCTTCTGATTGGCAAGTCCTAGGCTCTGTGGTTTAACCCACAGTGCCGCCCGCTTCAAAAGATGCAGTAGAAAGGGTGTAACTATGGGACCCACGGAGGGGAGAAGTCCAGAGATTCATGGAAATCTTGTTTTTATGTAAAATCCTGGTGTATGGGTGTAAATTTAAAATGTAAAACCAAATAAACAAATGGGGGGGAGAGAAAACTATGCGTCCTGAGCTATGCCCCCCAGCCCTCCCCATGCTGTGCCCCTGCATAGGAAGGGTGCTCGGAGGCAAGGGGGCAACAGGGGGGTGCTGGAGGTGCAAATGACGATCAGAACTGGAAAAGCTGGGAGCACAAGATCAAGTTTGTGACTCAATGTGCAATTAATTGTTACTGTTTTGGCTCTTATCGTGTTATCATCTTCCTTTGCGGGCCATGCAACTGCTTTTCTGAATAATGCTTTCGATCAGGTAGGGTAAGGAGCGCTTGTGATGGGTTCGTGGAACTAATAATAATAATAATAATAATAATAATAATAATAATAATAATTTATTATTTATACCCCGCCCATCTGGCTGGGCTTCCCCAGCCACTCTGGGCGGCTTCCAAAAGAATATTAAGATACTATAATACATCAAACATTAAAAGCTTCCCGAAACAGGGCTGCCTTCAGATGTCTTCTAAAAGCCTGGTAGTTGTTGTTCTCTTTGACATCTGGTGGGAGGGTGTTACACAGGGAAGGCGCCACTACCGAGAAGGCCCTCTGCCTGCCCCCTGTAACCAAGGGGGCAATGCCCCGCCCTCCAACTTTGGGAACCCCTGTCCTGGATGATCAACCAACTGAGTTAAAGCTACTTTGAGAAGAACTGGTTGTGCCCCTCCAGGCCCCTGTACATCTGAAGGCAGCCCTGTTTAGGGAAGCTTTTAATGTTTAATAGACTATTGTATTTTAATATTCTGTTGGAAGCTGCGCAGAGTGGCTGGGGAAACCCAGACAAATGGGCGGGGTATAAATAATAAATTATTATTATATTATATTATAATTATTATTATACCTGGCCTTCAGGACTCTTTCCCAAGCCATAACTCTCACTTCCTGTCTTTCTTGAGTGTTTTTGCCCGGCTGTGACGTGTCCCTGAATTCTGATCCTGCCTTTTGCTCGTCTGGATGGAGGACAAAGAGCTGCGTGTAGAAACTGGCCTCCTGTACAAAGGAGAGATTTACATCAGTTGCTCCGCCCACTTTTGTCCCGGTCACGCCCACCACCAGCAGGCAGCCCCCCCAGTTTATCCCAAAGGGACTGCTACCCTTGGGCTGAGAAAGGTCCCACACACACACACAGTGGCGTAGCGTGGGCTGTCAGCACCCGGGGCAAGGCAAGTAATTTGCGCCCCCTAACCCGTGGATTTGCGCCCCCTAACCCTAACCCCCAGATGTTGCACCCGGTGCGGCCGGCCCCCCCTGCACCCCCCACGCTACGCCACTGCCCCCACATTGTTCCATATAAAGCACGGGTGTCAAACACAAGGCCCGCGGGCCGAATCCGGCCCGCCAGACCTCGTTATGTGGCCCGTGTAGCCACCGCCGGCCGCCAGCCTTCACCTTTTATTCTCGCTTTTTTTTTTTTTTGACACAAGAAAGCCGCCTCTTCAGCGCATGCGCGGCAGCCTAAAAGCCAGAGAACGTCTGCCCTCTAGCAGCGCCGGCCGTTCTACACAGGAAACCTCCACTTTACATGCATTCAAGTAAAGTCCTACAGATACAACCGGCCCTTTGAGGGTGACCAAACTGCTGATGCGGCCCCCGATAAATTTGAGTTTGACACCCCTGATATAAAGAATCTGGAGCAGCCTCATTCTACAAGCAAAGGAAAAGAGATGGCTCCGTTTTTATGGCAAAGCTTCTATGCCTATAAAAGCCAGGCGGTCTGTAGTAATGCAACCATTAATTGCACCTCCTTGCAGCTTTTGAAGGCACACCCAGTTCTTGCCGAAAGGAAGAGCTGTCTGTCTGTGAGCACAAGCACCATTTGAGCAATGCTGGATTAAACCCTCTGGAGGCCCCTAGGCAGTCGAAATCTCAGGCCACCCCTCACAAATTATCTCCTAATATGCTTTCGTAATTTCAAAAATCAAATCCATATCATTTTGATCTCTTTTCACGGAGTCCCTAAAAGACGTAGGGCCCATAGGCGTGCTCTGCCTATCTGGCAATCAGGCACTGCATTTAAGTGCCGCCGGGAAATGCAGTTACCCAGAGTAGTAGTTTTACTCAAAGATGACTTATTGAAATTAATGGACGTAAGTTGGCCACACTTGTTCATTTCAGTGGTTCCACGCTGAGTAAAGCATTGAATACCACCCTCTTTCCCCAGGAAAAACATCCCCTATGGATCACTATTCCTTTAAGGAAAAGGAAAGCACCCTTTTCCCATGAGAGTTGTAACAGCAACTCTCCACACTTCCGATTCTCAGCTATTGACATTCAGAGTCATTTACTGCCTCTGACAAAGGAGGTAGAACTGTGTCGCCCCAACCCCTGTGCCACCCGAATTTTGAAAAGGAAAGCTGGCCTCCTCCTAATCCTGTTTGAAATCCACGAAAGGTTTCAGTTGAAAGCATTCCAGACCGGATTCCTAACGGGATCAGAACTGGTGACCGATTCCTCCCTGAATCCAGCTACCCGCAGAGGAAGATGTTTTGGCAAAGCACTTGCTTGGCTGGGGCCGAATACGCTCCCACTTCCGAGACAGGACATTATTGCGCAGTGTGTCTGAGAGATGCCACCCCCAGGAGGGAGTCTCAGGACATAGCTGTGTCCTGGATTTTGCAGCGCCCTCGCCGTCAACACCGCCACCCCTCCCCCCCCCGCCACCTGCTGAGAGACTAGGGTGCCGGGCAGGAGATTAAGCTTAGTGGTGCCTGTCAGCGCTCGGACCGGGGCTTAGCTCGCTGTGACCCTGTGATTTCGCCCCACAACACACCTCTCTTCTCAGCCTTTGTGGAATCTGCAAGAGCCACCCTCCCCGTATCACAAGGAGAGGCCCAATCTGTTCTAGATAGACTACCCTGGTTTGTTTGTTTTTAATTATTTAATCATTTTTTCAATACAAACAACAACCGCAAAAGACACTACAACAAAAAACCATAATAACAATAAAAATAACAATAATAATTCAGATTTAAATACACTGATATACCTATGACTGGTGGGACGCAGGTGGCGCTGTGGGTTAAACCAAAGAGCCTAGGACTTGCCGATCAGAAGGGCGGTGGTTCAAATCCCCGGGATGGAATGAGCTCCCTGCTCCTGCCAACCTAGCAGTTTGAAAGCACATCAAAGTGCAAGTAGATAAATAGGTACTGCTCTGGCGGGAAGGTAAACAGCGTTTCCGTACACTGCTCTGGTTCACCAGAAGTGGCTTAGTCATGCTGGCCACATGACGCTGAAGCTGTAAGCTGGCTCCCTCGGCCAATAAAGCGAGATGAGTGCCGCAACCCCAGAGTCGATCACGACTGGACCTAATGGTCAGGGGTCCCTTTACCTTTACCTTTACTGCATCTTTTATAATAATCCAAATTTTTATATCTCCATTACAGTGGTACATTGGGTTACAGATGCTTCTGGTTACATACGCTTCAGGTTACAGACTCCACTAACCCAGAAATAGTACCTCGGGTTGAGAACAGAAATCACGCGGCGGCAGCATTAGCCCCATTAGCTAAAGTGGTGCTTCAGGTTAAGAACAGTTTCAGGTTGAGAACGGACCTCCGGAACGAATTAAGTACTTAACCCAAGGTACCACTGTATGTCTATGGTTCTCGTTACATTACAAGTGCTATTCCAGTTCCGCTAATGATTTTAACTGTTTCCAGTGGTCTCCAAGGTAAATTATAAATCCCCCCCCCTTCCTTATTCCAGTATTGGTCTTCCTGATTTCTGATTTTCCCGGTCATTTTTTTCATTTCGGCATAGTCCATCAGCTTAATCTGCCACAGGGCGCATAATTTTCAGGGGGTATGAACTAGGCACTCCCATGCTGGGATCCCCACCCTGTTTGCCATCGAGGGTCTCTGGGCCCCGGAGCCCAGCCTTGCCAATGCACCTCTGGCCCTCAGGCCAAAGGCTGCATTGGCCGGCCGGCTGGGTTCCCCCCTGCGCAGGCAGACAGGCAAGCAGGGCAGTGTGGCCCCATGAACCCACTGTGTCCCCTGCTCAAATGTTCTGCTGGCACGGCAGGTTTTGTTTACCCTTGGCGCCCAGCCCCTGGTCCCACCTGTTGTAGTGTACAAGCTCCAGGCACCAATAAAGGATGCGATGCCACTGTTCGTAGGTAATCTGTTATCTACTGAGTTGAATAGGATCCAAAATGCAGCAGTCTGATTGGTCCTAGAACAATAGGATTCAGAATGCAGCAGTCTGATTGGTCCACAGGAGCCACCCAATCCAGCTCCAGGTGGAAGTGAATCCATGACCTGATTGGCCTACAGGTGAATCCCAGAATTAGCCAATCACGTGGGGCCCTTTGTGTAAATAATGTATATAAAGCAGACATTCTGGGGGAACTTCCATTCCTCCTCACCACTATGAGCTGAATAAAGAGCATGGAATCCACTCTCGACTCCCAAGTACGGTATATTTCATAATCCCACTGCCCCCCAGGGGGTAGTACTGCTCACTTGGGGAACAGCTGATGTAGCGAATGAGATTATTGAAGTTATGGGCTCACTTCTGACGTGGACGGGCTCACAGACCAGCTGCAAGGAGGAGGGATGTTTTCTCTCTAGCACTGGAGTCTGTTCCCCCAACTGGAAGGTCCCAGGGAGGGTTGAAGGCTAAACGGCTTGGTGTCCTTCCCTTATCTGCCGAATAACCCAAACTTTGAGCAGGCAGGAGTCCCTGATGCAAGCTCAAGGTTGACAAGGAGGCCCACCCGTTGCCCTGTTTGCAGCCCTGGGCCAAGAACGCAGGCAGTGACATCATTTATATCCGTCATCAGATTTTGTTATTGTTTTTTTCCCCGTTTTCGTAGAGAGACAGAGCTGCAAGTTCTAAGCCAGGCTCCCTCAACCTCGGCCCTCCAGATGCTTTGAGACTACAATTCCCATCATCCCTGACCACTGGTCCTGCTAGCTAGGGATCATGGGAGTTGTAGGCCAAAAACATCTGGAGAGCCGAGGTTGAGGAAGCCTGTTCCACGCCCCAAGAGACCATTGCAGAGAGGGGAGAACTCTCAGGGGTCATTTACCCATCACATCACCTGGTGGATGTCTCCCTCTGGAGTGGCTCTTTAAATGGGGGTGGAGAACCAGTAGCCCACGGGCTGGACATGATCCCATAGGCCAAATGTAACCCCTCCAGCCCACAGCACCCCCTCTTTGAACCTCCATTCACTAGGCAGGCTTGAAGCAAGCCTCCAATGGACAGATTGGGAAAGGCTTTGGAAGTCAGATATGGAATTTACTGCATATACCCTACTCAGAGAGAATAATATGAAAATGATGTATGGGTGGTATTTAACCCTGGTTAAACTAGCAAAAAGGGACGCGGGTGGCGCTGTGGGTTAAACCACAGAGCCTAGGACTTGCCAATCAGAAGGTCAGTGGTTTGAATCTCCGCGACGGGGCGAGCTCCCGTTGCTCAGACCCTGCTCCTGCCAACCTAGCAGTTCGAAAGCACATCAAAGTACAAGTAGATAAACAGGTACCGCTCCAGCGGGAAGGTAAACGGCGTTTCCGTGTGCAGCTCTGGTTCGCCAGAAGCAGCTTAGTCATGCTGGCCACATGACCCGGCTCCCTCGGCCAATAAAGCGAGATGAGCGCTGCAACCCCAAAGTCGGTCACGACTGGACCTAATAGTCAGGGGTCCCTTTACCTTTAAACTAGCAAAAATATTTAGAACAAGATCTAATAAGTGTTGGAAATGTAAAGAAACAGAGGGTACGTTTTATCATATGTGGTGGTGGAAATGTAAGATGATTTTACAATTCTGGGAAATGACTTATAATGAAATGGAAAACATGTTTAGAGTAACCTTTGTTAAAAAACCAGAAGCCTTATTATTAGGTATTGTAGGAGCAGAGATTTCAAAAGACCAGACGGAATTGTTTATGTATGCTACGACGGCCGCCTGGAGACTGTTAGCCCAAAGATGGAGAAGAAGCAGTCCAGACCAAAGAAGATTGGCAAACCAAGTTCATGAACTATTCAAATCAAGGGTAAATCGGTACCCTCTTTTGCTGGTGATGCATTCACCTTTTGAGGGGAGGGTGTAGAAGTGGACATCCTCCTCTGCGAGCATCTGGACCAGTCTAGAATCCGCCAGCAACAGGATGCTCGGAAGTGCCTCATCATCAGACTCAGGAAGCAGGCAGGATGCTGCAAAAAGCAAGCAGAGAGAGTGTGAAAAGATATACAGTACAGTGGTACCTCAGGTTAAGTACTTAATTCGTTCTGGAGGTCTGTACTTAACCTGAAACTGTTCTTAACCTGAAGCACCACTTAAGCTAATGGGGCCTTCCGCTGCTTCCGCGCCGCCCGGAGCACGATTTCTGTTCTCATCCTGAAGCAAAGTTCTTAACCTGAAGCACTATTTCTGGGTAAGCAGAGTCTGTAACCTGAAGTGTATGTAACCCGAGGTACCACTGTACATTTGTGACTGCATATATCTGAGTGCGTGTGTGTAAAAGAGAGAGGGAAAGAGGAATGTTCTCTGTTGTTATCAGACAGCAATAGCACTTAGTGTGTGTGACTATAAAAGTTATAAATAAATTGAAGTACTTTTTTTTAAAAAAAAAGTGGCTTGCCAAGCACATTCCGGCCCTTGGAATTCTCCCCAGCATTAGCCACACCTTCTGTCTTTAGGCCACCCTCCTCCCTGTCCTTGCTTCATCCGTTTCTTCGATATGTTTGCCTGGATAGAGGACAGAGAGGCACGTGCGTGAGTTCTGCGTAGAAAACAGCCTATTGTACAAAGGTAATATTGACATGCATTGCTCCACCCACTTTCCATCTTTGCTTCCCGCCACGAGAGCGTGTGGCCTTCATCACAGTGCCCAGAAGGGAATGTGTCCCTCAGGCTGAAAAACAGTTCCCCATCTCTGAAGCAGGGATGTATCCTGGACCCAAACTGTTCCAACGCTTTTGCAGTAATAACTAGCACAGCTGGGAATGGATTGTGAAGTTCCACCCCCAACGCAGCTCAAAAAAACCACAGTGTATTGTAGACAAAACCTCTGGCTGAATTCAGGTGCCCTTTCCCCTTTCCTGACAGGCCTCTGGTGCTTTCTTCACACAAGAGATTTTTATACACGCCGGAGTAGCTTTCTCGCCTGGCCCAGTGATGCAGCAAGGCTGTGAAAGCTGCACCAGTTGGACTGGCAGTGTCAAGTCAGACAGCTGGATTTTGTTTTGCATATAAATGAGAATTTGAATGGACTCATGAGGGTCCTGTAGCCAGTGGCGTAGCATGGGTTGTCAGCACCCGGGGCAAGGCAAGTAATTTGCGCCCCCTAACCCATGGATTTGCGCTCCCTAACCCTAACCCCCAGATGTTGCGCCCGGTGCGGCCGGCCCCCCCTGCACCCCCCACGCTACGCCACTGCCTGTAGCCCAACCCCCTGCGATGCAGGAATCTTTTGCCTTATAATAATAATAATAATATTTTGCCTAATAATAATTATTATTATTTGTACCCTGCCCATCTGGCTGGGTCTCCCCAGCCACTCTGGGCGGCTTCCAACAAAGATTAAAAATACATTAAAATGTCACACATTAAAAACTTCCCTAATGTGGGACTCAAACTCCCAAACTCTAGAATTAAGAGTCTTGTGCTCTACTAAGTTTATTTATTTATTTCATAAACTTTATACAGTGCTTGATTAAAATAAACCTCAACGCGGCTTGCAAAGAGAATAGAACGATGAAATTATCAGTAAAAAAAAAAAAACATTCAAAAAGAGGATCTAGTGTCAGAATCCCATGCAGTGGAGGAATATGCAGCTGCCCCACTTATCAGCACCATGCTCTAACCAAATGAGCTGTGTAGGCTTGCCTAAACAAAAATGCCCTGAAAAGGGTACAGCGAAGGCACCTCCCCAGGGTCAATAGGCAAGGAGTTCCAAAGTGTAGGTTTTGCAATGCTAAAAAACACATTTCCTACATATGTGGAGAAGGTACTATGCGGCTCCACAGATTGAAGCGTACACTGGGGTAAGGTGATCTCACAGGGAAACTAGTCCCAAGCTGTTAAGGACTTTATATATACTATAGTGGTACCTTGGGTTAAGTACTTAATTCGTTCCGGAGGTCCGTTCTTAACCTGAAACTGCTCTTAACCTGAAGCATCACTTTAGCTAATGGGGCCTCCTGCTGCTGCCACACCGCCAGAGCACGATTTCTGTTCTCATCCTGAAGCAAAGTTTTTAACCCAAGGTACTATTTCTGGGTTAGCGGAGTCTGTAACCTGAAGCGTATGTAACCTGAAGCGTATGTAACCCGAGGTACCACTGTAATTGTAACCCCTTGTACTTGGCTGCCCCAAGAGCCCCGCTTGGGGGTGGGCCGGGAGGCATACGAGGAGCAAAGAGCAAATCCTCTTTGTGTGGATTCTGAGCAAACACCGCTGCTGACCCAACATGCAGGCAAGCACACACCCCGGAGGGGAGGTTTCTGAATGCCTTGTTTGCAAACAGCGGGCCCTGAGCGTGTACCCTCCTCAAGGAGAGAAGCCAGCCAGGCTCCAGCCAGGCAGGACGTCCCTGACCAGCCGCAAGTGACATGGCAGCATGAGGGACCTTTGTGATGCCTCAGGGGACGGCAGCTGCACAGGAGCCATGTCACAGCCCCGCGCCTGGACTCTGGACCCATCGCTGCCACTTCTGCCTCGGGGGATTCACACCAGCCGAGCGGCAAAGCTCTAATCACAAGCACTCTGGCGATAAGGGCTCAGGGGAGATAAGGGCCCGGGTTCAATGCCCAGCATCTCCAAGCAGAGCTGGGAATGTCCTTTCTCTGAGCTGCTGCCAGTCAGAGTAGGCAACACTGGGCTAGACGGACCAGTAGTCTGACTCAGTATAGAAAAAAGGACACAGCTCAGCTCTGCATGCAGAAGGTTTCAGGCTCGGCCCCCAGCATCTCTAGGGAGGGCTGGGAAATGATGGAGAGCTGCTGCCGGCCAGTGTAGACAATACTGGGCTGGCGTCAAGGATCAGGATGGTCAGGGAGGTGCTGAGGCCCCACACTGCCGCAGGGGGGCATAAGGAATAATTCTGGAGGGAAGAAGTTGTATTTCTTTCCCAGCTGGGCTTCTCAAGTGCCATCACAATCATGCCAGGGAGAGGTGTGGGCAGTCAGGTGGGCACTTCAGCTGAAGAGGGATGCCTGGTCCAGGCGATGCTTTGCATGGTTCTTGGCTTGTTGTGGGGGGGGTGGAGCTGGGAGGAGGGAATGGGGCTACCTGCCACCCCCCTCTTTGTAGACCTGCAGCCCCATAGGACGGGGCCATGTGGCGCCACTCTGGGGTGAAAGAGAGAGGTGCCGCCCCGCCTCAGCCTGAAGGGCGATTAAAACAGAGCCTGCCCGCGATTTCGTTATAACAGCATCCCCACCCACACTTCATGCGGTTGCTTCCTGGTGCCTAGCGATGGATTTGGCAAAGCTTCTCCTTTGCTGCCAAGGAAGTTGGGCAGCCTCTCTGTAGGATGAGAGGGGGGTGGGGAAGCTGACTCCCTGAATGAATCTGCTCCAGAATTAATGAATCCATGGCTTGCCTTTTCCCACACTAAGACAAGGCGTCTCCATGCCCAGATTTGGGTCCCCTTCACAGGAGAACTAGGCAGATTCATATCGAGAGAGTCTGCAGGATCAGACCAGTGGCCCATCTAGTCCATCATCCTGTTCCGGTTGGCAGCAGAACCTGAGCACAACAGCACTCTCCCCTCTTGTGGTTTCTGCCATCTGGTACAGTGTTACCTCAGGTTACAGACACTTCAGGTTACAGACGCTTCAGGTTACAGACTCCGCTAACCCAGAAATAGTACCTCGGGTTAAGAACTTTGGCATTGGAGGCTAGCCGGAGCAAATGATGGTGGCAGAGGGAATGCAGTGGATTTCCTTCCTCGTATGCAAGTGTGGCAAGAGCAGGAGCAATCTGTGGCCATTGCAGGTTGGCGTTGGGGAGGGAGAATGCTGCACATATTGAACAGGAAGGCCTAGGAGATGTCAGGTCATGGCCAGTCCATCTTCTCCTCCAGGTACCGACTGAAAGGTACAGAGAGAGCGCTATAATCTCCATGCGGGTTAACATCCGAGACTCACCTGAGGCTATCAGCTCCAGCCAGCCAACAGAAGTCACTCGCAGGCTGATATGATTATCAGCAGCTTATCTCCCAAAGCTCCACGTCAACCAAAGATTGAACACAGAGCAACTTTCCCTGAGATGGAAGGAATCGACTTGGGTGCCATAAAAACAAAGGAAGATGCAAGTAAATAAATAAACCCTCTTCCCATGAGGCTGGTGCCCAGAGATTGGTCTGCAGCACATTTGCCCTGCTGTGTCCACCTCAATTTACCCCTATTTAGGGGGAGGGTTGGGACGCGGGTGGCACTGTGGTCTAAACCACAGAGCCTAGGGCTTGCAGATCAGAAGGTTGGCAGTTCAAATCCCTGTGACGGGGTGAGCTCCCGTTGCTCGGTCTCTGCTCCTGCCAACCTAGCAGTTCGAAAGCGCGTCAAAGTGCAAGTAGATAAATAGGTACCACTCCAGTGGGAAGGCGTTTCCATGTGCTGCTCTGGTTCGCCAGAAGCGGCTTAGTCATGCTGGCCACATGACCCAGAAGCTGTACACCGGCTCCCTCGGCCAATAAAGTGAGATGAGCACCGCAACCCCAGAGTCGGCCACGACTGGACCTAACGGTCAGGGGTCCCTTTACCTTTACGGGGAGGGCTGTGTGGGTCAGTGGTTAAAGCATCTGCTTTGCACACAGAAGGTCCCGGGTTTAATCCCTGGCGTCTCCTCGTGCCTGACCATGGGCGTAGCTGGGATTTATGTTGGGGGTGGGACACCGGACACCCGTCTGTCATCATCCTCTGTCTGACTCTGTCCAGCAGATTTGGAATGAAATTTCTTGACAACAATTGTTTTAAATTGCTTTCTTTTGACCCCAAGTGTTTGGGGAGGGGGGAATCTGTCCAAATCTTCAGTCATTTGAAAAGTGGGAAGGTGAATAATAATAATAATAATAAAATCAGGGAGTACCTTTTATGCGTTCAATGTGTATATTTTGCAAAATTACAAAGAACACGCCTTTTTTCATCGTGAGTTTTTTTTATAAAAAAATCTAAACTAAAGCAAGTTTTCTTGGATTTGCTGAAAACCTTTCCTGCAGTTCCTTCTCAACTCCCTCCTTCTCCCCCCCCCCAATGCAGCTTTTCTGTACGCACTCAGTAGGAATAGCCCCTTGAGATGCTCCCGTCATCGCCAAACGTAGCTAGATCTTTATTCTCCGCAAGGTACTGAGTGACTGTTCTATGGCACGAGTGGTGCATGGCTGAGCAAGAGAGATGAAGAGAGCCTTTTTTGCGGTAGGGTAAAAAAACCTCCACCTCTTTTACGAGATCTCCTTATGTTCAGCTCTTTTAACTGCTTTTTTGCTATCACTCAGCCAGGTTGCCAGCTGTGTCACTTAGAATGCTCCACATCCATCACCCACGTGAGCCCAGAGAGCATTTCGATTTCTGGTTATTTCTACTTTTACTTAAGTATTGCCAAAACAAAATAAAAAAATTCCTTCCAGTAGCACCTTAGAGACCTTAGAGACTATTGGTATGAGCTTTCGTGTGCATGCTCACTTCTTCAGTTACAGTGTGGATGCACACAAAAGCTCATACCAATAACTAACTTAGCTGGTCTCTAAGGTGCTACTGGAAGGATTTTTTTTTATTTTGTTTCGACTACAGCAGACCAACATGGCTACCTACCTGTAACTTTAAGTATTGCCATTTATTTACTTGATTTATGAGGAGGGCAGCTGCCCCCCCGCCCTCCTGGCTATGCCCACATGCCTGACATATTACCAGCGCTGCTGGAACATGAGAATGACAGGCATCAAACTTAAGACCTTCTGCATGAAACGTGTCCTGCTATGACCTCTCTCTCTGCCCCAATCTTGGCTTAGCTGAGTAGCGATGATCCTTTCCCATCAGATAGGCACAGATCCCTGTTCCTTCCAGAACATATGTCCATGGTGTTCGTTTGGAAAGGCTTCTGTGGTTTTTCTGCTCGTTATGCTGATGCTCTCCCCTGGAGCATGAGAAGGCTTTGGGAAAGGGCTGTGGCTTAGTGGTTCAGCAGAATGCCCAGCATCTCCCGGGAGGACCAGGAGAGAACCATGCCTGAAATCCTGGGGATCTGCTGTCACTCAGTGCAGGTAGCGCTGTGCTAGCTGGTATAGAAGTCAGCATAAGGCAGCTTTCTATGTTCCTCTGCCACACAGGATTTCACAGGATTTCCCCCTTCATTTTGGACCTGCTGCTCTGCCTGCCTCCATGCGGTGAGGAGGGCGTGTTCTTTCCCAAGCATCACCATCGGATGATGAGGATGAGTCACAGGTGGCCTGTTCTGTGCCAGAGGAAAGGTGGAAGGCAACCAAATCTGGAGCTCTGGGCTGGGTGGCAGATGGAGGGAGCAGCTGCCTTGGGAAAGAGAGATCGTCTCGCTTCCCTGGAGACTTCAAATGATGCTGCGTGACTTCTTAGCAAACTTCGAAGCAATTTTTAATGTTATTTTTTGAAGAAATAATCCACCACCTCTCCTTGTTAGCACTGATGGAAGGGGGAGCTTTATTGCTGCCGATTTTTTGTGAGAGAAGTTTGATGTGACAAATAGGCCCTGGATGAGGTTTCGGGCGAGCAAATAATAATAATAACAGCCCCTCCAAGTGTCCCTATTTTCCGGGGACAGTCCTGGGTTTGCAGAAGCCGTCCCGGTTTTTAATTGGATCCCACTTTTCCTTAGGCTGTCCCTATTTTCATCAGAGACATGTTGGAGGGTGTGGGAGGATGTCCCTATTTTCATTGGAGCGTATGGAGTTATGTGGCCCCTGAGCCAAGGAGATACAACTTTTAGAAGACATAGGAATGCAGCCTTGTATAGGGAAGGTTTTAAATGTTTAATGTTGTGTTGTGTGTTCTTTTATATGTTGGAAGCCACCTAGAGTGGCTGGGGCAACCTAGTCTGATGGGCAAAGTATAAATATTATTATTATTATTATTATTATTATTATTATTATTATTATTTAGAACCTCCCTTTTTCCAACAGAAAAATGTTGGTGGGTGTGTTATAACAATAATTTTATTATTTATACCCTGCCCATTGATTGAATTAAGGAGCCCATTGATGGAAACCAGGATGTTTATTTTATTATATTTGTTTAAAGGGAATACCTTTGTGATAATTCACACTAGCTGTTTAGCTACTATTGACTGATTGCATTTGTATTCCACTTTTCCCCACAGTTCTCCCCTCTTGTCATTTAAACCCCACAACAACCCTGTGAGGCAGGCTGGGCTGAGAGGCTGCTCCATTGTTACCCAGTGAGCTTCAAATGGCTGCGTGGAGATTTGAACCCAGGTCCTAGTCTGACCACTTTAACCAGTGCACCACACTGCCTCTTTACTTATAACCCCCCAACACGCACACACACACACCAGTCTCTCAGATGCTTCTGGGATGCTTGCTAATGGGACATGCACAGCTGCTCATCCACTTGGTACTCAGAGATAGATGCCTCCTGAACATGGAGGTTCTGCTCCAAACCATCATGGTTCATAAGAGCTGCATTGCTGGATCACGGCAATCATATACTGAGCCCAAACGGAAGAAAATTTACCTGGAAAAAGTGGGACACTACCACCAACCTCAGTTGTTGCCGCTGCTGCCTCCTTACTTACAACCAGTGTGACCCAGCAAGACAGTTCCAGTATCCAATAAAAGTTGGTGGAATGGAGCCTCTCTGCTAAAGAGCAGTCTACCTCTGAGTAGAAGATGCAGGGGACAGAGCATTGTGGTCCCCAAAGCCTACCTGGAAGCATCTCCACAGTATCTGACTGTGGGCTAGAGCAGTCCAGAGGGTGTGATCCGGCAATGGTTTTATCTCAAGGGACACCATTGAGGCTCCCAGCCTCTCCCTTTCCCTCTCCCCCCCCCCCTCTCTCTGTGCTTGTGTGCACAAATGAGTATGGGGATGTGCCAAAGTGAGTCTTTGTTCCAGATGAAATAAAACCTAGTTTCACCCCCTGCTATTTGGGCCACACAAGTGCAAGCTGGATTTAGAAGAGGCAGAGGAACCAGGAACCAAATTGCAAACCTGCGCTGGATTATGGAGAAAGCTAGAGAGTTCCAGAAAGACATCTACTTCTGCTTCATTAACTATGCAAAAGCCTTGGACTGTGTCGACCACAGCAAACTATGGCAAGTTCTTAAAGAAATGGGAGTGCCTGATCACCTCACCTGTCTCCTGAGAAATCTCTATGTGGGACAAGAAGCTACAGTTAGAACTGGATATGGAACAACTGGTTGTTTCAAAATTGGGAAAGGAGAACGACAAGGCTGTATATTGTCTCCCTGCTTGTTTAACTTATATGCAGAATTCATGATGCGAAAGGCTGGACTGGATGAAGACAGGAGTGCCTGGCGTGCTCTGGTCCATTGGGTCACGAAGAGTCGGACACGAGTAAACGACTAAACAACAACAACTGATCCAGCGGGCTGTCTTGGGGGGGGGGGGCTACTCTAAGTGGGCGTGCCCTTCGCAGGTGGCTTTCCCACGCCCATCCCTCCCCCTGCGTCAGAGCGCTCTATTCGAACCTAATCCGCGTGTTTGAATGAGTCACAGCGGAGGGGCGCGGCTGCGCGAGGAGGGGGGGTTGCCCAGAGCCGTCCAATGAGCGGCCGAGTTCTCTTCTTGTGAAAACCCGCGGCGGTGGGAGGGAGTACTTCATTCATTCATCGGCTGGCTTCCGAAGGAGTCGAGGAGAGCGTGCGCTGGCAATACGAACTAACTAGCCAGCTAGCCGTCGGGGAAGGAAGGTGTTTGTAGGCTCCCATGACGTCCCTGCGGCCCCTCTTGGCCTCCCTGCTGGCCCTCGCCCTCACGCTGCCTCCGGGCGCCTTGGGCTCCTGGAACAAAGCCAACACCTTCTGTCACACGGTCGCCCCCGACGGCGACGGCCGCTCCCGGTTCCTGAGCTTCTTGTGGCGGCGCCCCGACGGGCTCCCGCCCGCGCTGGTCCAAAGCGCGTGGGACTCCCGGGGGCGCCTTCAGGGCTGCGCTTGGAGGACGGAGCCGTCCCTTATCAGCCGCTACGCGGAGCTGTGCGCGCCTCCTCCACCGACGGGGCCCGGGAGCCGTCGAAGGAGCGGCGTGCCAGGGAACCCCCACGGCAGCCCTTTGATACGCTCCTACTGGGCGCCGGAGCTGCAGCGACGGCTCGCCGCCTTGGACGCGCAGAAAGACTCCTGCAGGGCGCCTCCGGGAGAGGCCGGAGCTGGCCGTCGGGGGGTCTTGGAAGATCGGGGGCACAAGCGGGTCCGGAGGGGTTGGACGATGCCCGGGACGCTTTGGTGCGGAGCTGGCGACTCGGCAGGGAACTTCACCGAACTGGGTAAGGATAGTTGGAAGTGGGACGGGGCGGCGGCGGCAGCGGTGTTCGTGTGATGGAAATGGGATGGATTCAGTTTTGGCTGGCGTCGGATGGGTACAGAGGGTGCCAACTTGAAAAAAAAAATATTGTGGGGTAAGCCCCACCCCGCATAATCGATCACATGACGCAGTGCGCACACGCACAATTTGAATGGGAATGCCCATCAACTTTATCGGGGTCCAGCCCCCTTAAATATTTTATTGTGGGGGTCAAAGCTCCTACAAGCCTTAGGAGTTGGCTCCTTTGACCGCAAGAGCAGCTGATTTCAAAACGGTCCTGGAACGTGGAGAACTAAGAAAGAGTTTCTGAGCATGTGCAGAGCGTTGCTCCTATCCTGCTGAGTCAGTGCCGCCAACCGGGAGATTTCTTTGGAAGAAGGAACAGGCGCTGTCTCCAGACAAAACAACTATAGTTTTGAAGCTGGAAGGCTGATTCTGGAGGCTGATCAGTTATAGTGCTCATATCTTCTTCCTCTTCTTTTAAAAGTCTATTTTTCTGTAATATGAAACTATTCCCGTGCCGCTCACGTGGGATTGGGGGCATATGAGCAATTATTCAAGCCCTGGGCAACTTTCATACAACGCACGACTGACTTGCGGAACTCACTGCCACTAGATGTGGCTGGTGTTGCATAAGTTTAGATGGCTTCGGAAAGGATGGGCTGCAAAATTAGTTTTAGGGCAGGTCCCTGCAGGTCATTAACTCTGGCTCCCCCTACTATTGACCTCCACCCTGTTTGTGATGGCACAGGAGGCCACTAGTAGGGGGAGCCAAAGTTAATAACCTGCAGGGCCAACATAATTCTAGCTTTCTTCCTGCCCTCCTCCTTGCTGAGCTCTATGAGGGCAATATTGAGAGGAGGAAGGTGGCAGGTAGGGCCACCCCCTGGAACAACTGCAAGTCCAAAGGCAGGTAGGTGGGGGGGTGAGAGGGGCCAGACTGATGGGGCAGTGCCCCATTTGCCCTAATTCACCTGCTATTCATCCAGTGTGGGGAGAAGCCAAAAATGGAATCTAGGAAACTGCCTTATCTGGAGTCAGATTATACTATACTAGACTATACTAGCAGTAGCTCTTCCAGGTCTGTTTTCTCCCACTCCTATCTGGAGACACTGGGGATTGAACCTGTGACCTTCAGCATGCAAAGCAGGGACTCTGCCACCGAGCCACCACAGATCTTCTCTTGAGCTCCCTCCTCTGATGCACATCTGAGTTAATCCAGGACGTTGATTTCATTGCACCATCATGGCTGTCAGATTTTTGGGTACCAAAAGTTTGTTCGTTTGGAACAGATAACAGCTATGTTGCCTAACGCCCGGTTTAGTTGACAATGCCTTTATTGCTTCATCACTTTTGATGTTTGCCGTCTGGGACTTGTTTGGGAAGAAGGGCTGGGTATACAGGAAATCAAATACATTTCATAAGGATCCTTTGGCAAAACGTCTTTCCACTGTCGAAAGAGCAGAACTGTTGCTTCTCATGTGCTGCAGTGCGCACACCCAAGACCACAAGGGGGCAATGGTGGTATTGCAGTTTCTCCGTTTTTTTTAATTGCTTCTACTCCAGAGCCATGATTTGCTGGGGGGGGGGCATTGCAAGTCTTGTTGGTGGTGGGCTGAGCACTGGGTACAAGGTGGGAGGACAGTTCAAATATCCTTGGGTTCATCAAATGAAGAATGCTCCCTCCCACCAAATTCAAAAATCCTGTACAGTGGTGCCTCGCAAGACAAAATTAATTCGTTCCGCAAGTTTTGTCGTCTAGCGAATTTTTCGTCTTGCGAAGCACGAAATCCCATAGGAATGCATTGAAAATCAATTAATGCGTTCCTATGGTCAAAAAAAGTCCAAACAAAGCCAAATTTGGTACAACAACAGTTTATTAACTGCTCTTTAAAGTCACACATACTGTAAAGAGCAGTTCAAAAATTGAAGGGAAAATAAATTAAACTTTATAAACATGACAGAAAAACATTTAAAAATCAACAAAGTGCACAGTACAGTACATACATTTTCTAAGACTCTGGGGGACCACTCGAAGAAGGCTCCTCTTCCACTCTTTGCTTCTTGGTCAAGAGCCTGTCCATAGTCTGCTGCTTCATCCGCCTTTTCAGCAGCTCCCTGAAAGGCGCCATGACCCTCGTATCATAAAAGTTCCCAGCGTCATGTGCCACGTGCTTCTCAGGGTGGTGTAGATCTGCAAAAGTCTGCACCTCCTTCCACTTCAGGCAAATGTCCCTCAGTTTTTCGGAGGACAGCCGTTCCTCAGTTGCTTCCTCCTCTTCCAGTGAGGCCTGCTCCTGCGCAGCCTCTGCCTGCAGTTCGACCAGCTCCACGGTGGTCAGCTTGTCGTCGTGCTCCTCCCCCAGCTCGCAGACGTCCTTCTCCGTGACCTCCAGGCCCATGGTCCTCCCCAAGGCAACAATGTCCTGCACCACTGTTGACTCTGGTGCATCAGAGTCACTTGGTGCCACACAGTCCGGCCACAGGCTGCGCCAAGCGCAATTCAAATTTCTCTGGCTGATCCCGTTCCAGGCCGTGGTGATCATCTTCAAACAGGTGACGATGTCGAAGTGGTCCTTCCAGAATTCCTGCAGGGTGATGGTGGTGCAGTCAGTCACCTCGAAGCATCGCCTGAAAAGCTCCTTGGTGTAGATCCATCGGCTGGAGCAGTGGCGTGGTGTTAGGCGGCAGGAACATGATGTTGATGAAGCTGAACTCCTCCAACAAGTCCACCTCAAGGCCTTTAGGATGGGCAGGAGCATTGTCCATCAGAAGCAAAGCCTTCAGCGGCAGGTCGTTGTCCAGCAGGTACTGCTTGACAGCAGGGCCAAAAGCAAGATTGACCCAGTCCACAAACAGCACACGTGTGACCCAAGCCTTGCTGTTGGATCGCCACATGACACTCAGCCGCTCCTTGTTGTTCTTGTGTCTCTTGAAGGCCTGTGGGTTCTCCAAGTGGTACACCAGCAGGGGCTTGATCTTCAGGTCGCCGCTTGCGTTGGCACAGAAGAGCAGGGTCAGACGGTCCTTCATGGGCTTGTGGCCAGGCAACTTGGACTCCTCCTGAGTGATGAAAGTCCTTTTGGGCATCCTCTTCCAAAACAGCCCGGTCTCGTCGCAGTTGAAGACCTGCTGTGGAACGTAGCCCTCCGTCTTCACAACCTCCAGGAACTCTGCTGCAAAGTCTTCAGCCGCAGGAACATCAGAACTGGCAGCCTCTCCATGCCTGACCACGCTGTGGATGCCAGATCTTGTCTTGAACTGTTCAAACCAACCTCTGCTAGCCTTGAAGACTTCTGGCTCGGCTGAGGTTCCTGGCTGTTCCCGGATGAGGTCAGCATGCAAGGCCTTGGCCTTCTCACAAATGATGGCCTCAGACACTGTGTCCCCTGCACGCTGCTTCTCTTCTATCCAGATGAGCAGCAACTTCTCGACCTCCTCCAGAACAGCTGGGCAGTTCTTCACGATCCTGGTGACTCCCTTGGCTGCATCAGTCGCCAGGATCTTCTCCCTCATCTTCAGGATGGTCCCGATGGTTGATGGAT
Organism: Podarcis vaucheri; assembly: GCF_965113315.1. Taxonomy (NCBI): domain Eukaryota; kingdom Metazoa; phylum Chordata; class Lepidosauria; order Squamata; family Lacertidae; genus Podarcis; species Podarcis vaucheri. Next base: position 25,286,670 of record NC_138754.1, on the reverse strand, counting down.
TCCTGCCGTACTCCCTGGCAATGTCCGTCACACGCATTCCGCCGTCGTGCTTCCGGATGATCTCCTTCTTCATTTCCAGCGTCACCTTCTCCTTCTTCCTCTCGCCGGCCACCGCAGCAGCAGTCTTCTTGGGTCCCATGGCAGCACAGCTCTTACCTTCGTAAACTCAGAAACAGAAAAAAAAAAATCAGTGATGTGCTTCAAATCCAAAAAATACAAAAGCACCCAGCCACCCACCACACAGAAATTAAAACCCAGAACCAAGGCCTTGAATCCCAAGCACCCCAACCCAAAATCCAAAACCCCCCAAAAAAGTTTTAAAAGTTTAGCTTACCAAATGGATGAAAGAGAAGTTATGGAAAATCAATCACCGAAGTCCTCAGAAACCTCAAATGGCTGCAAAATAAGTTTTGGAAAAGCTTCAAAAATCACCAATGTCTTCAAAAACCTCAACTGCTCCCACAGACACCCACCCACCCACAACACAGAAATTGCAAACCCCTCCCCAACTGCTCCCCCAGCCCCTCCCCAACTGCTGCAAACCCCTCTCCTACTGTTCCCCCACCCAGACAAAAAAAAATTTCAAAAAATAACAACATGGCCAGCACTCAGAAATTCAAACTCAGAAGAAAAAATTCAAAAATAAACAACCATGCCTAGTGGCCACAGAAAATCATAAAAATTCAAAAAAAAACCCCCAAATGGTCCCAGATTCCTGCAGAAGCCTCCCCAACTGTTCCCCCAGCCAGCCAGCACTCAGAAATTCAAACTCAGAAAATTTTTCAAAAAAAAACACCCTTGCCCAATGGTGACAGAAAATCATAAAAAATCCCAAAAAAGGCCCACAAGGCCACAGATTATCGCAAACCCCCCCCACAACACCAAGTCCTTGAATCCCAAACACCCCAACCCAAAATCCAAAACCCCCCAAAAAAGTTTTAAAAGTTTAACTTACCAAATGGATGAAAGAGAAGTTCTGGAAAAGTTTTGGAAAAGCTTCAAAAGTGAGCAAAGGCTGAGAAAAGGCTACCAAACCACGTGCTAACAGTTGCTCCTCGAAGTCAAGTCGCAACTGCAGCAGTTCAAGCTAAGCACCCTTGGTTTTAACAGTTTTTTGACAAAGGAAACAAAGTCGCGAGACGTTTTCGTCTTGCGAAGCAAGCCCATAGGGGAATTCGTCTTGCGAGGCAAATCGAGAACGAAAAAACCTTTCGTATAGCGAGTTTTTTGTCTTGCGAGGCATTCGTCTTGCGAGGTACCACTGTAGTCCGTTCAGCCCCAAATGCAGCAATAAAGTAAAGGTAAAGGGACCCCTGACCATTAGGTCCAGTCGTGACTGACTCTGGGGTTGTGGCGCTCATCTCGCTTTATTGGCCGAGGGAGCCGGCACACAGCTTCTGGGTCATGTGGCCAGCATGACTAAGCCGCTTCTGGCGAACCAGAGCAGCACACGGAAACGCCGTTTACCTTCCCGTCGGAGCGATACCTATTTATCTACTTGCACTTTGAGGTGCTTTCGAACTGCTAGGTTGGCAGGAGCAGGGACCGAGCAACGGGAGCTCACCCCGTCGTGGGGATTCGAACCGCTGACCTTCTGATTGGCAAGTCCTAGGCTCTGTGGTTTAACAATAGTTTCCAATAGTTGCCAATTAAGGTGTCAAAATCCTTGATGCGCACAGGTACAATGCACTCTTTGCTCATTCAGTGTCTACAAACAAGGGTTGTTTCCTGTCCAGATTAACCCCTTATTTTCCTCTTCTACTCTACCGTCATGGGCAATATTATGGTTTACAACGTTGTGATGTATCACCACATCGTGATTGGCTGGCTTTGCGGTTTTTCCGCACATTGTGATTTTTGTATGGCACACACACATAATCATGATTTGTAATATATTGCCAGGTCAAAAAATATGAACCCGCTATCACATTATGGACTTCAAACTGGTTTTGGATATTTTGCCCAGCCCTAGCCATGTAGCTGCTGTAGGAATTACTGTTGCTTCAAGCACTGTGGCACCTACTCTGAGTAGACAAGATCTCCGCATTTGTGCTGTGGATGCACCCCCCGCCCCCGATCACTAGAGCAGCCTTTGATAATCGGGTGCCTTTGGGTGGACTACAACTCCCATGAGCTGCAGCCAATGGTAGCCCTGCTATCATACGGCTAGGGGTGGCACGACCAGGAATAAATGTTGTGAGCGTCTTCTTCCCCCAGGCATCTCCTTGCTCCTGTGGTCACTATACCCAGCCCTTACTCAGCCACAAGCTCTGGAGCTCTTGCACCCTTCCTTAGCCTGATCTCAGCATTTTCTCTTGCAGGCGTCTTCCAAGGCCCAGACGTGTGTTGTCGGGAGCACGACATGTGTGAAGCTCAGATCTCTGCGCTGGACTACAAATTTGGGATGCGCAACTTCCGCCTGCACACAATATCTCACTGCGAGTGTGATGAGCGGTGAGTATTGGGTGGCGCTGGTCTAGAGCATGGCTCTTGCTCAGTGCCGGATTTACGTATAAGCTGAACAAGCTATAGCTTAAGGCCCCACTCTCTTGGGGGCCCCAAAAAAATGTAAAGGAAAAAAAACCTGGATGTACAGTGGTATCATAGAATCATAGAATCATAGAGTTGGAAGAGACCACAAGGGCCATCGAGTCCAACCCCCTGCCAAGCAGGAAACACCATCAGAGCACTCCTGACATATGGTTGTCAAGCCTCTGCTTAAAGACCTCCAAAGTAGGAGACTCCACCACACTCCTTGGCAGCAAATTCCACTGTCGAACAGCTCTTACTGTCAGGAAGTTCTTCCTAATGTTTAGGTGGAATCTTCTTTCTTGTAGTTTGGATCCATTGCTCCGTGTCCGCTTCTCCGGAGCAGCAGAAAACAACCTTTCTCCCTCCTCTATGTGACATCCTTTTATATATTTGAACATGGCTATCATATCACCCCTTAACCTCCTCTTCTCCAGGCTAAACATGCCCAGCTCCCTTAGCCGTTCCTCATAAGGCATCGTTTCCAGGCCTTTGACCATTTTGGTTGCCCTCCTCTGGACACGTTCCAGTTTGTCAGTGTCCTTCTTGAATTGTGGTGCCCAGAACTGGACACAGTACTCCAGGTGTGGTCTGACCAGAGCAGAATACAGTGGCACTATTACTTCCCTTGATCTAGATGCTATACTCCTATTGATGCAGCCCAGAATTGCATTGGCTTTTTTAGCTGCCGCGTCACACTGTTGGCTCATGTCAAGTTTGTGGTCAACCAAGACTCCTAGATCCTTTTCACATGTACTGCTCTCAAGCCAGGTACCTTGGGTTACACACGCTTCAGGTTACAGACTCCACTAACCCAGAAATAGTGCTTCAGGTTAAGAACTTTGCTTCAGGATGAGAACAGAAATTGTGCTCCAGCAGCGCGGCAGCAGCAGGAGGCCCCATTAGCTAAAGTGGTGCTTCAGGTTAAGAACAGCTTCAGGTTACATACAGACCTCCGGAACAAATTAAGTACTTAACCCGAGGTACCACTGTACATTTCCAAAATATAAGATAAACAACAAATAAAATAAAACCTACATACAGCAAGAGTGTTTTGTGTTGCGTATACAGATAGGTAGCCATGTTGGTCTGCCATAGTCAAAATAAAAAAATCCCTTCCAGTAGCACCTTAAAGACCAACTAAGTTAGTTCTTGGTATGAGCTTTCGTGTGCATGCACACTTCTTCAGATACACATTGTTTTGCGTAGGCTCCTAGGATGTAAGTAATGGGCACCGCCTGCTAGCCTGCTCCCTAAAATATCACTGGTTTGCTCATTTCTATATATAGGGTGCCTACATTCGGCATGGGACACGGGTGACACTCTGGGTTGAGCCACAGAGCCTAGGACTTGCCGATCAGACTGGCTGCGTCAGTCCCTTCTCCCTCCTGGGGAAAAGCCCGCAAGAGCTGTGCGGAGCTTGTGTGTGGCTTTTGGGGGCTTTTCCTGCCTGCCTCTCCCTGCATTCGCTCCCTAAGACACACACACATTTCCCCTTACTTTTTAGGAGGGAAAAAGTGCATCTTATGGAGCGAAAAATACGGTAACTCTGAGTAGGCTTGCTAAGATGTATAAGACTGAATCAGGTAATTGCTGGAGATGCAAAGAGGTCAAGGGTACGTTCTTTCATATGTGGTGGACCTGTAAAAGGAGAAGAGTACAGTGGTGCCTCGCAAGACAAAAAGAATCCGTTCTGTGATTCTCTTCGTCTAGCGGTTTTTTCATCTTGCGAAGCAAGCCCATTGACGGATTAGCGCTATTAGCGGCTTTTAGCGGCTTATCTGCTGATCGGATCAGCGGCTTAGAAAAAAGGGGGGGAACCAGCAGGAACTCGCAAGACATTGTCGTCTTGCGAAGCCAGCCCATCGGAAATTCGTTTTGCGAAGCACCTCCAAAACGGAAAACTCTTTCGTCTAGCGAGTTTTCCGTCTTGCGAGGCATTCGTCTTGCGGGGCACCACTGTAATGGGAAATAATCCATAATGAATTGGGAAAAAACCTTTAAAAGTATATTTCCAAACAAAAAAACCCAGAATCCTTTTTGTTGGGGATAATTCAGACTGAAATTCCCAGGTGTCAAAAAAGGTTATGTATGCCACTACTGCGGCCTGTGTTTTGTTAGCCCAAAAATGGAAAAGGAGCGAGGTCCCAATTAATGAAAAATGGCAACTTAAACTGACAGAATATGTGCAGCTTGCAGACTTAACATATTGAATAAGAGAACAAGAAGAACATATGTTTAGAGAAGATTGGAAAACGTTTATTGAATATATGGGAGGAAACTGTGTACACCTGAGAACGCTGGCAGCATTAAGATAAATTCAACCATGTGAATACGTTTTGATGGATGCAATAATGGAATACTGAATGGTATAGCTTTTGTAAAGTATACAGGGGTTTATGTTATGCAAAATGAACCATGGAAAGAGAAGAAGGGAAGTCACTGATATTTTAAGGATGTTTAAATTAGCATTTTAAATTGTAAAATAGAATACACACACACACACACACACACACACACACTGTACTTTTCTGTGTATAAGACGACCTCTTATTTTAAACTTCAAAAATTTAGGAAAAAATATAGTCTTATACGCGGATAGTGCATTTTCTTGGAGTTCCCCAAAAATAGGGGGCGTCTTATACATGGGGGTGTCGTATACACGAAAAATATGGTATAATGATCATTCCTTTCTCGCAGCGGCCAGCCAGATGCATGTTGGGAAACCCTCAAGCAAGACTTCTGCACAAGAGCTCCCTCCCCTCCAGCGGTTTCTAGCATTCAGAAGCCTTACTGCCGCTGAATGAGGAGAAAGTGAACAGAATGATTGTGAATGGTTCGATACATACCGTATTTTTCGCCCTATAGGACGCACTTTTTCCCCTCCAAAAATGAAGGGGAAATGTGTGTGCGTCCTATGGGGCGAATGCAGGCTTTCGCTGAAGCCTGGAGAGCGAGAGGGGTCGGTGCGCACCGACCCCTCTCGCTCTCCAGGCTTCAGGAAGCTACTTGCAAGCCTTGCAAGCCCGGCGAGATGTCCCGCGGGCTCGCAAGGCTTGTGGGCAACAGCCTGCAGCCCCGCAAGCTCAGGGGATAGGGGGGGTGGAGCGCCCGCCACCCCGCTATTCCCCGACCTGATCTGGAGGCTGGCGGGGGGGAGAAGCAAGCTTGCTTCTACCCCCCGCCAGCCCCACAAGCTCGGGGGATAGGGGGGTGGCGGAGCGCCGCCATCCCGCTATTCCCCGACCTGATCTGGAGGCTGGGTGCGTCCTATAGGGCGAAAAATACGGTATTCTGCTCCAGCAGACTTTCCCAGCTGGGTGAATAGCTGGTCCATTAGGCTGAAGGGGGTGCTACCCCATCAAACTGTGCCCTCGGCAAGCCACCTTCTGACTTCAAACCAGTCCAGGGGGCGGTTTTGCCTATCAGCCTCCTCCTGCATCTCTTCAGCACTGCCCAGACTCTGTACGGAAGAGGATGGGGCAAAACTAGTATGCATTTGCTCTGCCTTCCTTTGGCTCTGGCGCCCCCTACTGCTGGACTCCCCGCCTTCTGCCCAGTGGGCATGAGCCTCCTATGGGTGCCCGCTTCATATTATTTTTAAACACATATTCTGTAAATAATTTTTTTTAAAAAAGCCATATGTGGAATGTGATCAATAAAATATCAGTAATAATAACAAAGTGGAAGCTTTGAAGTTGTCCTGTGTGACAGGCTAGCCTGCCCAGAAGGGACTTGGGGACGGCTAAGGAGGGACCCACATCCCTGTCTCTCTCCCATGCCAGTTGCTCTGTGTAAACCAGCACTGATGGTCGTTCCGCTTCCATTGACAGGTTCAAGCAGTGCCTGTTGGATCAAAACGACACCATCTCCAACCTCGTGGGCATCAGCTTCTTCAACCTACTGGAGATTCCCTGCTTTGTCCTGGAGAACTCTGAGCAATGCCTGGAATGGCATTGGTGGGGAGGGTGAGTGTTTGGCTCTCTCTGGTCTTCCCTGACTATAGGGGGCTTGCTTTCCCTCTAGGTGGTGCTCATCTTATTTTACCCTGTGCACTGAACAATTATATATATCTATAACTTTATATTTATATCCTTTTTACTATCATCTATCTATCTATCTATCTATCTATCTATCTATCTATCTATCTATCTATCTATCTATCATCTATCATCATCTGTCTATTTACAGTGGTACCTTGGTTCTCAAACGCAATCTGTCCCGGAAGTCCATTCCAAAACCAAAGCGTTCGAAAACCAAGGCGCGCTTTCCCATGGAAAGTAATGCAAAATGAATTAATCCGTTCCAGACTTTTTAAAACAACCCATAAAACAGCAATTTAACATGGATTTTACTGTCTAACGAGACCACTGATACATAAAATGAAAGCAATAATCAATGTACTATACTATAATATTTTATTTTTTTCTTACCTGCACTGATGATAGTCATCATTTGGATGGGGAGCTTTTATCCACGCAGTCACACAATCAGTAGCTGAACTGGGTTCCACACAGTCACAAAACCAATTAACCAAAAAAGCCTCAAAAACAAAAACGCCAAATAGCAAAAACAAAAGCACCAAACTTAATCCGTTCTGGAAGTCCGTTTGACTTCCAAAATGTTCGAAAACCAAGGTGCAGCTTCTGATTGGTGCAGGTGCCCTGGAAACAATAGCCGACAGCCACATCATGCGTTCGAGAACAGGAACAATTTCTTTTGGGTTTTTGGCGTTTGAGAACCAAGGCGTTTGAGAACCAAGGTGCCACTGTATCTAGTTTTTCAGATTAAAATTTCACAGTCACATATCCAACATAAAAAAAAGATTCCAAGGAATCTCTTGGACTTCCCTCCTCCCCTTTGTGGGTCCTATTGTTAATCATTTCCTCCTGCATCTTTTATGAAAATCCAAATCTTTTCCCTCCAAAAAATGGTCCAAAATTCACCATTAAACTACAAGTGATATTTTCAGTCCTAGTAACAATTTTGACTCTTTACAATGGTCTTTAAGATAAGTTATAAATTTCCCCCATTCCTTAATAATGCAATTTGGTCTTCCTGATTTCTGATTCTTCCGGTCATTTTAGCCATTTCGGCATAATCCATCAACATGATCTGCCATTCTTCTCTGGTAGGGATGCTACCTTCATTTTAGCTTTCAATAACGAATATATTTTCAAAAATGCCTGAAGCAGTATATTATTTAAAAGGCTTGTTGCTGGCTTGGATTCACACGCATCATTGGTGTCAGAAGTGGGATTAAATGTCAAGACATCACTCCTTGTCTTAACTCCTCCTCCTCCACCTTGCCTTTCCAGGTGCAAGGAGTATGGCCTAAAGCCATTGGCTCGCTTGGTGGAGCAGAGCCAGTACCATGCCGCCTTGCCATACGTCGAGAGCTCCAGCCCTGCCACGCCTCCACCCCCACCCAGAAGGCATTGGGGCAGGGGCAGGAAGCACGGCTGGAAGAAGAACCGGAAACACCGGAAACATCCAGAACAGGATGCCTCAGAAAGCCTGCGCCCGCACCCGGATCACCCAGACGCCTCGGGTTCTGTGACTCTGCCAATCCTTACCTCCAAGCCAGATGGGATTCCACACTTCCCAGTACGCACCAGTCCGGGAGCAGTCTCCGTGCACAAGGAGAGAGTGCCTTTGCCACCCACCCTCAGGACTAAGTCAAAACCAGACTTGTTCAGGTCAGGAGGCGTTCACACGATGGCACATTCAGATGTGCAGCAAACTGGTGCGATCGCCACAAGGCTACCCAACGAGGCAGGGCAGGGAGCAGTGTCTTCGTCTAACGCCAGCAAACACAACCGCACTCGTAAACTGGGTAAACTAGGTGAGTAAATGGCTGGGGGGGGGTTGTGTCTGTGCTTTCTGGCGCGGGGTGGTTTTTTTTTAAAAAAAATATTTTTTAATTGCTTTTTTTCCTAGATAAAGATATACAGTCAATTATACAAAGAAACATCAACAATCTGGCGCGGGGTGGTTTTTAGGAGGTTCCCTAATGTAGAAGTACTTGGGAATGGGGTGGGGAGCAAGAGAGCAGATCACGAGAGAGATATAGTTCGTCCCCCACCCGACTGTGCTAGAATATGAATGGTCTTCTATTCCCCGCCCCCCTAATTTTTATTAAATTTTCTCTCTTACATTTTGGAGCATCCATTTAAATAACCTTAAAATATCAATGGGTTCCTTTCTTCTCTTTCCATGGTTCATTTTGCATAACATAAATCCTTGCATAATTTATATAAACCAAACCATTCTGTATTCCGTTATTACATCTGTCAAAAGTTATTTACACTGTTGAATTTAACCTCAATGCTGCAAGAGATTTAGATGTCTTCTAAAGGATGTATAGATACTTGTCTCCTTGGCTTGCATAACTCCATACCCTCCAGTATTTCTCGATGAAAATAGGGACATCCTAAGGAAATGCGAGACATTCCGGGATCAAATCAGAAACCAGGACATCTTCTGTAAATCTGGGACTGTCCCTGGAAAATAAGGGACACTTGGAGGGTCTGCAGGGGCTTGACTACTACCTTTGGGATTGTGGGCTCCTCCTGGTTTTAACTGCTTCCCGCTTTCCTCACCAGCCCGGTCGCGGAGCTGCAGCTGTTACCGACGCCTGGACCAGTGCCCGTACAGGATCGGGCCCAACGAGGTCAAATACCAGCTCCACAATGTGGACTCCCGCACCCTCTTCCACTGCAACTGCACCCGCAGGTAAGTGCAGGTGTTTTCCTCCCCCCACCCCATCCAAATTGCACCATCCCTGGGGCCGAGCAGCTGAACTGATGGGGAGGAAACCGCTGGGAAGGAGGCTCCATAGCCTGTAGACTTGGAGGAGGCGGGGTCTTGTGGGCCACACCCATTTCAACCCACTACTTGGGACGTTTTCAACTGATGGTAGTCCAACCTTGGAAGACTTCCAGCGAGGGAGACTGTATCAGGTGGCAGAGGAACCAAACCCCATGACAGGTTGCCAGGAACGAATAAGACCAGTGCCGGATTTACATATAAGCTAAATAAGCTATAGCTTAGGGCCCCACTCTCTTGGGGAGCCCCCCAAAAATTAAAGGAAAAAAACCCTGGATGTACATTTCCAAAATAGAAGATAAAAAACAAATCAAATAAAACCTACATGCAGCAACAGTGTTCTGTGTTGTGTAGGCTCCTGTGATGTAAATAATGGGTCCCGCCTGCTAGCCTGCTCCCTAAAAATGTCACTGGTTTGCTCATTTCTATATATAATAATTATTTCACTATTAATATACTTCTTAATTGTATTTCAGTTCAACAGTTACTTTGATAAAATTTTGTTATGTGCAAATGGCTTTAGATACCTATTAGGTCCATAAATTACCATATAGCATATATTCAACACAAAAAATAGAGACAATTTGTTGTTGACAAAGGACAGCTGGACATATAAAGGGCCCCATTACCTTCAGTAGCTTAGGGCCTCATCAAACCTAATCCTGGCCTTGGATAAGACAAGGAAAAGTCCTTACCATCTGATTTTTTATTCGGTATTAACAGAGAGAGGCTTGGGAATGCAGCCTCTTGGAATACAGTGGTACCTCAGGTTACAGACACTTCAGGTTGCAGACTCCGCTAACCCAGAAATAGTACCTCGGGTTAAGAACTTTGCTTCAGGATGAGAACAGAAATTGTGTGGTGGCGGCGCAGTGGCAGCAGGAGGCCCCATTAGCTAAAGTGGTACCTCAGGTTAAGAACAGTTTCAGGTTAAGAACGGACCTCCAGAACGAATTAAGTTCTTAACCTGAGGTACCACTGTAATGGCGTTGTCCTGAGTGACTCTCCACCCCCTTCTCTCCCACTTCCCCATTCGTCATCTCTTCTATGGGTGGCATTGAGAGCCCTTTGCTTCTGAGCTGTTTGCTCTCCTACTTTCAAGGCTCGCCAGGTTCTGGGAGAGGGGGCTCGTCAATGCTTTCTAAAGCAGTGTTTCCCAAACGTTTTTGGGCAACGGCACACCTGTTTACCGGAAAAAAATCTCGCGGCACACCACCATTAAAGCCCCGCCCCGTGACGTCAGCGCGCAGCGTCATGCCGGGAGGGACGCACAAAAGTGAACGTTTTTTCCCTTCCCCTTGCCGGGGTGGGAGGAGGCAGCAGAGCGAGGGACTGAGGGACGGCGGCAGCTGAGGCGGCGGCGGCTGTTGTGGTGGTGGCGGCGATAGCGGGCGGAGGAGGAGCCGTCGCCGGGAGTTGCTGCTGCTGCTGTTGCTGCTGCTGCCCGGACATGCCGGCCTCCTCCTCCTCCGCTGTCTCGCGCTCCCTTTTGCGCGCGCTGCCCCGCCGCTCGGCACCACCACCGCGGAGCCGCCCCCGGCTCGACGCGGATCCTCGCCGCCGCCGCCTCTCGCCGCCCGACTCGCCCGCCTCCCTCCCACGACACACCAGCCGGTGTCTCACGGCACACTAGTGTGCCGCGGAACACCGGTTGGGAAACACTGTTCTAAAGACACTGAGTCCATCAACTGTCTCCCTTCTGGTGCTTCTTCTTCTTCCTCCTCCTCTCCCATTATTTCCCAGCTTTCCCCTTTGTCTTCCTCTGAGCTGGGACCTCCCTCAAAGCCCTGTTGTAATTCTGAACTGTCTTCATCTTCTCTGGAAGGGTCAGGCTGGGCAGGAGGTCTCCACCATTCCTCTTCTACCCAGTCCCTGACGCAGGTGCTCTGCCACTAAGCTGAAGTCCTTCCCCTGAAAATAAAGTAGATGGTTCTGAAAAGGAAGAGCTAGATTAAACAGGAAGCTGCCCTATTCCAAGCCAGACCATTGGTCCAGCTAGTTCTGTATTGTCTACACCAGCGGTTCTCAACCTGTGGGTCCCCAGATGTTGTTGGACTACAACTCCCATCATCCCTGAGCTCTGGCCTTGCTAGCTAGGGGTGATGGGAGTTGTAGTTCTACAACATCTGGGGACCCACAGGTTGAGAAAGGCTGGTCTACACTGACCAGCAGCTCTCCAGGGTTTCAGGCAGACATACCTGGAGACGCTGGCCCTTGAACCCGGGACAGCCTGCATGCAAGGAAGGCAGACTGCCACGGGGCTAAATCCTTTCCCTCAGCTTCCTGACTGGAGGGGTGGTGTGGGCTGGACGTCTCTGGCTTCTAAGCCTCTTTCTCCTTGCAGGCTGGCCCGGTTCCTCCGGAGGACGAAGGGTCCCAACGAGGTGGAAGAGGAGGTTCTCTCTGGCTACGTCTCCTCCTCGTGTTTCATCCTGCAGAGGCCTCCAGGTTGCATGGAAGGAGAGGGCAAGCAATCCAAGTGAGTGGCCTGTTCATTGGTTGGGTAAAAGGTGGGCTTGGGCTTCTGGAAGGGAGGCTGAGGCGGGGCCAACACGAGGCACATTGTTGCCCTAAGAGGCTACAGCAGCTAAATGGGATGGGTGTCCCTGACCAGCCCTTATGGTTGTACAGTCGTACCTTGGAAGTCGGAACGGAATCCATTCCAGAAGCCCGTTCGACTTCCAAAACGTTCAGAAACCAAGGCGCGGCTTCCGACTGGCTGTAGGTTTGCAGTGTTTGGGTTCCAAGTTGTTTGAGTACCAAGGCGTTTGAGAACCAAGGTAGTCGTTGATGTACCGTATTTTTTGCTCCATAAGACGCACCTAGTTTTTCGAAGAGGAAAACAAGAAAAAATATATTCTGAATCCCAGAAAGCAGGACAGCCAGCGGGATTGCAGCGCTGCGATCCCGCTGGCTGTTCTGGCTTCAGCGAAAGCAACGTGAAGCCTCCGGAGCACAGTGGGAGCTCCCACTGTGCTCCAGAGGCTTCAGGCAGCTATCCCTGAAGCCAAGAGAGCAAGAGGGGTCGGTGCACACTGACCCCTCTTGCTCTCCTGGCTTCACGTTGCTTTCACTGAAGCCATGGAGCCTGCATTCGCTCCATAAGACGCACACACATTTCCCCCTTTTAGGAGGGGAAAAGTGTGTCTTATAGGGCGAAAAATACAGTAATTGAGGAAATTATGACTTTGCTGAACGGCCGAGCAAGAATCTGTGTGGCAGAGGTGAGATTCAAACCAGGGTCCTTCCCATTCCTAGCGGTGGACCCGTTATTGAGCATTTTTATCCAAAGCCCTTGGCAAAAAACCCCCCAATAGAATAGAATTCCCCACCGGCAGGGAAGGCTAACCTGTTCCTATTCCTTTGCCCTCTTGCAGTTGCATTGATGTGGGCAGAGCCGTCCTGGCCCCGGCACGGCACCTCACCAATCGGCTGGCACGGACGCACAGGGGCTCCCACCTCAAGGTGAAGCGGCAGGAGTGGGCACCCCCTAACCAGCCTCTCCGACTGTTCGATAAATGCATGCAGCTGCTGTGAAGGCGCCCACCAGACCCAGCTCCGTTGAGCCGCAGGCAGTCTTTTTCCTTTGGACACTGATGGGGTGGGGGGTTGCAGCCAAGCTCGGCCCCCATGAAGTGGACTGCCCTGGCTTGACCATGGGGCTGCCTCTACTTCCGCTAATGTCACTGGGAATATGATGCCCCCCAGCTGTGCTGAGCGCAGCAGGGGAAAGGGCTTCCCTCTGGAGTCTGAGAAATCAGTGCTTACCAGTTCTCACCGTCAGCACAACTTTGTGCAGAAGTGGCCAAGAAATGGCCCCGGGGGGGGGTGGCATAAAAGGGCTCTTTGCGGAGGGTGGGTTTGTCTTGACCTGAGAACAGAGTGCTTATCTTCAGCAAACAAATCGGTTCCAACCCCTTTGAGGACCCACGGGGTGGGGGGGGGGAAACACTGGATTACGTGGCATGGAATGGAAGTGGGAGGGGAGAGGACCTCTGGTTCCCCCCGCCAAGGAGAAATGAGCCCCTCCTGCTCCTTAATGCTCTTCCTGCTCCTTTTCCCTTAATGGTGTATTTATTAAGAGAGCTCTTGCGGTGTGTTTTGTAGGATGTTGTCGGCTCGCAGCTGGACGTACCCCAAACTCCGCACCCTTGCTTATAATTTATTGGGAGGGGGATGGTTCTTGCTGCAGCTACTGTAAATAGTGTACTAATGAATAAAAGTGCTTTTTCTGTATGCCTGGGTTCTGCTTAGCACAAGGAAAGATGCCCGAACGCTGAGGGGGAGAGGTGTGAACACAAATCCCATCCCACGTTGGCGGGGTTCTTTGCCACTGCCAGGGGGAGAGAGACACCAATGCGGTCATCCGTAAGTTGGTTTGTAGATGATTTTTATTATTATTATTGGAAAGGAGGCGGAAGGGAAAAGTGAGGTAGGACAGATTGCATCAACTCTGAACTCGTCCCAGCGAAGGTCATGGATCTGTCTCGGGGGAGGCCAGCCCCCCCACCCTCCCCTTCCCCCAACCCCCCCAGGCAGCTCTCGTCATTTCTGGTTCCAAGGCACCTTGGTCACGTTGCCCCGACAACCTAGCCACACATACTGCCCCCTCGCGCACACACACACCCGTTCCGTTTTCGGCTTCCTGGGTCAGAGTTCTCTCCCCCCCCCCCCGCCTCATAAGGCAATGGAACTCAAACTCTCCCCACTGTACTTCCACGATCTCAACTGGGTTGCATCTACCTCCTTTCCTCCAGCAAGAACTTTCTGCAATTTGCAGTTCTCCCCCAGTTCCTCCGGGGGCCACCTGAAACACCAGCTTCCTCCTTCCTACCTGGGGCCCACACCTGTCTCCAAGAACTCTGATTTCCCATCCCCATCATATTGCACGTTTCGTATTTCGCCTCTTATGGTCTCAGCAGCTTCCTGCAAGGAGGCTGGGCCTGGTCTTGCAGCAGCCATTGAGTCCAGCCAAGCAGAGCTTTTGCAACCGATAGGAAAAGTGTGTCTTCATCCCGTACCCAGCCAAGCTTCTGGCATGCGCTCCTCTTTCTGCAGCTGCCCATTCCTCTATACTGCTCAATTGTCCTCCCATCAGATTGCAAGTAGCAGGCTTTCCTCTTCTTCCTCCACCATCGTGCCTCAGGACAAGAACAGAGATGGCGCTAGGAGAGGCGGGTGGAGCTCCATCTCGACACCAAACTGGATGTTCAATGGGGAAGGGAGTTCTCATCAAAGGATGGGTGTCCCCCCCCTCAACAAGGAGTGGGGAGTTTCTATGGCTGAAACGGCCGAGGGGGCTGAGGGCTTTTTGCTTGCGTTGTTCAGCCCCCTACACAAAGGGAGGGAGGAAGTTGATTGTCAAGCATACTCGAGTCGGGAGACAGGGCCTGACAAGTGGCAGCCCCCTTCCCCGGGTCTTCGTGTCACACACCGGGAGAGAGAAAGACACACACGGAGCAGAAAACTGGCAGGTAAAGGACACAGAGAGATAACACTGCAAGCTCACTACACGGGATGGTTGGATAGTGGGCTCATGGCGGCCGGCTGCGTGCCCCTCAGTGTCCCGCCTCACGGCTGTGGTGGTTTGGACCCTGGTGGTCTGGGGATAACCCCTCCTTTGGGGAGGTGCTGAAGAGGTTGGCCAGGGCCACAGTCGGACTGGTGGGGCTCATCCTGCGGGGAGGCAGGCCCTGGTCTGCGGCACTCTCTCGCCGGGGGCCCATGACTTGATCGATGGTTTCCAGGCGCACGGCTGGCAGCAGCCCCAGGTTGCGGGGGTCTGTGCGGGCCAGGGGGTTCTCGTCAAAGCGCCAGGGGCTCTGGAGGCGAGGCCCAGCGAGGCCCTCTGCATTCTGGGCAGGCTCTCGTGACTTGGAGCGTTGGCGGGGGCTGTCCTTGGAGAACTGGATGCTGGGGATGTCGCTCTTGAGGATGCTGCTGCCCCGGCGGCCCTGGGGTGAGGGGCTGCGGCTGGCCGCGTGGTCCCGGCTCGACGAGCGCAGGATGAGTCCATGGAACTTGGCCAAACTGGGGCTGCGGCTGCGGTGACCCTTCATCTTCCCGGGGCTGGGGCTGCGGGATTTGGGGCCCAGCAGGACCAGGGTGCTGTCGTCCTCCTCTTCTGAGGTGCTGCTGGAGCTGTCGGTGGGGCTGGTGGCTTGCTCCAAGGTAGGCAGTGAAATCTGTGTGCAGGGAAACGGAGAGAGGAGAGTCAATATTGACTTGGGAAGGCCGGGCCCAGCTGCTCCCCACTACCTGATAAATTTTGGGCTGGGCAGGTTGAGAGGAGGGGTAGGGGGGAAATTTCAAGTCTATCTAATTTGCACCTAACGAAGCAAGAAGCAAATCAAAACACAGCCAACCTTCACAATCTGCTCTTCTCCAGATTTTGCAATGTAAGGTGTACAGAAAAAAGGCATTTGATAGTGTAAAGTGTGCATAGAAAAATGCATTATGAAATTTGCAAAATGAAGCGAGCCATCTCAAAGTTTTTAAGCTTGGTTTACTAAACACCAGTGAAAGCACACATACTGAATTAGGTCACTCCACAGGGCAATAAATGCAAATTACCCTGTGCAAGTTATCCCAAGAAGTTTCCAGTTCATAACTTCCTGGAACATAGGAAACCTGCCTCAAAGCAAGTCAGACCCCGGGCCCAGTCAGCTCTGCACAGCAGCCAATTCCTAGGGGCCGAGGTCCCTTCAGCTTCCCCACCCCCCAAATAAAATATTTCAACTGCCAGACCCGTTTCTCAAGTTGATGAGCATTGCTATTCAAATAGGGGGGGCACGTCTTGTTATTGATTATAAGGCGTAAAAGGTGGTGCTGTGGTCTAAACCACTGAGTCTCTTGGGCTTGCCATTCAGAAGGTTGGGGGTTCAAATCCCCGTGACGGGGTGAGCTCCCGCTGCTCTGTCCCAGCTCCTGCCAACCTAGCAGTTCGAAAGCACGCCAGTGCAAGTAGATAAATAGATACCGCGGTGGTGGGAAAGTAAACAGTGTTTCCATGCACTCATGGTGTCCCGTTGCACCAGAAGCGGTTTAGTTATGCTGGCCACATGACCCAGAAAGCTGTCTGTGGACAAACGCCAGGTCCCTCGGCCTAAAAACGAGA
This sequence comes from Podarcis vaucheri, assembly GCF_965113315.1. Taxonomy (NCBI): domain Eukaryota; kingdom Metazoa; phylum Chordata; class Lepidosauria; order Squamata; family Lacertidae; genus Podarcis; species Podarcis vaucheri. Next base: position 25,270,196 of record NC_138754.1, on the reverse strand, counting down.
TGAGCACCGCAACTTCATAGTCGCCTTTGACTGGATGTAACCATCCAGGGGTCCTTTACCTTTATATGGGGGAGGGAGGTTACCTGAGCCCACCAATATTTTATTCAAGTAGGCACCCCTGCAGCTTGGTATTGTCCACAATGACTCACAGTCGCTCTCCAGGATTTCAGACAGGGGTCTCTCCCAGTCCTACCTGGAGATGTCAGGGATCGAACCTGTGACCTTCTGCATTCAAAGCAGATGTTCTACCTACTGAGCTAGACCACTTTTCCCCCAACTCGCATTGCTGCTTAATGTCAACTAAGCATCCCTCTTGCACATCTGTCTATGTGCTTACCTGGAAGGGCTCTGTCACACCCACCAAACAGCTATAGCTGTTGCTGTAGTAACCCAGGATATAGTCGCCCTTCCCTTTGGGTAGAGACTCCTCTGGAAACAGTAACTAAATATTTGGGAAGAGAAAACAGGGAGCAGCTCTAAGGGTGGTCAAGAGCAGCAAAATTCCAACCTAAACAGCAGAGAGCCAGTGGTGGTAGTGTCTAATGCAATAATAAATATACACTTTGCATGTGCCATACAAACTTGAAATCACAGTTTACAAAACTTGGGTCTCCAGATTTTTATTTTTATTTTACTACAACTCCCATCATCCCTAGCTAGCAGGACCAGTGGTCAGGATGATGGGAATTGTGGTCCAAAAAGAAGCTGGAGACCTAAGTTTCGGAAACCCTGCTCTAAATGATAACATGGATATCAGTAAGAATATCATACAGTGGTACCTTGGTTCTCAAACGGCAAAAACCCAGAAGTGTGTGTTCCGGTTTTCAAACGATTTTCGGAAGCCGAACGTCCAATGCGACTGTCAGCTATTGTTTCTGGAGCGCTTGCACCAATCAGAAGCTGTGCCTTGGTTTTTGAACATTTCGGAGGTCAAACCGACTTCCTGAACCGATTAAGTTTGGTGCTTTTGTTTTTGCTATTTATTTTGCGTTTTTGTTTCTGAGGCTTTTTCGGTTTATTTGTTTTTGTGACTGTGTGGAACCCAGTTCAGCTACTGAGTGATTGTGTGACTGCGGAAATGGATAAAAGCCCCCCATCCAAACAATGACTATCATCAGTGCAGGTAAGAAAAAAAGTAATTTTTTATCCTCTACAACACTGTCTTATTTATTTTATAGTACACAGTGCATTGATTATTGCTTTCATTTTATGGATCAATTATAGTAAAATTGATGTTAAATTGCTGTTTTAGAGGTTGTTTTTAAAAGTCTGGAACATATTCATCCATTTTGCATTACTTTCTATGGGAAAGAGCACCTTGGTTTTGGAACGCTTTGGTTTTGGAATGGAATTCTGGAACGGATTAAGTTTGAGAACCAAGGTACCACTATAATCCAACATATCCTATTATACAGCACTTTAAATACATACTCCTGTGATATAATAATGCAAAATTGTTTACTGTTACCCCCCCAAAAAAAAATAATATTCCCATACCTGGTAAACATTGCTTTCGGCATCTTCCTGCTTTGCCCAGACATAGGTGACATAGTCCTTCAAGTGTCGGAAGCCCACCTGGGAGAGGGGAGAGAGGGAGGGGTCCAGAAAAACATCACCAGGGCTTTTCCCCAGCGGGGTTGTGCATCCTCTCCCCCACCAAAAGAAACCCCTGACAGCCCTCCTATTATTGTGCTTTCCACCACAGGATCACTCTGCAGGCTAGAGTATGGTGCTGATAAGGCCAAGGTTGCAGGTTTGATCCCCGTATGGGGCAGCCGCATATTCCTTCATTGCAGGGGGTTGGACTAGATGATCCTTAGCGGTCCCTTCTGACTCTACGATTCTAGGATTACGATACTACTATAAAGGGTCTGGGAGTGTCAGCTCTTGAAATAAATAAAAATTGACTTTAATTTGGAACCTGTAATATATACAGTGCTTTCCTTCTAAAAAGAATGTTTAAGGGTAATCTCATTTTGACTCAAGAAAATCACCACTTTACAATTCAAATCGGGGAATATAATTACAGTAAATGGACAAAAGTACAAAGATTCACGAAATGTTTCGGGGTATGCATACCCCTGCGTCCCTCCAGGAAAAAAGCACACACACACAGTGGTACCACGGGTTACAAACGCTTCAGGTTACAGACTCCGCTAACCCAGAAATAGTACCTCAGGTTAAGAACTTTGCTTCAGGATGAGAACAGAAATTGTGCAGCAGCGGCACGACGACAGCAGGAGGCTCCATTAGCTAAAGTGGTGCTTCAGGTTAAGAACAGTTTCAGGTTAAGAACGGACCTCTGGAACGAATTAAGTTCTTAACCCGAGGTACCACTGTACACGCACACAAACATTTTATTTTACTTTATTTCATTTGTATATGTATATGTATATGTATATGTATATGTATATGTATATGTATATGTGTATATGTATACACATACACATATACATAGTAAAGGTAAAGGGACCCCTGACCATTAGGTCCGGTCGTGACCGACTCTGGGGTTGCGGCACTCATCTCGCTTTATTGGCTGAGGGAGCCGGCGTACAGCTTTAGGGTCATGTGGCCAGCATGACTAAGCCGCTTCTGGCGAACGAGAGCAGCGCATGCAAACGCCATTTACCTTCCTGCTGGAGAGGTACCTATTTATCTACTTGCACTTTGACGGGCTTTTGAACTTCTAGGTTGGAAGGAGCTAGGACCAGACAACGGGAGCTCACCCCATTGCGGGGATTCAAACCACCAACCTTCTGATCGGCAAGTCCTAGGCTCTGTGGTTTAACCCACAGCGCCACCCACGTCCATATGCAAATGAAATAAAGTAAAATAAAATGAACCTGCTTAGCCAGAGGGTTTTGGGAAGGGACATAGCTTAGTAGCAGAGCACATGCTTGGCATGTAGAAGGTATCTGCTTCAAACTCCAGCATCTCCAGGTAGGCCTGGGAAAGACCCCTGGCCTGACTCCCTGGTGGGGACAATACCGATCTAGTTAGACCAGGGGTCTGATTTGTCAGAAGCAATGACCCTTGGCTAGGTGACCTAAAGATCTGACGCTGTAAAAAATGGCTTTCCTGTGCACACCAAAACCTTTGGGTTCCTGCAAGGATTTTGGCAGCCTTCATTTGTGCTGTTTCTGAACCTCCCACAGCACAGAGCAAGCATCGCTGCTGATCATCGTTGTCATGTGGCTGTTTGTTGCTCCCTCCACCTTTGCAGCATGAATAATTTCAATCAGATGCCTTGGAGGTCTGGCCCTGAGAATCATCACTTTCTGGAAATCATCCTGAAATTGTTTTAATCCTAGCTTTTCCCCCCAGAGAGGTGGCGGAACAGAGCAGAGCGGAAAATGATCTTGGGAGAGCCTGTGCAGACCAGGTGGCCCAAAGTAATTTGCTTTATCTTAGCTACCTGCAGTAGTGGGAATAATAACGCAGTCCTACCCAATAGGGCTTTTATAAGAATGGTAGCAGGATTATGCTTGGAACACTTAAAAACATTGCATTTGTAATAATTGCGGTTCATCCAGGCCGCCTTTCGCAGTCAGGGATTGTAAAATATTTATCGGCTTCCTGACACTTTCAGTGGAAAGAAACTAAATGAGAAACTAAAAGAGCTTCATTAATTGCTAAAACCACACCAAAAATAGTAATGGATTTTGGTGTTATTAGATTGGGTTGTCAAAGATAAAACACAGGAGACAGAACTGTCAGGTTAAATATAATATCATCTGGCCGCCTTTCTGAAATGTATGTGCAGAATACAAAGATTGGAGGTTTTCCCACCCCACCCTTGAATTTCTTAACATCCCTTCCTGATGTCCTCTGAAAAGCACTGAGAGATAGATTAGCCCATGCACACACAAAAAGTTGTTTTCTTTTATTCTCATTCTTCGTTTCGTCTTAACAGTGATGGCAGAAAAAAGGAAACGGAATTGGGATATTGCATGCAGGGAAGGTGAGCTTTGCAAGAGGTCAGCTGCTGCGGGAGGGGGGGAGATAAGCTGTGCAAAATCTCACGGTGCGCATCACAGCCCATTCCCCTGTGTGCAGAAGCAGGCACACTCAAAGCTTCTTTTATTTGATGCGCTCTGCCCTCGTGTCGCCGCAGCCCTCGGTCAGGTGTTACTGGAAAACCACTGTGTGCGGCAACTGCCTCTTACCCGGTAAAGGGCGACCCAGTCCCAGGAGCTGCGGTGATAGCTAGAAGACACCTTGTACCAGGTGACAGCTTGTTCCGGTTTCGTCCACTCATCAGCTACCTGAAGCTCCACCAGCGGCACGTCAGCCCTGGAAGCAAACTGCCAGAGAGAGAGAGAGCGAAAGGGGAACAGGTGGTTTATATGAAGATTACCCGCGCTGGATCCCACAGCTAATTCTCCCCTGGTCTCCTCGCTGGCCCAAATTGGCGCACAGCCAGGACAGCCTAGAGATTCCCGGCTGCGTCACTTTCCACCAGGGCTCCAGACTCACCTTCACAGCAAAGCCAGACTGGATTGCTTAACTAAAGAGATTCAAATGAATCCGCAAACTAACCTCCTGCTTTATTGAGGGGAATTTGCTCTGCTACATGACTCACTAGCGTGAGTGAAGGAAGGATAATATTTAATCACTATATCCTTTCCCACTGTCCTTAACATTCCCACACTGGAGTCGTAAATGACTATCAGCTGGTATCAGGAGTTCATCGGTTTTGTGGGGTTAAACTAAATACAGGCAACCCCTGATTTGCACGGGGGTTGTGTTACAGGTCATCACACATGACTGTGTAGCACATGTAAGCCTGTCATCATGCCCGTTACACCCTCGTCCAGGTTCGAACAGGGTATGTGCATGCACAGCTGAGCCTGCCTTGAATGTGTGCAGAATGGTCATTGCTTGTAATTTCGATTGGATTTTGAATAAATGTACATTTCCCACTGTTTCTAATTTTATTATTATCTTCCTTAGTGGGTCGTGCAAACCACTATAACGATTAATGCTTTGCATAGGGCAGGGTAGGGGGCACTGGGGATGGAACCAAGGGGGCAGCAGAGGCCCCCAAAGTTTGAAAACCACAGGTTTAGGAGAAGAATTCAATAGACAGAACAGAATTTTCTGTCCCAGTTACTGGTTGAAGAGAGGCCTTGATCTTCCCCACTCACAACAGCACAGACCTGACTTGGCACACAGCCAGGACAGCCCAGAGATTCCCGGCTGCGTCACTTTCCACCAGGGCTCCAGACTCACCTTCACAGCAAAGATGGAGACCACCGGCTTGTGGTCACTGACGGTGTACTCCATGTGGCTGCAATAGCAAAGCTGGTTCACAGACAGGAGGCCGCAGATGGATCTCCCGGGATGCGTTGGTGCGCCAGAGCCTTTGATCTTCCACAGGATCCGGTCGGTCCAAGCCGGCTTCCTTTTCTTGGCGCTGTGAGGCACACGAGAGAGCAGAATGAGCGGGCGCTAAAGGAAGTGCCAGAGGGCACAGCGGTTCTCCCCTATCCCTCCACTTAGGATAAGAATGCCCCGTCCAGTCAAGCCAGACATGCCCCATTACCTGGTGTCATACATGTCGGTGCCCACGTCAAACTTGAAGGTTGGGGGGAAGTTGAGGGGTCCCTCTTGGAAGCCTTTCAAGATAGGCCAGGTGTTCTTAGCGATGTTCAGCTGCATAGAACAAGAGCCGAGGCAAAGAGAGAGAAAGGCTGAGAGCACCTGAAGGAGCGTCTCCAACCCATTGTTCTGCCCGGACACTGAGGTCCAGTGCCGAGGGCCTTCTGGCGGTTCCCTCACTGCGAGAAGCCAAGTTACTGGGAACCAGGCAGAGGGCCTTCTCGGTAGTGGCACCCACTCTGTGGAACGCCTTCCCACCAGATGTCAAAGAGAAGAACAACTACCAGATTTTTAGAAGACATCTGAAGGCAGCCCTCTTTGAAAAGGTAAAGGACCCCTGACCATTAGGTCCAGTCGTGACCGATTCTGGGGTTGCGGTGCTCATCTTGCTTTATTGGCCGAGGGAGCCGGCGTACAACTTCCAGGTCATGTGGCCAGCATGACTAAGCCACTTCTAGCAAACCAGAGCAGCGCTCAGAAACGCCACTTACCTTCCCGCCTGAGTGGTACCTATTTATCTACTTGCACTTTGATGTGCTTTCGAACTGCTAGGTTGGCAGGAGCAGGGACCGAGCAACAGGAGCTCACCCCGTCACAGGGATTCGAACTGCCGACCTTCTGATCGGCAAGTCCTGGGCTCTGTGGTTTAACCCACAGCGCCACCCACGTCCCAGGGAGGAACCTACTGACACCTTATTACACACACAGAGAGAGAGAGAGAGAGCCCTCACCTGGTCCTTCTCCCAGAGCTGGTGGAGGATGTTGTTGTCAATGGCGTATTTCACAAAGCGGATGTCTAGGCTCTCAATGCGGAAGTTGAGGTCCCCAAACCAAAAGACGATGCTGGGGTTGGGGGGAGGGAAAGAAGACACAGGTGAGGCCGGGACCCTCGGCTGTTTGAGCCCACAGCACGGCCAAGTCAGAAGGGAAGGCAGAAAGTAAGACACATTCACAGAGGACGTCTAGCAGTGTGGCTGTTCACCTAACTGGAGAACCTCCATGTAAAAGAGCAGGGCCATCAGATGTTGGAGAGCAAGGCAGCCAGGGAAAAGCTGTTCCTTGGTTGTGCGAATTCCTTGCAGTATCTCAATGGCCTGCTTAACTACCGGATTTTTCGCTCTATAAGACACAATTTCCCCCTCTTAAAAAGTAAGGGGAAATGTGTGTGTGCGTCTTATGGAACGAATGCAGGCGGGAGGCTCTGCTCCGCGCGCTCTTTAAAGGGAGCGCGGCTCTTGGGGCAGCCTTCCTCCCAGCTATCCCAGAAGCCAGAACAGCAAGAGGCTATCCCAGAAGCCAGATCCCTCTTGCTGTTCTGGCTTCTGGGATTCAGATTTTTTTTTTTCTTGTTTTCCTCCTCCAAAAACTAGGTGTGTCTTATGGTCTGCTGCGTCTTATAGAGCGAAAAATACGGTATCTGTTTGTGCTTTTATTGTGTGTTTTCATATTGGGAACGGCCCTGAGATCTTTTGATGAAAGGCAGTACAGTGGTACCTCGGGTTAAGTACTTAATTCGTTCTGGAGGTCCGTACTTAACCTGAAACTGTTCTTAACCTGAAGCACCACTTTAGATAATGGGGCCTCCTGCTGCTGCCACGCTGCCGGAGCACAATTTCTGTTCTCATCCTGAAGCAAAGTTCTTAACCTGAAGCAATATTTCTGGGTTAGTGGAGTCTGTAACCTGAAGCGTATGTAAGCTGAAGCATATGTAACCCGAGGTACCAACTGTATATAAATCTAATAAATAAAATACTTCTTTTTTTAAAAAAACAACTAGCCATTTCTCTCTCACACACACGCAAACAAACAACTGGGACACGATCGAGGGGAGAAGGAGCCCTCCCTCCCAAGCAGCAGAGGAAGGAGGCTTTTGCAGGGAACAAACAGCGGTGGCTAAGCCGAGATTCTGAGCTGGGATGTAGGTCAACGCCAGCCGGAAGCCCTCCTGGCTGACTTCCAAACTGCTCCGCCACCAAATGGATCAGGTGGCCTGGACCATTGGCCTCAGCTTCGAGCGCCGCCTGGTTAGTCGAAGCCTCCCGATAAAGAGAGTCTCAGGCTTCAAGAGGGTCAGCTGTCACAGCAAGCCCTGCGTGTGCCACCCTGCCCACCTGGGCGGCCCACGAAGACACATTTCCACCAGCAGGAACCAGTCGGAATCAGATGGCAGAAGTGATGTGGGCAGATGGTGGGGGGGCAGGGAGACAGATTGCACTTAGCACTGATACCCTCCCATATTTTTTTCTTCTTTTTTTAAAAAAAAAAAGTGTCAGAAAGCAACCACTTTGAAGATGGAAATTCGCCTGTGAGTTCTGGGAATCTGGTTTGGGTTGGGCACGATTTCTGAGCAAATGCTTTCCGTCCATCGATTTCTCCCCACCCCCTGGATGTGTGAGAGAGACAGGGGGAGGGAGGGGAGGGAGTTAGCTTAGCCTGGAGAAGAGAAGAATGACGTGATCGCCTTCTTCAAATACCTAAAGGGCTGTTACAAGCTTGTTTTCTGCTGCTCCAGAGAGGAGGACTTGAATGAGAGCTGATCTACAGCGGAATGGACTCACTCAAAGTGATGGGTTCTACTTCACTGGAGACTTTTAAACAGAGGTTGGATGGCCATCTGTCATGGACTTTTAGCCACAATTCCTTCGTTGCAGGGGGTTGGTCTAGACCAGTGTTCCCCAACCTTGGGCCTCCAGCTGTTTTTGGACTACAACTCCCATCATCCCTCGCTAGCAAGACCAGTGGTCAAGGATGATGGGAATTGTAGTCCAAAAACAGCTGGAGGCCCAAGGCTGGGGAACACTGGTCTAGATGACCCACAGGGGTCCCTTCCAACTCTGCAATTTTAGCCTCCATACTCCCTCACAGCTCCTTCAACTGCCCCACCTCATCCCTACTCAGCTCCTCTGTGCCCCTCTATCCCTGCTTCATTGCAACCTCTGCCATTATGTAAAACCTCCATTTAAAAAACTGCCCTTCTGTTTTGTTCTCTTTCCCCCATCATGCAAATCCAAGAATGTGATGCAGTACCACAGATCCTCCAACGGGGGGACTGCGCGATGACAGCCTCACATTTTTATGTATATAGGAAGATATATATCACTTAGAATCTGGATTGCTGTTTTATTAACATTCAGATTAAATGGCCTATGTGTCATTGCTGTTTTATTTTTTTTATAATCATATTTATTAAAATTTCCAATAATAACAGAATAGAAAAGATAAAAAAGATAAAGAAAAGAAAGAAAAAGAGAGACTAGCTTAGACCCTTCTTTTCATAACCTTCTTTCTGGGACTTCCTCCTTCCCCTCCCGACTGTATTCCCCTTTCCCTAAGTTGGTTCCACAAGTTCTCATCCCCAAATTTAAGCCTAATATATTTTACTCATAAACCAATTTAAGTTTACACAATCTTAACATCACTCCTCGTCTTATAATAAAACAAAGTTTTTCCCCCAAGATCAGCTCTCATTCCTTCCACGAGTTCCCCCTTTCTAAAAAAGGAAAAAACGAAAACATATAAGATCAAAGTTATAAAGAATATAAGATAGAATATATAGAAAAGTTCAAAAAATTGGTTACAAAGCCTTTGGATTCTAGGATTCCCCCTCCCTTCCCCGGTTTTGATTCCCCATGTCCATTTGTCTGTATGTTGTCGGCCTGGAGATCTTAAGTCCACAGCCAAATTTTTCTCAGTCCATCTTGCCGGTTTCTTCAGATTTGGTTGTTTTAATAATATTTAACTTCATAAATCCAGTCTAATAGAGGCCTTTAATTTTCCTTAATCTTTTGTTGCTCCTCCCGTTGTTCTTTCCGTGTCGTATTTGGTCATTTACTCTTTTATTTCTTGGTTTCTCAGGTTTCTGTCTTGTTCAGCTGTCAAAACATTCTTGTTTCAAAACTTAGTGTCTCTACAGAGGTTTGTTATTCAGGGACAAAGACTTACGTCCAGTTCCTTTCTTGCTTCAATAGAAGATTCTATTGTATTATGGTCACCTCTGTAGACAAAATAATATTTCAGTTCTGCAGCTTTCCCAGGAGATAAGACCTATGCACATCCCAGAGTAGTTTTCCACATACGACACTTGTAATGTCCCGAAACCCCTCTAGGGGGATTGCAATAACTTTGTATCCTCTAATCCAAAAGTCAATTTGTTGTTTCTTTTTCCCCGACAGTTTATATCCATATTTATATCAAATTGTAGCAAAATTAACCAGCAAAAAAAAACTTGTAGCAAAGTCCTCTTTATATTTTCCAGCTTTGACAGCTCCTTTGGCAGCTGTCAAATTCTCCATCTCTCTTCGCCAGGCTCTCCGAATCGCCCCAGTTCCCAGGGGGGGGTTGTCTTTTTCCTCTCACCCTCGACTCTTCTCCTCCAGCACAGTTCTTATAATTCACATCGTGGAGTTAATAATTTTTGTCATCAATAAACTTCTGAATCGATCTTGGTTTCTCAGTCCTTGTTTTAGCATGTTTACAATCAGGGAGGGGACTGACTTCCTTTTTGGATCCCCTCCCGCTCGTGCCAAATCCGGAAAAATTTTCTTTTTTCCTCCTTTTATGCCCGGTTGCCCAATTACTCACGGGTTGTTGTTAATTGTCCGAATTTTCTTTGGAAGAAGCCAGCGCTCTCCGCCGGATGGCATGCGGCTGCGCCCGGCAGGGGAAGCGGAGGACTCAAAGCACCACGCCACTCCCTGGCGCCCGATCCGTAGCCTTTAAAAAGGCTCCTTCACGAGCCGGGAGGGCGATAACGGTGCCAGCCGAGTCACCATGTCCACGGGATCCGTTCCCGTGGTTTTTAAGGGTCCCCGCGTCGCCGGCGCGGTAGGACCCGACCCCTGCCGAGCCGACTCCCTCCGGAGCTCGGAGGGAGTCCGCCATTCGGCGATGGCGCTAACCCGGAAGTGCTGTGTCATTGCTGTTTTAAACACACACAAAAATGCCGCGGTCTTTCAAAAGTCTTAAAGTGCCTTGTTTCCAAAGTAATTTCATGATTACATAATCCCAGCTTTCTCAGTCCGGTGCTTTCCAGGCTATTCTGGCTGAGGTTGATGGAAGTCCAGAACAGCTGGAGGGCACCTGGCTAAGAAAGGCAGATGTAAGCTTTCTTATTAGTGTTCTGCCCTAGGAAAAAACAGCCTATAAATAAGTATGTGTGCATTAGGGGCTGGTTCCCCTGCTCACTCGGTTTGTCAACCCCACCTACCCCTTTGCCCTTCCCCCGCACCTTCCCCCCACCCTTTAAATCTCACCCACCTATCCTCTCCATAGCTGACCTCCCCAACAGCTTTTGTGAGCCTGCCTGCCATTCCTCGTGGTGCAGCTGGTGTGGCCACCTGCTGGCAGCCGTGTGAACTACAGAGCGTGACAACACCTTACATTTCTATTTATATAGGAAGATACGTATTCATACACATTGAAAAGGAGTCTCGGAGACCAGCATGACTAGGAAGAGGGGAAATAACCGAGGCAGTGGAACGGAGGCTGGGGTGGATTGGGAGTCCTGCCCATCTTCCTCCTTGCTTCTCTCTGCTCAAAATCGCCTTCCAACTAAACATCAGGAAGAACTTTTTGATGATAAGATCTGTTCGACAGTGGAATGGTCTCTCTTGGAAGGCAGTGGGGTGTCTCTTTCACTGGAGGTTTTTAAGCAGAGGTGGGGTGGCCATCTGTCCAGGTTTATTTAGTTGTGATTCCTGCATTGCAGGGGGTTGGACTAGACGAGCACTGGGGGGCCCTTTCCAACTCGATTATCCAGGAGAAAAGATCGGACTCTCTATCATACAGGAGAGCTTTTCAGCCACAGGGCCACATTCCCTTCCAGACAACGTTTGTGGGGGAGGGGGACATGCCAGGGGTTGGCGGGGCAAAGGAACAATGGGCGGGGCAATTAAGATGCAATGCACCTGGGACCGAGACTTACTCGTGGTCAAGGATCCCGCTGGCTGACGGCCCTTCGAACTGCTGCATGTGGAGGATGGTGGTGAAGTCCTCCTTGCGCTGCTCTGCCTTCTCCATGTGTGCCGGTAGGTGGCAGTTTAGGAAGCAGACCATGTTGCCAAAGATGGAGAGGCGGATGCTCACCCCACCTTTATTGCCCTGCATTGGGGAGGGAGAAAGGTATGGATCAGCTGCCGCCAGGGGCTACGCCTTCGCTCTGAGCCCTTGGACCCATGCACACTTTCTGTCAAGCTTCAGGGAATCAGCTTCCTCCCCCCGTGGCAGTAGATAAGCGGAACAAAGGAAAAGGAGTCTTCTTACCAGTTAGAAACTTTAATAATCACAGCGAGAGAACAAAGAACATTCCTCCTAGAAATCTGCAGCGTTCCCAATTAAGTTCCCTCCTCTCTCCGTCCCTATTAAACTACGTCACTCCTACGTCTTGTAATCTGAGCTTGGAGCTGCTGTGTTTTCTGTTCTGCATATATATATATATATATATATATATATATATATATATATATGCTTTCGTAGATTTTCACGGGTACAGGAATGCAGGTTTTGGTGTCTTCGGGTGTCTTCCCGTGTAAGAGTCGGGGTGTCTGGGCGACGTTTCGACGAGGTCTCACTCGTCATCTTCAGGCTGGTGCTTTCGGCTTCTTGTTACTGGAACAGAGCAGAATCTGGTGTTTGAGTTCCTATAAATACTGTTGAGGGGTGTGGTGTATAGCCTCCAACGTTCTGGGCAGAGAGGAAGTTCCTAGATTAGTGTGCCTTTTCTTCTTTTGTTCCTTAATTACTTGAGGGATATCTTGAGTGATTTCATGAGTGATATTCTGAATACCACTGGGTGGGTCATTAAGTGTAGATTAGTTGCTAAAGCTTTCGTGTCTTGACCTCTTGAGCTTGTGAAGAGTTTTTCTGAGAAGATGGCTGTGCTGCATTTAGTTGTGCTCTGGCTTGGCTTCGTGTATAGGGGCGAGCTGTAATTTTGTGCCTTGTGCCAGCCAGATCTGTGTAGGGATTGCAGGGGGGTGCAGCATCCGGAGGTGCCACTATAGTTTGGCTACTGGATGGAGTCTGTAATATGTCTGTGGAGAGGGTCTGGGTTTGGGTCTGGTGTGGTTGATTGGTGACGGCGTTCTGTGTGCCTCTGGTTCTGGTGTCGGTTTTTGTGGGGAGGGCTAATTTCCAGATGTCAGGCAGGCGGGACGTGTCGTCACGCTTGTTCATGTTGTGAGGGTGTTTCTCTATCTCGATGGCTTCCATGATTATTCTCTTGTGGTGATGTTCCATGTTAAAGAGCAATTTGGAATCTGCAAAATTAATTTCGTGTCCTGTTTCTTTCATGTGTTGGAAAAGAGAGGAAGTTTTTTCTTCTTTTTTGACGGCATTCTTGTGTTCTGCGATACGTGCATTTATTCGTCTGTTTGTTTGTCCAATGTACGTGGCTGGGCAGACTTTGCAGGGTATTTCATAGACCCCTTGGTTTTCGAGCTGGATTTTGTCTTTTGGGTTTCTGAGGATATTGGCTATTTTTTGGTTGGTCTCTCAAATGTGTTAATCGCCAATGGATACCAGAAAAACAAGGTTACGAAGCTAATCCAAAAAGAAACACCCCCCAAAAACCAAGACACAGAAGAAAACAATGGCATGGCCCTCCTTCCTTATATCAAGGGCACTACAGACAAAATTAGCAAAATCCTCCATAAACACAATATCAAAACAGCCTTCTGCACCAACCAAAAAATAGCCAATATCCTCAGAAACCCAAAAGACAAAATCCAGCTCGAAAACCAAGGGGTCTATGAAATACCCTGCAAAGTCTGCCCAGCCACGTACATTGGACAAACAAACAGACGAATAAATGCACGTATCGCAGAACACAAGAATGCCGTCAAAAAAGAAGAAAAAACTTCCTCTCTTTTCCAACACATGAAAGAAACAGGACACGAAATTAATTTTGCAGATTCCAAATTGCTCTTTAACATGGAACATCACCACAAGAGAATAATCATGGAAGCCATCGAGATAGAGAAACACCCTCACAACATGAACAAGCGTGACGACACGTCCCGCCTGCCTGACATCTGGAAATTAGCCCTCCCCACAAAAACCGACACCAGAACCAGAGGCACACAGAACGCCGTCACCAATCAACCACACCAGACCCAAACCCAGACCCTCTCCACAGACATATTACAGACTCCATCCAGTAGCCAAACTATAGTGGCACCTCCGGATGCTGCACCCCCCTGCAATCCCTACACAGATCTGGCTGGCACAAGGCACAAAATTACAGCTCGCCCCTATACACGAAGCCAAGCCAGAGCACAACTAAATGCAGCACAGCCATCTTCTCAGAAAAACTCTTCACAAGCTCAAGAGGTCAAGACACGAAAGCTTTAGCAACTAATCTACACTTAATGACCCACCCAGTGGTATTCAGAATATCACTCATGAAATCACTCAAGATATCCCTCAAGTAATTAAGGAACAAAAGAAGAAAAGGCACACTAATCTAGGAACTTCCTCTCTGCCCAGAACGTTGGAGGCTATACACCACACCCCTCAACAGTATTTATAGGAACTCAAACACCAGACTCTGCTCTGTTCCAGTAACAAGAAGCCGAAAGCACCAGCCTGAAGATGACGAGTGAGACCTCGTCGAAACGTCGCACAGACACCCCGACTCTTACACGGGAAGACACCCGAAGACACCAAAACCTGCATATATATATATATATATATATATATATATATATATATATATATGATTTTCTTGATTTAACAAAGTGGGGGGGAAGATGGGTAGGGGTGAGGTTGGGTGGCGATGTTTCTATTTTACTTACTATATGTAGGGTTTTGTGTCAGCGTTGCTTGTGCAGGTTCTTTGCTGTTCACATGTGTTCCTTTGGTGGTGAGAGAGGTTGGGGTTGGCCTAGGGTGTGGTTGTTCATTTGTGGTTTGCTGTGGTGATCTTTGTTTTCATGTGTGAGTGGGGTGGGTGGGTGTTTTGGATCAGGTTAGCCATATTGATTTGTATGCTGTTGGTGGACTTTTGTCGTTGTCTTGCTGAGTTGTGTATGTGATAAAGGGGAGCCATGAAGGTGTCTTCTTCTATTTGTCCCTGTGTCAGTTTCAGTTTATTAGTTAATTTTTCTAGTAGGGCTGTTTCCCATACTCTTTGGTACCATTGGTCCATGCTTACTCCTGACAGGTCTCTCCTGTTCTGCCACTTTCTGAGCTCTTCTTGACCTTGGGGAGAGCGGAGGAATGCTTTCCAGACAGTGAATCTGTTAACCCTCTCTCCCCCCAGTGTTTCTTTTCCTTGCTGTTCCCCATCCAGCATTTCCCAGCTTCTGCCTTCTGAACTATGCCCCTCTGCAAACCGTTGTTCCAAATCTATACTGTCCTCCTGCTCCTGGGAAGATTCAGGATCAGGGGGAGGGGGTAGATCCCACCTTTTTCCTCAGTGCAGCCCTCCTCAGGATGGCCCCTGACACTTACCCAGTATCCTCCCAGTCCCGTCCTGGTGCAGTCCGTCTGGATGTCCTGTAGAAACGGCAGGTGGTAGTACTTGGCAAAGACCATCAGGATGACACCTTGCATCCGCACCGTGCTCACCTGGAAGAGCGAAAGGCAGTGAGAGAGCCAGGCAGCATGGTGCAATGGTTAGAGGACCTGGCTAGAGGGCCTGGGAGACCGGTGTTCATTTTCCCACTCGGCCACGATGAAGCTCGCCGGGTGATCTTGGGCCAGCCACCGTTCCTCAGCGTGACCTACTCCCAGGGTTCTTGTGAGGGTTTAAAGTGAGGAGGTGTGGGGAGAACTACGTACACCACCCTTGAGCTCCTTGGGAGGGAAAGTGGGATATAAATTCAATAATGAATAAATACATCTCTCCGCCCTCACAGAAGGCACGGCACTCAGTTCGAATCCTGAACACACACACCCCAGACTCAGGATGGGAGGCTTGCTGGCTGATCTGCGACAGCAAAGTCTAATTAAGGAGAATGGAACAACAGAAGTATAGAATCGCAAAGTTGGAGGGGACCACTGAGGTCATCTAGTC
The DNA here is from genome assembly GCF_965113315.1 of Podarcis vaucheri. Classification (NCBI taxonomy): domain Eukaryota; kingdom Metazoa; phylum Chordata; class Lepidosauria; order Squamata; family Lacertidae; genus Podarcis; species Podarcis vaucheri. The sequence goes on along the minus strand of NC_138754.1, from coordinate 25,254,580 downwards.
CAACCTTGTATCTCAATTTGACCCTTTTACACGGATTTGTATGTTTTGTGGTATTTTATGCATTGTGACTTGCCGTTATTTTTATTGATCATAATTTAGTAATTCTTTATTGTAACTGATAAGTGTAAACTGTTTACTTATTATTTGTTGACCTTTAATTTTATTGTTCATTATTCTATTACAATGGATTGCTGAATACAGTCATAGCTTCGACTTCCAAAACATTCGGAAACCAAAGCGTGCTTTCTGATTGGCTGCAGGAAGCTCCTGCAGCCAATCGGGAGCTGAGGAAGTCCTATTGGACATTTGGCTTCCAAAAATAGTTTGCGAACTGGAATATTCACTTTTTTTTGCGGCATTCAAGAGCCAAAACATTCGAGAACTAGGCAGTTTGAAAACCAAGTTACGACTGTATTGCTTTATTTGATCTAAGTTGTTTCTTTCAAAGTTATTGTGACTTTTTGGGGGGGGGGGTACTGGATCAGATTGTTATTACGTGTGTGACCTTTGCTGTCTATTTTCTTGTTTCTTCAGCTCGTGAATCACCTTATGTATGCATAGTAACATAGAAAGGCAGTGTTACAAATTAAAAGTGAACTCAAATGTACAGTAAAATAAAATGTTTGTGTGTGTGTACAGTGGTACCTCGGGTTAAGAACTTAATTCGTTCTGGAGGTCCGTTCTTAACCTGAAACTGTTCTTAACCTGAGGCACCACTTTAGCTAATGGGGCCTCCCACTGCCACCACGCAATTTCTGTTCTCATCCTGAAGCAAAGTTCTTAACCCGAGGTACTATTTCTGGGTTAGCAGAGTCTGTAACCTGAAGCGTCTGTAACCTGAAACGTCTCTAACCTGAGGTACCTCTGTACTGCAGGAATGTCAACTAAAGCATTCATAACAGAAGGACATCCAAGCTCTGCTTAAAAACCTCCAAGGAGGGAGAGTCCAGGCTAGGGCCTAGAGGTGAGCTGCTGTCTGGAGAAATAAATGCAAAATATGTGTATTCATGGAAAGTCAGCTTATTGATGGCTACCACCCATGGAGACAGCAATGCTTCTGAATCCCAGTTGCTGGAAACCACAGGAGGGGAAATTGGCTCTTGTGCGCAGGTCCTGCTTGCAGGTTTCCAGCAGACATCTGGTCGGTCATGGTGAGAACGTGATGGTGGACTAGATGGCCCATTGGCCTCATTCAGCTGGCCTCTTCTCATGTTCTTATGAGTTATGCACAGCGCTCCATTTTCAAAGTGTGTTTCCTTTCTGTATTCTATTACATTGTATGCCCCAGCAAGAATAGCATATCCAATTCTAGAGCACAAAAGTAAAGCATGCAAGGGAGATGGAGTTGTCCCAAGGTGATCTGGCGTGTTATGAATGTGTCCTGGAAAGCTCCGGTTGTGTGTGGGGTAGGCAGGGCGAGAGAGAGGGGAGGGGAGAGGAGTAGAATCAGGCTGTCAGAACAAGCCCATCCCATCGCCCCAAGTCACACAGAGGCTGTCCTAAATAGGGAGACAGCACAGCAGGATCCTCAGCCCTTGAGAAACCAGCAGCCGCTCCTCTCCCCTTCGCCGTCACAACAGCCTCCCAAAGGAGGAGCTCTGATGCTCCTCGTCGCCATGGCATCGCCATGGAGACCGCTGTGATGTTATCGTCGGGAGCAGGGTAGGGTTCTGAGGTCATCTGAGGAACTCAGGCAGGCAAGCACCCAAAGCAGCACGCCTGGAGCACCCTGGCTTTGCCAAGGCTACTAGAGCCTCACACCCTCAGGGAGGAAGGTTGGCACCTGCGACGCTCACAAGGGGCATCACCTCAGCCAGCCTTTGCGTCCCTGAATCCCACCAGCGCCACAGTCGCTGGGCCAGAAGGGGCTGGTGCCATGCAGATCTTTGCAAACTGGGCTGTCGTCTGAGGTTCCGTGCGTGCCTTGGGGATGCTTCTCTCTAGGCGAACCTGCCTCCCTCTGACGTTGAGGGCACTTCTCTCAGTGCCCTCGACGTCAGAGGGATCAACCAGAGAGAGCCTTTTCGGCGGCCGCTCCCAGGTTGTGAGGTTCCCTCCCAAGAGAGGTCAGACTGGCTTTCTCCATCTTATCCTCCCACTGGTAGGCTAAGAGAGGCCTTTGAAAGCTAAGGCTCAGATGATGCCGATCCACTGGGCTGCCATGCTGGCAAACTGGATTGGGACACCATATCAAGCTGCATCCCATAATGCACTTTAGGACAGGAGTAGGAAGGAAATCTGTCTGGATCGACTGGGGGGCTGCCACATCGAGAGGGCAGAGTGAGGCTGTGGGTCAGAAGAGCAGACCCATGGGCAGTGACGGACATTATGTGCATTTGTGTACAGTGGAAGCTCGGGTTGCGAACGTGATCCGTGCAGGAGGCACATTCGCAACCCACAGCAGCCTGCAGCACCGTGTCTGCACCTGTGCGGGTTGCAATTCGGAGCTTCTGTGCATGTGCAAAGTGTGATTCAGCACTTCTGTGCATCTGCGAGCGCCAAAACCCAGAAGTAACTCATTCCGGTGCTTCCAGGTTTTGGCGCGTCCGTAACCTGGAAATGTGCAACCTGAAGCGTCTGTAACCCGAGGTATGATTGTATTTTAATGAACTGAACAGAGTGAAAGGTTATGAGTCATGGGGGTGCAGAGATGGGGTGTGTGACTGGGGGTATGAATGAACTTAGTACTTAGCTTATATCTTTAGTTACTATTTTGTTAATGTTTTTAATATTGCTTTGTGGATTCTAAATGCTGCATTGTTTTGTTAAACACACGACTTGTCACAATTGTGAGGTGTAGCTTATTTTTTAGTTGCTGTTTTGTTAAGTTTTTTATAGATTGCAATTTTTTTTGATAATGTGTTAATTCTTTTATATGACGTATGCTGTATTCGCGATGTGCTATTATGTTTTATTGTATTATGGTTATTTATTGGTTGTTAAGCTGCTTTGAGATTCATTTGAATGAACAGTGGCATAGAAATGCAATCAATCAATCAATCAATCAACCACAGCTGCCCCACCCTTGGCTTATTGCCCACCACTATCATGGCCAGGGACCAGCGCATTGCCAACAGACACTTGAGATCTGCAAGACTAACTCCCCCAACACCTGTCCACCAGCTGATATCACTTGTGACATCATCTGATGAGTGGGAGGACAAGGTTAAATCCTGCATTGACAGTGTGTACCAGTTTTGAGCAAGGAACAGGGGCACATAGCCAAAGCAGCAGGATTTTACACACACATCCTGCTCATCAGCTGGTGAGTGGAGGGGTTAAATCCTGATCATTTCAGCAAAGTTCCTAATTCAGAACCCCTTGCTGAAACAGTCAAGGAAAGGAAGCATAGCAAAAGGAAACCTGGGAACCACAGCAGGGAGATCAGAAGTCATACTAGAATTAGTGAAAAATTAATGTGGGTGGCACTGTGGGTTAAACCACAGAGCCTAGGGCTTGCCGATCAGAAGGTCAGCGGTTCAAATCCCCGCGCCGGGGTGAGCTCAGTCCCTGTTCCTGCCCTCCTCCTTGTAAAGTAACAAAGATTATGGATAATTTTGAAAAATGGAAGTAGTGGAGAACATATTGATATGCAGTCTTAATTATTGTAATAAGGGCCCATGCAGGAGATGGGGGGAAGTCACAAGTCAGAGAATCTCCTAAGATGATTATACAAATTGTTTGATTGTAAATTTCTATTGATGGAAATAAATAAAAAATATTTAAAACAACAACTGCGGGAATAATAACACAGTCCCTTAATTAAGTTTGCATTGGTCCTGGCTTTAAAAAAATAAATCTGTTAGTACAAACAACATTCTGAATCACTGTTGTTGTTTTGTGTAAAAATTACCGTATTTTTCATTCCATAACACGCACCAGACCATAACACGCACGTAGTTTTTAGAGGAGGAAAACAAGAAAAAAAATATTCTAAACGAAATAGTGGATATATGATTTTTGTGGTTCATGCTGTGGCCGCAGACATGTGATCTGATAGTGAGTTTGGAGTAGCCCAATGCAAAAATCCTGAGGATCCATGTTGATCCATGCTTTGTAACCACAGAGGAGGGAAGGAAGGGGAACCATGGATCCTCTGCTCACGACTGCAGCAGATCCCCCCCGCCACCTGCAGGCATTCGCTCCATAACACGCGCAGATATTTCCCCTTACTTTCTAGGAGGAAAAAAGTGAGTGTTATGGTGCAAAAAATACGGTAATTTTATCAGCCCTCTGATTATTTGCAGTTATTTAAAGCATTTGCATTCGTAACCAAAAAAGAAAAGAAAAGAAAGGAAGCCCCCCCCCCAATATTCTTAACCTGTCCTCAGCTTGTCACTGAGTTCCCCTTGGTGCTTACCAGTACAAAATTAAATGGACTCAACACCTCCATGAAGAGTTCGCTCCACTGGTCTGTGAAAAGAGCATCTTTGAGTCGTTTGTTGATCATGGAGTTCACCTCCTGGAGCCTGAAAACAATTCAAAATTGTCACCAGCTGGCAAGCAAACACTTTGGAAAGAACACTCTGCTCTCCAGGCACTTTCACGGGATAAAGAAAATGGAGGAAAAGTCTCATGTTCTTATAAATAACCCCTCTTTTTTCCATAAAATTTATATACCAATTGATTGTAAAGCAAAAAGTCTCAAAGAGAATAAAACTATAAAACTAACTATAAAAACAATTCTTCAAAAGATAAAATCAGCAATGAACTAAAAACAGATTAAAACTTACAGCAAATTTTTTTAAAGGCTTTTCTAAACAAAAATGGTTTTTTAGCAAACGCCAAATAGAGGGCAGGGAAGGCACCTGCCTAGTGTCAATAGGCAGTGAGTTCCAGAGATTAAGTCCCACTCTAGACAAAAAAAAAAAAAAGATTGATTTCTTACAAATGCATAATGGGTATTATGTGGGACCTAGAACAGCGCCAGTTCCGTAGTTCAAAGCAGCTGAGGATTTTTCAAGCCAAGGATCAGAGGGGGCTGAGCTCACCTCACCCACAGGGCTGAAATCCCTTCCTCCGCCAACACAGTAGAAAAGACTCAGTGGCTCTACAAAACCTTGCCCTGTACCAATTCAAAATCAAAAGGAGAACCTGTTCTTCTGATTCAAGATATGAGAGGGGGAAACCACATAATTGCCAGATAATGGAATCATAGAACTGTAGAGTTTGTTCTGAGGTTTGTGCTGAGTTGTTGCTATGTCAAAAAAAATTCTTGGGCGTTGTCCTTTTTCAACCATTCTCCGTCTGTGTTACATTCTCCGTTATTGCTTTGGGATGGAAAGAAAAGGCCAAATGGAATATGGAAAAATGGAATGATTATGTGTTTGAATACGTACAATCAGAAATATTTGCACAGATAGTGGCAGAGGATAGATGGGAAAACAAATGCCAAAGAATCACAGATAAATGGGCTTTTTACAGGGACTGGATAGAAAGAGGGGAAGCCAACCCTAACATACAAGATCGAATGAACAGAATGTGTACATGGATAAAGATATGAAGAAGGAAGGCCTGACCAGGGGAGGGGAGGGTTGGAGTGGGTGGGGGGGAGGTAAACCGGATGGTATTTTGAATGGATTTTGTTATGTAAGCCCTTTTTCAGAAACCATATATATTAATGCTAAGTAGGTATGCTTTGTAGTATTAATGAATTGTGTTTTGTATTCTTTGTTTTTAGAATATATATAATAATGTTACGTTACTAAGCAAATTCAATAAAACAGTTTAAAAAAACCATTCTACGTCAATTTAGGAGAAAGGAAATCGCATCTGAAAATTACAAAAGGGGAGGGAGAATTTGGGGTGACGTGCCTAGATTTGTGAAGATTGCATTAGGGAAACTTGGCTGCCAAAAAACAAACAAACCCTGCAACACTGTGCAAAAATGTATGTATTATTAAAATAAAGGTCGGCGGCGAATTTTAAAAAAGAAAAATCTACAAACTGATGTAGATTTTGAAGGAGCTGGGTATGTCTAGCCTGGAAAAGAGGAGGCTGAGAGGAGATATAATAGCCATCTTCAAATATCTGAAGGGCTGTCGCATGGAAGATGGAGCAAGCTTGTTTTCTCCTGCTCCGGAGGGTAGGACCCAAATTAATAGATTCAAGTTACAAGGAAAGAGATTCCAACTAAGCAGCAGGAAGAAATTTCTAACAGTAAGAGCGGTTTGAAAGTGGAGATCGTGGAATCTCCTATGCGGGGCTACCTTTGAAGGTAACCCGGAAACTGCAACTAATCCAGAATGTGGCAGCTAGACTGGTGACTGGGAGCGGCCGCTGAGGCCATATTAACACCAGTCCTGGCTCCCAGTACGTTTCCAAGCACAATTCAAAGTGTTGACGCTGACCTTTAAAGCCCTAAATGGCCTCAGCCCAGTATACCTGAAGGAGTTTCTCCACCCCCATCATTCAGCCCGGACACTGAGGTCCAGCTCTGAGGACCTTCTGGTGGTTCCCTCCCTGTGAAAAGTGAGGTTACAGGGAACAAGGCAGAGGGCCTTCTTGGTATTGGCACCCGCCCTGTGGAATACACTCCCATCAGATGTCAAGGAAATAAACAACAATCTGACTTTTAGAAGACATCTGAAGACATCTGTTTAGGGAAGTTTCTAATGTTTGATGTTTTATTGTGCTTTTAATTCTGTTGGGAGCCACACAGAGTGCTGGAGAAACCCAGCCAGATGGGTGGGGTATTTATTTTTCTTCGTCTTCTTTTGAGGTTTTTTTAAGTAGAGGTTTGATGGCCATCTCTCATGGATGCTTTAGTTGAGATTCCTGCATTTCAGGGGGCTGGACTAAATGTCCCCCAAGGTCGCTTCCAACTCTACGATTCTAAGCAGGGAGAATGAAACTTAAAGGTTGTGGGGGGAGGATGAGAAAGGGAGAGAAACTAAATCAGGCAGATTTGGCCATCTCCAGTCCCAGATGTTCACATCTGGCAATCACTGCCCTGAGCACCGTTCATTCACCCTGCAGAGTTGTGTTGGATGGGAATTCACACACACTTAAACACACACTCTACTGACATGCTCTGCAAAAAGGGCAGTCCATGGCGGATCCTTTTCCTTACCCAATGGTGATCATGTCTGTGTCGTTGGAGTCCCCAGTGTTGAGGTGCAGGAGCGAGGTCACGTCGGTGGGAGGCATGGCTGTACCAACGTTCCAGGTCACGATAGTGATGCTAAGAGGAAACAGGGAGCCTGGCGTCAAGGGTCATTAATATTAAACTCAAGGCTGGATGACTGTCACATACTTTATTTGGGGCTGCCCTTGGGCCTGGTTCGGAAGCTCCAGCCGGGGCAGAATACTGAAGTCAGACTGCTGACGGGAGCTTCTGGTCAAGAACATGCACCCCCCCTTGTTAGAACACCTCCACTGGCTGCCCATCTGAACAACTTAGGTCCAAGGTACCACAGGGAAGACTTGAACCCAGTACGTTTCTGAGCACAATTCAAAGTGTTGGTGCTGACCTTTAAAGCCCTAAACGGCCTCGGCCCAGTATACCTGGGCCCACCCCCATCATTCAGCCTGGACACTGAGGTCCAGATCCGAGGGCCTTCTGGTGGTTCCGTCACTGCAAGAAGTGAGGTTACAGGGAACCAGGCAAAGGGCCTTCTCGGTGGTGGCGCCCGCCCTGTGGAACGCCCTCCCATCAGATGTCAAGGAAATAAACAACAAGCTGACTTTTAGAAGACATCTGAAGGCAGCCCTGTTTAGGGAATTATTTAATGTTCAATGTTTTATCGTGTTTTTAATATTCTGTTTGGAGCCACCCAGAGTGGCTGGGGAGACCCGGCCAGAGGGGCAGGGTATTCTTATTCTTCTTATTCTTATTATTATATGTCCTAGCTTGAGCATGGAAATCACCTGTAGGAGCATCATTGGTTGTTCCCCAAGTTGGTGAAACTCATTTGACAACAAGAAACCAAGCCTTTAGTGTCATCAGCCCAGTCCTGTGGAGCTCTCGGCCACTAGAGAGTCAGCAGGTGCCTTCTGTGCCAACTTTTAAACACCTGCCAAAAACATTTCTACTCTGTCAGGCCTATGCAGGCAATTAAGAACACCGTTGGGATTCCATTCCACCTTTTGCTGCAGACATGGGATTGTTGCGTGTCACATGACTGTTTACATTCCAGCACAGATTGCTGGCGTGAGCAGAACTTCTGCTCTGTATAGTTGTTGTTTTTAGCTCTCTCTCTCTGAGAAGACGGCAAGGAGAGATGACATGTTTCTTTGTCCTGATTTGTGTTTAATAAATGCGTAGCTCAGTATGTATCTACAGCCTCAAGCCTCTTCTGTTGCGCAGTATACACTGCTGAGTAAAGTGTGCTCAGGTCTGTAAGCTTGGGTCGCTGATGTATGTCGGAGCAGAGGTCAAAGAATCTCTGCAGTGGCAAGGCTGAGAGGGAGATGTCCCAGTTGGGGCTGAGACCCCCCGATTCCAACAAACACACCCTTCCACACTGGTTAAATGATGTCTGTTTTTAACTCTCTAACCTTTTTATAGTTTTTATTTTACTATTTTTTATGTTTTATTGCTGTAAACTACTTTGATTTTTTTTTTGACATAGCAGAATATAAGTACAGTTAACCTTGGTTGTTGAACGCTCTGGACGTCGGATGTTTTGGCTTTTGAACGCCAACAACCCGGAAGTGAACGCTTCCGTTTTTGAACGATTTTTGGAAGTCGAACGACTTTCGAGGTGCATTTTTCCATTTTTTCAATGGATTTTGCCAACATTGTGCCTAGGTTGTCAAACATTTCAGAAGTCGAACCCGAATGGATTACGTTCGACAACTGAGGTTCCACTGTATTTTTGTGAGTAAAATAAAATAATAATTATGGGAATTATGGTTTGTTATTAGTATCATCTTTGTGCCCTTCACCCTAAAGTCCCAAGGAAGGTTACAACATTAATTTACACTATTAAAAACAGTTTAAACAACTTACAGTCACAAAATAAGGTAGGTCCCTGATAGGGTTGCCATATTTTGAAGAGCAAAAAAGAGGACACATTTGCCAGCTTACCGTATTTTCCCGTGTATAACACGCCTCCGTGTATAAGACGACCCCTATTTTATGGGACTCCAGATGAAGTTGCCCCCCCCCAATCAACAAACCACAGACAGAGTTTCCTTGCCTCACCCCAGACACATCATTCAGCTGCAGGCTTTTGAGACGTGGTGTTTCATCTATGACAAGCAGCTTCCGAGAATTTTGCAGATCAAGACAGTGACAGCCTTTGAACACCCCAGTATTTTATGCCTCAACCACCTCCTCATTAATTCAGAATTTGCTGCCTTCATAGGCATCTTCTAGGTGTAGTTTTAGACATCTTTAAAAGGTTATTTAGACAAGCTTACGCTGCCACGTGAGTGACCTAGTTTTTCACTTTTTGCCTTGCTGTTTTTTTTACCTCAGACTTCATTATGTTGATTATGTACAGGAGTGCTCCAAACATACAGCAGTATAGAAATTTATGCATAAATTAATACATATTTATAACTTCTTTTATTTATTACCTCTGCCTGCCACACTACAATATAAACTTCTTTGGGGCAGTTTAGAATAAATAAGGTTTGAAAAAACAGCAAAAAACAAAAGCAAAACATAAAACCGCTTAGGGGAGGGAGAATCCTGCATTACTTGTTATTTATAAAGCTTGGATGAACAGGAAAGTCTCTGTCTGGCACAAAAATGACCTCCAAGATAACACCACTTGAGCCTCCCTGGGAAATCTGTTCCATTACCAAGGGGCCACCACCAAAAAAGTCCCTCTCCTTAGTGGGGTCCAACAATACCTGGAGGCATCAGACCCCCTTGGATGCTGGCATCCACCAGACATTCAGATGATGTTAATAGACCCTCCAAGTGTCTCTGTTCTACAGATTTACAGAAGCTGTCCTAGTTTCTAATTTATTTTTCCTTAGGACAACCCTATTTCAATCAGAGAAATGTTGGAGAGTATGGAGTTATGTGACCCACCCTGAGCCAAGGCGATAACTAACCATACAACCTTTAGAAGACATCTGAAGGCAGCCCTGTATAAGGAAGTTTTTTAATGTTTAATGTTTTATGATGGTTTTATTATGGGACGTGAGTGGCGCTGTGGTGTAAACCACTGAGCCTTGTGCTTGCTGATCGGAAGGTCGGTGGTTCAAATCCCCGCAACGGGGTGAGCTCCCATTGCTCGGTCCCTGCTCCTGCCAACCTAGCAGTTCGAAAGCATGTCAAAGTGCAAGTAGATAAATAGGTACTGCTCTGGTGGGAAGGTAAACGGCATTTCTGTGTGCTGCTCTGGTTTGCCAGAGGCGGCTTAGTCATGCTGGCCACATGACCTGGAAAAACTGTCTGTGGACAAACGTAGGCTCCCTCGGCCAGTAAAGTGAGATGAGCACCGCAATCCCAGAGTCATTCGCGACTGGACTTAGCTGTCAGGGGTCCCTTTACCTATATTTGTTGGAAGGTGCCCAGAGTGGCTGGGACAACCCTGTCAGATGGGTGGGGTCAGGGGGGGACACAGAGGGACGCATACCCCTAAACATTTTGTGAATCTTTGTACTTTTGTCCATTTACTGTATTTATTTTCCCTGATTTGAACTATAAAATGGTGGTTTTCCTTGAGGTCCAAATGAGAAAAAAAGTTTTTCTTAAACACTTTCTAAGGGGGGGGGAAAAGCACTGGGCAGAGTATAAATAAAACAAAACAACAACAACAACAATTGAATAAGATGTCCCTATTTTCACCGGATAAATGTTGGAGGGTATGTAATAATTTTATTATTTATTCCCCACTCATCGGACTGAGTTGCCCCAGCCACTCTGAGCGGCTTCCAGCAAAATATAAAAATGCAATAAAACCTCAAACATTAAAAAAAAATCACTATAAAGGGCTGCCTTCAGGTGGACTACAAAACTTTTGTTGGACTACAAAACCCATCAGATGCAGCCAGCATGGCCAATGATTATGGAACTGGAGTCCTGCAGCAGCAAAGTCGTGAGATACAAATGCAATAAATAAAGCACAACAACACCGGAGCCAACTAACCCCCAGTTAAAACCTCACTTTGGCTACAAATGTACCAAAGGACCTTAGCAGAGACACTCTCTGGCTCAGTTGCTTAGAGCTGGGTCCTGATAACGCCAAGGCTGCAGGTTCAATCCTTGCATGAGACAGTTGCATATTCCTGCATTCCTATGATCTATGATTCTTTTGGCCTTCCCTGCAGGGCTGTCATTAGCCAGGGATGGGGCTGATGTCCTCATGATATTCTCCAAGACTCTCGGCAGCTTGCACAGTGAGCAGTCAGGGATAACGGGAGCTGTCGTCAACCAACGGGCACTAATACAATTTCAGCACTCTTAATGGCACGTGCCATTTTCAGACACCGCTGTGCTAATATGATTGGCGTGGCCAGCTGGAATGCTCAGTGCCTGGCAGAAGCTCCCGGAGGGCCACTGGCCACGGCAGGCTCCCTGGCAATAAATCCCAGGGCATTAACACAATTAAACCGCATATGCGGGAAGGCGCCAGTTAGCGTCAGCAAAAAGGACTCGCTGCAGGTGCAAGGGGGGGTGCTGCTCCATGGGAGAAGAGCTTGCTTGGCCCTCCAGCAGGAAAGAGCTGGTTCCAAGTTGCTGATGCCAGGCATCCTGGTAGCCCCATTGTGTGGGGGGCAGAGGGAATGACTGGTGGCTCTCTAGTTGTCGGATTCTCAGTTCCCGTCAGCTCCAGCCAGCAGGATGCAATGTCCAGATTGGACCCAACCCTTGCCTGTATCGCTGGGAAGTTGGGTTGTGAAACGAGGGCACAATTTAGAAAGCCACAGAGGAGGACACACACAGAGAAACACCTACAGGGTTGCTCCTAAAGGAGCGAAGCCCAGTTTTTCTTACCAGCTCACTGGCACTATGCCGAAAGGGACAATAGTTATGAACCATAAAAACAAGCCTCAGTACAAAGGTCTTATGGCAAAGGCTTAAAGATAAGACCGGTTTGGCCCGTTTAATGTTGCAATAATTATAATGAGGTTTGCTGTAAAAAGGTGGTCTACTCTCTCATTCATAGTGTGAAGCAGCAGCAGCGGCGGCAAAAAATAAAATAGGCTAATGCAATTCTAGGCTGCATCAATAGAAGTCCAGAGTCCAGATCAAGGGAAGTGATAGTGCCACTCTATTCTGCCTTGTTCAGACCATATCTGGGGTTCTGTGTCCAATTGTGGGCACCCCAGATTAAGTAGGCTAATGAGAAACTGGAAGGTGCGCAGAGGAGGGCAACCAAGATGATGAAGAGTCTGGAACTCAAGCCTTAAGAGAAACAGTTGAGGGAGTTATAATATCAATATTATAATAAGTTGTTGTTGTTGTTATGTTTTATTATTTATTATTTATACTCCGCCCATCTGGCTGGGTTCGCCAGCCACCCTGGGTGGCTCCCAACAGAATTAAAAGCACAATAAAACATCAAACATTAGAAACGTCCCTAAACAGGGCTGCCTTCAGATGTCTTCTAAAAGTCAGGTTTTGATTATTTTCTTGACATCTGATGGGAGGGCATTCAGCAGGGCGGGCACCACTACCGAGAAGGCCCTCTGCCTGGTTCCCTGCAACCTCACTTCTCACAATGAGGGAACTGCCAGAAGGCCCTTGGAGCTGGACCTCAGTGTCAGGGCTGAACAATGGGGGTGGAGACGCTCCTTCAGGTATACTGGGCTGAGGCCATTTAGGGCTTTAAAGGTCAGCACCAACACTTTGAATTGTGCTTGGACACGTACTGGGAGCCAGTGTAGGTATTTCAGGACCGGTGTTATATGGTCTTAGTGGCCACTCCCAGTCACCAGTCTAGCTGCCGCATTCTGGGTATGTTTAGCCTGGAGGAGGAGACGGAGAGGTGATATGAGAGCTGTCTTCAAATATCTGAAGGAGGATATTGGATATGGGAAATGGAGCAAGCTTATTGTTTGCTGCTCCAGAGGGTAGGATCCAAAGCTGCTCAACAGGGGAATGGACTGCCTGAGAAGGTAGCCAAACTCTCCTTCACTGGAGTTTCCTAAACAGAGGTTGAATGCTCATCTGTTAAGGGTTCTTTAGCTGTGGTTCTGGAATTGCTGGGGGTGGACTAGACGATGCTTGGGGACAGCTTTGAACTCTACGATTCTACGACTGAATGTTGGGCATCGGGATTCATCAATATCTAGAGGGACAATACATGAAAGTCTTTCAATAAAAACTACAGTGGTACCTCGCATTACAGACACTTCAGGTTACAGACTCCGCTAACCCAAAAACAGTACCTCGGGTTAAGAACTTTGCTTCAGGATGAGAACAGAAATCGTGCTCCGGTAGTGCAGCAGCAGGAGGCCCCATTAGCTAAAGTGGTACCTCAGGTTAAGAACAGTTTCAGGTTAAGAACAGACCTCCAGAACGAAATAAGTTCTTAACCCAAGGTACCACTGTATATCTATCTATCTACAGTATCTATCTATCTATCTATCTATCTATCTATCTATCTGGACACAAGCTCCCCAACCCCAACACAATACAATTTGCATCTCACTGACCCTCCCCTGCTTCAAAATATAACCTTCCTCCTAACTCAGGGGTAGGCAACCAGGGGCCAGTCCCGGCCCAATCACCTTCTAAATCCAGCCTGCGGACGGTCCAGGAGTCAGCGTGTTTTTACATGAGTAGAATGTGTCTTTTTATTTAAAATGCATCTCTGGATTATTTGTGGGGCCTGCCTGGTGTTTTTACATGAGTAGAATGTGTGCTTTTATTTAAAATGCATCTCTGGATTATTTGTGGGGCATAGGTATTCCTTCATTTCCCCCCCAAAAAAAAATATAGTCCGGCCCACCACATGGTCTGAGGGACGGTGGACCAGTCCATGGCTGAAAAAGGTTGCTGACCCCTGTCCTAACTGCTCTTGGTCCCTCACCCCACCACCTGAGCCATCGCTCTCCCATCACACCCAGTCTGCCTCACCGAAACTCATTGTCCTGCTTGGTGTGGGGCTGGCCGAGTCGCAGCAGAAAGCTTTCCTTGGGATTCATGTTGCTGCTGCCCAGGTCCTGGGATTTGGGGGGCTGCCGGAGCCTGCCATACGAGACGATGTCCTCCGACTCAGCCTTGGAGAGCATGGCGGACTTAGAGGGGCCCACCCTTCCTCCGCCCGAGATGTACTCGCTCGAGATGGCTTTTGGGAGGGACATGGGCCGGTGCGAGGAGCCGGAGCGACCCATGTAGATGTGGTCACTGGATTCGGCCTTTGGGAGAGTGTCCTTGAGTTCCACCGTGGCAAGGATGCCAGAGGTCACTGGGTCCAGGCCACAAAGTTCTGGGAGCACACCCCGGCTGGGCGACTGGCTGAGTTTCATGGAAGGAGAGACGTTGGATTGGGTTGATGAGCTGCCGGAAGCTGGAGACAATGGCCGTAACTCTACCGGAGAGCGCAGGTTTGGGGTGTTGAATGCATGGACGCCCCCAGAGCCCTCCGGCTGGGCTCTGTTGAGATCCAAGGAGAGAGGCTGGTTCTGTCTCTCAGACGCCGAATGGCGAGACCCGTCAGGCTGCAACCGGTTGTGGAAAGAGTCAAACAGCGAATCAGGCCTAGTCCCACTTGGCAGATTTCCTCCGGTATACACGGCATTGCTAGATCCCTCAGGCTGGTACCGGACTGTCCCATCTGAGGCGTACTGGTTGCTGGCAGGAGAGAACAGCCCTGGCGATGCCAATCCTGTGATACTGTTGCGTGGAGACACCGGCTGGGACCCGATGGGGGAGGATGGGCCTTGGTCCCTGCTGCCACGGTGACTGGACTCCATCTTGAAGAAGGGGGGGAGAAAAGAGCAGAGCACATTAGACAGCTGTGTGGCATGTGAGGCCCTGCATGCCAGCCTATCTTCACACAAAGATGCCCACAACGACCCTGGCAGGTGCGAGGAACCCGTCTCAATTTTGCCCACAAATTCTGCAGCAGCGTCCGCAGAACAGAGCCAAGCAAGGTCATGGCTAGAGCTGGGCCCTGATGGGAATTCTCTGCAAGGAAGTTTTTGCAATACATCTGGCATGTCCCCGTGGGGTCACTGCAACCTCCTTCCTTCTCATCTTCTCCTCCAGGGCTGGCTACGACCACATCGCCCATGCAAGAGAACTTCCCTGACTCTTAACCTCAGGAACGGACAGACAGAGGGTACACCATGTCTCTGTACACAAACGCTGCCCTTTGAGATGACCTAGGCTCTCAGCATCCACTCCTAACCCTGCCTTCTTCTGCATGTTCACCAGACCTTCTGAAGAAGCTCTTGCCACACCCTGGGGCAATGAACTCCAGGCGGCAGTTGTGACACAGTGTGGATTCCTTCAGATAGCAGGCAACTTGCTCCCAGCCCAAATTCAACAGAAACTGGGAACACAGGAAACTACCTTCTACTGAATCAGACCATTGGTCCATCCAGCTTGGTGTTGCCTCCACTGACTGGCTCTCCAGAGTTTCAGTCTCTCCTAGCCTTGCCTGGAGATGCCAGGGACTGAACCTGGGACCTTCCACATGGGAGGAAAAAAAAATACTCTGCCACTGAATGCCAGCCTTTCTCCAAGTTGTTTTCAGTGACACACCAGTTTCCGTGGTTCCCAACAGCCTTTGACAACTCCCTGCTCTTTTTCCAGATCGACACACACAGGCACCTACAACATGGGTGGCTAGCCTGTCACCCTCCAGATGTTACTGAGCTCCCGTCATCCCTGACCCTTGACTGAGGGGTTAACAGGAGCTGGAGTCCCAACAATGTCTGGACAGTGGCCAAGGGAACTGTCCAATTCCTGAAGTTCCCATGCTCCCCTCCCCTCCCCTCCACCCCATAGCAAAGGAGCGATTATCATGAATTTCAGGTCAGATCTGAAACACATCAAGAGACTTCATTTCCCTGACGCTTCCTGGCACAGTACCCAAATCCATCCAAACAGGGAGAATTCATGGCCTTCGTCTGACGAATCACTTTCCATGCCACCATGCCCAGATTCTCCAGGTGGCAGGAGGTTGGCATCGCTTTCCTGTGCCAACAGCCGTGGAACGTTGGGGCTGAGGGTTCTCTCTCCTGGGAAAGAAGCTTGGACAAGTGGCCAGCGGCCAGCCAGGGTCTGAAGGGGGAAGGTTAGGGTTCAAGGTTATGACTGGTGGAGCCCTATATGGTTGGGACTCAGGCTACCAGAAAGACTATCTCCCTCTATGAACCTGCCCAGGTGGCACAACCCTCAGCTAAGCACCTCCTCTCGGTCCCAACAACATCAGAGGCACAGCTTTCGGTGACACGAGGGAGAGCCTTTTCAGTGACTGCACCCAGATTGTGGGATTCCCTCCCCAGAGAGGACAGGCTGGCTCCTTCTGCCAGCAAGCCAACACCTTCCTGTTTGAAAGGCAGGCCTTTGAAAATTGTCACACAGGTGAGGCTGTCAGGGCAAACTGGGTTTGAACTGCTGGCTCCAAATATGTTCTGATGTGGTTTAATAACTATTTTTAACTAGTTTGTTCACATTAAAGGTAAAGGTAAAGGGACCCCTGACTGTTAGGTCCAGTCGTGGACGACTCTGGGGTTGCGGTGCTCATCTCGCTTTACTGACCAAGGGAGCCGGCATACAGTTTCCGGATCATGTGGCCAGCATGACTAAGCCACTTCTGGCGAACCAGAGCAGCGCACGGAAACACCATTTACCTTCCCGCCGGAGGGGTACCTATTTATCTACTTGCACTTTAACGTGCTTTCAAACTGCTAGGTTGGCACGAGCAGGGACCAAGCAACGGGAGCTCACCCCGTAGCAGGGATTCGAACCGCCGACCTTCTGACCAGTAAGTCCTAGGCTCTGTGGTTTAACCCGCGGTATAGAAATGATAATCATCATCATCCCAACGGTCCTCTCTAGACCAACCCTGGCAATGCAAGAATAACAGCTAAAGATGACCACCCAAACTCTGCCTTAAAAACCTCCAACAAAAGAGATTCAACTACGTTCCAAAGCGGTCTGTTCCACCATCTAACAGCTCTATTATTATATTAAGTCATTTTTTTAATTGTGTATAATCAGTAATTAGTTATTCTTATAAGAAGCACTGTAATAATACATTCAATATCACCATATCAGGGAAAGAGTCCTCGCCTGCCTCCTTTTTTAAAAAAAATAAAAAACCAGACTCTAATTGCCTTGATAGCTCGGACAAAGAAACCGACTGAGTCAGGCTAACAGCAAATCAATATTCAGCAATCTCCCCATACACAGCGAGAGGGTCTTCCCTGCAGAGCCCCCAACATATGCAGACAGCATTCCGTAAACAAGAAACTACAGTCCCCACCCCAGTTTCAGAGCAGAGAAACTAGCCAGCCACAGGGACTAGTGGAAAAGCTCCTGTATTATTGCATGCCGAAGGACTCGGGTTCAATCCCTGGCCTCTCCAGATGAGGCTGGAAATGTCCTGAGTTCGAAAACCGCGGCCAGTGTAAACAATATTGAGCTAGATACTGAGCCTCGGTATAAGGCAACTTCTTGTATTCTTATTACATACGACTTATGCCAGGGTTAGACTCTGAGAGCTGGTGTGGCACAGCAGTTAGAGTGTCAGACTAGGACCTGGGAGACCAAGGTTTGAATCCCCGCTTCAGTCATGAAGCTCCTTACCTTGGCCCAGTCGCTGCCTCTTGGCTCACAGGGTTGTTGTGACTATAAAACTGGGGAGGGGACGAGTGAGCTCCTTGGAGGATAAGTGGAATAAGTTTAAAAATAAATACATAGGTTGAGTTTTTAACATCATGATCATACAGACTGTGTTTTTTGCACTGTGGTTTAACAATCCCTCTTCTCAGGGAGCTGTGGGAACTGTAGCTCTGTGATGGGAATAGGGAAGTCTCCTAACAGCTCTCAGCACCTCCAACAAACTACAGCTCCCAAAATTATTATTTGGGGGGAGGGGAGTCATGGTTGCTCAAAGAGGTATTGCAGTGTTTTAAATGGATGGGGCAAATGTGACCTAACATGGCTTCTCACTCCAGAAAGCTTTTCAAAGAGGGAATGGCAGGGACTGGAGGCTGGAGCGTCTGTGCGGGCTTCACCAGTGAGTTGCAGCCTGCTCCTGTCGGAGAGGCCTGAGGCCTCCAGCCTGCCAGAAAGACCCACTGCCAACACCTGCACTAGAAGACAAACGGTGCTGACAGCACTGTCCAAGAGAAATGCACTCTGCACATGCTCTTGAGCGCTCCCTTGTTGGCAATGACATCGCTCGTCTCTGGGGCTCAAAACCTTGTAGTGAAAATGAGCTCTGAGGCTCGGATCCTGCGTGCGAGCAAAGAACTACATGGAGTTTTTGAAAGGGCTGGACCACCCACACTCAACTTCAATACAGGGTTAAACACACACACACACACACACACACACACACACTTTTGCTGCCCTCGGGAAATCTTACAGGAAGTAATTTCAACACGGTATTCATTACATGCTAAATCCTCAAAGAAAGGAAAGATTAACCTTTCTCCAAGCTTCCTTGGGCTGACCCCTCCTTCCCTTGCACAAATGGGGGAAAATAGCAGCTTTTTTAGCTTTCTGAGGAGAAGTCCCTCCTGCCTCAGTTTCCCCATCTGTGCACCTAATTTATTTATTGCATTTTTCTCCATGGAGCTCAAGGTGGGATGAAGAGTGTTCCTTCTCTTTAAGCCACACAACCACCCTCTGGAGTGGGTTTCGGCTGAGAGGCAGCGGCCACCAGCCCAAGGTCGCTTCGTGGCCGAGTGGGGATTTGAACCCGGGTCTCGTCCGACACTTTCACCTCTATGCCACAACGCTTTGCCCGACTGCAAAAAGGGAGTCTGCTAGGGCTCACAATCAAAATCAGTGGGGGCTGTTTTATTAGTGCCATTGTGGAAAACAGGCCCACCAACCTTAGCCAGCCCCCACCTGCCAGCCTTCTTAGAGACATCCGGTCCAGGGGGTGGCACTGCCAAAACCGCTTCCTCCTCCTCCTCTGTCAGTGTTGCCCTTGGCAAACTCAGCGCAGAGGAGGATGGGGACAAAACAAAACTAGAATGCGATGGTGCTGTCTATTTGGGGGGGCAGCCCCCACTTTCCACCCCAGCAGCCCCAACTAGCACCACCTGCCATATAGGATTGGTGGGCACCCTCTGCCCTCCACAGTGCCCATCTCTCGCAGCTTACGTGCCCTTCATTTCCCTTCCCCTCTCTCTCCTGCTCTGCCCGGCTGGATGCAGAGCTCCCAGTCCTGCTGACAGCGAGAAAGGTAGAGGACGTCCTCTCTCCCCGGCTCCCTTTCCCCAGAAGAGAGCTTCCTCTCCCAGCCTCCCCTCCCTCTCTGCCTAGGCCTGCCCAATGCCCGCCTTGCTGCTGCTGCTGCTGCTGCTGCCAGGTGGGCATATTCATTCACCTTGGCATCCATGCTTTTGCATCTCCCGAAAGCAGGAAGCGGGCACAGAGTGCTTGTGGCAGGCAGACCCCGGGCGCTTTTGCCACCAGCAGGAGGAGAGAGGAAAAGGGGGTGTTTGCTCGACAGTGCCAGCTGCAGACTAAAAAAAAAAAGGATTTGCCCGCAGACCAGCTGGCACTAAAATGGGCAAGGGCACTAAAGGAGTTTGGCCCCAGCAAGAGCTGGAGAAAAGGGATGGGGAAAAGGTGTAGCTTAGACACCAGGATGGCAGCTGGCAAGGGGGTGTAACGAAGGGGCATCCAGGAAAGATTTAAAAGGCACATTTTCCTTGAAAGGTGACATGGGACATCTGGTGGCATCAGACAGGGGGTGTCCATGTAAACCCACCACTTCTGCAAAGCCCCTCGTTCAACCCCACACACCCAATCTACACACACACACCATCTGAAACAAAGGCCATGTAGGCGTTTAAAGCTAACTTTCAAGATTCCTCCATCTGCCGTTATCCTTACTTCACCCCAACCCCCCCCCCACGTGTCTAAAATTAGATTGTAAGCCGTTTGGGGCAGGGAACCACCCTTTGCATATGTTGCTCTACAGAGCCCCCTATCACTAATTGATTATAATATTGTGCCAATGTTGATGATGATAATAGTAATAATAATAATAGCAAGGGAGATGGCCTTAGCAGAGTGGGGGGGTTGTGTGGGGGGGGGGGTCTGGCTGTCCATCACCACTATGTCACCCTCTTCCCCATAAGCAAAGGCTGAGAGCCAGCAGGTTGTCGTGGTTAGAATGTCTGGCTGAGACCAGGGTTCAAATCCTCCACTCAGCCTCATGAAACTTACTGGGTGATCTTGGGTGCCAAACCAGGTTCACAGGGTTGTCCTGAGGAATAAATAAGGGGGGGGGAGAGATCTGAAGCCCTTGTTCAGCCACAGAACTCATTGGGTGATCTGGGGTGCCAATCACTGCCTCTCAGCCTAGCCTACCGCACAGCGTTGTTGTTGCGGGGGGTTAACTGAGGGGAGAACCACATATACCACCTTGAGCTCATCGGAGGAAAATAAGGTAGGATATAAATGTTATGAGCAGATAATAAGCAAGCAAGCAAGCAAGCAACCTGGAATCTGGGGCAGGGGGAGGAGAGAACAGAGCGCCTCTTGGAAACAGCGGCAGAGCCCAGCTCGCTACAATGGGCACCTCAGAGTCTTCCTGCGGGGAGGGGAAAATCCATCCCAGACCGATCCAGAAAATAGGCTCGCGTGCAGCCCCAGATGCACACCTGTCAGAATCGGAAGCTCACCCTTGCACCGAATGGACCACCACACGCACGCTAAAAAGGGGGCGGCGGCGGCAGGAGGGGGATCCCTTCTCAAAACCTGGCTGGCGCTTCTGAGATGCGGTGCTCGGTGGTCTTCAAGCATCTCCCCGGTGCTGCAAGCACTCACACGTGCGCGCACACAATGGACAGATAAGCACCTCTGAACGCCCGCCCCCCCCGCAATGCTTAAGAACTAGCCCCCTCCACCCACCACCCCACACCCAGAAGCTAGCCCCCTCCTTTCTGCCCAGACTCTGCGTGTACCCATTTCCCAGAGGAGGTGGGGGGGATGAGCGAGCCAGACAGCCGCTCGCTAAGTCCCGGGAGGCTCCCCCTCCCACGCACCCGGAGCGTGCCTAACTTACACACCTGAGCCCCCATGCTGGGATTCCGGATTCCTGGCTCCCTCCCCACCGTCGCCCCTTCGCCTCCCCAGCCAGGGCCACCTTCGCCTTCTCCTTCACCTGCCCGGCCATTGGCTCCGGGGCCCGCCGGCTCCGCCAATGGCCTCCGTCCACCTGCGGCCAGGAGGGCCGGCCCCGTCCGCGCTCACCTGGCGCCGCTCGGACGCCCCCGAGGCGGCTCGGCCCCTGGCCAGCGCCTGCTTCCTCCGGCTGCTGTTGGCGCTGCTGAGCGGCGGCGGCGGCGGCGGCTGCTCCATCGCGTGCGCAGCTCCTTCCCCGGCGATGCTGAGCTCCCTCCCGCAGCCCGGGCAGCCCGTGACGTCACCGGAGCCGGCAACCTGCCGGAGGATTTAAAGGCGCAGGAGCGCGCTGCGGCCAGCCGCGGGGGGGCGCTGCGGAAAAGAAGCGCGGCTTTCCTTTGCTAAAAATATAAGCAGCTAGTCCTCGTGAGCAGCAGGCGCCGGAAAGCGGCGCCGGAGGAGATTCCCAACGGAGTCCGACGAGGATGAGGATGATGGTGATACAGTGGTACCTCGGGTTACATACGCTTCAGGTTACAGACTCCGCTAACCCAGAAATAGTGCTTCAGGTTAAGAACTTTGCTTCAGGATGAGAATAGAAATCGTGCTCCGGTGGCGCGGCAGCAGCAGGAGCCCCCATTAGCTAAAGTGGTGCTTCAGGTTAAGAACAGTTTCAGGTTAAGAACGGACCTCCGGAACGAATTAAGTTCTTAACCCGAGGTACCACTGTAATAATAATATTAATAACAACAACAACAAAAATATTATTTATATCCTGCTCATCTGGCTTGGTTGGAAGGGCTACTGCTCCTTGATCTTTCCAAGCAGAGTGCCAGCTTGAATACAGTGGTACCTTGGTTCTCAGACTTAATCTGTTCCGGTAGTCCGTTCCAAAACCAAAGTGTTCCAAAGCCAAGGCATGCTCTCCCATAGAAAGTAATGCAAAACGGATTCATCCTTTCCAGACGTTTAAAAACAGCCCCTAAAACAGCAGTTTAACATGAATTTTACAGTACTATCTAACGAGACCATTGATCCATAAAATGAAAGCAATAATCAATGTACTGCAGTCACCCAATCAATCAATCAATCAGTAGCTGATTCCACACAATCACAAAAACAAATCAAAAAAGAGCTACAAAAATGCAAAATAAGTAGCAAAACCAGACAGATCTCAGCGTAACACTCAAAACGGAAGTGTGGCACTCAAAATGGAAGCATAACACTTAAAACGGAGCATGTTTGGCTTCCAAAAAAAGTTCGCAAATCGAACTTTTGCAGTGTTTGGGTTCCAAGTTGTTTGAGAACCAAGGTACCACTGTGAAATATTGGAGGGCCCATGTAAGCCCCACTATGGGTGTAGTCAAGGGGGAGGCAGGTGGGCTGCTGCCCACATAAATCAATACAAATCAATACAAATCTGTGGTTCTGCCCCCGCCCCAACAAAAGCCTGCCCGCTAACAAAAATCCTGGCTACATCCATGAGCCCCGCCCCACAGACATGGCACAGGGACAGCATTTGAATGGCAATGTCCATCAACTTTGAAGGGGCTTGGCCCCCTCAAATTGGGGGGGGGGAGTGTGGCAGAAGGGACCTCGGCCCCTAGGAGTTGGCTCCTATTTTTCTAAGTCAGGGTGTACCCAAGGCAGGTCAACTTATTGTGGCACCTGAATCTCACAAGAAGTACCCCTTCTTGGGAGGAAGAGGAGAGGTACTACTACTAAAGGTAAAGGGACCCCTGACCATTAGGTCCAGTCGTGGCCAACTCTGGGGTTGCGGTGCTCATCTCGCTTTATTGGCCGAGGGAGACAGCATACAGCTTCTGGGTCATGTGGCCAGCATGACTAAGCTGCTTCTGGCAAACCAGAGCAGCGCACGGAAACACCATTTACCTTCCCACCGGAGTGGTACTTATTTATCTTGGACATGCTTTCAAACTGCTAGGTTGGCAGGAGCAGGGACCGAGCAGCGGGAGCTCACCCCGTCATGGGGATTCGAACCGCCGACCTTCTGATCGGCAAGTCCTAGGCTCTGTGGTTTAACCCACAGCACCACCCGCGTCCCAACTACTAATGATAATAATAATAATGCTAATATAACTCTTATAGAAAAAACTGGGGTTGGCTTTTACAGCCCAACTCTCCATCAAGGCATTCAGTGCCCCCCCTAAGTTATTGGTCAGAGGTAACTGAGTAGAGGCAGGATCCAGTGAATGCGAGGAAGAGCTTTATTTTTTTCTGTGGCAACAGCTGATGATATTTTGCTGCAGTTTCGTGCACACGTGCTGGCTGGGGGTGATGGAAGTGATCTCCCCAAATGGCCATGCTTGCTGGGGGGGGGGCAGCTGGGGGTGGGGTCCAGGTCAGGGGAGGCTGCTTTGACCCCTGCAAGGTTGCTGCTTCCTCCTGTTTCCCTCTCCTTTTTCTCGGTTGCACTTCAGACTAGGTCACTGTCCCAAAGAGAGGGGTGGTGCTGCTGTTTTTTTGCCCTTTTACAGCCCTTCAGCGCTAAAGCACATATATCCACTCACCCACCCCATCGTCTTGTTTCTATTGATTATATGTAAGGCACACTGGCTCTCGGCTGCAGGGCAGGGTGAAAAACATTTCAGACAGGAAAATAAATAGCCCATCTTGTTCGCCGACCTTCCCAAAGTCACAGATGCATGTGCCCTTCCTTGCTTGATTCAGTTCAGCATGTGTGGAATCCGGTTCGATTCCTTCTTCGCCGAAATCAATCAACAGATGTCCTGTTTGAATTCCAGGCGGCTCTGAGTGCACGGACGCCCCCACCAACATTTGGCCACTGTGAGAATAGGATGCTACACTAGATGGCCTGGTCTGGCAAGACCCTTCTTATGGAGGGCGATTCCGATAGAACCTCCATGCTCAGGCACAGTCTACCTCTGTATACCAGAAAATAGGGAGAGCGACAATCGGAGAGTACTGCTGCACTCAGGTACTGCCATTTGGGATAGTTCAGTTGGTAGAGTGTGAGGCTCTTAATATCAGGGTTGTGGGTTCGAGCCCCACATGGGGGCAAAAGATTCCTGCATTTCAGGGGGGTTGGGCTAAATGACCCTTGTGGTCCCTTCCAACTCTATGATTCTTTGCTTGGTGGGCTTCCCATAATGGGCATCTGATCAGCCACTGTGAGAACAGGATGCTGGACTAGATGGCCCGTCGCAGCAGGGCTATGTTCTTTTTTTATATACATATAATTTTTTATTAAATTTCGTTTTTTACACTCTAGAATATTCATTTAAACAACCTTAACATGTCAGTGACTTCCCTTCTTATCTTTCCATGGTTCATTTTGCATAGCATAAATCCCTGCATATTTAACAGAAACTATACCATTCAGTATTCCATTATTACATCCAACAAAAATTGAATTTATCTTAATGCTCCCAACGTTTTCACATGCACACAATTCCCACCCACCCCCATATATTCAATAAGCATTTTCCAGTCTTCTATGTTCTTATCATTGTCACTTGCTTGCCTCTGTTACAAGCACGTGTATCAAGGAGACGCCCAATGTCATGAAGGTACAGGTCTGCCTGGCCTCAGGCCTGCACCGAGATGCCTCCAGAATCTCTGGAGAAGCAATGCCTGAGCTGCCCGCAGCAGAGGACCCAAAGAGAGCTGAGGGTAAAGAGGTTGACTTACCTGAAGCAGCTCCTCTCTCACCTGTAGACTCAGGGATGGGATGTCTTCCCTGGTCAGTCCACACAAGGCTTCAGCTGGCTGGAGCTCCCTGCAGAGGCAACATGTCTTGGGCCTAAACATAAGAATCTGGCTGCTGGATCAGGCCAATGTCCCTTCTAGTCCAGCATCCTTGTTCTCACAGTGGTCAACCAGACAGATAAAAGGTAAAGGTAAAGGACCCCTGGATGGTTAAGTCCAGTCAAAGGTGACTGTGGGGATGTGGCACTCATCTTGCTTTCAGGCTGAGGGAGCCGGCGTTTGTCCACAGACAGCTTTCTGGGTCATGTGGCCAGCAGGACTAAACCACTTCTGGCACAATGGGATGCTGTGATCAGTGGCAGAGCTTTATGCTCTGCCACCGGGGGGCGGGGGAGAGCAGGCAGGGACAGGGCTGGCGCATGTCCTGGGGGCGTGGCGCACCTCCCGTAGGGCATGGTACCCAGCACGGGCAGGGGGCAGCTGCGATGGCACCCCACAGGTATCATGCTGCTGGGGGCGGTGCACTCCCCCCGCACGCCTCTTCCTCCGCCACTGACTGCGATGGAAGCCAGAGCGCACGGAAACACCATTTGCCTTCCCGCCGCAGCAGTACCTATTTATCTACTTGCACTGATGTGCTTTCAAACTGCTAGGTTGACAGGAGCTAGGACAGAGCAACGGGAGCTCACTCCGTCATGGGGATTCGAACTGCCGACCTTCTGAACGGCAAACCCAAGAGGCTCAGTGGTTTAAACCACAGTGCCACCCACATCCCATGGCCAGCCCGATACCCCTATAGGAAACTAGCAAGCAGGATTCGAGCACCAGAGCAATTCCCCCTCTTGTGGCTTCCAGGAACTGGTATTCAGAAGCATTGCTCCTTCCAACCAAGGAGTCAGAGGATAGCCATCATGGCTAGTAGCCACAGATAGCCTTCTGCTCCATGGATTTGTCCAATCCTCTTTTAAAATATTATGATTATTTATCAAACTTGTATGCTGCCCTTCATGCACAGATCTCAAGGCACTTCACAACATAAAAATACGACATTAAAGCATGAAATACATGACGACAAAAAAACAAGAATGGCGTGGGGAGAAAAACAATATATTATTTAAAATGCTCTAAGTTGGTGTCATCACTGCCTCCTGTGGCAGTGAGTTCCACAGTTTATGCTCTGTGTGAAGATGGACTTTCTTTCCAACTTCCAACATCCACTTTCGTTGGATGTCCATGAATTCTAGGACTATGACAGGGGAAGGGAAAACTTTTTTTCAGTCCTCTTTCTCCATGCAATGCATGATTTCATAAACTTCTATCATGGCATTGCCTAGCTGTCTTTTCTCTAAACTTGTTGTTGTTTAGTCATTTAGTCGTGTCCGACTCTTCGTGACCCCCTGGACCAGAGCACGCCAGGCACTCCTGTCTTCCACTGCCTCCCGCAGTTTGGTCAAACTCATGCTGGTAGCTTCGAGAACACTGTCCAGCCATCTCGTCCTCTGTCATCCCCTTCTCCTTGTGCCCTTCATCTTTGCCAGCATCAGGGTCTTTTCCAGGGAGTCTTCTCTTCTCATGAGGTGGTCAAAGTATTGGAGTCTCAGCTTCAGGATCTGTCCTTCCAGTGAGCACTCAGGATTGGTTTCCTTCAGAATGGATAGGTTTGATCTTCTTGCAGTCCATGGGACTCCCAAGAGTCTGCTCCAGCACCATAATTCAAAAGCATCAATTCTTCGGCAATCAGCCTTCTTTATGGTCCAGCTTTCACTTCCATACATCACCACTGGGAAAACCATAGCTTAAAAAGCCCTAAATCCTAGAATTGGAAGGGACTTTGAGGATCATCCAACCCCCAGCAATGCAGGAATATGCAGCTGTCCCCATACAGGGATTGAACCTGCAGCCTTGGCGTTATCAGCACCACGCTCTAACCAACTGAGCTATCCAGGCTGCAGCCTCTCCTCTTCCTTCCATCCCCTGGATCACTTTGCTTGCCTCTCATGAACCTTTCCCAACTCTGCAATAGCCTTTTTGAGGTGAAGCCGCATGAACAGTACAGGGTCCCTTGGAGCTCTCCAAGGTCCTGGTCCTAGCTGTGCTCTTCTGGATTGGGTTGCTCCTGTGAGACTCAAGATCCCCCCAGACCTGGACAGAGCAGGGAAATCTCACTAAAGCCCTCATGATGGCTGAGAGGCTTCCATTGCAAGGATGGAAGGACAACAATCTTCCTCCTGGTCTCCCTGCCCTTCCTGGGTTTGTATTCACAGCTTATCAGTGTCGATTTCATTCAGACACATGTTTGGATATTTGGGCTGCCTGCATTAATTTACAAGGCTACATCAGCACGGATGGGATATTCTTATTGTTAAGGTCATCTTGCAGTGGATTTTTGTTGTCTGTTCTCTGTGGTTGTTTTTTTAAAGTTAACATTACTGTTTTATCATTTGTTTCTTTTTCTTTCTTTTTACTTTTCTGTTACATTCACAATTTTTTCCAAAAAAATATATTTTATTTTTCTTTCTTTTTTGAATTTATATACTGCTCTATACCCGGAGGTCTCAGGGCAGTTCACAGAAAATGGAAGGAAGGGTGGGGGGAAGGTTGAGGGCTGCCTGTGCTCCCCCCCCCCAGCCAGGCTTCTCTCTATGGATCCCCTGGGATCCTCCCTGCTTTGTGCTTTTGATCTGGCTGGGATGAGTCCTTCAGCTCCAAAAATGAGCAGATTGAATCCATACATTCCAAGCACATTCAACACTCATTTAAAGCACATGACGTCCCTCAAATAATCCTAGGAACTTTCATCTGTTAAGGGTTCTTCGAACTGCACCTCAGTGGGGCAGAAACTACATTTCCCAGGATCCTCATTGGAGAGGAAGGTGTGTTGAATGTGCTTTAAATGTATGCATAGACCTGCCTTGATATCAGCTCTTCCTTGCCTGGAACCTCAAAGAGCTGCTGCCAGTCAGTGCAGACAACACTGAACTAGATGGACCCAGTGGTCTAATGTAGTGTAGTGAGGGGCTGCAGCTCAGCGGTAGAGCACTTTGCATGCAGAAGGTCCTAGGTTAAGTCCTTGGTATATCCAGTTTGGGCTGGGGAAAGACTCCCAGCCTGGACCCTGGGCAGCTGCTGCCAGTCAGTGTTTACACTACTGAGCTAGATGGACCACTGGTCTGACTCAGTATAAGGCAGCCTTCCTGTGTGCTTTTGTTCCTATCTTTTAATATACTGGATATGATAATATTTTATTCTCTTGTTAATTATGCTGTTTTAAATGTGCATTTTATATTTGTCTTCAGTTAGCAATTTTTTTTGAAAAGATTTCTTTTTGTTAACTTTGTTTGTATTAAATATTTATTCTCTAGCTGACCACCTTTCTAATGTTTTATTCTGAAATCTAATATTTTAGTTTTCTGTTAATTATGTTGCTTTGACTGTATACACTATATTTGACTTTCTTCAGAAATGTTTGGTTTTGGATTGTTTTATTGATGTTTCAATATGCTGTAAACAGCTTTGAGATTTTTCTTAAAAATATAAAGCGGTATTGAAATGAAATGAAATGAAACGAATGTTTCAGCCATTGCACCACACCAGCTCACATATCTGGAAGTATTTATTTCCCATGCAGTGTCCTTTTCCTTTACAACAGGTGCACAGACCGCAATGAACTTTGGATGGCCTCAAGGCTTTTTCCTGAGCATCACACACACACACACACACACACACACACACACACACACAACCTTTCAAGCATGCGCCAAACTCCCTGGGGCTGAGCACTCAGCACAGGGAGGAATCTCTGCCCCCTGGTGGTTCATGGCAGGACTGCAGCCAAATGGCTGATCTCAGAAAAACCCTTCCAGACTGAGGCTCTTTTCCAGTCCCATTCAGTCCCATCCAGGCTGTGCAATCCAAGTTCATTTGGTGCATCTGTAGTAATGCACCAGAAAACGTGGGATCAATAAAAACTTGAGACAATGGCATCTCACCTCCCCACAACAAATCAGAATGGTTGCCCAATAAGGAGATTGTCTGGAAGTACAGTAGTACCTCGGGTTAGGTACTTAATTCATTCCAGAGGTCCGTTCTTAACCTGAAAGTGTTCTTAACCTGAAGCACCACTTTAGCTAATGGGGCCTCCTGCTGCTGCCGTGCCGCCGGAGCACGATTTCTGTTCTCGTCCTGAAGCAAAGTTCTTAACCCAAGGTACTATTTCTGGGTTAGCGGAGTCTGTAACCTAAAGTGTATGTAACCCGAGGTACCACTGTAGTCAGAGACAACAATGAGGAAAAAGCAGATCACCACGATAACATTTAGGCCTGGCCCGTCTGTGTAATAGAATCATAAAATAGTATAGGAGGAGATCACGTTTTGGGGTGCTCTCAGTCCCCACACAGAAACAATAACCCCTACAAATTAAACTAGCATTATGCGAAGGGAGGAAAGTCTAGTTTAGCCTGCTTCCTGATGTGCTATTTTACAACTTGCAGGGGGTGCGTGTGTCTTTGCGGTATGGGAGCTTTCAAAAACAGGGCACAGCCTTTTGTACCCTCTTATCCAGCTGCTTCTGCAGACCAGGACTCCTCTGTTGAGGTGGGGTGGGGCCTCACAAAGGCACCAAGATGCAGGCCAAGGTGGGCCACAGGCCCATAGCTGCCAACTTCCCCCTTTTCTTGCGAGGAATCCTATTCGGAAACAGGGAATTTCCCTTTAAAAAGGGGAAACATTGACAGCTATGCACAGGTGTGATCCTGCCCAGCTTATCTTTCTTTTTTTCGTTTTTTTTAATTAATTTTCCAAAAAAAAAAAATTAAACAAACAAACAAATAGGCAAACAGACATAAATCTCAGCCATATTTAAACCAATCTTAGTAACATTGTTAAGTGACTTCCTCATATCCCCCTGGTTGAATTTCAGTGTATATCATTTCAACACTTCTCCAAAACCAATATTCTTATAAAATTAACTTAATCACTTAACATCTTTCAAATTTGGCATTGAACATATTAATTCATCACATTACATATTTAAATCCTAAGCCTATCTGGTATTTGCAAGCTTTTCCAATTAAGTTAACTCAACATATTTAACTAAATAGTCTTTAAATTTCGTCCATTCCTCCTGGTACTCCTCCTCCTTCTGGTCGCAGACTCTTCCAGTCAGGTCGGCTAGCTCCGAAAAATCCATCATCTTAATCTGCC
Source organism: Podarcis vaucheri (assembly GCF_965113315.1). Taxonomy (NCBI): domain Eukaryota; kingdom Metazoa; phylum Chordata; class Lepidosauria; order Squamata; family Lacertidae; genus Podarcis; species Podarcis vaucheri. The sequence continues at coordinate 25,224,513 of NC_138754.1, read as the reverse complement.
ACCTGCCCAGCTCATCTTACTTTGCACCACACAGTGGTTCTGATTGAATGTTCAGGCTACTTTGGAAAGACAAAGAACTCAATGTGATTGTGGCCCTCGCAGTCCTCATCACCTGGCCCCCAGGACTCTCCCCAGCCTGTGCTTACACTCCCTACAAGCCCTGATCCAGACCCCCCCCTCCCGAGTGCTTCCACCCACATGGAGCACATCCTTTACACTGCCTGGATGAAAGGTGGAAAGACGTTTCTGTCCAAACCTCCGACTTGCGTAGCCGGAATGCAGCCGAACTGTATGAAGGCAGGAGTTGCATTCGTGACTCCACCCATGTTTGCCTCTGGCCTCAACCATCCCTGGTGTACGGCCCCCAACTGGCAGCCCACAAGGGAATGCGCCCCCCCCAGGCTGAAAGAAAGGTCCCCTAATATAAAGGTGATGCCCTATTGCTGGTTTTGGAATCCTACCCCCCCACACACACTGCTGAGACTTGCGATATTTCTCTAATTAGAGGTTTCTCTGCTGCTCTGACATTCATTCCAGAATACGTTACCACCCCCTTCCACGCTTTGATCGCTGTTCCAGAACAGCTTGCATTGGTTATTATTAGGCTCTGTAATTGAGCCTGAGAGGTCGAGGGTTCCATACCCTCCAACATTTCTCCAATGAAAATAGGGGTGTCCTATCTAATAATAGGAACGCAGGTGGCGCTGTGGGTTAAACCACAGAGCCTAGGACTTGCCGATCAGAAGGTCGGCGGTTCGAATCCCCGCGACGGGGTGAGCTCCCGTTGCTCGGTCCCTGCTCCTGCCAACCTAGCAGTTCGAAAGCACAAAGTGCAAGTAGATAAATAGGCACCGCTCTGGCGGGAAGGTAAACGGCGTTTCCATGTGCTGCTATGGTTTGCCAGAAGTGGCTTAGTCCTGCTGGCCACATGACCCAGAAGCTGTACACCGGCTCCCTCGGCCAATAAAGTGAGATGGGCGCTGCAACCCCACAGTCGTCCGTGACTGGACCTAACGGTCAGGGGTCCCTTTATCTTTTTATCCCATAATAATAATGTTACTATTTATACCCCACCCATCGGACTGGGTTGCCCCCCAGCCACTTTGGGCACCTTCCAACATAGATAAAAACATAATAAAACATTAAACATTTTTAAAAACGAAAACTTCCCTATACAGAGCTGCCTTCAGATGTGTTCTAAAGGTAGTTCAGTTACTTATCTCCTTGGCTTGCATAACTCCATAGCCTCCAATATTTTGATGAAAATAGGGGCGTCCAGTGCTTTTTTCTGGGGGGGGGGGGCGCAGGGGTACGCATACCCCTAAACATTTTGTGAATCTTTGTACTTTTCTCCATTTACTGTATTTATTGTTCCCCGATTTTAACCATAAAATGGTGATTTTTTTTCTTGAGTCAAAATGAGAATACCCCTAAACAATTTTTAAGGAAAAAAACACTGGGGGTGTCCTAAGGAAAAGTGGGACATTCCGGGTTCCAGTCAAAAACTGGGATGGCTTCTCTAAAAATCAGGGATGTCCCTGGAAAACAGGGACATTTGGAGAGTCTGGGGTTCCAATCTCACAGTGGCCAACCAGATGGGAAGCCCATAAGCAGGAACTGAACCCAACAGACACTGCTCCCCAGCTCAGCCACAAGAACATAAACAGAATCCGCTGGATCAGGCCAGCAACCCACCTCGTCCAGCATCCTGTTCTCACAGAGGCCGACCAGAGGCCTGTAGGAAACCCTCAAGCACGATATGAGTGCAACAGCGCTCTGTCCACCTGTGGTTCCTAGCAATATTCAGAAGCATTACTGCCTTTGACCATGAAAGCAGAGCATAACCATCATGGTTAGCAGCCACTGATAGCCTTGTCCTCAAAACATTTGCCTAAACCTATTTTCGAGCCATCTGGGTCGGTGGCCATCGATCCCTCCTGTGGCAGGGAGTTCCACAGATTTAACTCTGCTCTGCGGGAAGAAGTTATTTCTTTCGCCTGTCCTGACTCTGCCAACATTCAACGGCATGTCCCATGTTATGAGAGAGGGAGTAAAAAAATTCTCTATAATTTTTATTAAATTTTCTGTTTTACATTTTAGAATATTTATTTAAACAACCTAAAAATATCAGTGACTTCCCTTCTTCCCTTTCCATGGTTCATGTTGCATAACATAAATCCCTGCATATTTTACATAAATGAAACCTTTCAGTATTCCATTATTAAACCTATGTCCTTCTTGTTCTCTTGTCCTATATGTTAGGCCTGAAAGCTGTGCATATTCCATCAGCTCGTTTTCCATTTCTGGGCTAACAAAACACGGACTACAGTAGTGGCATACATAAACAACCTTTTTTGACACCTGGGAATCTTTGTCTGGATTATTCCGAACGAAAAGGACTCTGGTTGTTTGGGGGGAAGTACTTTTAGGGACGCAGGTGGCGCTGTGGTGTAAACCACTGAGCCTTGGACTTGCAGATCAGAAGCGGCTTAGTCATGCTGGCCATATGACCCGGAAAAACTGTCTGCGGACAAACGCCGGCTCCCTCGGCCAATAAAGCGAGATGAGCACCGCAGCCCCAGAGTCGTTTGCGACTGGACTTAACTGTCAGGGGTCCCTTTACCTTTACCTTTTTACTTTTAGGGAGTAAAATTTTTCTCTATCCACTTTCTCCATGCCATGCCATCATTTCATAATATTCTATCATCTCCCTTCTCACTTGCCTTTTCTCTAAACTAAAAAGTCCCAAGTGCTGCAACCTTCCCTCCTAGGGGAGAGGGGTCTTGTGTTTGAATCCTGATTTCAGGTTTGCCACAGGCATCTGGTTGGCCACTTTGAGAGCAGGAGTCTGGACTAGATGGACCATTGGCCTGATCCAGCAGGCTCGGTTTATGTTCTTATCCTTCAGCAGTAGCCAGTGCTGGTTGGAGCTGATGAGAAATGTAGCCCAACGTCATCCTGAGTGCCATATGCACCCCCCCACACCCACTACAAGGAGCCACAGGGACTTGTGGCCAACCAGAGGATGTCACACTGCAAGCACATCGGTTGCAGAGCCACTGTCAGCAGAATTGTCAAGGGCTAAGGACGCGGGTGGCGCTGTGGGTTAAAACACAGAGCCTAGGACTTGCTGATCAGAAGGTCGGCGGTTCGAATCCCCGTGACGGGGTGAGCTCCCGTTGCTCAGTCCCTGCTCCTGCCCACCTAGCAGTTCGAAAGCAGGTCAAAGTGCAAGTAGATAAATAGATACCACTCCGGCGGGAAGTTAAACAGCGTTTCCGTGCGCTGCCCTGGTTCGCCAGAAGCGGCTTAGTCATGCTGGCCACATGACCCAGAAGCTGTACGCCGGCTTCCTCGGCCAATAAAGCGAGATGAGCGCCGAAACCCCAGAGTCGGTCACAACTGGACCTAATGGTCAGGGGTCCCTTTACCTTTACGGCTCCCCACTCCAAGGCTCTTTTACACCAAGCTGCGGAAATGGGGTGAGAGTGGGGTGTCACATGCATGAAGGAATGCTCCCTCCCCCTGAAAACACCTCCCTGCTCCCCACCCACATGCAAGGGGGAAAAACAGCACCAGAGAAATGGTATTTGGAAGCTGCCGCCTCTTCCCTGACACTCTAGCTTTCCGCTTGCGGAACACTTCCCACATGTCACTCAGGCCAGGCAGCCACCCACCCGCTTCTGCAGCTCCCCCCCCCCCCGCATCCTTCCTTGCTTCACAGGGGGAAAGTCTGACTCACAGAGGACAGCGCCCCCTGTTGAGAGACCCCCGCGTGACCCTGCTCAGCACGGAGAGCTCAGCCGAACCCTGCAATTCTGCCTGACTCACAGGCTCCCTGGCGGCTTTTTAATTTACCCACATTTGCCGTGACTCATCCACTCTCCGCTTGCAAAGGCAGGAGACCGTCAGGGTTTATTATTATCCCCCGTTATTATTAGAAGTGTAGCATTCTTCCTCAATGAAGGCTGAGCAATATGCTTTTCTGGGCAGAGGAAAGAAGCTGCCAGCTTCTGGGTGTCAGAGGAACTGTCCCCCACTTGGGCAAGGAACTATTCCCCATGGGGCCAAAATCCCGCCTTGTGACTCTTGCCTGGTGACTCTCAAGAGTCTTCCTGGGTCACAAGATTCCTTATTGGAATGGATGGATAGAGCCCTGGCAGACCATAGCTCAGTGGCTGGAGCATCTACTTGGCATCTAGAATGCCCCAGGTTCAATTCCTGCCATCGCCAGGTAGAGCTGGCCATGTCCCTTGTTTGCAACCTTGGAGAAGTTGCTGCCAGTCAGCGATTTGTTTGTGGGTGGGTGGGTATTTTTTCCTGGCAGGCCTCCTTACTAGCTATCTGCCAGGCAGAAATCCAACAGGTGCAGCTTTCCTTAACATGAAGGTGCAGTGACAGGTTGGTGTGAGTGGTGAGTAACAACAACAACAACAAAAAATTATACCCTGCCCTCCCCAGCCAAGACCAGGCTCAGGGCAGCTAACGACCAATAATAAAAACAAATTGATTGAAATACAACTTAAAAACAAGATTAAAATACAACATTAAAACAATTAAACATTAAAATGCAGCTTCATCATAGGAAGAGAAAGGAAAAAAGAAAGGGGGAGAGGGAATCAAATTGTAAGGGATGTAGATCTTGTTCATTTTCTTTCTCTACGTCCTTCATGCATAATTCTTTGCGCCTCTACCCTCTTATTCACCTTTTCTCTGAACTGCAAATGTCATAACTGTTCCTCTTCAGCTGAGAAGAGGGCACCTGCATTTTGCACCTGAAACTCAAGTCTGTAGTAGCTCTGTTTCTGAAGTCAATATTGTTGGGAAATCAACCCCTGGGAGGGGACTTGCTGACCTACCTCAGGCCAGCCAGAGAAACAGCTGCCTGTGGCTATTTTCTCTTCAGCAGTTCCTCCCTGATAATGGCAAGCATGAGCCAAGCTGGAATCAACAGAGGCACAGGTGGGTCTTGTTAGCGCAACCAGCTGCGGTTGGCAGGCTCCCCTGAGCAATCCTGGAGGAGAACAGCATCAGGAGGAGAGACTGAGCAAATGATCAGGAGCTAGGGGCGAGCGCCCGATTATTCAGAGTGGTTAAAACCAAAATATGGGATGCGGGTGGCGCTGTGGGTTAAACCACAGAACCTAGGGCTTGCTGATCAGAAGGTCGGCGGTTCGAATCCCCGCGACTGGGTGAGCTCCCGTTGCTCGGTCGCTGCTCCTGCCAACCTAGCAGCTCGAAAGCACGTCAAAGTGCAAGTAGATAAATAGGTACCACTCCGGCAGGAAGGTAAACGGCGTTTCCATGTGCAACCCCAGAGTCGGTCACGACTGGACCTAAAGGTCAGGGGTCCCTTTACCTTTTTAAAACCAAAATGGGACCACAAGGAGCTCTGAAAAATGTCTCTCCCAAAACTGGGTGAATCAGCATTAAAACGGCACATGCAATTCCATGTGAGAAAGTGTGAAGTGATGGACATTGGTGCAAAAAGGAGAATAATAAGAACGTAAGGTGAGTCTGCTAATGGATCAGGCCAGAATGCATCTTATCCAGAATCCAGTTTTCAAAGCCCCAATGGGAAGCTGTAAGTAGGTCCTGAGCACAAGAGCATTTTCCCCGTCCTGTGGTTTCCAGTAACTGGTATTCAGAATCATAACTGCCTTTGTATACATACCCTCCAACATTTTGCATGAAAATAGGGACATTCTATTGTTTTAGGGACGCGAGTGGCACTGTGGGTTAAACCACAGAACCTAGGACTTGCCGATCAGAAGGTCAGCGGTTCGAATCCCCGCGACGGGGTGAGCTCCCATTGCTCGGTCCCTGCTCCTTCCAACCTAGCAGTTCGAAAGCACGTCAAGTGCAAGTAGATAAACAAGTACCGCTCCAGCGGAAAGGTAAATGGCGTTTCCGTGCGCTGCTCTGGTTTGCCAGAAGCGGCTTAGTCATGCTGGCCTCATGACCCGGAAGCTGTGTGCCGGCTCCCTTGGCCAATAAAGCGAGATGGGCGCCACAACCCCAGAGTCGGCCACAACTGGACCTAATGGTCAGGGGTCCCTTTACCTTTACCTTTACCTTTACAGCTGTGATTCTGCTTTCCCAGTAGAAATTTCTGCAGGGACAGCCATGTTTGTCTGTTGCAGCCAAATCAGCAGATGCTCTTGGAGCATCTCAGATACTTGTCAGAATTTTTTTTCTCACATCCTTGAAAAACGTACACCACAATGCCCCCCCTCCCAGTGTCGCAAGACAGCTGCGACCTTCACAAAACTGCTGTTCTCCAGAGCCAGATTGGGTTCATGGGAGTTGTAGTCCAGAAAATCTGGAGGGCATGAGGTTGGCAAAGTCTGCTCTGATTTCCCTTGATCTGTGCACCTTCCTCTTTGGCCTAAAAAAAAAAATCCTGCTTTGTTTCTCTTCAAGTGCTTTGATCATCCACGGAAAGATTCCTAGCAGGGTTCTTATTCTGAGAAACGGTGAATAATTTAGGGCATGCCTTGTCTCCAACGCTCCCTGATCAAAAGCTGTGTGTGCTTGGCTGTTGTCAGCATTTGTTAGGGGGGAGTTGGTAGTGCGTATTGTTTTTGTCTGTTTCATTCTGTCTGTTTTAAAATGATTCAAGTTTCCGCACACAGAAAGAAAAAGGGTATATAGATCTTCACATGTAGAGGAGTCCTTCATGTGGAGGACTCCCTGGTCCTGAATGGGGTAACTGTGCCCCTGAAGGACCAGGTGCGCAGCCTGGGAGTCATTCTGGACTCACAGCTCTCCATGGAGGCACAGGTCAATTCTGTGTCCAGGGCAGCTGTCTACCAACTCCACCTGGTACGCAGGCTGAGACCCTACCTGCCCGCGGACTGTCTGGCCAGAGTGGTGCATGCTCTTGTTATCTCTCGCTTGGACTACAGTGGTGCCTCGCAAGACAAAAAGAATCCATTCTGTGATTCTCTTCATCTAGCGGTTTTTTCGTCTTTTGAAGCAAGCCCATTGACGGATTAGCGGCTTTGCGCTATTAGCGGCTTTTAGCGGCTTTTAGCTGCTTATCTGCTGATCGGATCAGCTGATAAGCGGCTTAGCGGCTTAGAAAAAGGGGGGAGGGGAAAAACCAGCAGGAACTCGCAAGACATTGTCGTTTTGTGAAGCAAGCCCATAGGAAATTCGTTTTGCGAAGCACCTCCAAAACGGAAAACTCTTTCGTCTAGCGAGTTTTCCGTCTTGCGAGGCATTCGTCTTGCGGGGCACCACTGTACTGCAATGCGCTCAATGTGGGGCTACCTTTGAAGGTGACCCAGAAATTACAACTAATCCAGAATGCGGCAGCTAGACTGGTGACTGGGAGTGGCCACCGAGACCGTATAACACCGGTCCTGAAAGACCTACACTGGCTCCCAGTACGTTTCTGAGCACAATTCAAAGGGTTGGTGCTGACCTTTAAAGCCCTAAATGGCCTCAACCCAGTATACCTGAAGGAGCGTCTCCACCCCCATCATTCTGCCCGGACACTAAGATCCAGCGCCGAGGGCCTTCTGGCGCTTCCCTCACTGCGAGAAACGAGGTTACAGGGAACCAGGCAGCGGGCCTTCTCGATAGTGGCGTCCGCCCTGTGAAACGCCCTCCCTCCAGATGTCAAAGAGAAAAACAACTACCAGACTTTTAGAAGACATCTGAAGGCAGCCCTGTTTAGGGAAGCTTTTAATGTTTAATAGGTTATTGTATTTTAGTGTTCTGTTGGAAGCTGCCCAGAGTGGCTGGGGAAACCCAGCTAGATGGGTGGGGTATAAATAAATTATTATTATTGTTATATTATTATAGACTTATAAATCATTTGCAGCTGTTGTATAAGGGATTGCTGTTATGAATGGAATGGAACTGAAATCAGTGAGATTATGGAACGCAGAAATAAAGTAAATTATCAAACCATCAATTCTAGCATGCAGGTGGGGGGCACCTAAATTATGTAATTGGATATTTGAATGATTGATATTGGAAATTGTTATTGTAATTTGGCATTGATATAATGATATATTTGATATTTGATATATTTGGATTATTATAATTGAGAACTAATAGAATTATTATCAAAAATAAAATGATGCAAATTTCAGAAGACTCCGGGTGTGGCAAAGGTGAAGCACAGCACTTCCCAATTTTTTTTGAACTTGGGCCCTGCTCCTAAAATAAGAACAGAGGAAGAGTCTGATGGTTCAGGTCATTGACCCACCTAGTCCAGCAGCCTGGTCTCACAATGGCCAACCAGATGCCTGTGGGAAACTTGCAAGCAGCACCTGACGGTAGCAGCACTTTCTCCTCCTGTGGTTTTCAGCAACTGGTATTCAGAAAAATTACAAACTCTGACCATGGAGGCAGGGCAGAGCCATCATGGCTAGCAGACATCGTTAGTTTTCTCCTCCATCCATTTGTCCAGGCCTCTTTTAAAGCCATCAAAGTTGGCCATCGCTGCCTCCTGTGGGAGGGAGTTCCACAGGAACACACACACAACCCCAGCAGGCCGAAGTACTTTGAACACGTGGAGATTCTTGACTTGCAGCGGCAAATAAGATGATCACAGGGAGCTGCCTGATGCCAATTCAGACCAGTGGTCCATCTAGCTCAGTACTGTCTACACGGACTGGCAGCAGCTCGCCAGGATTTCAGACAGGGAATCCCTTCCAGGCCTACTTGGATGTGCCAGAGATGGCACTTAGGACTTTCTGCATGCAAAACAGATGCTCTACCACTGAGCTATAACCCTTTCCTAACTAGGAACTTGGGAAGATACCTTACACGGAGTCTGACCAGCTGGTGCATCTAGCTCAGTATTGTCTGCTCTCACTGGCAGCAGCTCTCAGGATTTCAGGCAGGGTCTCTCCCAGCCTTACCTAGAGATGCTGGGGATTGGACCTGGGACCTTCTGCACACAGAGCAGGTGCTCGACACTGCTGTTTTGTTTAAAGCAGATTTTCCAGTAGCAAAAAATCCCTGTCAGACACCCACACTTGGTTTTATTATTACGATTTTTTATTCAACAATCACAAAGTGTTACTTTTCTTCTTGCTTACACCCTTTATTCTTGGCTGCTTCTCCATAGGAGTCAGTAATTCTTATCTACTAACTATACTGTACAGTGATGATTTGTTTCTCCATCTGCCTTCTTCTGTAACTAACCAGAGCAAAAACAAGGAGGACTTTAATACGGGGTGTTTGCAAGGATGCAACAAAATGTTATCTGCTCAAAGATTAATAATAATAATAATAATAATAATAATAATAATAATAATAATAATTTATTATTTATACCCAGCCCATTTGGCTGAGTTTCCCCAGCCACTCTGAGCAGCTTCCTATCAAGTGTTAAAAACAGTACAGCGTTAAATATTAAAAACTTCCCTGAGCAGGGCTGCCTTCAGATGTCTTTTAAAGATAGGGTAGCTGCTTATTTCCTTCACATCTGAAAGGAGGGTGTTCCACAGGGTGGGCGCCACTACCGAGAAGGCCCTCTGCCTGGTTCCACTGCTTCTTGCAGTGAGGGAACCGCCAGAAGGCCCTCAGTGTCCGGGCTGAACTATGGGGTGGAGACACTCCTTCAGGTATACAGGACCAAGGCCATTTAGGGCTTTAAAGGTCAGCACACCACTTTGAATTGTGCACTTTGACTTGTATAGCAGAAGGTGGAGATTCCAGCCCCACAGAAGAAGGCATTTTGATGTGGTTGCTTTTAATTAAGCATGGGAACAGAGCACGTTCTGTCCTTATGCAATTTGTGTACATGCTGTTCTTGACATTGCCAGTCATTAAGCACTTAATAAACACATTTGCATACCACACCCACCACCAACCCTTGTTCAAGCTGCACATTATCAGCTTTCCAACTGAACAGCTTTCCCCACCAGTTCTGCGTTTTCTACCCAACTGCAGCAAACGCTACTTATTTGTTTATTGTGTTGATATCCCTGCTTTGTTTCTCCAGGGAGCTCAAGGTGACCCCTTCCTCATTTAATCCGCACAACAACCCGGCAAGGTGGGTTAGACTGAGAAGCAGCGACTGGTCTAAAGCATGGGTAGGCAAACTACGGCCCGGGGGCCGGATCCAGCCCAATCACCTTCTAAATCCAGCCAGCGGCCAGTCCGGGAATCAGTGTGTTTTTACATGAGTAGAATGTGTCCTTTTATTTAAAATGCATCTCTGGGTTGTTTGTGGGGCATAGGAATTCGTTCATTCCCCCCCCCCAAAAAAAATATAGTTTGCCCCCCCACAAGGTCTGAGGGACAGTGGACCGGCCCCCTGCTAAAAATGTTTGCTGACCCCTGGTCTAGGATCACACCCAGCTAGCTTCATGATGGCCAAGTGTGGATTTGAACCCAGGTCTCCTGGTCCGAGCCTGATACTCTAACTACTGCACCACACTGTCTCTCTTGTAGGGGGGGGGAGGCAGGGGAACACCATTTCTCTACCACCAAGTTGCAGCCCCTTTCGGGGTGTGGTGCAAGGTTTGCCGTGTGGAGGTGAAAGGACATTAAATAATGTTTTAGCAAAAGTGCTAACCCCAATATCTTACTGAGCAATGGGGTCTTCCCCGGTGCTCCCAGCATTAGCTGGGAAGAGCAGGTATCGTGCAGCTCTGGGATGAATGCCAGAGATGTACAAAACTGTCATAAAGAATTGTAATAAAAAAATTAAGGATATAGATAGATAGATAGATGATTGATAGATAGATAGATAGATAGATAGATAGATAGATGATAGATAGATATAGATATATATAGATATATAGATATATATATAGATATATAAAATAAATGTTCATAAACGTACCAAACAAGCATGTACATACAGATATGTGGACCACATGTCTGGAGCAGCACAGGAAGACCGTCCTGAAACCATTTTGACTCCCAAACTGACCAAATGTTTTCTCTGCAAGCAGTGGCGTAGCGTGGGTTGTCAGCCCCCGGGGCAAGGCAAGTAATTTGCGCCCCCTAACCCGTGGATTTGCGCTCCCTAACCCTAACCCTCAGATGTTGCGCACGGTGCGGCTGGCCCCCCCCCCTGCACCCCCCACGCTACGCCACTGTCTGCAAGGAGGGAGGGTGTGAGGGAACCTTCCCATTGTCTCAGGAATTGGGTAATCACCATCTCAAAGGAATGCCCAGACTACCAGGAAAGGCAATCAGATAAGGCATTATCAGATAACCTGGCAGACAGGAAAAACAACAACATTCAAATTTCTGTTGTAGACCGCCTTTTCTGTGATGTAGGTATGATGTTTGTGGGTGGTGGTCTTGGGTTACACCCCTTCTGTGATCTATGTATGATGCATGGCGGGGTGGTCTTGAGCTCCAGGGCAGGGAATTTAAAATGTCTATAAGGGCAGGCACACCTTGGTTCTGGGTTACTCCTCCCTCCCTGTTGCAACAGATCAATAAAGATCAGGCTTATGAGCTGCTTTGCTTCTCAATATTCTCTGGTTGGCCTCTGTTATTTTCTCCGACCGATAGAGAACCTACAAAGGACTCTATAAGGGCTCTTGTGTCTCCCATAAGGGAATAAGGGCAGATTTTGTTTATTACAGAATGAAGAAGACATCTGAGGATATACAAAGTTTATTTCCCTCCCACCCACCGAAATCCCAAGGGTTATAAAGAACTTCAGCTCTGGATTTGTTGTTTTTTTAAGTTGGAGTAATAAAGGAACATAGCTCAGTGTTAGATCATCTGCTTAGCATGTAGAAGATCCCAGGTTCAATTTGCAATCCCAGACAGCCGCTGCCAGTCAGCGCGGACAACACTGAGCTAGATTGCTGAAGGCCTGATTCAGTAAAAGGCAGCTGCATACGCTCCAACTTTTCTCCAATGGAAATAGGGAAGTCCCATTCCATAATAATATCTTTACTTTTTATACCCCACACATCTTACTGGGTTGTCCCAGCCACTTGGGGCAGCTTCCAACATTTAGAAAAACATAATAAAATATTAAACAGTAAAAAAAAGAAAATTCCTATACAGGATTGCCTTCAGACGGCTCAGGGGTCGGATAACTCTATACCCTCCAGGATAACTCCATACTCTCCAATGAAAATGGGGACATTTTCACACCCTCCAACATTTCTCCAATGAAAATAGGGACAGCCAAGGAAAAGTGGAATCAAATCAGAAACCGGGGTAGCTTCTCTAAATCAGGGACGTCCCTGGAAAATAGGGACACTTGGAGGGTCTGCAGCTGCCTGCGTTCCTAACGGAGAGATGCAAAGTGGCGTAGCGGTTAAACTTTAAAGTCTCGAATTGAGGCCAAATCCACACCACGCCCTTCAAAGCGCGTCCAGCATACATTTAAAGCGCACGGCTCTCTCGCAACGAATCTTGGGAGCTGTAGTTTGTTAAGGGTCCTAGGAATTGTCATCTGCGAAGGGGCAACTACAGCTCCCAGGAAACCTCGGGGTAAGTCGTGTGGTTTCGTTGTGCGCGGCAGGCGCCTTCAATGTGCAGGATGCTCCATCATGAGACCAAAGGTGTAAAGAAATCATCGGGCCTCTGAGCATGTGCAGAGAGTAAGCAGCGCTAGTAGCACTGTGCAAGCACCCGGGTAGGGGACACTCAGGTCTTCCGAGGTGCCCCCGTCGCCGATCCTCTTTTTCCTTTGGAGAGCCGCTAATCCCCGAGCTCCGCCTTGCCCTGCCCAGATGATGCTCCTCCCTGGAGAGCCGGGCGGCGGGGCGAGGCTTGCCGGCCGAGGCTCCTCCGCCTTCCCTTCGCGGGGGCTCCGCCCGATCTGACGTGGCAGCGGCTCCAGCAAGCCGGAGGCCGCCGCGTCCGGAGCGCAGAGCGCAGAGCGCACAGCCAAGAGCGCAGCGCGCGTAGCTGGAGTGAAGGTCCCCGATGGCACGTCCGCGCTTCGTGCTGCTGGTGGCGCTGGTGGTGCTCTCGGGATCAGGGCTGCTCCGCGGCTACGAGCCGGACTGGCGCCGCCTGGAGGGCCTGGCGAGAGGGAAAGTGGAGGTGAGGCCAAGCCTGGAGGGCGGAGGGAGCTGGGTACCTTAGAGCATGTGCAGAGGGCCTGATGCGCCGGGGCCCGCCAGCTCCCTGGGTTGAAGTCCCCACCCCAAACAAATGTGGTCTCCCCACCACTTGACAGATGAAGCGTAAAATGCGCTGGGCAGCCTTGAGAGAAGCGCTGGCCCTCAGCCGGAGCTTAGCCTCCCTCGCAAGGCTGTAGTGAGGCTCTGTGAACAGGCGGCAGTCACCGCCGCAAGCCTTTGAAATGCGGGCGGGACATTAGAAAGAATTAAGGATGTAGCGTGTGTGTTGTTTTTTAATGTTGCTGCTGTTGTTGAAAGGCAGTATTTTTTTTTTGGGGGGGGGGGTTTCGTAAAAAAAGAGAAAAGTGAGATTTGCTTTGCAACAGATCATGCCAAACAACTATTAAGCCTAGCATCAGACAGAGATTGCGCAGAGCTTCCAAGAAGGATGTCTGTCTTGTCTTGGCTGTTCTTTTGCTATTCAGAGGTATACTGCCCTGGCATGTGGATTTTCTATTTTACCATCATTCAGAGGGATATACCGTGGTACCTCGGGTTACAGACGCTTCAGGTTACAGATGCTTCGGGTTACAAACTCCACTAACCAGGAAGTGGTTGCTCCAGGTTAAGAACTTTGCCCCAGGGTAAGAATGGAAATCACACACCAGCTGCGCAGCAGCAGCAGGAGGCCCCCATTAGCAAAAGCACGCCTCAGGTTAAGAACCGTTTCAGGTTAAGAATGGACCTCTGGAACAAATTAAGTTCTTAACCCAAGGTACAACTGTATGGGTTACCCTAGTTGAAGCTGAGAGCTGGGCTTCCCACAGTGTAGTCTGCAGGCCACTGAAGTTTCAGGCAAGTCTGTGGACCATAATTTACCATGTCTGCAAAGAACACTTACAGCTGGAATTCAGATTGTTGTACTATGGTTGACCTCTGGGACTCCCTGCCACAAGAGGCAGTGATGACCGCTAACTTGGATGGCTTTCAAGGAAGACTAGACAAATTCATGGGGGAGAGAGAGGGCTATTGATGGCTTCTAGCCACAATGGCTCTGCTCTGCTTCCGCAGTCAGAAGCAGTGATGCTATTGAATCCCAGTTGCTGGAAACCACAGGAGGCAAGAATTGCTCTTGTGCTCAGGTCCAGCTTGCAGGTTTGAGGGCCTCTTTGATAAGGTGGTCTAGATAGGCCACTGGCCTGTTGCAGCAGGTTCTTCTTAGCATTCTTAATGCTTCTGAATACCAGTTTGCATCTAGCACAGTGCAACAGAATTGCTGAAACAGGAGGGGAAAGTCATCTTCTAAAACCCTCTGCAATTTTCAGGTGGTCTGGGGCACAGAGGGGGGGTGCAGTTTGAGAACCACGGGCTTAGAGGACTAAGGAGAAATTTGGTGCTATTCCCACATATTCCCAAGTCTGTCCTTGTAGCCATTTTATTTTAGAGGTGGGAGGAGACTCTAATAAAGCCCATTTATCCCTGAAGATGACGTGGTTGCATTGGTGGGGGGTTGTTTTTCAGTCTGCTAACAGGTGGCCTTGGGCACACCTGCCGCGGCAGGTTCTGACAAGCCCTTGGAAAGGATTGTCAAGGGAACAGGGGGCCGGGGAACAGCTGTTTTTTCATGGTGGAAGGGAAAGGCGAATGTATTTGTGGGGTTGTCAACAAGTTTCCTGGGACGCAGGTGGCGCTGTAGGGAGCATAGGACTTGACGATCAGAAGGTCAGTGGTTTGAATCCCCATGACGGAGTGAGCTCCCGTTGCTCGGTCCCTTCTCCTGCCAGTCTAGCAGTTCAAAAGCACGTGCAAGTAGATAAATAGGTACCGCTCTGGCGGGAAGGTAAACAGTGTTTCCGTGCCCTGCTCTGGTTCGCCAGAAGCGGTTTAGTCATGCTGGCCACATGACCCGGAAGCTGTACGCCAGCTCCCTCAGCCAATAAAGCAAGATGAGTGCCGCAAGCCCAGAGTCAGCCACGACTGGACCCAATGGTCAGCGGTCCCTTTACCTTTACAACAAGTGTCCTGGGCTTGCAGAAGTTTCTCCAAGAGCATCATAGAAACGTGGAATTGTAGAGTTGGAAGGGACCCTGAGGAGCATCTAGTCCCCTTGGTGTCCCATACGGGGATCAAACCTGCAAACCTGGCGTTACCAGCACCACGCTCTAACCAACTGAGCTGGACCCCCAACTCCCCATCAGACCCAGAAACCATCACAGTCAGTGGCCAAGGACAGTAGGAGTTGACAACACAAGAAGAGAGCACTCGCCCAGCCTTCAGTTTCCAGCCATTGCTGTCTCCAACTGTGGAGGCAGAGCACAGCCATTATGCCTAGTAGCTGTTGTTCCAGAGATTTAATTATGTGTTCCATCAATATGTGCTTTATCTGTCCTGACTCTTCCAACTTTCAGCTTCATTCGATACCCACCAGTTTCTCTAGCCACTTCCTCCACACCAGGCATGGGCAAACTCAGCCCTCCAGATGTTTTGGGACTACAACTCCCATCATCCCTAGCTAATGGGACCAGTGGTCAGGGATGATGGGAGTTGTAGTCCCAAAAAATCTGGAGGGCCGAGTTAGCCTATGCCTGCTCCACACCATGAATTTTTTTTTAATAAACTTTTATTGTGTCTTTCCATTTCTCTGAGCTAAAGAGCCCCCAAAGCTGCAGGCTTTCCTCAAAGGGCAATTGCTCCATCCTTTATCATTTTGTTTGCCCTGACCTGGGATAGCTCAGTCGGTAGAGCATGAGACTCTTAATCTCAGGGCTGTGGGTTCGAGCCCCACATTGGGTAAAAGATTCCTGCACTACAGGGAGTTGGACTAGATGACTCTTGTGGTCCCTTCCAACTCTGCAATTCTATAAAGGAGAATTGAATTTTTTGCTGGCTGGCTGATGAGCTGTTAGGAGTTGGGTGTCGGACAACACCTGGAGGTTTGCATGCTCCTCGTCCTTCCAGTGCATGAAACGAGTCTGGATTTATTGGGAAGTGTGTTTGTTTGATGGTGTATTCATATTCTGTTTCCTCCCTTTTAAAGAGCTGTGGGGGATGACGGCTGAACCGCCTGCCAGAGGTAAGTGTCGCTTCGTTCCTGCTCGCCAGCACCTATCACTCACTTCCCCTGGGTGAAGAAGTGCTGCAACGGCTCATAAGGCAGAAGGCAGGGAGCCCAACAGTAGGTGGCGCCAGAGAGCCAATGACAGGCAAAACCCAACACATTCTAGGTTTCCCCCCATCCTCCTCCCTGCCAGAATGGAGATGGAGGAGAAAGAAGCTGACAGGCACAGCCACCTCCTAGACTGACTGAAAGTAGGGAGGCAGGAAGGTGGGGACTGGCTGAAAGCAGTCTGGGGTTGGTGGGGCAGACTGGAGCAGTCTGGAGTTTCCGGGGAGCCACCACAAGAAAGGCCCTGTCACCAACAAAGCCTTGCCTGTTGATTGTAGGTTCAGAGAATAAACTGGGCTGGTGGGGCAGGTGGAGCCGTCTTATTCCATGTGTAATATTTACATCTCATTCATCCCCCCCCCCAGGCGAAGGCCTTCATCAATGAGGACTTGCCTCTGTAGTATCCTTTTTGTATGTTTGTGCAGGGCCTAAGCATTGGAGGTAGGGGAGGGAGGTAAAAGGGGGATGTGAGCAAGTTCCCCAGGCAGCCAGCTTCGGCTGCAAGCCCATCGCCCCCCAAATTATTTATTTATCCTCTCTGGCCCAGGAGCCCAAACTTGAGAAATTCTGAACTGCCAAGCCTGATGCCCTTTAGCATGCTGTCTGGGGCTGACGAGGGTCATAATCCAAAACCTCTGGACAGGGCTGTCTTAAGCATATGCGGCACCGGGGTGCAAAGAGCCCACCCCCCAGGTTGCCCAGTCCCAGGCATGGAGGAGAGCGGAGCCAGCCAGCCGCCTCAGCGTCTCACTGGCTCGGACGGCGCAGAAGAGCACGCCATGGCGCTCTGACCGACGGATGGGCTCTTCCCTGGATTCAACTCTCTTTTTCCCCCCAACAAATTTTTTATTCATTTTATAACGCAAATAAACAACACAAACAGAAAAACAAACAATACAAACAGATTCTTGTCTTATCCTTATTTTTCCTAAACATTGTTAGGTGGGCTTCCCCAAGTCCTCTCTATCTGATTTCCATTTTACCTCATCTTTAGCAGTTTACATATCATAATTGCTAACCATTTTTTTTAAATCACCCTTACTTTAACCATAAAAAAACCTTCACATTTTATCACTTATTTTTCGCCCCATAGGACGCACCGGCCCATAGGACGCATCAAGTTTTTTTGGGGGGAAATAAAGGGGGGAAAATTATTTTCCCCCCCCCAGGCGCTTGTGGGGCAGGCAGCGGGGAGAAGCGCTCTTATTCCCGCCGTCCGCATTGAGATCAGGTCCGGGGACAGCAGGGAGACGCGCTGGTCTCCCTGCTGTCCCCGGAGTGGTGGGGCAGGCAGCAGGGAGAAGCGCTCTTCTCCCCGCCGCCCGTCTTGCGATCAGGTCCAGGGATAGCCTGGAGACGCGCTGCGTCTCCCTGCTGTCCCCGGAGTGGTGGGGCAGGCAACGGGGAGAAGCGCTCTTCTCCCCACCACCCGCCTTGCAATCAGGTCTGGGGACAGCCTGGAGACGCAGCGCGTCTCCCTTATGTCCACGGAGTGGTGGGGTAGGCAGCGGGGAGAAGCGCTCTTCTCCCCGCCGTCAGCCTCCAAACCACTTCGGGAGACAGTGGGATGGTGGCATTCCGCCTCCCTCTGTCCCCCGACCTTGTGGGGCTGGCGCTGGGGCTCTCCTGAAGCCTGGAGAGCGAGAGGGGTCGGTGCGCACCAACCCCTCTCGCTCTCCAGGCTTCAGTGAAAGCCTGCATTCGCCCCATAGGACGCACCCACATTTCCCCTTCATTTTTGGAGGGGAAAAAGTGCGTCCTATAGGGCGAAAATTACGGTAATACTATTTTAAAATACACTTCTATCCCTACAGCCTAAATCCACTTCCAAAGCTATTCTAAGATTCCCTGGACTCAACTCTCGGGCCCCGGACTCTTGGCCTGGCGCCCCTGAGAGCCCGGCGCCAAGGGCCCCCGCACCCTTAGCACCTATGGGTAAGACGGCCCTGCCTGTGGAGGGCACCAGGTTGGCAGTCTAACCAGGCAGCTGATTTGCTAAACCTGCTGGCCACGCAACAGAACTTGGGTGTCCTCACTCACCCTTGAAACCCCTGGAGAGATGCTGCCAGTCAGTGTAGACAATATTGAGCTAGATGAGCCTGTGGTCTGGCTCTGTTAGGCAGCTCCCTTCGCACATACCCTTAACTGCCTTTTCCAGCCACAACCTTGACATGAAGCACCTCGCTGGAGCAGACCCCGAACTCATCCTGTTGAACTCACACTTCAGAGAGCTGGAGGTGAGAGGGAGTTTTGATCTTCCCACACTGGTGTGACCCACCGGAGGATTTTTAGCTTCAGGCAGAACTGGTAGAGGTGATGCTCTTCACGGAATATGCAATTGCAGGAATAGTTTTGCTTTATGTTTTTGAATCGAACATGTAGGGCCCGCAACAAAACGTTGCAGCGCAGCGGCAAGAATCCATCTCCCTAAGAATCATGGGGGTTTCTTTTGAAATCTTATTTTTCAAAGCATCGAAGGGATGCTTGAAAGTATGTGGGCAGCAGATTGGTAAATCGCAGCCAGATTGGTTATTGTTGTCCAGCAAGCCAGCGAGTGTGACTTTTAATTCCTCCTTCGCTGGACTAGCAAAATTAAGTTGCATAGCACTTTAAAAGCTCCAGGAATATTCAAAAGTAGAGGGACCGGGTGCAGCAGGCCTTTGGAGGCTTCTCTTCTGGAATCCATCTGCCAGATTTCAGCCATGGGCAGGTAAGATGCAAATCTTGCTCTGTGATGCTTAACAGGCTAATTAATGTGCTGCTCACACAGCAAAGGAGCAAAGGTCCGTCAAATATGGGTGTAGCCAGAATTTATGGCGGGGGTGGGGCAGGACACACATCCTCTGTCTTAGCAGATTCGGAATGAAACGTCTCAGCAAGTTGTTTTAAATTACTTCCCTTTGAACCCAAGCGTTCAGAAAAATCTGCCAAAATCTCCAGCCATTTGAAAACCAGGAAGTTAAATAAAAAAATTAACATCCGGGAGTAGCTTTCATGCAGTTAATGAGTCTATTTTCCAAAATTATAAAGAGCATGCCTTTTTAATCTTATTTTTTAACATCTAAACTAAAACAAGTTTCCTTGGGTTTGCTGTAAACCTTTTCAGCTATTCCTTCTCTCATTTCTTTTTTCCCAATGCAGTTTTTCTGCACGCACTCAGTAAGCATAGGCAATTTCTACTTTAAATTAAACATTTTTATTTACTTACTTGATGGGGGCGGTTTCTGTCCCCTGGCTATGCCCATAGGTCCAATGCCATCTGCATTTGGATATGCTGGCACCAATCCAGGTGGGGCTCAGCATGTTGTTGCCACCTGCAAGTCTCTGGTTGACCAGGGGAAGGAGGACAGTGGCTCTGTGCTAGGACATCTGCTTTGGTTGCAGAAGGTCCCTGTTTCAATTCTCACTAGCATCTCCAGGTAGGGCAGGGAAGGTCTTTGGTCTGAAGCCCTGGAGTGCTGCTGCCCATCAGTGTAGCTCAGGGGTAGAGCATCTGCCAGCCCGTGTAAGCAGCCCTGAGCTAGGTGGACCAATGCCCTGACTTGGCTTAAGGCAGTGCCTTATGCATTTATTTTGCAGAGAATTCCACTGAGCGATATGTCCCGCAAAGAAATCAACGAGCTGGTGCAGAAGCTGGGCTTCTACCGGAAGGAGAAACCCGATTCGCCTGTTCCCAAAGAGTTCCAGCTTGCTCCTGCCCGGCCGCCCCTTGGTTCAGAAGGCGCCAAGGGAGAGCGTGTGACGGAGAGCAAAGGGGTTGCGGGTGGAGAACTCTAGATCTGTTGCGCTCTTAAAAACCTCAGGGGTGTCTTGTGTGCGAGTGTGTGCAAGGGTTGAGAGCGTGGCTCATGTTTTAATACATGCACAAGCATAGCTGTACCGGTGGGTGTGCATGGTAAGATATATTGTTAGTATATGCAGGGTTGTGTGTGCACACCTGCCAAGGAACGTGGCCTGGGCTGTAGAATCAATCCTTTTTTTAAAAAAAAGAAAACACAGGTTTCTAGACCTCATGGTTGGAAAGGTGTACGTGAAAGCGTCTGGGCAGCGCCTGCTGATCTCCCAAGAGGCCCGAAGAGGGCTGCACTAAATGACTCTTTAGGTCCCTTTCTAATCTACAATTTTATGAAGATTTGCAGCGGTCTTGAGTGTGGGGGTCTGCTCTTCAACCCCCCACCAGCAAAAATAGCAAGATACGTATATGCAAAAAACGAATGCGCCACATTTGCAGGATATGCAACCAAATGCAATGTCCCCTCATTGCAGAAATTTGGATTTCATTCTTTAATTTGTTCTAGAGTAAAGGGCACACACTGCCCTGTCTGTGGAACGTGAGTAAAAAGTGGTGTGGAAGAATCTGGGGTGTGGATTCGGAAGGGAAAGTGTGCTCTCCCCACTGCCTGGGGAAACAGCCAGACCGGAACCAGATCACCTTGAGTCCCACCTTGGTCTGCGCACCATTTCTGTCTAGATTCATTTGATCATGCATAGCCCAGTCAGAAAGTTTGGCTCCGTGCCTCTTTGTATAGCTCAGAAACCGGGAACCTGTGGCCTTCCAGGTGTTGCTGGATTCCTCGCCCCTCTCCCCCCCCAACAAAGTTTTAGTTTTGCTGACTGAGGGGAGCTGGAGACCACCAACATCCAGAGGGGACCACAGGTTCTTCCCCCCTGCTTTCGGTTCAGGTCACACTCCCTAGCCGCTGTTCCTTGCTCTAGGCCATAAGCAAGTCTTCGTGTTTTTCTGCAGCTGTGCCCCGTCTGCATGAGACAGGATGATACCCTCGGCCGAAAGCTCTTGGTGCCCAGGGTGGATAGTCAGTGTCCCATCAGGCTTCGGAGCACAGCGCGCTAAGGAACACGAGCTCAGTCACCCACCCTGCAAAAAACAACAACCCTCTTGCAGTTGTGCCTAGAAACAGTAAAGTCTTTTACATCCACTCTGCCGGTATCTGTGTCTCTGTTGCTGGATAATTAAAAGTCCCAGACTGAACTGGTCAAGGTGTTTTCCTGGGTCCTCGCCCCATCCCACCTTCAGAAGCTCACTGTGATGAGGTGGTGAGGTGACCTTTCTCTTCCTTGAAGAGCATGGGGAGCTGAAGTAGTTGGAAGTTGCAGCCTTTCTCAACCTGTGGGTCCCCAGATGTTGTTGAACTACAACTCCCATCACCCCTAGCTAGCAAGGCCAGAGCTCAGGGATGATGGGAGTTGTAGTCCAACAACATCGGGGGACCCACAGGTTGAGAACCGCTGTCTAGAGACTCTGTCCTGCCTCACCTGAGCAGCATGTTGAGTTGCTGGGAGATGTGCCCTTGCATCCCTCAGCCGTGTGGTGTCCCCTGCCAGTGGGGGAGGCAGGTGGAGGGTAAGACTCAAGGTGGTGGCAGCGCCCAGGCTGGGGGCATGCACCCACCCATGCCCAGCTGCTGTTCTGCAGTTCTGCGCCGCATGGAGGCACCGGTTAGGAAGCACAGTCCTTGCTTTAGGGGTCACAATGCTTTCCATGCCCCGGGTGTTGGCAACCCATGCTATGCTACTGCTACTGCTACTAACCCGCCTCACAGGGTTGTTATGAGGATAAAATGGTTCGTGTGAGCTCCTTGGAGGAAAAGGTGGGGTGTAAATGCAAAGACAGGAATACAAACTCCCCTAAACCCTGACCCCTGGGCCAAGGCTGACGGAAGCCGGGAATCCAGCAACATCTCAGTGGCTCAACAGATACCCATATCCTGCTGCACACCAGCCTGCCGCTGGCATTCTCAAACAGCGGGAAGGCGCCAAGTTGCGCTAGGTGTACGCTAACCTTAAAAGGACCGAGCCCTGGAGGTTGGAGGACAGTACGAAGCAGAAACGGCCGTCAAAACAGTCTATCCAAACTTTTATTGTCTTGCTGGTGCCTACATAAACATCCTTGTGCTAGTGCAAGAACCGTTACAATCGGGCGCGTGGCTGAGTGCTGAGAGCGGTGTCAGAGGAGCACATCCCGCTGTCCGTCCCTCGCTCCAAGCTCCAGTCGGTCTCAGCTGGCTCATCTGCCCCAACCTTCCCGTATTAATCAGGCCCTCAAAAGGGAAGGAGACTTGTGCAAAGGGCTGAAGGCTGATGCGCTGGGGAATCCCAGGAACAGAGTGGACATTGCTTGATGGTGCGCAGGCAGGAGAGCTGTTCCATACAGAGAGGCCACACCAGTGAAACCCACATGGTTTTCCCCCCTCTCCTGCCATGTCTAAGCACCCAGAGTTGACCACAATCGCTCCTGGGCTGGCAGAGCCATGGGTGAATACATAGGACACATGGATGGGCAATACAATTTCAGCAAACTTGGTGGCCAAGAGATGGGAACTGGCATGCCCTGTGCTTGCAAGGGAGCCTCTGAGCTGGTGCAGAGTGTGCCCTTCATCACCACCATTCAGACAGGGAACACAGTTTGTTTCTCTTAAAAAAAAAATTGTCCTCTACCCCAAGCACCAAAGAACACCCACATCTCTGTCCAGTTACCCCACAACTTCAAAAACTGCACTTTTCTAAACGAGCTGATTTCAGGAGGCGTTTCGGTCAGGATTCAGGGGTGGCCCTGAGGTCTCCTCCTATCCCTCGTCCAGCTTTCACCCTTTCTTGGCCAGGAAAGAAGCTATTTGCCATCTGAAAAAGCCTTGCTTCTCCTACCCACTGGTGCCGGCAGGGTTCAATCCAGAAGAGGCACAGTCCCAGCCCAGTGGGGCCTGTGCACTACATTTATAATTGGGTTCCTCTTCTGGAAGTGTGGGGAGGGAGGCACGAGGAAAGTGCAAGACCTCTGCCTCAAAGGTGTTGAAGGAAGAGGCCCTCTGCCATAGCTCAGCGGTAGAGAATCTGCTTTGCATGCAGAATGTCCCAGGTTCAACCCCCAGGCAGGGCTGGGGGAGTTTCCCTATTAAAAATCCTAGAGAGCCACTGCCAGTCAGTGTAGACAATACTGAGCTAGATGGATCAACAGAAGCAGTATAGGAAAAAGCTGCATTTAGCTTTATGGCAGAACATCTGCTTGGCATGCAGAAGGTCCCAGGTTCAAGTCCCGGCAGCATCTCCAGCTAGGGCTGCAAATGTCTCCTGAAAGCCTAGAAAACCACTTGCAAGTCATGGTTGCCAATGCTAAGATAGAAAGGACCAGCGGTTTGGCTTGACAGAAGGTAGCTATCTACCTCTGCACTTGCAACGATCATCGCACTTCAAGGATTTGGGGGAGGTGGGAAGCAGGGACGAGTTAAGATCTGGACACACAGACGACAACGCCCCCCCCTTTAGCACGCTCCAGCACTTAGCCGTTCAAAGGTACAGACAAGACGCGTGGTCAGTCAATCACACCTGCACAGGTCTCTGCCCATAATGCTGCTCGGCCGTGCACGATGCAAAAAAAGGGAGTTTCGAAAAAGGAGGAAACGGGAATAACTTACAGTAAATAACGACGACAACAACAATAATATAAAAAGCACGTGCGGATGAGAAGGGCAGTCCCGGTTCTCTCCGTAGAGCGGTCTAAGCTCGGCCGGTCCCCTCCAAACCGGCCTGGATTGCCAACTGCCCAGCCTGCTGTAGCGGGGTGTGGGGTGGTGTTGGTTCCTCTTGCCTTTTTGCTGCTGCGGGTGGCTCCTGCCCATAGTAAGAGTTCTCTGAAAGCAGGGGGGAGGAGGTGGGGCTGCAGGAACATGGATCGGGACCAGAGGAGCAAGCGAAGACATCCTCCTTCCCCCTGCTGCCGCACCCAGGGTGGGTGGGTTGGTGGGGGACAGGCTAGGCTGGATGTTTCGGAGGGAAGGGTGGGGGTGAGGGGGGCGGGAGAGGAAGGCTAGAAGCGCTGCTGCCTCATCTGGAGCTCGTGGCGCCGCAGGTGGTTGTAGAGGGACTGCACGTAGGTGAAGACGCACTTGGCGTCCGGACGTTTCCCCATGATCATCATGTCTTCCACGTCCACCAAGGGCACGCAGTCCACAAGCACCCTGCAAAAGGGGGGGGGGAGAGAAAGGGGGAGAGTAAGTGGTCAAGGTAAAGGACCCCTGGATAGTTAAGTCCAGTCAAAGGCGACTATGGGGTTGCGGTGCTCATCTCGCTTTCAGGCCGAGGGAGCTGGTGTTTGTCCACAGACAGCTTCCGGATCATGTGGCCAGCATGACCAGAGGCGGAGGAAGAAGAAGAGTTTGGATTTGATATCCCGCTTTATCACTACCCGAAGGAGTCTCAAAGCGGCTAACAATCTCCTTTCCCTTCCTCCCCCACAACAAACACTCTGTGAGGTGAGTGAGGCTGAGAGACTTCAGAGAAGTGTGACTGGCCCAAGGTCACCCAGCAGCTGCATGTGGAGGAGCGGGGAAGCGAACCCGGTTCCCCAGATTACGAGTCCACTGCTCTTAACCACTACACCACACTGGGGGGTGCGGAGGTGCGGCCTGCTCCGGGTGTCAACACTGAGGGCGGGTGACAAAATGCTGGGCAGCACTCATCTCAGGGCCTGCAGCATGCCCGAGCCACGTGTCTCTGTTGGGAGAGATGTGGCTTGGGCGCCCGCAGGCTCCACGCTGCCCAAATGATCCGCCCACTGCCTCCCCCCTCCCTGACTGTAGGGCGGCTGAGTGGAAAGAGGCAGGCAGACCCCAGAGGCCCTCGCCCTGCCTATCCGTGTGCCCTCGCGACTTCCTCCACCACTGAGCATGACCAAACCACTTCTGGGCACAACGGGACACACTGACGGAAGCCAGAGCACACGGAAACACCATTTACCTTCCCGTCGCGGTACAGTGGTGCCTCGCAAGACGAAAAGAATCCGTTCTGTGATGCTCTTCGTCTAGCGGTTTTTTCGTCTTGCGAAGCAAGCCCATTGACGGATTAGCGGATTAGCGCTATTAGCGGCTTATCTGCTGATCGGATAAGCTGATAAGCGGCTTAGAAAAAGGGGGGGGGGAAGGGAAAAAAAACCAGCAGGAACTCGCAAGACATTGTCGTCTTGCAAAGCAAGCCCATAGGAAATTCGTTTTGCGAAGCACCTCCAAAACAGAAAACTCTTTCGTCTAGCGAGTTTTCCGTCTTGCGAGGCATTCGTCTTGCGGGGCACCACTGTAGTACCTATTTATCGACTTGCACAGGTGTGCTTTCGAACTGCTAGGTTGGCAAGAGCTGGGACAGAGCAACGGGAGCTCACCTGTCGCGGGGATTCGAACCGCCAACCTTCTGTTCAGCGAGCCCAAGAGGCTCAGTGGTTTAGACTGATTCTTCCACCCACCCCCACGCCCATAAACTAACCCCACGTTGTAGTGCAGGTTGGCAACAACAACCACCAGCACTTATCCCCGCCCCTTGGGGCTTGGGTGCAAATCAGAAGTAACTACCCAGGTTTTTCCACCGCTATTCATTTCTGCAAGAACAGCCTTTGCACGGATGGGGAGACTGCAGAGATAACCTGGGGAGGTCAAAGGAGCCATTGGTTATTGCAAACGGCAGGGAAACCTTTGATCCTGAAAAGAGAAAAGTTGCCCCTTCAGGAGTCTAGCCAGAACAACACTTGAGAAGGTTGCTAGCGTCTCGTTTTGAAAGTGTGAGCAGCCGCCCGGTGTTTATAACTTTGCAAAACATCTTTTAGTGCAGGGGTTGCCGACCCCTATATTGATGCTCCAAGAACAGTTCGTGCCTGTGAAAAAGCTGGTTTGGCCAGTGTGAGAACAGGATTCTGGACTAGTTGGGCCCTGGGCCTGATCCGACACGTTTCCACTTACGCTCTTAATGCCCACCTTCAATGTTAAGACCCTGAACCCCTTTCGGCTAGTGGTCTTTGCATCAGCTTTGCACTGGTTTCCCGCCCGGCCTCCCCAGTCCTCAGCCTCAGGGTCAAGCATGTGCAGAGGGGGTGGGGGTGTGCAGGGAGGTAACCGCGAGGTTTAACGGGCTCCCTCCTCTCAGGCGATGGAAAATCTCCTGAGCGAGCCAGTGTGCCCTTATAAAGCCTTTGTTTAGCCTGTGTGATGGGCTGTTGTACCCAGTGTCCCAGGAGAACGAGGCTCTAGGGAGGCAAAGATATTAACAAGGAGTGCCTGAGTCACTTTTTCCAAGGCTCTCTAGCTCCTCCGAGACATATATGGCCGGGGCAAAATAAATAAAAATAAAAACCCACCCCCCTCCAAAAGAAGGAGAAAATAAGAAGAAACCATCTCCATCACCTGTCCGTCTCTCTTTCTCTGCACCCTGGCCTGCGGAAGCAAGGGATTCTGGGAAAGGCAGGCACTGTCGCCACCGTTACCTGGCAGTTGTCAAAAATTAACTGACCCTCCCGCAAAAGTGAGAGTTTTAAAATTTATTTTTACAATTGGTATTCAATTTCTTCCCCAGCCTTGACCGTGAGCTCCCATTGTGGGCTAAAGCAATCTAAAAACACAACATGGAAGAGCTAGTAACACTGGGAACAAGGAATATCGGGAGCCAGTGTGGTGTAGTGGTTAGAGCATTAGGCTGGAATCCGGGAGACCAAGGTTCAAATCCCCCCACAGCCACAAAGTTCACCGGGTGTGACACTAGGCCAGTCGTTGCCTCTTGGCCTGACCTCCCTCGCAGGGGTGTTGTGGGGGTTAAACAAGGAGGGTGTCTGCCCCCTTGAGCTCCCTGGAGAGAAAGGTGGAATAACGTTGTGGATTCTCCTTCCTTGGAGGTTCTGAAGCGGAGGTCGGGTGAACCTCTGTCACGGATGCTTTAGCTGAGATTCCAGCATTGCAGGGGGCTGGACTAGATGGCCCTTGGAGTTCCCTTCCAACGCCACAATTCTATGATTCTATGAGATGCGGAAAGGAAAGATAAACATGGCACCTTCAACTCCTTGCGAGGGGGCAGGAAAGGTAATGCTTAAATGCAACCAGTCAATCAATAATAAACTGTGCCAGGGTGGCGAGATGAAATATATCCAGTTTAGCACCTTTGTACAATGGCAGATCCTCTCAGCACCAACCGGCCCACTACGAAGAGCAGGCTGGATATTTTTTTCTTATTGATAAATGTCTTGATAATAACCCGTCCCTCGCCAGCAGGTCTCCCAGAATTAAAAACGGCCCTAGGGTGGGTCTCAAAAACAAGACATCTTAAGGGTAAAGAGGGAAGTCACAGGGAAGGTTCCAGATGCATTGTGGTGGGGAGGGAATTCCACAACTTTGGGGCCACCACAGAGAAGGCCCTCTGCTGGCCTGTCACCACCAACACCAAGGGCTGAGGAACTATCAAGAGGTGCCCTGCCTGCCGATCCCAGCACCCAAGGAGGTAGCCTTTCAGGTATTTGAGGCCTGTGTCATTCAAGGCCTTGAACACGAATGTGAGTGCCTTGAATTGGGCCCAGAAACAAAACAGCCACCAGTGCAATTGTCTTAAAATGGGGGTTTTAATGTGATATCGCAACAGAACCAATCCTCTTCCTCACCCTTTTATTTGAACTCCGCCCATCTAACTGCCCCAGCCACCCTGGGCAGCTTCTGACATATATAAAACACAAAAATATATTTAAAAACTTCCCTGCAGGGCTGCATTCAAATGCCCTTTAAAGGTTGCATAGCTTGACATCTGCTGGGAGGGCGTTCCACGGGGCGGGCGCCACCACCGAGAAGGTCCTCTGCCTGGTTCCCTGTAACCTTGTTCTCGCAGGGAGGGAACCGCCAGAAGGCCCTCGGAGCTGGACCTCAGTGTCTCCACTGAACAACGGGGGTGAAGATGCTCCTTCATGTATACTGGGCCGAGTCCATTTAGGGCTCTAAAGGTCAGCACCAACACTTTGAATTGTGTTCGGAAACATACTGGGAGCCAATGTAGATCCTTTAGGACTGGTGTTATACGGCCTGAGCGGCCACTCCCAATCACCAGTCTCGCTGCCACGTTATGGATTCGTTGTGGTTTCCGAGTCACCTTCAAAGGGGCTATTGGGGCTATTGGGTTGTTGTTTTTACAGTGGTGCCTCGCAAGACGAAATTAATTCGTTCCGCGAGTTTTGTCGTCTTGCGGTTTTTTCCGTCTTGCGAAGCACGGTGTCGGGAAAGTTTTGGAAAAGCTTCAAAAATCACCAAAGTCTTTAAAAACCTCAAAAAAGGCTACCACACCGCGTTCTACGAGTTGCTCCTCGAAGTCAAGTTGCAACTGTATTAACGGTGTTAAGAAAAAGGAAACAAACTTGCAAGACGTTTCAGTCTTGCGAAGCAAGCTCATAGGGAAAATCGTCTTGCGAAGCAGCTCAAAAAACAAAAAACCCTTTCATCTTGCGAGTTTTTTGTCTTGCGAGGCATTTGTATATATACAAATTTGTATATATATATATATATATATATATATATATATATATACCACTGTATTTTCATTATGTATACAAGTGGTCGCACAGGTTGCAAACGTGACCTGTGTGGGATGCACATTCACAACCTGCAACGTTCACAACCCGCAGCGTCACATCTACGCACACGCGGGTTGCGATTCTGCGCATGCGCAAAGTGCAATTTAGTGCTTCTGCGCATGCGCGCCTGCCAAAACCCAGAAGTAACCCGTTCTTGTACTTCCAGGTTTTGGCGGGTGTGTAACCCGAAAAAACGCAAACTGAAGCGGCTGTAACCCGAGGTATGACTGTATTGTGGTTTTGTATCTTGATTTTATTCTGTGAGACCCCCGGGTATAGGGCGGTAAGTAAGTAAGTAAGTAAGTAAGTAAGTAAATAAATGGCCCACGTACTGAAGGTCCCCAAGCAAGGTAGTTTCTGAAGGAACTACCAAGGAACTACCATCTGCCTCTCCCACCCTCCGAATTTCCCTGCCTCCCAGCATGGAAACGTTTTGCAACCAGAATGCACACATGCAGAGACACGTATCTCCCCCCCCCTCACCCCTCCGCCCCCCCCAATAAATCAAGAAGGAGGAGGAGATTCTCACCATTGCTCCGCGGGTAGGAAGGTTAGGACTTTTTGGTTTTAACCAGCCCCTTCTGAACCAGGCACCGGTAGAATTCCTGGATGTACGTGTAAACGCACTTCCAATCGGGCTCCCTCATCCGGACCATGTCCTCCACATCCAGTAACTGGGGGCACTCCGCGTGCGTCCTGGGTGGTGGGGCAGGGTGGTGGGGTGCCAGGAAAGGGGAGGGAGAAGCCAGTGATCACAGCCCGGACAGATTTGGAAAGGGGGCAGGGAGGGACGGAGAGGAAAAAGAAGAGAGACAGAAGGGAAAAAACAGAAGAAATACATAAATCCATTTCACATTCCTTTGTGTGTGTGTGCGTCAAACTTACATACATGCTTTTGGGGGGTGTCTCTCTGGCGTGCAATACAAACGAGGGTGGAAGGAGGGGGGGTCCATTGCACACGTGCGCCTGGGAGTCATTCCTTATATGGGGGGAGTGGGATAGGAAGGGTAGGGTGAGCGTGGCCAGAAGTGCTGTTGTCGGGGGCAGGTGCCACGAGCAGGTGTGGGGAACTCGAACCCGGATCTCGACAGCAAGGACAGTCCGACAGATGGAAAGGGGTTGGGGGGGGGAGAGAAAAGGAGATGGAGGGGGCGGGTTGGGTTGGGAAGAAAGGTGCTGTGCTCTGGTGCCTATTCCAAGGTGGGGCCTTCCTTCTATATGGACGCATATAGAGAGAGCGGATGAGGGGGGCCAGAATGCACCCCGCTGCCTCATCCCATAATACCCCAGCCTTGCAACAGCGCTGCGGCACAGCCGGGGTGCCTGAAGCTGGTAGAGGGGGGCGGGCACAGGACGACAGCGACACAGGAGGGAGAGCGAAAGCAGCGCAGGAAAGCACCTCTGGTCCAGATCGTGGAAGGAGGGGGTCGGTCGCTCTCGTGGTCCACGGAGAGGAGAGGGGAGCGAGGATGGGGATCTCTGGCAGGTGAAACCCTTCGCAGGCAAATGCCCCTTCCCCTCCTCTTGGGACAGGACACTGCATTAGGCCCGCAAGGGGGAGACCTGGCTCAGAGAAGAGGAAACTCATCGTCCCGCCAGCCTGGGACATCAACAGAACGAGCAAGTAGGAGTCATTGTGCAGACCACCAGGCTCCTGCAGCAAGGCTTTGGCACCCGTGAAAACGTCCTTTAAAAAGGGATCACCCTCAGGTCCGCTAGTAAAGCAGGCAGCAACGAAGCAATTCAGGAGCGGGGGAAATGGAGGCCCTCAGTTTGACCCTCGGAAATCTCTGCAGGCCGCACCCCGAGTGGTTTTTGCCTGGCTTGGCCTTGAATGCAGATCATGCCTCTTGCTTTCACACAGGAAGCTAGTGTGGAAACCAGTCTACAGTGGTGCCTTGGTTCTCAAACGCCTGGTACTCAAACAACTTGGAACCCAAACACTGCAAATCTGGAAGTAAGTGTTCCGGTTTACAAACTTTTTTCGGAAGTCGAATGTGCTCCGTTTTGAGTGTTACACTTCAGTTTTGAGTGTTACGCTCAGGTCTGTCTGATTTTGCGATTTATTTTGCATTTTTGTTTTTGCGGCTCTTTTTGTTTTGTTTTTGTGACTGTGTGGAACCCAGTTCAGCTACTGATTGATTGACTGTGTGACTGCAGTACATTGGTTATTGCTTTCATTTTGTGGATCAGGGGTCTTGTTAAGATAGTAAAATTGATGTGAAACTGCTGTTTTAGGGGTTGTTTTTGAAAGTCTGGAACGGATTAATCCGTTTTGCATTCCTTTCTATGGGAAAGTGCGCCTTGGTTTGGAATGCTTTGGTTTTGGAAGGGACTTCCAGAATGGATTAAGTTTGACAACCAAGGTACCACTGTACTGTAAAAAGCTAAAATTTGCACTGCTTGCTTCGCACACTTTAGATCGACTTCACCCACCAGGGACTCCAGCCCTTGGGCGGAAAAAGGTTTCAAAAAAAGTGCTAAGATGCAGCATTATTTTGTTGTGGTGGTTCCGTATTTTTAGGGCAAGGCATGTTCAAAAACACTTATCCTGAGACCTGCAAATGTGGGCGAGCAGTCCTGACTTTCCTGGGTGCTGTGATCTGCAGGATCAGCCCAAACCTCTCCAGAGTGCCAAATCTTGCAAGTGGCCTGGCTCTCTAAATGTGCATGTGGAGAGGCAGGAGAAGCAGTTGCTCAATGCTGCTCTGGGGAGGTCTGCTGTCCACCTCTGGTTGGGAAGGGGACAAGCAGCCCACGGGGGGAGTAATAAGAGACAAGAAAGCAAGACAGAGAGAGAACTCCCTTCCTTGTCTTTCTGCTCAGACCCGTTCCAGGCACAGCACTCAGGGGTGTCCAGGCTCAAAAAGCGGCAGCGGCGTGCCCAACCAGGCCCCGAGGGCGTCCGCAGCCCCGAAGTCGCTCTCACCACGCAACCCCAAGCTGCAACAGCGCACACCCTTACAAGAAAGACCTTGCAAAGAGGTGCAGGCACTCTCCCGCTCCTCCACACCAGCTCACAGCGTCCCACGTGCGCCACTGCCAAATCCCAAATTTTCCAGAGGAACCAGAACGCCTTCTGGTGTGGAAGAGCTCCTGCGCTCTGCGTAAATAGCTGAGCCCCCTTTCCTTCCTACCTTGTGTGTGAGAAAGCAGCACAGATCTAGCCGCAGCCAGGAAAGGTCTGTCTGCAGGTTACGGGGCAAAATCCCAGCACGCTTGTGAGGCCCCGCCATGAATGGTTAGCTGGCTTGGGTGGTGCAAGAGGACAGTGAGGTATAGTGGTTACAGCAGTCCTCCCAAAGTGGGCGGTACTGCCCCCCTGGTGGGAGGCAGAAGGATTAACCGGGGGAGGGGGGGGGAGATAAGAAGCAAGGGGAAGGAGGGGCAGACTGGAGGTGTAAATCAGACTTTGAAAAGTTGGAGTCTCTGGTCCAAGCCCACCAGTTTTGCTGGATTAATTAAACCAAATAGTTTTAATTGGATTTTGAGTGTGCTTAACCGTTACTGTTTTGAAACTCTTATTCTGTTCTGGAGCGGGTCATGCAAGCTGTTGTTCTGAATAATGCATTTTCTAGGGTAGCGGGCATGGGGGATGAATTTATGGAACCAAGTCTGAAAAAGTTTGGGAACCACTGAGTTAGAGTGTCGGACTAAGACCTGGGAGACCAGGGTTTGAATCTCTGCTTGGCCACGTGAAGCTCACCGGATGTGACCCTGGCTGCCAGTCACCTCTCTCAAAACTAAACCTACTCTAAAGGGTTGTTGTGGGGATTAAAAGGAGGAGAGAGGGAAGACCACATGTGACAATGCAATAAGATAAATAAATATTGAACAAACAGCCACCTGTGCCCATACACGCCTCAAGAGATGCCTTTTGCCAGAACTGCGTGTTTGTTGTGATTCTGCAGGTAACCATCAAAGGTACAACTGGGGCTTCAATCTTCCTAACAACCCCAATCTTGCATTTAAAAAAAAAGCCGAACAAGCATGTTTCTAGACCTCATGGTTGCAAAAGTACACTTTGATTTTCCCAGTGGACAGCCGAGACACCCTAGAAGTCAGAGAGGGATGGCTGAGTAGAATTTGTGTCCTCTCCCTTCCCCAGGACTAGCAAAAATGAAATAAACTGTAAGCATTCCAGAAGCCTGCAAAAATAAATAAATCAGATTTTGCTTTTCTCAAGCCCAGTTGTTCTTTCTTCCTTTTGATGTGGCGAGGGCCTGCTACGTGACACCAGCCTTCTCCAACCTGGCGCCCTCCGGATAGTGTTGGACAGACAGCGTGGGCTAATGGTCAGAGGTTTGTGGTCTAGCAACGCCTGGAGGTTGGGAAAAGCTGGTGTCTGCACAGAGGGAGCGCTGCTTTCTGTCTAGACAACACAGCTTAGGAAGAAGAACAGGGGACGAGAGGCAAGCCTTATTCCCCACCTTGAGGCTTTACTGGGAGGTCTCTCCCATCCCCCAAGTCGTCCGCCCAGTGAGACATTTTCTGGTTGAGAACCTCCCAGCTGGAAGCAGCACAGGTTTGTGCGCAACTGAGCAGGAAACAGCCACAGCCCTGGTTAACTCATTGCCACAGGATAGTTAAACCAGCCTTCCTCACTATGGTGCCCTCTAGATTGCTTTAGATGCTACAACTCCCATCATCCCCTGCCAGTACAGCCATTTTGGACTACAACTCCCATCGGCCTCAGCCAGCACAGACGGTTTGGACTACAACTCCCATCATCCCCTGCTCTAATGGCCCTTTTGGACTTCTAGCTCCCCTCACAGCTGTAGCACAAAGCCCATAGAGAGCACCAGATTGGCCAAGGCTGCGTTAGGCAGAAAAAGAGAGAGAGCACAGGTATGCCAATAACCCGGAAAAGGCGCTAGACCTCTTGAAGGAAAAATAGGCCCTGCACCCGCGCTTCTCTCCCACGCCCGGCGGGGGGCAGGAGCAGCTAAGGGGTACATACTCAGCCGCCGAGAACGCCATCTCGAAGTTGCGCCGCCGGTCCTGTGGTGAAAGCTGGGCATAATCAAAGGCCTCTGGGAAGAAGTTGTGCACGAGGGCGCAGAAGGCCATGCCGTCGCTCCAGCTGGAGGAAAAGTTCTGGATGTCGACGTGCTGCCGAGTAAAATAAAACCAAATTTTGAAAATTTTGTTTTATTTTTTTAAAAATTTGATTTGAAAACAAAAAATCTCAAAGCGGGGGTTTGCCAAAAAAAGAGAGAAATAATGTTAGCAGTAAGAAGAACGAGCCACACTAACTTAAAAATTTCAAAAAGAGAAGAATGCACGTTTAAAGAAGACTGGGAAATGTTTACTGAATATATGGGTGAAAATTGTGTTCATTTAAAAACGCTGGTAGCATTAAGATAAATTCAAGAGTATAAATCAGTTTTGATGGATGTAACAATGGATTACTGAATGGTTTAGTTCATGTAAAAGATGCAGGAATGTATGGTATGTAAAACGGACCATGGAAATAGAAGAAGGGAAGTAATTAAGGTTATTTAAATGAATATTTTGAAATGTAATTTAGAAAATTTAATAAAAATTATTGTGTGTGTGTGTGTGTGTGTGTTTTAAAGACAACTATAGACTAAAAAAGAGATCAACACTCACATAAACTGCTTTAGGCTTGTCTAACGGAATATTTTTAGCAGGCTCTGAAAAAAGTACAGTGAAGGCATCTGCCTGATATCAATCAGCAGGGAGTTCCAAAGTGTAGGCAATACAACACAAAGATCCAAGTTCTTACAACTGCAGAGCAGGCATTCTGTGGCCTCTGAAAAAGGGCCGGTTCCGCTGATTGAAGCTGTTGAATGGGGTATGTGGGGTAAGGCGATCTCTCAATCTGGGGAAGCCCGGGCAGAAAGGGGCAGGGAAGTGGGCACAGGCGAATGGCAAACTAAGTTGTTGGACTGTGCTGCCGAAATGGCAAAACTGACCGGAAAGCTCAGAAACCAGGGAGACCAAAACTTTAATAAGGAATGGGGGGAAATTATAATTTACCTAGAAGACCACTGTTAGCAGTTGAAAACACTCGCGGGATTGCAATAACACTCGTAACGTAACGAGAACTATGGACATAATGGGGTTATTTAAAAAAATGGACTATTGAATAAACATGCAGTAGAAAAGGGACCTGTGGAGGGAAGATGGGAAGTCCAGAGATTCAGAGGAATCTTTCAACTGTGGATCTGTCGTGGTAGGATTATAACTTTAAATTTGTAAAACCAAATAAAAATTATTTTTTAAAAAGGAAAGTGGGCACAGGCCCGCCGGGGGCACACTCACCTCGTAGCCCCGTGTCTTAGCGCGGCACCAATCCAACAGCATTTGCTTGATGCTGCTGGCGTTGGGGACACCAAAGCTGCCTGAGCGCTGGACCGCCACCCGGGACATGACTGGGTTGGCTGGGCTGCGGAGAGAAGAGGAGAGCGTAAGAAGTTGCCGTATCCCAAACTAAAGCGCTGCTCCCATTGGAAGAAGGAAATGGCCTCCGATCGTGGGGGGCTTGCTTGGAATACCGTATTTTCCGCTCTATAAGACGGACCAGACAATAAGACGCACCTAGTTGTTGGAGGAGGAAAACAAGAAAAAAAATATATTCTGAATCCCAGAGGCCAGAACAGCAAGAGGGATCTGGGATAGCCCACAAAGCCTCCACAGGGCAGCGGGATGAAGGCACAGCGCTCCCTCTCCCTGTTCTGGCTTCTGGCTTAGCCGCACAGCCTGCATTCACTCCCTAAGATGCACACACATTTCCCCTTATTTTTCAGGAGGGAAAAAGTGTGTCTTATACAGCGAAAAATACGGTATATCTGCAAAGGAACGCAGGCGACTGCCTGCCACCTTCCCTAAAGCCGAGCACTGCCACCCACCCCAGGACTTCTGCGCCAGCCACCCACACCTCATCCGAACACGGCGGGGCTCCTCACCTGCCGCTTTCCTTCTCCAGCTTCTCGATCATGGCCTTCCGGGCTTGCGAAGCCGACGTCTTGGGCAGGCTCTGGGCCTTCATGAGCTCCTTCTTCTTCTCAGCCTGGCGACGTTCCAGGGCGGCCAGGCTGCCAGCACGCCCAGAGGTCTCGTCCTCTCGCTCAAAGATGCTGCCAGAAAGGGACAAAGGTGAGAAAGGGCAGCAGGGGCTTTGAAGGAGACTAGGAGGTCAACGCTGACTTCTCGCTGGTTCCCCACTTCCCTCTGCAAGTCTTATGACCCTAGGGCGGCCTTACTGTGACTGGGAGTGGCCACCAAGACCATGTAACACCAGTCCTGAAAGATGCTATGAAAAATGAAGCAAGCCATTTGTGTCCGTGATGAACGCATTGCGTTGACTGGGTTTGATTCATTGACAATAGTTTCTGATCAAATCCCACAAGCCTCTCCATCTCTACCATTTGCTTTCTCTACACCCGACAGGCATGTATAAGCATTCTGAAACACAGACCAGTCGCTTCATTGGGCATCCTCAGTACATAAAGATAATAGGTTATTTTGATGTAGTTTGTTAATCTTTAGATAGATCTTAAGGGCCAGGAAGAGAGTTCACAAGGAGATGGTAAATCCTGCCTCTCCTGTTTATGACCTCCGGGGTTTCCTAAAAGCATTCCTCCTTGCTTCCTCTTTTATTTACTCTGGACTGCTATGCATGCTCAAATTAGCTCCTTGTAGTTTTAACTTTTAACTTTGTCCCACGTGGGGTTTTTGAAATGCTCAGAGGAAATCTGATTGGTTCTTACGAACACTGTGTAAAAAGTTCTTTTGTGAATAAAACGACCTGGGCCAAGGGGTGGACAGGAATTATTATTGGCACCTCCTCCCAGAGTCTTGCTGGTCAAGCCTCATGTGTATTCTATTAATCAGAGTCCAATCCTTCCCTGTTTTGGGAACGCCACAACCCTGGCGTCCCCCTGCCCACTCCGCAATTCTGTCGTTCTGTGAATGCGACAGGAGCTGTGCAACTGGGAGAGGAGCTCCAGGAAGGACTCACCTGCCGACTTTCTTGGAAGACGATGTGCTGTAGGACGATTTGGTCTGGAGAAAGGTGTTGCCGTCTGCTGAAAGGTTGAAGTGTGGAGAGGGGTGGGAGACAAACATAAAGACCTCAGGTACCACGGAGGCAACAGGGCGACATGCCACAGACTGCGCCAAAACATCACCCTTTCATGGGTTTTGAATTTTATCGTGTTTTTAGCTTCCTTAATGGGTCGTGCAAACCGCTCTTCCGAAGAATGCTTCTTTATAGCGTAGGAGGCACCAAGGATGAGTTTATGGAACCAGAGGGACAGTGGCCAAAAAAAGGTTTGAAAACCAAGTGGGTGTGTTGGACCTGGACCTATGAGACTCGCGTTCGAATCCCCATTCAGCAATCTAAAGCTCGCTGGGCCAAGTGGCTGCCTCTCAGCTTAAACCTACTTCACAGGGTTCTTGTGGGGATTAAATAAGATGGGGGGGCCATGTGAAAAGGGGGCAGTGGTCCCACAAAGTGTGGGAACCGCTTCTCTAACCACTACACAACACTGCAGTAACTTATTATGCTTTGCTCTTCCAATGTATTGGTGCTGACCTTTAAAGCCCTAAACGCCCTTGGTCCAGTATTCCTGAAGGAGTGTCTCCACCCCCATCGTTCAGGCTGGACACTGAGGTCCAGCTCTGAGGGCCTTCTGGTGGTTCCCTCACTGCGAGAAGCCAAGTTACAGGGAACCAGGCAGAGGGCCTTCTCAGTAGTGGCACCCGCCCTGTGGAACGCCCTCCCACCAGATGTCAGAGAAAAACAACTACCTGACTTTTAGAAGACATCTGAAGGCAGCCCTGTTTAGGGAAGCTTTTAATGTTTAATAGGTTATTGTATTTTAGTGTTCTGTTGGAAGCCGCCCAGAGTGGCTGGGGAAACCCAGCCAGATGGGCAGGGTATAAATAATAAATTATTATTATTATGTACCCTTCAAGCCCAGACATCTCAGGAAACAGAGAAATACTCAACACCACAATAAATCTGCTCTCAGTCCCATTTAGCTTGGCAAGAAAGAATAGCCCTCCCTCTTCCTGGGAGCCCCTCACCGCAAGGAAAGAAAACAAGATGCAGGCAGAGCCTTACTTTCCGATCTCTTCACATAGCTGGACTCCATCATCATCGTGCGGGAAGTCTTGCTGCCATCATCTGGGAGGGGGGAAGCATAAGAGGGTAAGCAGAGTGTTTATGGATCAGGCCAGAGGCCTACCTTGCCTGACGCCCTGTTCCCCACAGTGGGAAGCCCCAAAGCGAGACTTGAAAGCTTTAGGCTTCTCTCCCTTTGTTCTTCTGCCTCTGATCCTGGTGACCATCAGGACCAGCCTCTCAGAATCAGAGTTGGAAGGTGTACTAAAGGCTAATGGATAATCTAGGCGAGATTCCTGCACCGCAAGGGGGTTGGACTAGATGACCCTCGGGGTCCCTTCCAACTCTACAATTCTGGGATCTAGTCTGACCTCTCCTGCCCAATGCAGGAAATCCAGCGGCAGCAGATGGTTGCCAGCCTCTGCCTCAAGTCCTCCAGCAAGAAATAGCTCTCCAAACTTCTAGGTACCTAGCCCCATAGCCAAGCAGCTATTAGGGTCAAGAAGGAACATTTTTCTAAAATATTCTCCCCAAATCTCTCCCCCTATAACTCAATCCCCAGTGAGACCCAATCTTGTTCTCAGTGGTAGCAGAGAAGAAGACTTTGCCCCCTTCTGTCTGATGACAGCCCTTCAGCTATGACATTCCTCCTCTGTCTGATTTTCTCCTTGGCAAAAATAAACAAGTTTCCTTATTTTATTTACACCTGACCATCTTGTCTTCCTCTGGGCCTGCTCCAATCCAACTAAATCCTTCTTAAACCACAGCGCCCAGAACTGGACACCGGACTCCAAGCAGAGAAAAAAGCAAAAAAAAAAAAAAACATTATCTCTCATGACTTGGAAACTCTGGTGCAAGTGACACCATCTAAAATTGCATCAGCCCTTTTCGCAGCCGCATCACAGGGCTGGCTTGTTACCAGTAGCCGTTATACTAGCCTTGTTCTCCACACATTTGTCTAATCCCCTTTAGCGCCCTCCCAAGTTGGGGGCTGTCATCAATTGCAAATTCCAGAGTCCAGCTAGCTGCTGCATAAAGAATCCTTTCTTTTTGCCTGCCCTGAATCTTCCAACATTCAGATTCATTGGATGACGCAGAGCTCCAGTATTTGGCAAAATGCATCTCCCTATCTTTTTTCAGGGACGCGGGTGGCACTGTGGGTTAAACCACAGAGCCTAGGACTTGCTGATCAGAAGGTCGGCGGTTCGAATCCCTGCTACGGGGTGAGCTCCCGTTGCTCGGTCCCTGCTCGTGCCAACCTAGCAGTTTGAAAGCACGTCAAAGTGAAAGTAGATAAATAGGTACCACTCTGGCGGGAAGGTAAACGGTGTTTCCGTGCGCTGCTCTGGTTCGCCAGAAGCAGCTTAGTCATGCTGGCCACATGACCCAGAAGCTGTCTGCGGACAAACGGCGGCTCCCTCGGCCTATAGAGCGAGATGAGCGCGCATCCCCAGAGTCGGTCACGACTAGACCTAATGTTCAGGGGTCCCTTTACCTTTTACCTATCTTTTATACCCCTTTATCATGAATTTTATACCCCTTTATCATGTTCCCTCATGCTCACCGTTTTCCCTAAACTAAAAAGAACCAAGCATTGCGAAAATATTTTCCTTGTAAGGAAGTTGCCCCAAACCTCTTAAACCAGGCTTCCTCAACCTTGGCCCTCCAGATGTTTTGAGACTACAATTCCCAGCATCCCTGACCACTGGTCCTGCTAGCGAGGGATCATGGGAGTTGTAGGCCAAAAAAACATCTGGAGGACCAAGGAAGCCTGTCTTAAACATTGAGCTTGTGCTTTTCCAAACCTCTCTCAGCTCCTACAATATCCTTTCTGAGAGGCTGTGATGGGTCGAGTGGAAGCCCTTAGCTTTGAAGCCAAGAAGCTGCCTTAAAACAGGCCATCAGGGACATAGATAGCTGCCTGACGCACACAAAAATCACTGTGTCCATCTAGCTCAGTACTGTCTACACTGACCAACAGCAGCTCTCTGGAGATTAAAATAAGGGACACTGACAGGAATTGAACCAGGGACCTTCTGCACCAAAAGCAGAGGCTTTACCACTGAGCTACAGCTCTTCCCTTACGCTGTCTGGCAATTGGTCCTCCTAGCTTAGTACTGTCCACACTGACTGGCAGCAGTTCTGCAGGATTTCAGACAAGAAGTCTCTCGCAGGTGTACTTGGAGATGCTTTTGGGGACTGAACCCGGGACCTTTTGCACTCAAAGGAGATGCTCTGATGGCCCTTCCTCACGCGTCCATCCCTCTATCCATCCCAGTGTTGCCTACTCTGACTTGCAGCCACAGCTCTCCAGGGTGCCAGCCAAAGGGAGAGCTCTCTGAGCCTTGCTGAGCCCCTTTTAACTGGAGAGGCCTTGGATTCGAGGGTGTAAAAGGTACTTCATCCCATCGTTCTCCCTACAACGGAGGAAGTCCCGGGAAGTGGACGGCATGAGTCAGGGCCGAGCGAGGAGCGCTTACGTCCCAAAAGAAAAGACTAACTCAGATGCTCTAAAACATGGCCAAAGAACAGAGAACAGAGGAGAGAGAGAGAGAGAGAGAGAGAGAGAGAGAGAGAGAGAGACGAGCCATTCCAAGCTTGAGTTGCCAGGATGAGGCCGCGGAGACGGCCGGAGAAGGCACCAACCATCCCGGTGCAAAAAGAGAAGAAAAACTGCCAGCCGTGACCCCCGATGCAAAGAGGAGAAATCAGGACAGTTTCCAGAGCAGAAAGAAGAGGGCGTCTCTCCGCGGGGAGAGCAAGGACCCCAAAGAGGCCTGAGGTGACGTCTGAGATGCGTGCTGTGCGTCTCCCCCCGGAAGCCATGCGCTCGGAAGGAAAGGCGGAGCGTCCCCAACCCCCCCTCCGGCCCAGCTGCTCCTTACTGGACTGGACAAGGCGCTGGGTCTTGGTGACGGTGCTGATGGCTGAGCCATCGGCGGACATGGTGCTCTGCCGGGCCGTGGTCTCTGTGGTGTGGGTGGCCCCTCTCGATTTGGCTTCCTGGATCCGCAAGCTGCGCTCCTTTTCTCGTTGCTCTGCAAAACGCCACGTCCCAGAGGGGTCAGGAACGGCGGCAAGAATGGCGGGAGGAGGGCAAGGCTACAGGAGCCATGGGGGGCCTTGTTGTGCCTTTTTAACAAACCAATCTTTTAGCGCTGGAACTCCCTGCCTATTGACAACCAGGCAGATCCCCTCCTTGCACAACGCTGGCTGAAGACATTTTTGTTTAGGAAAAGCTTATCCAGACATGTAGGAAACTGGTCTGTGTTTTGTGTTGTTTTCAGTTCACCGTTCCTTTTCATTTCCCTGAAGATGTCTTACAACTGTTGCTTTCGACAGCTTTTACTGATACAGCCATACTATGGAAGTCAAAAGGAATCCATTCCGGAAGTCCATTCGAACTTCCAAAACGTTTGGAAACCAAAGTGCGGCTTCTGATTGGCTGCAGGATGGTAATGGTAAAAGTAAGTGTAATTTTAAAAATGGTTAAAAATTATGATATATGTAAACTGCTAAAGATGAGGTAAAATGAAAATCAGATGGGGGGGACTTGGGGAAGCTCACTTAACAATGTTTAGAAAAAAGAAGGATAAGAGAAGAATTTGTTTGTTTTTCTGATTGTGTTGTTTATTAGTGTTATAAAATCAATAAAAAAATGGGGGGGGAGCTCCCTGCAGCCAATCAGAAGCCATGGAAACCCTGTCAGACGTTTGGCTTCCAAAGGAATGTTAAAAAACTGGAACACTCACTTCTGGTCTTTTCTATCTTCCAGGAGCCAGAACATTCGACTCCCAAGGCGTTCCGGAGCCAAGGTGCGACTGTAGTTTCATAGTTCTATACTTTTTGGAAACCGCTTTAAGGATTTTGTTTTATGAGAACAAAGCAGTACATAAACCTTAGGGAGTAAAATATACTGTGGCCGGGAACTGTCTCTTTTTTCGTTAAATTTTAAATCTCACCCTTCCTCCACGGAGCTCAACGGTAGCAGCTATGAGTCTCCTAAAACACCACTGGTTTGATCCTCACAGCAGCCCTTGGGGGGGTGAGTTAGGTCAAGGGACAGTAACTGCCTCAATGTCACCCAGTGAGGAGGGAGGTTTCTTCACTCAACTGCAGATACGTACAGATCACTGCATATCTTAGGAACACAGGAAGCTGCCTTACTCCGAGTCCATCCAGCTCAATATTTTCCACACTGACTGGCAGCAGCTCTCCAGGCTGTGGCACAGGCATGGCCATAAAATGGACAGTGCAGCCATGCTGGCCGGGGGCTGACAGGACTCGTAATCCAGTTGTAGTCCAACAGCAGGCTGGCGAATACTTGTGTGAATCCGGTGGCTTTTGCACAGCAATTCTTAGTGCCCATTTGCCTCCCACTCCTCTATAGTTTAAGTCTTCTCATTTGAGGACTAGATTTCTTGAAGTGTGCAATTATAAAGCTCCCCACCCCCCAAAAAAATTCCCAGGCAGGTACCTCGCTTCCGCTGGCGCAATTCCCGCATGGCGGCCCGTATCAGCCGCCGCTCCTCAAAGTCTGTGGTCTGATCCAGCTGCAGGGAGAGGGAAAGAGGGGTTATTACTACCACTACTACTTCTCTCTCTCTCTCTCTCTCTCTCTCTCTCTCTCTCTCTCACACACACACACACACACACACACACACAGCTTTTCTCCCTTCATTTAAAAAGAAGAAGAGGAGTTTGAATTTGATATCCTGCTTTATCACTACCCAAAGGAGTCTCAAAGCGGCTAACATTCTCCTTTCCCTTCCTCCCCCACAACAAACACTCTGTGAGGTGAGTGGGGCTGAGAGACTTCAAAGAAGTGTGACTGGCCCAAGGTCACCCAGCAGCTGCATGTGGAGGAGCGGGGAAGCGAACCCGGTTCACCAGATTACGAGTCCAACGCTCTTAACCACTACACCATGCTGGCATGAAAACTGCTCCCAACAAGGAAAAGCCGCTCAGAGAAATTTAATTCACACAGATGTAATCCTGCAAGCATGCAGACGAAGGACATTCAAGTTTAATTTTATTTTTAAAAACCTGGAGAAATGCTGCCAGTCAGTGCTGACAATAAGAAGTTAGATTCTAGATCCTTGGGTTTTATTATTTATGTTGAGAAGGACCAGCGGCCTAACTCAGTATAAGGCAGCTTCCAAATTTGATCATCCCTTTATTTTGGAACCACGAGGACTAGGAACTTCTCTTATTTTAAAGTAAAGCCCTTGGCTCAGTGGTAAAACATCAGTTTTGCATTATGTTTCCATGATCATTCTGGCTGCACCTGTCATGGGCCAGGAATCGGCTTCACCTGCTGAGCAGGTCCGTTCTTAACCTGAAACTGTTCTTAACCTGAGACACCACTTTAGCTAATGGGGTCTGCCACTGATGCCGCACCGCCGAGCACGATTTCTGTTCTCAACCTGAAGCAAAGTTCTTAACCTGAGGTACTATTTCTGGGTTAGTGGAATCTGTAACCTGAAGCGTATGTAACCTGAAGCGTATGTAACCTGAGGTACCACTGTATATAAATGCAATAAATAACAATGTCGGTTCTCATCAGCCACAGCCAGCGTGACCAATGATTAATCTCCCCTAGTGCGTTGATATAGTCCTCCTGTCACTTTCATTAAACACCTTTCGGCGCTAGGCAAAAACATTCCTCTTTAATCAGGCCTTTGTCCGATTAACATTCTTATGTCCTTTATAATGCGTTGGGGTGGTGCTGGTTATGGGTTTTGTTCTTGTTTTTATTCTGCTTTTATTTTGAATTTGGAACGTGTGCAGAAGAGGGCAACCAAGACGACCAAGCGCCTCGTCTTATGAGGAGTGTTTGAAGGAGCTGGATATGTTTAGCCTGGAAAAGAGGAGGCTGAGAGGAGATACGATAGCTGTCTTAAGAGCCATCACGTGGGAGAATGGAGCAAGCTTGCTTTCTCCTGCTCCGGAGGGTAGCACTCAAAACCAATGGCTTCAAGTTACAAGGAAGGGGATTCTAACTGACTTTCTGACATTCAGAGCTGTTCAACAGGGGAACGGTCTCTCTCAGGAGGTTGTAGACTCTACTTCCTTGGAGGCTTTTAAGCAAAGGTTAGATGGCCATTCGTCATGGATGCTTTAGCTGAGGTTCATGCACTGCAGGGGACTGGACTAGATGACCCTTGAGCAGTGGCATAGCATAGGTTGTCAGCACCCGGGGCAAGGCAAGTAATTTGCGCCCCCTAACCCGTGGATTTGCGCCCCCTAACCCTATCCCCCAGATGTTGCGCCCGGTGCGGCCGGCCCCCCCTGCACCCCCCACGCTACGCCACTGCCCTTGAGGGTCCCTTCCAACTTTGAT
The DNA here is from genome assembly GCF_965113315.1 of Podarcis vaucheri. Lineage (NCBI taxonomy): Eukaryota > Metazoa > Chordata > Lepidosauria > Squamata > Lacertidae > Podarcis > Podarcis vaucheri. The sequence continues at coordinate 25,180,518 of NC_138754.1, read as the reverse complement.
TTTCTGCCACCCTGAAATCTTCAAATGAAGGGTGGTATACAAAATTTAATAAACACCCTTTTGGAGGCTCCCTAGCGAGCAAAATGACACGCGCTTGTGGCAGGAGGCGACCCACCCCAGATCCAAACCCTCTCCCAAACATTATTTATTTATTTATTTTGTTGTTGTTGTTGTTGTTGTTCATTGAATTTATTTATATACTACCCAGAGGTCTCAGGGCGGTTCACAGAAGAAAAACATTTGCTCCAGACACACAGACATACATGCACACACACTTAAAAGGGAAAGGGAAAGGGACCCCTGACCGTTAAGTCCAGTCACAAACAACTCTGGGGTTGTGGCGCTCATCTCGCTTTATTGGCCGAGGGAGCAGGCGTACAGCTTCCGGGCCATGTGGCCAGCATGACTAAGCCGCTTCTGGCAAACCAGAGCAACACATGGAAACGCCGTTTACCTTCCCACCAGAGTGGTACCTATTTATCTACTTGCACTTTGACATGCTTTCGAACTGCTAGGTTGGCAGGAGCTGGGACGGAGCAATGGGAGCTCACTCCGTCGCAAGGATTCAAACCGCCAACCTTCCAATCGGCAAGCCCAAGGCTCAGTGGTTTAAGCCACAGCGCCACATACCCTTACCCAACCCTAGATATGTGAAATGTATCATCACTGAAGCAGTCAAATACAACATTTCCTGTTGCCCACAGTGGACACACAGGGGAATGATGCTCCAGACAGGGAAAACTTCCTGTCATACAAGCTCTGGAGCGTCCTCCCCCTGTCTGTGACCAGGTAGCTGGGGGTGACCCTGGCAGACCCTGAAAAGGGGCTAGTCACACAGCCATCTTCCTCTTTTACTCTTTTGCCTTTTTTTGCTCTCTGTTCGCTCTTAGCCAGCAGCACATAGCTCATCCTTAGAGGATGGAAGCCACAAGGGAGAAAGTCCAAGGCCTAGCGCAGACTTCTTTTCTCTACAAATGTAACTGTAACCACAAGATAAAGCCTGCCTCCAGAATATTACAGTGGTACCTTGGGTTACATACGCTTCAGGTTACATACGCTTCAGGTTACAGACTCCGCTAACCCAGAAATAGTACCTCAGGTTAAGAACTTTGCTTCAGGATGAGAACAGAAATCGTGTTCCGGCGGCGCGGCAGCAGCAGGAGGCCCCATTAGCTAAAGTGGTGCTTCAGGTTAAAAACAGTTTCGGGTTAAGAATGGACCTTCGGAACGAATTAAGTACTTAACCAGAGGTACCACTGTACTGTGGACTGAATGTTAAGTAAACTTTACTCTTACTTTCAATCAAGACAGTTGCATTATTATTATTTTTAAGAGGGAAATAAAAGGTGAAACTTGCCAGGAACAAGCCAGACAGGATTGCTCAACTGAAATGATCCTATCGAATCCATCAACTTGCTTCCAGCAATCTCCAAGGGAATATGCTCTGCTGCTTGCACACTAGCGTCAGTGAGGAGGGCTAATATTTAATCCATATATCCTCTCCTACTTCCCTTAACATTCCCACAAGATACCCAACCCAGAAAATCAGCTATGACTGTTACCACCCCGCTGTGTGCCACGGAGTCCCAAATTCACGCCGCTGTCGCCAAAACGTACCATCTTATCCAACACATGCTCTTCCTCGATCTTGCTCAGCTCTTCGGCGCTCAGGCGGCTTCGCTGCTGCAGCTCCTGGGCCTGTGGCTTCTCTTTCTCGGTGCCGTTTGACAATGCTGAGTCCGCTGCCTCGCGGTGCACCGGCACCTCGGCTTCCATCTGAAGCAAAAAAAGAGGATGACACCAATGTAGGTCAAGAGCAACTTGGAAGATCATACACGGGATCTTCCACGCTGATTATTTTTTCTTTTCTTTTTTTTACTCATTCCATTTATAGTCTTGCCTTCTTCCCTCCAAGGAGTTCAAGGTGGCTTAGTTAGTCCCCCCCCCCCAGTCCCATGTTTTCCCATGCAATTTTTTTTATTTTTTAAAAAATTGTAAGAAAAAGAAAAGTTTGCAGAAGGAAAATAAGTGATGAGAGAGAATGCCAGAAGTAAAGTAGCGTCAGTGCAAACACGGAACACAAATGCAGCCGAAATATAGCCGTACCTCGGAAGTCAGGCGGAATCCATTCCGGAATTCCGTTCGACTTCCAAAATGTTTGGAAACCAAGGCACGGCTTCCGATTGGCCGCAGGAAGCTCCTGCAGCCAATTGGAAGCTGCGGAAGTTGTGTCGGACATTCGGGTTCCAATGAACGCTCGCAAGCCGGAACACTCACTTCCTTTTTTTTTAAAAATAATTTTTATTAACAGGCCAATCAAATCAAATCACATTAATTCCAAATTACAGAGCCAAATTTTAAACACGCCCACTGAGCTTCATGGCTGAGTGGGGATTCGAACCCTCGTCTCCCGGGTCCTAGTCCAACACTCTAACCACTACAACACACTCTTTTTCAACTGCTAAGCCAAAGCTAGTGTTCATTAGGAAGGGAGAGGGTGGCAGATCGGAGATGATCAAACTCCATCGGTAGAGCATGAGACTCTGAAGCACAAGGTTGTGGGTTCGAGCCTCACAGTGAGCAAAAGGTTCCTGCATTGCAGGGAATTGGACTAGATGACCCTTGTGGTCCTATGATTAAAAGGTACAGAAGCCGAACTCTCTAAACATGGTGTTTCATAAACACGTTCTGCGCACATGAAAGCTACAAACTTTTTCTTCTTAAAAAAAAAAAAGGAAATTTAAAACACTAATGTTCTATAACACTTGTCGGATCCTGGGGTACAAAATACCGAGTGACAAGCAACCAGAGTTGCCCCTTGCCCCCAAGAAATGATCGATTCTAACACGTGCAAACTGAGGATATCTGCACAACAGTCCTTATTTTGTCTAAACTTTTCTCTTTTTTTGCTCATTCCTTTGCATAATTTGTGCATGTCTTCCAATCACTGAAAGACGATGGACCCAAGAAGGACCCTTGAACCTCTTTCCTCTGAGCGCTGGAAATCTCATTCAGTGACATCTAGGGCTCCTGGAATTCCAAGCACACTTTTGCAAACGAGAAGGACTAGAAACTTGATTTTATTCTTTAAAAAGATAGCCGAGATTCTCCAAGGGGTGAGTTCCATACTTAAGAAACACTTGTTTTCAAATACACACAGGGCTGCATCTACTGAGGGGACAGCGGCTCTTTGGTTAATGGGCCGGCTCCAACACGAAGCTCCCTGATAAACTGTGTCAGGGGATTTCTAGGGGGAGATTAGAAGGGCTTACTCAGAAGCGGTTTGCTGATCAGGGATCAAGGTGGAGCTGGCACCTCATCGCAGGGACTCGGGAGCACAATGCCAGCTCCCTGTCAACACGACCCACACACAATGCCACTTGGGATGACCGCCAGGTTTAAAAGACACCACAAGGGCACTGGCACTTGCATGGAGCAGACAAGGGGGTGCGGGGCAGCAACAGTCATTGCTATTATTTATTAAGTCTCCACCCTGCCTTTTAGCAGAGAATCACAGGCCAGTTTACAATACAGAAGCACAAAAATACATACTGTAATAACAAACAAAAACGATTACGCTTCCCCCCAGTTTAGAAGGCCATAGAGTGTTAACCATTGAAGCCTAAAGATACATAATGAAAGCACCAGGCAAGCCCCACTGGGGAGAGCATCCCACAAGCAGGGTGCCACCACAGAAAAAGCCTCTTTTCGCAGTGCCACCCTCCATACCTTTCATGCCAATGCCAAACTAATCCCCCCAGAGCGGGCATGGCCAAACTTGGCCCTCCAGCTGTTCTGGAACTACAATTCCCATCATCCCTGACAACTGGTCCTGTTAGCTAGGAATGATGGGAGGTGTACTCCCAAAACAGCTGGAGGGCCAAGTTTGGCCATGCCTGCCCTAGAGTAAAGGATACATCAAGGGGCTTAGCTTGGTCAGGATTGAGCAGACACTTCCAGTGTTAACGCTAAATAAATGTCTTCTGGTAAATGAGCTGCTAGAGGGCCGTGAAAATTTGTGCCCTGGCCTTTTTAGATTCATCTACCCATGTACCAGCTGAAGACAAAGGGGTGCAACGGATACCAGATGTGAAATATGTTGGCATTACAGTCATACCTCGGAAGTCGAATGGAATCCGTTCCGGAAGTCCGTTCGACTTCCAAAGTGCAACTTCCGATTGGCTGCAGGAAGCTGATGCAGCCAATCGGAGGCTCCGCCAGACATTTGGCTTCCAAAAATAGTTCGCAAACCAGAACAGTCACTTCTGGGTTTGTGGCGTTCGGGAGCCAAAACGTTCAGGAAATAAGCTGTTCAAAAACCAAGGTACAGTGGTACCTTGGGTTACATACGCTTCAGGTTATAGACTCCGCTAACCCAGAAATAGTGCTTCAGGTGAAGAACTTTGCTTCAGGACGAGAACAGAAATCGTGCTCCGGCGGCAGCAGGAGGCCCCATTAGTAGTGCTTCAGGTTAAGAACAGTTTCAGATTAAGAACGGACCTCCAGAACGAATTAAGTACTTAACCCAAGATACCACTGTACGACTGTATTTTCAGCTCTCCTATGCCACTAGAGGAATCTGCCAATGCGTCTCTGTGTGGGATGATGGGAGTTGTAGTTCATTTGAACAGCCGCCGGCTTGTCATCCCAAGAAAGGCACACCCACTGTTGCATGTAGGGGGTTACGGGTGCTCCAAACAAGGAACGGAAGATCACTTTTCCAGTTAACCACAGAATCACAGCTAAGCAACCTGCACGCCACAGTCCCCCGCTCTGTCCGCAAAAGCTCCAAGTTACAACTTGACAGGTCCTTGTTGACGGCAGCACGCTGTCCCGCAGGCTTCTGGCAAATCCCAGCACAAAACCGCCAGCGCCACGAGATCAACAACAGGAGAGGGGCCCAGCTGTTAGCGGGGCTTGCAGATTCCTGGCTGGGGGGCCCCGAGCTCAGCTGCTTGTAAAGAGAAGGAGCCTTTCCAACAAGCCGCGGCTGAGGAGGCTGCCACTCACGCGCCTCCCCGGCTCTCGGCCACTGAAAGGCGACCCTGGGCAGCTGCTTGGGCAGGAGTTTCGCATCACCCACCCCAGCTGGCATGAAGAGGAGGAGGAGGAGGAGGAAGGGCCTGGCTGGCGCAGGTAAAGTGCCAAGCCGCAACCACTGGGCTCTGCACACCTGTTGCCCGAGCAGGCGGCTGTAATCCCAAACAGAGAGGCAGTTAATCCAGCCTGGGTGGGATGAACGGGGGGTGCAAACAGCCTGCTCCGTGCCCGCTCCAATCCAAGAGGGGTGTGCTTGCCAGCCTGGCGCCGCAACAAGCAGGAGAGGGCTGGCGTGACATTTGCCCGCTAGAAAGGGTGGCCATGAACTTCCGAACTTCCTCCCACAAACCCACCAACTGGTGTCAGGGGAGAAAGCTGATTAAACGATATACAGTACATATATTTTTATTTCTAAATGTGTGTGTGTATGTAGCCCTGGCTTCTGGAGAAGCCTGACGTACACCCTTAACCCCACAGGCAGCAGCAGCACCTGGTCAGCTTGGCACTCTGCACATGCCCAGAGGCACCCTTCTTTATTATGTAACATTACTTCAAATTGCTGTTTCTTTAATGAAGCGGAGTGGCTGGTGTTGGGGAGGCAGGAGCAGGGAACATGGTAGGGCTGGGAAACCATGACGGGCATTGCTTTTTCCTACATACACCACAAAAGTCAGTTGGGGGAGCAGAAGGGCTCTAGCTAAAGGGCAGGGCATGTGCTTCGCAAACAGAAAGTCCTAGGTTTGATCCCTGACAGCAGGGCGGGGAGGAAGAAGGCAGTGGCCGGCCACGCAGACGACCAGCGCCACTGTGTGCAGCTTCTGCCACAGGTGCATCAGCCAGAGCACCGTATGACATTGCACCGCTGGATCCCTGGAGATGCCAGCTGCAGCTTAACCCAATGATAGCCTCCCACTGGCGCCATGCAAGCGGCAGCTACTGGGAGCCACCCTCCGGAGCACCATGCAAGGCACAGAGATGGCTCTGTGATCAGTGCAAAGGAAAAAGGGAATGAGGAGGCTGCCCGCTGGCACTCGCACAGCCAGAGAAAAAAATGAGGGCAGGGCTGGCTGGCAGGCAAGCCCCACTCTATCTATCTATCATTTTTATTTCCAGTTTTTACAAATAACTCTCGCACTCAAATATAATCAATTTTCTCTGAATCCTTGGACTTCCCTCCACTCGCCTGTGATTTCCAACATACTTCCTTTTATACTGTATCCTATAATATCATCCAAACTTATATTCAAATTTCCATTTTGTAACCACAGAATTATTACCTTACAAAGTGTTATATTGGTCCTGCTAACATTTTTAACTGTGTAAAGGTAAAGGGACCCCTGACCATTAGGTCTAGTCGTGACCGACTCTGAGGTTGTGGCGCTCATCTCGCTTTATTGGCCGAGGGAGCTGGCGTACAGCTTCCAGGTCATGTGGCCAGCATGACTAAGCCGCTTCTGGCGAACCAGAGCAGCACACGGAAACGCCGTTTACCTTTCCGCCGAAGCGGTACCTATTTATCTACTTGCACTTTGACGTGCTTTCGAACTGCTAGGTGGGCAGGAGCAGGGACCGAGCAACGGGAGCTCACCCCGTTGCGGGGATTCGAACCACTGACCTTCTGATCGGCAAGTCCTAGGCTCTGTGGTTTAACCCACAGCGCCACCCGCGTCCCAGATTTTAACTGTGTACAGTGTTCTTTAAGATAATCTATATTTTTTCTTTCCATTCTCTATTAAATTTCTTATCATCCTGGTTTCTGATTCTCCCTGTCACTTTTGCCATTTTGGCATAATCCATCTTGAGCATGCCATCTTCTCTGCTTGGGACCTTTTCCTCCTTCCCCACCCTTGTCTTGGGCTCCAGGGGGGGGAAGGAGTGGGTGAGTATCAGGTGGCCTGGTCAGGCTCTCCATATTGAAGCATGCAACGCCGCTGCAACCGGGGGCAAGCGGGGATTCACGATACATCGCCTGCTCTGAAATCCATCTCGCGACTTTAACTTTCAACCGGTTTCAGGCAACGTATTGCTACGTCGCCCAAGGCTAAATACAACACCTGTCGGATGGGAGGAAGATGGGCAGGCAGGGCACAAGAGGGGGCACACCTCCCCGCACGCCAAAGCCCCTAACCCGTCCCTACCCATGTTTGGCATAAGAGCCACGACTCACAAAACTCCCGCTGTGAGAGAGGTGGACCTCCGAGTGCCTCCTGGTGCTGGCGAAGGTGGGCGGGTGGGCCGTCGGCCGCCCGGCCTCCTCAGTACCCTCAAAGTTGGCGCAGGGATCTTCCGCCTCCAGCAACAGGGTGCTGGGGTCCTTCTCCTCCTCACCCAGGTAGAGGGTGAGCAGCGCCACGTCCCGGCTGAGCCGCTGCTGCTCGGCCCGCAGGGCGGCATTCTCCTCCCGCAGCTGGGCAAGGGCGGCAGCCAGCGGGCGCACCGAGCCCAGAGCCACCTCCACGCGGTGCTCGACGGCCTGGCGCCATGCCTGCAACTCCTGGCGGACCTCCTGCAGGGCCTGCCGCAGGGGAGCCTCCTCGAACGGGGGCGGCTCAGGGCTGGGGGTGGGCACCCCGGGCATGGCGCAGAGGGGCAGCGCCAGGAGAGAGAGTGCAAAGGAGCCCTGAATGGCAGGACCACGGCTCTCTGGTGACCGGCGGGGCTGAGCGGGGTCTTTTGTGTGGCCGGGGCATCTATTCTTGTCCCGCAGAGGGACGCTTCCCGGTGACAGACAAAGACAGGATGATGGAGTTGGGCCAGGTGGCCGGGCTGTGTGGGTGGGGGGGTAGGCTGGACCCAGTGCAGGGAGAGGCAGGGGCTGCCTTGTGATGACAGGGGAAGGGTGCCCCCTGGGGGCTGCAGAGGCTGGTGCTGTTAGAAGGGCCTCTGGGCAATTCAGAGCAGATGAACAAGAAGAAGAAGAAGAGGAGGAGTAGGAGTTTGGATTTGATATCCCGCTTTATCACTATCCAAAGAAGTCTCAAAGCGGCTAACATTCTCCTTTCCCTTCCTCCCCCACAACAAACACTCTGTGAGGTGAGTGAGGCTGAGAGACTTCAGAGAAGTGTGACTGGCCCAAGGTCACCCAGCAGCTGCATGTGGAAGAGCGGGGAATCGAACCCAGTTCACCAGATTACAAGTCTACCGCTCTTAACCACTACACCACGCTGGTGAAGGAGGGAAGAGTGTGACTGCTGCAAACAGGGATCGGCAGCTTGCTTTGTAAGAAAAAGATGGAAGGAAAAGGAAACGCCAACCAAGGAAGAGTAGATAGTGAAAATTACGGACTACAGTGGTACCTCGGGTTACATACGCTTCAGGTTACAGACTCCGCTAACCCAGAAATAGTGCTTCAGGGTAAGAACTTTGCTTCAGGATAAGAACAGAAATCGGGCTCTGGCGGCGCGGCAGCAGCAGGAGGCCCCATTAGCTAAAGTGGTGCTTCAGGTTAAGAACAGTTTCAGGTTAAGAACGGACCTCCGGAACGAATTAAGTACATAACCCGAGGTACCACTGTGTGTCAAAATGGCAAAAATGACTAGGAAGATGATAGTAAATTTTAAAAAGAATGGTATAAATTTATAGAGTACATTAAAGAACAATGTAAAGATTTGAAAATGTTAGAAGGATTGATATAGCGCTTGTAAATTTATAACAGGTAAAGGATTTAACTAAAGTTGGATAAATGTAATTAGATGTGGTTAAAATAAAATAAAAACGTATCTGTGGAAAACCAGAAGGGGGAGGAATGAAGTTCAGGGGTTCAGGGAATCCCGCAAGTGTACAAATACTGCTGAATCTAAGTTTGAAGGATGTTATTGATGAAAAGCTGAAAATATTTAAAAAAAAAAAATGAAAAAGAGGAAGAATCTCAGGACATCCAAGTTAGCACCTGAGAGCCAAAATCCCAGCCCAAACAGTCGAAATGGGGTTGTTGTTATTGTTAATTGAATTTATATAGCGCCCTATACCCGGGAGTCTCAGGGCGGTTCACAGAATAAAATCAAGGTATAAAACCACAAAATACCTAATAAAAATAAAAAACGACAAGCCTACAGCCCCCCCGCCCCCCGGGCAAAAAACCACACACATATTAAACGGGCATTGTATGTAAATTGGATTAACCAAAGGCCTGGTTAAAAAGGAATGTTTTTGCCTGGCACCTAAAGGTGTATAATGAAGACGCCAGGCAAACTTCCCTGGGGAGCACATAATGGTCATGTATGGAGCTGCAGGGCAGCCCTGGGTTCACAGGTGTGTGGGTATGAGAACTACTGAAAAAAACCATTCAGGGATAAAGGAGACCATCTCTCCTATCACAGAGGCAGGAAACAAGGCATGCCAACAACAGATGAGGCGATCAACTTGTGTCTGAACTGAAACGCATCACTACAAATCACAGGTGAGGAATCATATTGTCAAATGGTTTTACATGGGGGGACCCCTGCAGTGAGAAAGCTAGTACATGGAAAAGAGGAACCTTTCTTCCTGAGGAGCTAGCTTTCCCTGTGCATGGATTTTTTAAAAAAAAATGCTATGGGGGAGCATTTAAGCACTCAATCCCCTACCTGGGGTCTGAAGCAGCACAGACTGGCACGGCCTCCCTCTGCTATGGCTGCGAAGCAGGGACAAAATCCCAACCCACCACCTACTCCTGGCTGCCAACGCTGCTGGACCACCTTGCTGTTTGTCCCGGTCGTCAGACACGCTGCAAGGCAGCAGAGGCGAGGAGTGGGGGAACACACACACACAACACAGAGTTCCGACACAGCTGCCGCTGCTCAGATGACCTGGCCAGGGATATTGCTCCAACCTGAAGATGGGGGCTGCAGGACAGGAATGCGGGGAGAGGGACGGAAGAAGGAGGCCAGCTCCGCTCACCTGAGCAACTATTTCCAGGCCCAGCTCCAGCCTCCTGCACAGCTTCCTGAATAATGCACATGGCTGATGAAAAGAGCGAGTGATCGGATTCCCGGCCCTCTGTTGTTGTTCTGTCCCGCTCAGAGCATCCCCTGCCCTACAAACTGCCTGAGCTCCTGCTCATAGCTGCAATCTCGCTCTTCACTTCCACCCTCCTGGCCGGCTGCCCCCCCCCCACACACACACACCCGTCCCGGGACCAGGATCCTTCCCACACCCTCACCTGCAGGGGATGGTCACCCAGAGGCCCACCCGGAGCGAGTTGGCACAACCCTGTCGCCTGTCGGCGCAGCTCCTCGCGGCAGCCCACCCGGATTCCGGAGCCGCAGGTCGCCTAATGCCTTAACGAGAGGTGACAGGCCGGCAGGGACAAGCGGGACGAGGCATTAGGCTAATTAGCCCGGGCAGGAGAGCTGCCGGCTTGCTCCACAACCAGGCTGTGAGAGGCAGCGAGGGCACGGCTGGGAGCGCTGGCAGAGTGGGGGGGGGGGTTGCAGAGCTGGTTCAGAAAAGGGCACCCCAAATGGTTCACGTCCCCCATGAGGGAAAGTTGCATCACCTGGAGTTTTTTGTAAGTTTAGAGCAGGGTCTTTAAGCTGTCTTCGGACTACAACTCCCATCATCCCTACCTAGCAGGACCGGTGGTCAGGGATGATGGGAGTTGTAGTCCCAAAACGGCTGGAGGCCCAAGTCTGGGAAACCCTGGTTTAGAAGGAAGGCGAGTAAGATTGAGGTGTAAAAAAAATTATGCCTGGCAAAGAGAATGTGGATAGAGAAAAGTTTGGTCTCTCTCATAACACTAGAACTCAGGGACATCCAATGAATTTTGAAGATTCGGGACGGAGGGGGGGAAAGACCCTCTTAATGCAGTGCATAGTTAGACTGTGGAACTCCCTGCCACAGGAGTTGGTGACAGCTTTAAAAGAAGATTGGGCAAACTCACGGAGGAGAGGGCTATCCATGGCTACTATAGCCATAGGGACTACGCTCTGGTTCCACCATTGGAGGCAGCAAGGCTTCCGAATCCCAAATCTTGTGCTGGGGGGTCCTGCTTGCTGGCTACCCACTGAGGCAGCTGGAGGGCCCTTGTAAGAACAGGATGCCAGGCATTAGACGGCCACTGCCTCTCCTGCGCAAAGCCCAAGTTGTGCCCTTCGCTCTGCCTCTCACAGCTGCAGAACTGACGCAGCCCTCCGCCCTCCCTGAGGCTCCACGGCTTTGTGGAGGGCCAAGGGGACTTTTTAAGTTTCCCCCACCTGCAGAAATAGGCATGATCAGAGGAAGGAAGGAAGGAAGGAAGGAAGGAAGGAAGGAAGGAAGGAAGGGAGGGAGGGAGGGAGGAAGGAAGGAAAGCAGAAGAAGGGCAGGGAGCGGGAAGACTCACCTTATTAAGGCTGGAGCTGCTGCCGCCATGGCTGGAGCTGTCGACGCTGCTGCTGCTGGTGGTGATTCGAATGGGAGTGCTTCTCAACCCCAGGGTGAGTTCTGTGGCATGGGGAGAAGGCACAGGTGTGAGCCAGGGGTTGGGGCAAGAGGAGGGCTCCAAACTGGGGCTTTGGGATTTTGCCAGCTTTTAAGCCCGCAAGTTGCCAGTCCGCACGAAATGCACAAGTTACTAGTCCACATTAAGTTCTTGGTTCCCTTTGTAGGTAAGGAACCACAAAGGACACAAGCTGGGGAGGGCCTGTTTTGTCGCCAGCGTAGACTTGGCACATTGCCACCCGCCCTTCTCCCCAAGCCCTGGAGATTTGGTGGGCTACAAACCAGATGCTTTTTTAAAAGCGGCTGGCGCTCTCCTAATAGAAAACAGAAAGCGGCAAGCTGCAGTCAGGTAATGTAGCAGAGATCGTGGAATATATCCAAGTTTCTGACACTGTGCGCCAGCCTTCGTAACGCTCCGGGAATGAGCCTGTTCTAGATGGGGAAGGGAGTGGATCGCATGGCAAATCGACTTCCAAGCTCCGAACCCACCAAGTGCCCAGAGTTGCTTTCTCTAATCTGCTGCCTTTCCAGGTGTTTTGAACTACAGTTCCCATCAGCTTTTATCAGCACAGCCGTAAGGCTGACGGAAGGTGCCTTCCAAAACATTTGGAGGGCGCCAGGTTGGCAGACGTTGTCGTAGAGAACTGGGTCAAATCAAAAACTAGGATGATTAAAGGAAACATCACCACGATTCGGTGTTTCGAACGTTGATGTGGTTTTCACGTATCACCTGTGATAGGAATTTTATGGTCTTAGATATATGGTAATGTTCATAACTGCACATACATAGATCAACACAGGAAGACCAACTTGGAACCATTTTGATTCCTAAACTGACCAAATCCTTTCTCTGCAAGGTTAAACTGGAAAAGCATCCCATTGTCTCTTTCCTCACAAATCCTGTCTCAAAGATATGAATAAGGTGTGAGCCTGTGACCTGGCCCAGGAAATAAGTATTTTACCACTACAAAAGAATGGCCAGGCTCCCCAGGCAATCCAATCAAGTAACTTGCCAGACAGGAGATAAACTGTGACAGGAGAAAAACAACATTTAAATTTCTGTGATGTAGGTGGGATGTATCTGAGGGGTGGTCTTAGGTTACACCCCTTCTGTGATGTATGCATAATGTTTCTGGGGGTGGTCTTGATCTAGAGGATGGGAATTTCAAAAGTCTTTATAAGCCCTTGCACAGCAATTTTGGGGGGTCCTCTTCGTCTCCTGCGTGTGAGGGGAGCACCCTGTTGCAACAGATCAATAAAGATCAGGCTTACTAGCTGCTTTGCTTCTCAATATTCTCTGGTTGGCCTCTGTTATTTTTCTCCTACCAATAGGGAACCTATGTAAGGACTCTATATGGGCTCTTGGATACCCCATAAGGGAAAAGGGCATATTTTTATTTACAACACACTGCTGCGTTCGTCGCTTTGACATTTTAAAATGAAATTGAGGCATAAAAGGGTATGTACATGTGTATTTTTTATATCCTGCCCTTTTCTCTCCGCTCCTCATTTAATCCCCTCAGCCACCCTGTTAGGCCAGGCTGAGAAGCTGCGACGGGCCAAAGGGAGCAACCCAGTGAGCTTCATGGCCAAGAGGGGGATTCGAACCCAGTTCTCCCATGTCCTAAGTCCAACCACAGCACCGCCAAGGGCTCAAAATAAAAAGTCAAGACTTCAAAGGCTTCATGGGGGGTGGGTAATCTGAATTTGCACCCAATCCCTGAGAAGATCAATCCGACACACTCCGGCCACAGCGACAGAAGTTTATCCCACCAGGAACAGGAAAGTTTCCAAGTGCTGAGACCACACACACACACACACAGGAGCTGCTGCACCCATGGCAAAGTGTCACCGGCCTCTCTGTCTCTCTCACTGGAAACATCATGCAATTACAGTGGTACCTCTGGTTACGTACTTAATTCGTTCCGGAGGTCCGTTCTTAAGCTGAAACTGTTCTTAACCTGAAGCACCACTTTAGCTAATGTGGCCTCCCACTGCAGCTGCGCTGCCGCTGCGTGATTTCTGTTCTCATCCTGAAGCAAAGTTCTTAACCAGAGGTAATATTTCTGGGTTAGCAGAGTCTGTAATCTGAAGCGTATGTAACCTGAAGTGTATGTAACCTGAGGTACCACTGTACGGCAAGTGTTCTGGCTCAGTGGTAGAGCAGGCCCTAAACGGCCTCGGTCCAGTACAGTGGTACCTCGGGTTACATACGCTTCAGGTTACACACTCCGCTAACCCAGAAATAGTGCTTCAGGTTAAGAACTTTGCTTCAGGATAAGAACAGAAATCGGGCTCCGGCGGCAACATGTGGCCCCATTAGCTAAAGTGGTGCTTCAGGTTAAGAACAGTTTCAGGTTAAGAACGGACCTCCAGAATGAATTAAGTACTTAACCCAAGGTACCACTATATATCTGAAGGAGCGTCTCCACCCCCATCGTTCTACCCGGACACTGAGGTCAGTGCCGAGGGCCTTCTGGAGGTTCCCTCACTGCGAGAAGTGAGGCTACAGGGAACCAGGCAAAGGGCCTTCTCGGTGGTGGCGCCCGCCCTGTGGAACGCCCTCCCATCAGATGTCAAAGAGAACAACAACTACCAGACTTTTAGAAGACATCTGAAGGCAGCCTTGTTTAGGGAAGCTTTTAATGTTTAATAGGTTATTGTAGTTTAATATTCTGTTGGAAGCCGCCCAGAGTGGCTGGGGAAACCCAGCCAGATGGGCGGGGTATGTATGTATCTATGTATGTATGTATGTATGTATGTATGTATGTATAAATAAATAAATAAATAATAATAATTGCAGAAGTTCCCAAGTTCAATCCCCGCCAGCATCTCCCGAGACGGCTGGCAATGATTCCTACTTGAAACCCTGAATAGTTGCTGCTGGACAGACCAGCGTCCTGATTCAATATTAGGCAGCTTCCTATTTAATTCAGCACTTTTTTTAAAAAAGCAAACCAAAACCCTGGGGACTAAAATCTTAATTTATCCTCAAGAGAAGGGCTGTAAACTCAGCGGCAGATTATCTGCTAGCTTTGCATGCAGAAGGTCCCAGGTTCAATCTCCGGCAGCTCCTCCAGGTGGGGCTGGGAATGTCCCCTGCCTGAAAACCCCTGGAGAGCTGCTGCCGGTCAGTGCAAACAATGCTGAGCTGGATGGGCCAACAGCGTAAGGCAGTTTGCTGAATTACCTATGCAACCCGCAGCTGCGAATTCCCACTGGCCAGAGAAGCCCTTGTCACCCAAATCTCTAGCCTTTTAAACCTTATGGATAACAGATATTTTCCCTTATAAAGGGGCAGCAGCAACCTGGGAGCAACCTGGGAGAGGAGAGTGCTTTAAGTCCCTGCCACAAAATGCAATTTTGCAGAATAGAGGGTTGTAGCTTCATGCAAAAAGCTTCGGCGGAAGGTCATCGGTTCAGCCTCTCCAGGTTGGGCTGGGAAGGATTCCCTGCAGAGCTGTTGCTGCCAGTCAGTGAAGGCAACACTGACCTAGATGGATCAACATTCTGACTTGCGCTGCACCAAGTAACTCTGGAAGGGGGTTCCTGGTGCAAAGCGGCGCTTGCAACTCTGCAGCGCAAGGCACACCTCTGCCGGCAAAGCAGAGGCTGCCATTTCCATGCAGGCTCATGGCATTTTGTCCAAACTTCTCTGAAGATTTTCGACTCTCCCTGCAGAAGGTTTGCCAGACCAAACTACACCCACCCACCCAAGTCTGCCCTGCAATTTCATATTTTGGGGGCAAATCGGCTGGCATTTTGTGGGCAAAGGCTCTGAGCTTTAATGCGTGCAGAAAAGGGAGAAATTCAACAAGCAGCTAGTGCCACAGACAGGGAAAGATGCTTCTCTGGGCAGAACTTTAATCAGGGGAGAAATCCACAAGGTGCAAAACACGCATTCTCTGCCCTGCCTGCTGTCCTGGAAATTCCACTCCTTTCGGCAAAATTCTCCTCGCTTGCCTTGAAGCTTCCTACAAGACCAGGTCCACTTCAAAAGTCACTTGATGGGATGTCTGGTGGCAATTGTGCCATCATGGAATAGTTAGAGTGTCGGACTAGAATCCGGGAGGGATTGAGGTTCGAATCTACACTCAACCAGGTGAAACTCACTGGGCAACTCTGGATCAGTCATGATCTCTCAGCCTGACCTACCTCAAAGGGTTGTTGTGAGAACGGAGGAAGAACCACATGCGCTGCCTTGAGCTCTTTGCAGGAAAGAAACACAGTAAATAAACGATTCTGTCCAAAAGGAGCCAAACTGAGAAGAAGCAGAATCACAGAGTGGGGGGCAGGGACCCTCATGGGTTGCCTAGTCTGACGCACCGCAATGCAGGAATCACAGCGAACAAATTGCTGGGTGCTCTCCCTAAGGGACTTCCACAGAGCGGGCAAGAAGCGCCTCTAAGACACTTTTGCCCCCGTGCCAACTTCCGAGGGCGCCGGACGGTAACGCAAATGCACAGCCCGCGGTGCCACTCACCTGCCCGCTGGTTCCCTGGGGTCCCCACGATTTGGCTCCTGAGGGGCTGGCTGCGGCCATCCTTGATCTCGATGGTGAAGAGGGTCTTCATCTCGTCACTGGGGTCGGGAGCGCCGAGGTTGCGCGCTCGGGCTGGCAGAGGGCTGCTGGAGGAGGAAGAGCTCAACGGGGGGACATGGGGCTCCTTTGAGCCGGAGGAGCTCCCCGGAGTGTTTTCAGCAGAGGGGCGGGCAGGTGCCCACTTGCTCCCCTGCCATTGGCCGGCCTGGCTCCGCCCCCGGGGGCCGGCCGCCTCTTTAGGGCCAGCCGGACTCTCGGCGGGAGGCCTCACTGTCCCGGTCTTTGCCTGGATGGCGGAGGGCTTGGCCGGCTGCTGCTGCTCCTCTGCACCCCGCTGCCTGCTGGCATCCTGGAGGGCACGGCCGGCAGTGCCACTGCTGCCACCCCGTGCCCCGGCAGGTAAGTCTCCTGCACGCGGGGGGTTCAGGAGCTGCTGCTGCAGGATCCGGGCGCCTTTGCCCGCACTCTCCGCCTTCCGGGGGGTGGCCACAGATCCCGCCGGCTTGGGGGGCTCCGAGCTGAACTTCCGTGCGCGGTCCAGCACAGAGCCGGATCGCTGGAAGGGCTGATCCCGGCGGGAATCTGCAAGACAGAGAGAGGGAAAGGGGCGTGCTTGTCGGCTTGGGAACAGAGGAGAGTTTATGCATCACCCAGCTGGGAATCTGGCCAAGAAGGCTTCTGAGCTCCTCCCAGAGTTTATACGCATTTAAAACAATAACAGAAGGAGCATCGCCAGCACAGGCAGTGTGAGCGACTCCCAGAGTCCTTCCCTGTCCCAGGAAGGAAGATCAAAGTTAGGAAGCCCCAAATCCCCAGCTTGTCAAAGAAACATAGAATCATAGATTTGGAAGAGACCCTAAAGGTAAAGGGACCCCTGACCATTAGGTCCAGTCGCAGACGACTCTGGGGTTGCGGCGCTCATCTCACTTTATTGGCCAAGGAAGCCGGCGTACAGCTTCCGGGTCATGTGGCCAGCATGTGAACCAGAGCAGCACACGGAAACGCTGTTTACCTTCTCACCAGAGCGGTATCTATCTATCTACTTTGATGTGTTTTCGAACTGCTAGGTTGGCAGGAGCAGGGACCTACCAACAGGAGCTCATCCCGTCGTGGGGATTCGAACCACGGACCTTCTGTTCGGCAAGTTCTAGGCTCTGTGGTTTAACCTAAGGATCCTTTAATCCAATGTTTCCCAAACTTGGTTCTCCAGCTGTTTTCAGACTACAATTCCCATCAGCCCTGACCACTGGTCCTGCTAGCTAGGGATGATGGGAGTTGTAGTCCACAAACAGCTGGAAACGCAAGTTTGGGGAAAACTGAATTCTAGCCCTACACCCAGCAATGCAGGAATATGCAGCTGGCAATCGAACCGGCAACCTTGGCTTTATCAGCACTGAGCACCAACCAACTAAACAACCCTTCTCATTCCTCTTACAAAATTAAGCACGGGTGGGTTACATGGCTAGGAGGGAACACTTCTCCCTGCCAGATAAATCCCCCTGCCCGATTCACTTGGTCCACAGCACATCATTTCTCAGCAGAACTCAGCTGAACATTCGAAGATTCGGGATGAAAGCAAAGCTGTCGGCAGGCGACATGCGATTAAATCACAGAACTCGGGGCTGCAGGAGGCCACGGACTCGATGGGCCACTGGCCTGGTCCAGCAGGGAAACTCTACTTAGGTTCTTAAAATCTAAAACAGCTCCCACAGAGGAAGGCTCTTTTCGGACGGAGGAAGCTGCCTACTGCTGAATCAGACCGCCAGTTTGTCCAGCTCAAGGTTGCCTCCGGTTGCCCACCGCTGAGAGCCACAAGCAGAGAGAGCTGCTCTTGCACTCGAGTCCTGCTTGCGTGATTCCCACTGGGATGTTTGGTTGGCCTCTGAGAATCTAGTGCAGGACAGGACAGGCCATTAGCCCAATCTTGCAGGGATAGATAGATAGATAGATAGATAGATAGATAGAGTGAGCAGCGTCTGCACTGACTGGCAGCAGCTCTCCATGGTTGCAGGTAAAGGACATTTGCAGCCCTCCTTGGAGATGCTAGGGATTTAACCCGGGACTTTATGCATGCAAGGCAGATGGATGCTCTATACTGCAAAGCTGTGCCCCTTTACTGATTCAGACCATTAGTCCATCTAGCTCAGCACTGTATACACAGACTGGCAGCATCTATCCAGGACTTCAAACCTGGATATGCTGGGGATCAAAACTGGGGCTGCCTGCAGTAGAAGCATTGTTGTTTGTTTGTTTGATAATATTTTTATTTACTTAATAATTTTATTTGGGTTGGCAAGCCACTCTGGCTTAAATTCTTATGCCTCCAGGGACACCCACCAGACGCCCCCTAAGGAAACTGGGCAAAGCAGCATAAGGTCATAAGAAGAGCCCGGCTGGATGAGGCCAAATGCCCACCTTGTCCAGCATTCTGTTCTCACAATGGCCAGCCAGATGCCTGTGAGAAAACAGCAAGGAGTGTGTTGTTGTTGTTGTTATTTGTATGCCGCCCTACATCCAGAGGCCTCCGGGTGGTGACAACATAAAATCACAATATACAAAACACAAAATGCATAACAACAACAACCACATTTCTACCACACATCTTAAAAGGGCATTGGGTGTTGATCAGTAGGGTGGTTCATAAAAAAAAAATTTGTTTGAAAGTGCCTGCTCCAAAGGTCTTATCTTACTACACTAGGGATTATATAGCTATATCTGGAATTTCATGCGTATCAGTTAATATCTTGACCCTCCTCCACGAAAACAGCTGTTTACTTGGCTGTTTTCCTATGTCGTGAAGGCTGAAATTTCAATTCAGTGGAGCAGGTAAAGGACCCATGACAGTTAAGTCCAGTCGCAGACAACTATGGAGTTGCGGCGCTCATCTCGTTTTCAGGCCAAGGGAGCCGACGTTTCTCCACAGACAAGTTTTTCCGGGTCAGGTGGCCAACATTACTAAGCTACTTCTGGTGCAATGGAGCACCGAAACCAGAGCAAAGCACGGAAACGCTGTTTACCTTCCCGTCAGAGCGGTACCTATTTATCTACTTGCACTGGCATGTTTTCTAACTGCTAGGTTGGCAGGAGCTGGGACTGAGCAACGGGAGCTCACCCAGTCGCGGGGATTTGAACCGCCGACCTTCTGATCGGCAAGCCCAAGGGGCTCAGTGGTTTAGACCACAGCACCTTCCTAAAGAGGGATAAAACTCATCTCAGTATCCTCAGTGTCTGGGTAGTCTTGCTTAAACAAAAATGTTTCAAGTAGGCATCTAACTGAGTAGAGCAAAAGCACTTTCCTGATGTCCAGGCAGAGAGTCCCAAAATGTAGGTGCTATTATACTAAATGATCGATTTCTTCCATGCAGAATGGTCGTGGCTCAGTGGAGGCGCTTCTGCTTTGCATGCAGAGCGTCCCGGATTCAAATCCCCGCAATCTCTAAGTAGGGCTGGGAGAAACTTGAAACACTGGCGAGCTCCTGCTGCCACCCAGTGTAAAAGACATGGAGCTAGATGGAGCAACGAGAGGACTCAGTATAATGGCAGCTTCCTATGTTCCTGTTTAAAAAGGGCCACGGCTTAACGGTAAGAGCAGCTGCCTGGCATGCAGAAGGCCACAGGTTCGATCTTTAACAGCACCTCCCGGTAGGGCAGAAAACGTCCCCTGCTTGAAAACCTGGAGAGCTGCTGCCAGTCAGTGTCGACAGTACTGAGGTAGATGGACCAATGATCTGACTCAGTATAAAGCAGCTTCGTATATTCCTATGTCTACTATTGGGTCTGGATAGCTCAGTTGGTTAGAGCATGGTGCTGATAACGCCAAGGATGCAGGTTCAATCCCTGTATGGGACAGTTGCATATTCCTGCATTGCAGGGGGTTGGACTAGACCAGTGGTTGCCAAACATTTTTTGGCCATGCCCCACCTAGGTAAAGGTAAAGGGACCCCTGACCATTAGGTCCAGTCGTGGCCCACTCTGGGGTTGCGGCGCTCATCTCGCTTTATTGGCCAAGGGAGCCGGCGTACAGCTTCCGGGTCATGTGGCCAGCATGACTAAGCCGCTTCTGGTGAACCAGAGAGCGCATGGAAATGCCGTTTACCTCCCCACCGGAGTGGTACCTATTTATCTACTTACACTTTGACGCTTTCGAACTGCTAGGTGGGCAGGAGCAGGGACTGAGCAACGGGAGCTTACCCCATCGCGGGGATTCGAACCACCGACCTTCTGATCGGCAAGTCCTAGGCTCTGTGGTTTAACCCACAGCACCACCCGAGTCCCATGCCCACCTAAGCATCTCTAAAATCCTGATTCCCCCCCCCCCGGTGACATATAATTCTTTTCTTATTCACATGGAAGAAGCCTAAAAGGCCATTAACTTGGTCTAGACCAGCTTCTAAATTGTCCCCCCAAATCAAATCCCCCCCCTCCGTGTTGCATGTGCCCCACGTTGGGAACCACAGGACTAGATGATTCTCAGGGCCTCTTCCCACTCTACATTTCTATGATTCTAAGGCAGCTTCCTTTGGAAGGCATAATAAAAATAAAAATAATGCAAAACACCTGGGAGGGGGCTGAAACAAAACCCACACAATGCCATCTCTGTCCTGTTGGATAAGTAGCAACTATGCCACAGAGAAGGAGAGAGAGAGAATGAATGCCCCCCTAACACAGCCATGAAGCAATCCGTTGCTAGGCCAGACGGTTGTTACCTGTACTGGTTGCCTGGCGTGGCGTCGGTTGTGTGGTTTCACTGCAGCGGGCATCTGGAGGGGCAGGGGTCTGGGGGGCGGCACTGGATGGAGCTGCTGAGGAAACTGTCAAGGGGGGGGGAGAGAAATGAAGCTATGTTAAAGAAAGGTTCTGAAGCTTCTCAAGGGCTTAAACCAGTGGTTCCCAACCTTTTTTTTTTGGCCATGCCCCACCTAAGCATCCCTAAAATCCTGATACCCCTACCCCACCCCGTGACATATAATTCTTATTATTCAAAAAGTGAACTCCTATTCACATGGAGGAAGCCTAAAAGGCCATTCAGTGTTAATAGCTCATTCTCGAATTGCCCCCCTTAAAAATCAAACTGCCCCCCTCCGTGGGGTGTGCGCCCAACGCTGGGAACCACGGGGTTAGACAAAGGGGTTCTCCAGCGGGGAAGGAGCATAGCTTGGTGGCAGAGTACCTGCTTGGAATGCAGAAGCCGCCAGGTGAAACCCCAATGGCCCCTCCAGGCATCTCCTTTGGAGAGCTGCTGCCAGTCAGTGTCGAGAACAATAAGCTGAATTTTCTCAGCCCTGCCCAGAGGACTGAACCTGAGACCTACTTATGCACAAAGCAGGCGCCATCTGTCGCTGAGTTTGTGGCACCTTCCACTTAAAAAAGAGCTAAGATTCTAGTCCTCACTGTTCTGGATAAAAGGCCAGATTGAAGTGGAATGTAGTAGTAGTAGTAGTAGTAGTAATAATAATAATAATAATAATAATAATAATAATAATAATAATAATAATAATAATATATTTATATCCCGTCCTCCCCAGCCAAAGCCGGGCTCAGAGCGGCTAACAACAATAAAAGTAACACAGTTTACATAAAATCACTATCAATTAATTAAAATACATTCTAAAATCAATTCATTCTAAAATCAATGTAGGAAGCTGCCTTATACCAAAGTCAGGCCATTGGGTCCACCTAGCTCAGTACTGTCCACACAGACTGGCAGCAGCTCTCCAGGGATTCAGGCAGGGGTCTTTTCTCAGCAGAGGATTGAACTCAGGACCTTGCGCAGGCAAGGCTGATGTCGTGTCACTCAGTTACAGCCATAATAATAGCTGCGAAGGGGGGTGATGGTGCCTGGCCTTAATAGACAATAATGATGCAAAAAGCCTTCAAAAACATGGGATAGCAAGACAGCCTGTCCCAGTTCCCCACTTCTAAGAATTCTCGTTGCCAGGGGTTCCCGTTCCATGGTGTGTGTGTTTGTTGTGCAAGAAGAGCCACAACGTTTGCCCTGTGGCTGAACTTTGGGGCCAGAGGAAAGGACGACTCTTCATAATTATTCCTTTCCGACTGTTATTAAGCACTGGATTTACGATTCGCCCTCCCTCCCGAAAGATCCCAGGGTGATGAACTGCAGAAGAGCAACAAAAGACGTCAATGTGTTTTTTTATTTTTAAAAAAACCACCTCCCGTCGGTTTCCGCAGCCAGCCTTGCCAAACTCTTGGGAGTCTCTGCACCCTTCGGGAAAGTTAAGAAGGCGAGAGGGGCAACAAGGAACGTGACTGAAGATTGGAGATTCGGTCGAAGTGGAGGGAGAATGTGTTTGCAAAAGGGGGCCCTGGAGCCTCCTTGATCTGCCAGGGAACAAGGGGGGGGGGGAGAGAGAGAGACTGGGACAGAGCAAAGCCCAGAGGAGAAAGGAAGACGGGGTGGGGGGGAGAAGGCAGCTGAGGATGGAGCGAGGAGCCGTTCCTGACCTTATTGGGAGAAGGAATGCAAAAGGTCCAGCTTGGCGGAGCAACAGATTCCCTTTCATGGCCCTTGCAGGAAGCCTTAGACGCTGCCTGGCAGAAGGGGGGAAAGCAGGGAGGGGATGCAAGGATAACCGCAGAGAGAGGCCCAGAACCCAAAACAAGGGGCACATCTCCCAGGGCCAGGGCAGACCCCGGACTCCCTTTGCAGCAGATCCGGTTCGAGGGGCCTGAGCCCATCTTTGTGGAGCCTTACAGAGGACGGGACAGGGGTGGCCGGAGTTTTTCCAAAATTGCAGCTGGGGTGAAGAGAGGGCGAGGTCTAAGGCTTGGGCAAGGATGTTGCCGGGATTAAAGGCTAGATGAGGCATCTCCAGCCAGATGGGCGGGGGTATAAATAATAAATTATTGAATTATTATTATTATCTCTCCCAGGGCTTGCGCTCAGCTCTCGTAAGCAAGCGACACCGCGCCGTCAAGGCCAGCCTGCGGCCAGAGAGTTCTGGGATGCCTTAGAGGGCCTGCTACACACACACACACACACACACACACACACACACACACACACACCATGATTCCAGACACGGGTAGGGTTTCTAGAAAAGAAGGTGTGGGCTGCCGGTTGGGGCTGGTGGGAGTACATGCATGATGAACACACAGCTCTCTTTCAGCAGAAGGGAAAGGACGCCACTCGGGGTTGGAACACAGCTCAGCGGTAATGCATCCGTTTTGCATGCAAAAGGTTCCAGGTTCAATCCCCGATGACATCTCCGGGTACAGTTGTGAATCCCTGGAGAGCTGCTGCAGGTCAGTGGAGGCAGCACTGGCTTAGGTGGACCAATAGGTCACTGGCCAGGCATCTAATTTGCGTGCAAAAGGTGCCTGGCTCAATCCCCAGAGGCATCTTCAGGTAGGGCAGGAAGAGGCCCTGGTCTGAAACTCCGGGAAGCTGCTGCCAGTCAGTGTTGACAGTACTGAGCTAGATGGACTTAACATAAAGCAGCTTCCTGTGATATGGGGGAAGGTCATAGGTCAGCAGTAGAGCATCTGCTTTGCATGCAGAATGTCGCAGGTGGAATTCCCAAGATCTCCAGGCAGGGCTGGGGAACGCGGGCAGTTGGTGTAGATCAGGCATCCCCAAACTCGGCCCTCCAGATGTTTTGGGACTACAACTCCCATCATCCCTGACCACTGGTCCTGTTAGCTAGGGATGATGGGAGTTGTAGTCCCAAAACATCTAGAGGGCCAAGTTTGGGGATGCCTGGTGTAGACAGAAAATACTGAGCCAGATTGACCAGGTTTCTGGCTCCAGTATGGCGAAGGGCCACCAGCTCAGCCGTAGTACATCTGTTCTGCATGCAGAAGATGCCGGTTCACTGCCATGCAACATCTCCAGTTAGGACTGGAAAGGAAGTGTCCCTGTCCAAAAACCACTGGATGGCTGCTGCCGGTCAGTGTAGACAACACTGAGCTAGATGGAGCAAGGGCTTTGGCTCCGTCGAAGGCACGTTTCAACATCCTCATGTTTAAGGGGCCTACAATTCCCCAGCCACACTGGCTGCAGCTAACAGCTTATCTAGTGCAGGCTGACCCACAGCATCCCAAAGGCAGCCTCCCTCTCAGTAGGCTCAGCACCCCCAGTGCAACCCAGCACCCGTCAGCCAATGTCCACCAGCCTGTTATGCTTGGCTCAAGACCTTACCACTTTCTCTGCTGTCCACGACATCTGCTTCCTGCTCTGGGGCTTGAGGTGCATCCTGCAGGAGGTGGGAGAGAAAATAGGGTAAAAATCGAACCCATTGCCCAGCCACGCAGGTTGGCAGATCTCAAAAGAGCAGCCAGAATTCACCCCACCAGATCTGTGTCTGCCCCTCTCTTCCTCACGGGCCAAATTTTGCCCGAGGCAGGTCCCACCCACCTGCTGACCACCCGATTTATTGCCTTTACAGTGGTACCTCGGTTTACGAACCCAATCCGTTCCAGAAGTCCGTTCTTAAACCAAAATCGTTCTTAAACTGAGGTGCGCTTTCCCTAATGAGGCCTCCCACCACCGGTACCCTTCCACCGTTCGGATTCCGCTCTTAAACCGAGGTAAAGTTCTCAAACCAGGACACTACTTCCGGTTTTGTGGAGTTCGTAACCCGAGGTACCAAACCGTTCGTAAACAGGGCTGTTCTTAAACCAAGGTATATACGCTATCAGCTGAAGGCTGGCGCACATGGTTCTCCTCATTTAATCCCCACGACAACCCTGGGAGGTGGGTTTAGGCTGAGAAAGCGCTGATAACGTCAAAGTTGCAGGTTCAATCCCTGACATTTCCTATTCCTGAATTGGAGGCGATTGGACTACTTGATCCTCAGGTCCCTTCCAATGCTATGATTCTATATGGCCAAGTGGGGTTTTGAACCTTGATCTCCCAAGGTCTTAGTCCGACACTCTAACTCAGTGGTTCCCAAACCTTTTCAGGCCACCGTACCCTTAGCTCCATAAACTCATCTCTGGTTCCCCCTACCCTGTAAAAAAGCATTACAGTGGTACCTTGGTACTCAAACGGCTAGGCTCCCGAACAAATCAGCTCCCGAATGCCGCAAACCTGGAAGTAAGTGTTCCAGTTTGTGAACGTTTTTTGGAAGCCGAACGTCCGATGCGGCTTCTGCTTGACTGCAGGAAGCTCCTGCAGTCAATCAGAAGCCGCACCTTGGTTTTTGAACGGTTTCAGGAGTCGAACAGATTCCCAGAACGGATTAAGTTTGAGAACCAAGGTACCACTGTATTCAGAACAGCAGTTTGCATGGCTCATTAAGGAGGAGAATGGCCCAATGAAATTCAAAACAGTAATGACGAATTTCACATTTATTCAAACTCCAACTATTTAGCTGAATTAGTTCAACCAAATTGATGAACTTGATCTAGAGATAGTAGCCTTTCAAACTCTAATGGTTATTTACACTTCCAGCACCTGCCCCCACCCCCGGCTGCTGCCTCTTCATGCCTCGTAGTGCCTCCCCAGGTAATCCCACCATCCCACCATCGGGCCCTACCACCCACTTTGGGAACTAATGCTCTAACCACTACACCTCACTGTCTCTCTGTTGCAATGACATCAGGTGAGAAGCCTCTCTGACGGTGATGGGCTCAAGGACCAGGGTGGGTGGGGTGGGCTGGCGTTGCACTGAACGCCTCTGCTAAAACAGAGGTCTTTCCCCTTCATTTTACGAAGGGGGTTCTCAGTGCAACCCCTCTTGGGATCCTGGAGCGAGGGCCGCCCACTGCTGGCTGCTTCCTCTCTAGCAAAAAATAATAATAATGTCGGGAGTTACAGCAGTGTTTCCATTCTGCTATAGTTCCTGTTCCACCGAAAACGACATTGTTTTCTTCTCTTGCTTTTTACATGTGGCAAATACAGTGGTACCTCGGGTTAAGTACTTAATTCATTCTGGAGGTCCGTTCTTAACCTGAAGCACCACTTTAGCTAATGGGGCCTCCTGCTGCTGCAACGCCACCAGAGCACGCTTTCTGTTCTCATCCTGAAGCAAAGTTCTTAACCCGAGGTACTATTTCTGGGTTAGCGGAATCTGTAACCTGAAGCGTCTGTAACCTGAAGCGTCTGTAACCCAAGGTACAACTGTACTAGGCGGAAGGGCAAATGATGCCTTCTTCCCTCCCTACCAACCACACCCCCTCGCCCCAAGGCCACCTCACATGCACCCTGAAAGTTCCTTCTTGCCTAAAAAGTGTCCTCGGACCCTCAAAATGAAGGATGGAGAGCTGTATAGAAACTACCCTACTGTAGAATGTGCATTCACTGCCCCACCCACTTTGACCACTGACCTCTCGCATCTCCAGCATGCGGCCCTTGGAAAGTTGCCCAGAAGGGAAGGTGGCCCTTGGGTGGCAAACCTTTCCCCACACCTGCACTATTCATCCCCTTCCTGTGAGGTTAGGGGGAATGGCGCCCACATACCCGTTCTCTCGGAATCTCTTCGCTTGGTAACTTCGGGGAAGCCTCCTCTTCCTGGGAGGAATCGCTCGCTGCGCTCGGAACATCTGGCAGCCCTTGCAGAGGCTCGCTGGCAGTGGACCCTCCTTCGGGAGCTGTCAACCCCTCGCTGTCTTCTGGAGCGGAAATGCGGCTGGTGCCCGTCTCCTCCTCGGAAGCGGGAGGCGATTCAGTCCTGGAGTCGCTGTCTCGGGAGCTGGCCTCGGCGCTCGACTCTGGATCCGGCCCGCTCTCTGACAGCGAGGGTGCTTGCCCGGCGACAGGGTCCAGGAGCAGGAGAGTTCCCGCGGGGGTGGAGGAATCTGCCAGAAAGGATGGACAGGAAGGAAGGTCACGACCGGCGGAAGAGAGAAACCCCACCCCTTAGTTCCCCGACCCTTGATCGCAGAGGTAGACTCACCCGGCATGTCTGCTGGCTTCGCGTCCTGACGCTGCTGGCTTCGCAGCTCCCGGATCTGGGCCCTGATCAATTCCCGCTCCTGCACCTGAGGAGAGATGGGAGAGGGAGAGCGCGGTGTCAGCCGGCATCACTCTGCATACGACTCGGCGACCTCACCTGAGCACACCTGCAGCCGCAAACATGCACACCCATTCAATCCAATTCCCGATTAGAAAAGTAGCTTCCAAAGGATGGGCTTTTCACCCTTACGGGCATCTGTGCATGTGCAGAGTGGAAGCAGCGACCTGCGTTTGCGACGGCAAGCCCAGAGGCGAGAGGGTTCTGAATCGGCACGGGATCAAGGATCCAGGTTTTTTTATTTCGTTTTTTAAGCAAGGTCTTTATTCACCTGCGGGGAGGTATCCCCAAAGCACCACACAACAGGTCAGGTGTAGCACCTCAGAGGAAGAATCTGAGAGGCAGACAAAGGTTTGGTGACAGCCAGCTGAGGGCAGCATCCAGCAGACGTGTAGACACACACACACACACACACACACACACACACACTACCTTGTCACACCCATCCAAACGCTCTCCTCAGGTCCTGCTCTCCAAAACAAGACGAGGGTCCAAAACTATGGGAGCCACTGAAATTAGGGAGCCGATCCCCCTACCACAACGAACAATTAGGCAGAGCGTGCATCTATGTGGGAGCGGTTACTAAGCAACCAGATGCAGCCCCCTCCTCAAAATAATCCATCCATCCAGGTTAACTCTGGGTTGCTAGGCAACCACAGTCCCCGGTCCCCTGACTCTTTTTCAAAGATGCTGAACAGAATGTGGGAATTGGGGGGGGGGAGATGCGTGGAGGGAGGAGAAATTTGAGAGGGGGCTTTGCATGGGGGGAGGCAACAGGGGAGAGACCACCCATACGACGGTTTGAAGGCAGCCTTCGCCAAGCGTCCAGTGCCCTCCAGGTGTTCCCGGACTACAACTTCCATCGGCCACAGTCAGTGCAGCCATTTTTGGATTGCAGCTTCCAACTCGGCTGGGGGGGAGGGTGGGCTGGAGGGAGTTGACGTCCAAAACTACCGCAGGGCCCCCCCACCCACGCCCCATGTCTTTTCCAAAAAGCAACCTGGCGGAGGAAGGCAGTGATTTGGATTGGGGCCGCAGCATGTGCCAGTTTAAATGTAGAACACAGCTCTCTTTTTAAAAATTCACCCTGATTGAATAAGGATGCAATATCTCTCTCCCCCCCCCCTCTCTCTCTCTCTATATATATATATATGTATCTGCCCGTCTTCATGGATTGGAGTTCAAAGTGAGCAAAACCCCACAGAGGGAAGACAAATGTTTCTGCGTCCATCTAGGTTGGGGGGGTTGAGTTGGAGCGGTGTGTGAGCATGGCAACTCCAGACACCCTTCATCAGAAGCAAGCTTCTAAGCAAGGACCTGGGCTAGACCGAAATCTTCCTCTCTTTTTTCCCTGGGAGAAAACTGCCATCTAGTGGACAACTCACACCACTGCTCGGGAAACCCAAATCTGCAACGCTGCATCTCCCACAAACCCTGCAGGGCGCGATGCTCGCGGGTGAGCCCAGAGTCCTGCCAAACTGAACAAGGACCGAAACGGCAGCAACCAACGGCCATTCCAAGAGGAACCCCTGCAAACCACACCCCTCGGCTCACCCCAGACCTCCTAGGAGAGAGGAGGGGAATCTGTGGCCCTCCAAGCTAAAACTCCCACTGTCCCTGACCCCATTAGCTGTGCAACAACACCAGGACAGCCCACAGCTCAGGTGGCCTGGGGGCCTGCTTTGCAGGCAGTACGATACAGGTTCGGTCACCAATGGCATCTCTACATAGGGCAGGCAGAAAACCCATGCTTGGAATCCCGGAGAGCCGCTGCTGCTGCCAGTCAGTGTAGGCAATATTGAGATGGATGGATCAGGGGGTCTGACTACATCTAAGGCAGCTTCCCGGCAGGGACATAGCTAGGGGGTAGTGAGGAAGGCTCCCACCAGGGGTGCAGGCGAGGGGGCCCCTGCAAAATCGGCTTTATGTCCATAAATATGTCTATAAATAAAAATATCGATTATTGCCTCATAAGAAAAAGTTTTAAATAGACGGTCTTTATATGATATGCAGGGGCCCGGTTTTCCCCTATTTTTTTCAGTGTCACATTCCTTTTTCTTTAAATTTCACAAACTCGAAATGCGCACTATTTCACGTTGCGTACTTAAGAATTACATGGGACGCAGGTGGCACTATGGGACGGCGGTGGCACTGTGAGTTAAACCACAGAGCCTAGGACTTGCCGATCAGAAGGTCGGCAGTTCGAATCCCCGCGACGGGGTGAGCTCCCGTTGCTCAGTCCCTGCTCCTGCCCACCTAGCAGTTTGAAAGCACATCAAAGTGCAAGTAGATAAATAGGTACCGCTCCAGCGGGAAGGTAAACGGTGTTTCCGTGCACTGCTCTGGTTCGCCAGAAGCGGCTTAGTCATGCTGGCCACATGACCCGGAAGCTGTATGCCGGATCCTTTAGCCAATAAAGCGAGATGAGCACCGCAACCCCAGAGTCGGCCACGACTGGACCTAATGGTCAGGGTCCTTACTTTACTTAGACTCACAACGTTTTGGCCAATCTGTGAAAGAATTCATTACAAGGTGAAGTGCATGAGGAATGGAATGGGTGGAGGGTGGGAGGTTGGAGGAGAGGCAGAGAGAAGAGCTGATGTGTACGTTTGTGACCTTCTTTTTGCACATGACTTCTGCTCACCTCAGAGATGCCCCCGTCCGCTGTGTTTCCTTCCCTTCCTTTGACCCCCAGGGCCTCATCCGTCTCCCGCCGGTTGTAGTAAGCTTTCCCCGCCAAAGCTGCAGCTTGAGAGGGGAAGAGAATAAATAAAGAAGGTTTCACCTCTGGAGGTTCGCTTCCCGGAACTCATCGCATGCGGCCCTCAAGTGACTTCCACAAGGCCCCCGTGCCCCCTCTCTTCCGGCCAGTGGATCCTCTTCCCCAGCACAGACCCGCAAGCTCTTTAGCTGTTCCCACCATCCTTCCGCCCGCTGCCACCCAACTAAAAGGCGGCGGCCGAGGAATGCACCAATCAGCATGCCCCGCAGCTGTCCTCACTGCCAATTGGTTGGGAGGCATGCTTTTCTGCATAGTTGACAGGCGGGTGGGGCCCAGGCCCACCCACCACCAGCATGGATCCGGCCAATGGCCTATCTAGTCCAGCATCCTCTTCTCCCAGTGGCCAACTAGATGCCTCACCTGGGAAACCCGCAAGCAGGATTCTCACCCAAGAGCCATTCTCCCCCTCTGCGGTTTCCAGCAACCGGAATTCAGAAGCTTTGTCGTTTCCAATCATGGAGGCAGAGCGTAGGCATCGTGGCTAGTAGCACTGAAAACCTCCACCACCTCAAATTTATTTGATCCTCTTTTAAAGCTGTCTACAGGGCTGTCTTGGGACGCGGGTGGCGCTGTGGTCTAAACCACAGGGCTTGCCGATCAGAAGGTCGGCAGTTCGAATCCCCGCGACGGGGTGAGCTCCCGTTGCTCGGCCCCTGCTCCTGCCAACCTAGCAGTTCAAAAGCACGTCAAAGTGCAAGTAGATAAATAGGTACCACTCCGGTGGGAAGGTAAACGGCGTTCCATGCGCTGCTCTGGTTCGCCAGAAGCGGCTTAGTCATGCTGGCCACATGACCTGGAAGGTGTACGCCGGCTCCCTCGGCCAATAAAGTGAGATGAGCGCCACAACCCCAAAGTCGGTCACGACTGGACCTAATGGTCAGGGGTCCCTTTACAGGGCTGTCTTACCCATAGGCACTAGGGGTGCGGGGAACCCGAGCGCTGGGCTCTCAGGGGTGCCAGGCCAAGAGCCTGGGGCCTGAGAGTTGAGTCTGGGGGAGAGCCCGCCCATTGTTCAGAGCGCCGTGAAAGGCTCTTCTGCTGTGGGCGGCTCTGCGCCACAAGTTCGGGGGCGACCGAGTCAGCGAGAGGCTGAGGCCTGGGACAGGGCAACGGGGGGGGGGCGCCAGGTGAATCTTTGCACCCCAGCGCCGTATATGCCTAAGACAGTCCTGGCTGTCTAGGTTAGTGAGTTACGTAGTTCAACAATGTACAGTGGTACCCCGCAAGACGAATGCCTCGCAAGACGGAAAACCCGCAAGACGAAAGGGTTTTCTGTTTTGGAGGCGCTTCGCAAGACGAATTTCCCTATGGGCTTGCATCGCAAGACGAAAGCCCATAGGGAAATGCTGGCGGTCGGGAGCAAAGACTTTCGCCCACAGCCGGCCTTCAGAAGAGGACCTCTTCTGAAGGCCGGCGGGGGGCAAAAGTCTTTGCTCCCCCCGGCTGCCTTCCCCCCCCCGCCTGCCCCGGGCGATCTTAAAATGCTGGCGGGCGGGAGCGAAGCGTTCGCTGCCGACCCCCAGCATTTTAAAATCTCCAAGGGACAGCAGAGAAGTCTCTGTCCCGGGGAGATTTTAAAATGCTGGGGGTCGGGGGCCGACCCCCAGCATTTTAAAATCTCCCCGCGTCCCGAGAAGGTTTTAAAATGCTGGGGGTCAGGAGTGAAGCGCTGCCGACCCCCAGCATTTTAAAATCTCCCCGCGTCCCGGGAAGGTTTTAAAATGCTGGGGGTCGGGAGCGAAGCGCTGCCGACCCCCAGCATTTTAAAATCTCCCCGCGTCCCGGGGAGGTTTGAAAATGCTGGGGGTTGGGAGCGAAGCGCTGCCGACCCCCAGCATTTTAAAATCTCCCCGTGTCCCGGGGAGGTTTTAAAATGCTGGGGGTCGGGAGCGCTTGCTCCCGACCCCCAGCATTTTAAAACGCTGTTCCGAAGGGGGGGCGGGGACACCTGCCCCAGCCGCCCCACTTCGGAAAGCTGTTCCGAAGTGGGGGGGGCGGGGACACCTGCCCCAGCCGCCCCACTTCGGAAAGCTGTTCCGAAGTGGGGAGGGGGGGCGGGGACAGCTGCCCCAGCCGCCCCACTTCGGAAAGCTGTTCCGAAGTGGGGAGGGGGGGCGGGGTCACCTGCCCCAGCCGCCCCACTTCGGAAAGCTGTTCCGAAGTGGGGAGGGGGGGCGGGGACAGCTGCCCTAGCCGCCCCACTTCGGAAAGCTGTTCCGAAGTGGGGAGGGGGGGCGGGGACAGCTGCCCCAGCCGCCCCACTTCGGAAAGCTGTTCCGAAGTGGGGCGGGGGGGCGGGGTCACCTGCCCCAGCCGCCCCACTTCGGAAAGCTGTTCCGAAGTGGGGAGGGGGGGCGGGGACAGCTGCCCTAGCCGCCCCACTTCGGAAAGCTGTTCCGAAGTGGGGCGGGGGGGCGGGGACAGCTGCCCCAGCCGCCCCACTTCGGAAAGCTGTTCCGAAGTGGGGAGGGGGGGCGGGGACAGCTGCCCTAGCCGCCCCACTTCGGAAAGCTGTTCCGAAGTGGGGAGGGGGGGCGGGGACAGCTGCCCCAGCCGCCCCACTTTGGAAAGCTGTTCCGAAGTGGGGCGGGGGGGCGGGGACAGCTGCCCCAGCCGCCCCACTTCGGAAAGCTGTTCCGAAGTGGGGCGGGGGGGCGGGGACAGCTGCCCTAGCCGCCCCACTTTGGAAAGCTGTTCCGAAGTGGGGAGGGGGGGCGGGGACACCTTCTGAAGGCGGGCAGGGGGCAAAAGTCTTTGTCCCCCCTGCCTGCCTTCCCAGGGGCTTTTAAATCGCCCCGGACAGCGGAGAAGTCCTCCGCTGTCGGGGCGATTTTAAAATGCCGCCCGCCAGCATTTTAAGATCGCCCCGGACAGCGGAGAAGTCCTCCGCTGTCCCAGGGTTTTTTAAAATGCTGGGGGTGGGAAGAAAAGCCCTTGTCCCCCCCCTCCCTAGCCTTCAGAAGAGGTCCGGGGCGGTTTCCCTAGGAACGCATTAATTGATTTTCAATGCATTCCTATGGGAAACCGTGCATCGCAAGACGAAAAAACCGCAAGACGAAGAGACTTGCAGAACGAATTAATTTCGTCTTGCGAGGCACCACTGTACCGTGCAAAGAGGTTCTCTCTTTTATCTGCCCTGAATCTTCCAACAATGTCGGCTTCACTGGATATTCCCGAGGGCGGGATTCAATAATTTTAAAAAGCCGTACAGTGCGACCTCGGGTTAAGAACTTAATTCGTTCTTAACCTGAAACTGTCCGTAACCTGAGGTACCACTTTAGCTAATGGGGCCTCCCACTGCTACCACGCTGCCGCTGCTCAATTTCTGTTCTCATCCTGAAGCAAAGTTCTTAACCCGAGGCACTATTTCTGGGTTAGCGGAGTCTGTAACCTGAAGCGTCTGTAACCCGAAGTGTTTTAAATACCACTGTATTTAAAACAAGTTTGCTAAGGAGCCACAATAATACACTAGGTCCTAAAAATATACAGTGGTACCTCAGTTTACATACGCTTCAGGTTACAGACGCTTCAAGTTACAGACTCCGCTAACCCAGAAATAGTGCTTCAGGTTAAGAACAGAAATCATGCTCCGGCGGCGTGGCGGCAGCAGGAAGCCCCATTAGCTAAAGTGGTGCTTCAGGTTAAGACAGCTCCAGGTTAAGAACAGACCTCCGAAACAAATTAAGTACTTAACCCAAGGTACCACTGTATATAATAAGCAACAAATACAAATAAGCAAAATGGTCTCTCGGCTGTTCCTTCCACACTTTCGCCAGCCTCCTCCTTTCCGGCCCTTACAATTCCTGGAAGACACACACAAACACCCTGGGGAGGTTCATGTCTCTCTTCCTCCCCTTAAGTCAGAGCCTGTCGTACCTTCAATTTCTTCAGCACGCAGTTTGCGAATGGCGGCGCGGATCAATTTCCGTTCCTCGTATTCGCTGGCCGCCCGCATCTGATGGGAGAAAAGGAAAGGTCAGCCACTTTTACAGGTCTGCCTCATTCTCCCCAAGTCAAGGCCACCTCTGGGCCAGCTGGGCGCAGGCAGGATCGATGCTGTGAGCCCCAACGTGCATGCGAATACCCACTGGTTAGACTAGTGTGTCATTTTTATTCATTTTTTTTTAAAATGAGGAGAAACATGGGTGATCTCCACATGGTGAAACAGAGGGGCCAACACTGAGAAGACCCTGCTTGCTTTTCAAGGAGGGACCTGTTGGCTGCAAAGCACAGCCAGATACCCTAAAATGCAGCATTGAAGGGGTAGCGTGCAGAGACCAAACATGCCCCCCCCCAGGCATCTCTATCTAACCCTGGATGCTTTCCCAAGGACACACATCTTCGAAAGCCACGCCTCCTCTAATTGGGCCACGCCCCTCTCCAGCTTTGCTTCACACCTTCCCTGGATACTTTTGAACAGCTGAGATTTTATTATTCTTATTTCACAAAATTTAGGCACTGCTTTATTGCAAAAAAGGGGGTGGGGTTGGTTTACTTCAAAGGTCATACAATAAAATTATCATTCGGAAAAATTCACAGGTAAAATAACAATAGAATATAAACAGATTAAAACTCGCATCAACATTCTATGCATCTGGGTGGGCTTATCTATTTTTTAAAAAATGTTTTTAGCGGGCTCTGAAAAGAGTACAGTGAAGTCGGCCGCCTGATATCAAGAGGCAGGGAGTTCCATAGGTGCCGCTGCACTGAAAGATCGATTTCTGACAACGGGGAACAAGATGTGTCTTGGGACTCTAACAGTGCCTCTTGCTCTTACTCTTACTTCCGCTGGAAGGCGGAAACAGGCAGGGGAGTGTCTGCAGAAACCAGCCTAGTGTCCTAAGGCAAAGTGCACATTCATTGCTCCATTTGACTTTGACTCTGGCCCTACCCGCCACCAGCATGTGGCCCTCAGAAGGTTGTCCAGGAGAGAATGTGGCCCTCTAGAGGAAAAGTGCCCCCCCCCACAAAATCCCTGAAATACAGGAACAGTTACATGAGCTGGCCACTAAAGGGCACTCTTTCCTTGCCAAGGCACTTAGCAGCGGCCAGGGAAAGAGACAAACGAGGCAGTTATCTCCCCAGAGCCTGGAGAATGTCAGATCCAGAACTCCCAGCCAGCTCAGACCCAAGTAAAAAGCTGCAGGAAGGAAGTCAGCAGCCTGCCACTTTGCAATCGTAAAGTTCATATTGACACCTGAAAATTCAGAGTGTTTCCCAGAGAGTTCCCGCACTAAAAGAACCCGTTTCTTACAAGTGTGGATCAAAGCGGTCGAGTGGAGGTAATCTCGGAAGTAAACGAGTCCCGAGTATATCGCAAACTGAGACAGGTTATACTGAGAGAGGATGGGCTTGCCCAATAGCAAGAGACAGGATTCGAATGCGGGACTTTGGCTGTTTGTTTGGTTTCTTCATCCCCTCTGCTTCAAAAGCCAAGGCAGGCACGTTCAAAAGAGGACAAGGTGCCCAAGCCACTCACCAAAGCAGTCAGTTCCTCCACATCCTGGATGGTTTCCAACTTCCCGGATAGGATGTCCAGAGTTTTCTGCTGCTGCTTCTGCTCCTCCTCCAGCCGCAGTGATCTGTAGGGAACAAGGCACAAGGGACACATCTTCAGGTGGGGGGTGATGGCTAAGATCTGTGAGACCATTGGGCCAGTAAGCTGGCAGGGAGGCATCTTGCCTGACCCCCTCCAGCATATCATGGACAGAAACCTTCCTTGAAAGTCGCTTTATACTGAATCTGATCAGTGGGGTCCATCTAGTTCAGTACTGCCTACACTGACTGGCAGAGGCTGTCTGGGATTTCAGATGGAAATCTTTCTTTCCCATCCCTACCTGGAGATGCCAGGAACTGAACCAGTGACCTTCTTTCTGCATGCAAAGCAGATGCTCTGCCTCTGAGCTACAGCCCTTCACTATCCCAAGTCAGACCATTGGTCCATCTAGCGCAATACAACCTACACTGGCTGGCAGCAGCTCTCCAGGGTTTCAGGAAGGGAGTCTTCCCCGATTCGCATTATACATGCGTAGAGGGCAATGCACATCAGCAAAGCCACCTGCAACCCTAGAGATTCCGCAACCCTAGAAATTCCGCAATCCTAGAAATTCCGCAACTGATTCTGCAATTATTTAGAAGTAATGGGGGGAGAGGCTAAGCAAGCAGATTAGAGGGGGAAAGAAAGGGGTTCCCGGGACCCACCTCAGCACGTTCTCCTTGTTCTCCTGCCGTTCTGCACAGCGCTCCGTCCGGAAGCGCTTGGATGCCAGCGCCTCCTCGTCACGCTCCAGCTCCTGCCGCCGCAGCTCCCGGATGGCGGAGCGGATCTGCCGCCGCTCGGTCAGGTCCAGCGTGGCCTCCAGCTGTGTGGGGAGGGAGGGGTGGCAGCAGCGTAAAAGGCAAATGGTCACTCCGGGACAGATAAAGGGCAACGTAGAGACCGGCTCCACCCACCCCACTCTGGCCCACCTCGGCTCAAAACCCTCGAGATTCCGGGCGACGCCGCACACAATGGAGGCAGTGTCCCGGCTGACACAGGGGATCAGTGTCCCTGCAGCCACCCACTCTCCCGGCATGGAGCCCAATGACTCACGCACGCGACTGCCACTAAGCCTCGGATGGTGCCCAGGAGACCTCCACCCAAAGAATGGCATCGCTGGGCACACACACACGGGCCTGGGCAGCAGGGAAAATCCCTAGAGGTGGTGGTCTCAAATTGGGAACCACAAACCCCACACAACACTTGCAGAGGTCAAGAGGCAGGGATAACCTCTCCTACCCTCTGGTTCTGAGCACGCAGCGGGCAAGGATTGTCACGGTCACTTTAACAAATAAAAAAAGCCGATTTGTGTAATGGCCTCTGCCGTACTTGAGGGCAGATACCATAAGATTCCAACCGAGAAACGACTCTGCCCCTGTGGAGATGACAATCAGGAAACAGTGGCTCATGTTCTCCTGTCCTGTCCCCTTTATAAAGATCTGAGGAATGGGATCACTACCCCACTCTTACTTACCATCCCAGGCCACCCATCTGCGGCCACACTTTCTTTTATCAGATCAAAATGATCAGACAACAGCAAAGGTTGCTAGGTTTATCGAGGGTGCAAGAAGATTAAGGGCCACTATCTGAACAATAATCTTGGTCATTTGATTGCCCTTTTTATCCATTGTCATCTTTTTAATTGTATATACTGTTTGTTTTATGTTGCTACGGCCGTTGGCTAATGCGAATAAAGTTTATCTCTCTATTTTCAAGCAGATTTGTGGCACCAGAGGGCCATCTGCAGTGCACCCTTAAAGCAGTATCGTGCTGGTTTGAACAGCCACAGACGGCTTCCTGCAAAGGCTCCTGGGAAATAAAGTTTGCGAGGGGTACTTTTAGGAGGTCCCTATTCCCTCCCTCGCAGAACTACGGTTTCCATGGTTCCCTGGGGATGGATTGTCAAGCCGCTCCAGGAATTGCAGCATTAAAATTACCAATAAAAATTGGACGTTAAGAGCAAGGGCTGCATTTGCACCATACGTTTAAAGTGCTATGGTGCCACTTTTTAAATTCTTTTTGTTTTTTGCATGAACCTTTTTTTCGCCCGAGAAGCAAGGTAACATACATGGTTCTCTCCCTCCTCATTTAGCCCACGCAGCAACCCGGTGAGGTACATTTAGACTGAGAAGCAGCAACGGGCCCAAGGTCACCCAGTGAACGCCACAAGGCCAAGTGAGGATTTGAACCCGGGCCCTAGTACAGTGGTACCTTGGTTCTCAAACTTAATCCACTCTGGAAGTCCCTTCCAAAACCAAAGTGTTCCAAAACCAAGGCGCACTTTCCCATAGAAAGTACAGTGGTACCTCAGGTTAAGTATTTAATTCGCTCCAGAGGTCCGTTCTTAACCTGAAACTGTTCTTAACCTGAAGCACCACTTTAGCTAATGGGGCCTCCTGCTGCTGCTGTGTCGCTGGAGCACAATTTCTGTTCTCATCCTGAAGCAAAGTTCTTAACCTGAAGCACTATTTCTGGGTTAGCGGAGTCTGTAACCTGAAGCGTATGTAACCTGAGGTACCACTGTAATGCAAAACGGATTAATCCATTCCAGACTTTTAAAAACAACCCCTAAAACAGCAGTTTCACATCAATTTTACTATCTAACAAGACCACTGATCAATAAAATGAAAGCAATAATCAATGTACTGCAGTCACACAATCAATCAATCAGTAGCTGAACTGGGTTCCACACAGTCACAAAAACAAAACAAAAAAGCCGCAAAAACAAAAACGCAAGATAAATAGCAAAAACAGACAGACCTCAGTGTAGCACTCAAAATGGAAGTGTGGCACTCAGAATGGGGCACGTTCGGCTTCCGAAAAAGTTCGCAAACCGGAACACCTACTTCCGGTTTTGCAGTGTTTGGGTTCCAAGTTGTATGACTATCAAGGCGTTTGAGAACCAAGGTACCGCTGTACAACACTCTAACCGCTACACCACCCTGGGCTCTCATTTAAACTGTCATGGCTGCACACCTTTTCCTAGTAGGGAAATCTCTGGACTGCAATTCCCATCATCCCCAGCAAGCATGGTCTTTAGCCAGGGGTGATGGAAAAGTGCAGTCTGAGAACATCTGGAGGGAGAGACGTCCCCTGATCAAAGCCAAGCCACCACTGCGGGTGTCCTGCTTCCTGCTGGGCGTGTCCACGACCCTCCCTCTCTTGATCTCTCTACCCCCAGCCCAGCCCTGTACAGCAGTCAGGCCCAGTCTCATTTCCTGGATGTGGGGTGGAGTAAGGGGGTCATGCTTCCCAGCATTCAGCCTCGCCACAGCTGCATTTCCTGACCCCTTTTGTCTGAGTCAGGAAGGGTGCTGCAGAGGCTGCTCTCTGGAGCGACTGGATTCAGAGACGGAATATGGAGGAAAGGCAGCAATGGGGAACGGCGAAGACATTTCCTGCAGCATCTGCAGAGATCGCCAACACACATACACAGCTCACCTTCACAGCTGACAACAGCACTCTCACTCTCTTTCACACACACACACACACACACACACACAGATAAGAGGGGACGCGGGTGGCGCTGTGGTCTAAACCACTGAGCCTCTTGGGCTTGCCAATCAGAAGGTCAGCGGTTTGAATCCCCGCAACAGGGTGAGCTCCCGTTGCTCTGTCCCAGCTCCTGCCAACCTAGCGGTTTGAAAGCATACCAGTGCAAGTAGATAAATAGGTACCGCTCCAGCGGGAAGGTAAACAGTGTTTCCATGAGCTCTGGTTCCCATCACAGCATCCCACGCTGGCCATATGACCCGGAAAGTTGTCTGTGGACAAACGCCGGCTCCCTCGTCCTAAAAGCAGGATGAACACTGCAACCCCATAGTTGCCTTTGACTGGACTTAACCATCCAGGGGTCCTTTACAGATAAGAGGAGAGTTGGCACTGCAATCAGAATAATCTTCCCCAACCTGTTGCCCTCCAGCTGTTTTGGACTACAACTCCCATCAGCCCCAGGCAGCATGTAAGGTAGTTCAGCATTGCGATTCCCATATTGCAGACACAAGAATGGAAGGAGAGCTTGCTCCGTCAGGCCATTGGCCCATCTAGGCCAGCCTCCTCTTCTCACAGTGGCCAGCCAGGTGCCTGAATGGAAAACTTGCAAGCCGGACCTGAGCACAAGAGCAATTCTTGCCTCCTGCCGTTTCCAGCAACTGGGATTCAGTAGCATCGCTGCCTCTGAGCGTGGAAGCAGAGCAGAGCCATCATGGCTAGTATCCATCAATAGCCCTCTCTCTCCTCCATGAATTTGTCTAGTCTTCCTTGAAAGCCATCCAAAGTTAGTGGTCATCACTGCTACTTGTGGCAGGGAGTCCCAGAGGTCAACAATCTGAATTCCAGCTGTTAAGTGTTCTTCACAGACATGGTAAATTATGGTCCACAGATTCAGAAGCATTGCTGCCTCTGACTGTGGAGGCAGAGCATAACCAGCTCAATAGGCCTCTTCTCCATGAATTTACTGTATTTTTCGCCCTATAGGACGCACTTTTTCCCCTCCAAAAATGAAGGGGAAATGTGTGTGCGTCCTATGGGGCAAATGCAGGCTTTCGCTGAAGCCTGGAGAGCGAGAGGGGTCGGTGCGCACCGACCCCTCTCGCTCTCCAGGCTTCAGGTAGCTCTGCGCAACCCTCGGGAGACCGGCTCCGAGGGTTGCGCAGAGCTGCCTGCAGTCCCGGGATCAGCGCAGCTTTGCGCGGCCACCGGGAGCGGGGCACTAAGTCCCACCCCGCTCCGGATGGCGGCGCAGAGCTGCCTGCCATCCCGGGATCAGCACAGCTCTGCGCGGCCACCAGGAGCCAGGGGCGAAGCTCCGCCCCGCTCCCGGTGGCCGCACAGAGCTGCCTGCAGTCCTGGGACCAGCGCAGCTCTGTGCCGCCATCCGGAGCGGGGCGCTAAGTCCTGCCCTGCTCCGGATGGTGGCGCAGAGCTGCCTGCAGTCCCGGGATCAGTGCACTTCTCCCCATCGCCAGCCCCACAAGCTCGGAGGACAGCAGGGAGGCAGAGCGTGCCTTCCCACTGTTCCCCGACCTGG
Organism: Podarcis vaucheri; assembly: GCF_965113315.1. Classification (NCBI taxonomy): domain Eukaryota; kingdom Metazoa; phylum Chordata; class Lepidosauria; order Squamata; family Lacertidae; genus Podarcis; species Podarcis vaucheri. The sequence continues at coordinate 25,140,213 of NC_138754.1, read as the reverse complement.
TTCTTCCAGCCCCGCACCTGGGGGGGAAATAAAAAAAAAATTCTTTATTTCCCCCCCAAAAAAACTAGGGGCGTCCTATGGGCCAGAGCGTCCTATGGGGCACAAAATACGGTATTTAATCCTCTTTTAAAGCCATCTAGGTCCCTATGGCTCCTGCCAACCTTGCAGTTCAAAAGCACTTCAAAAGTGCAGGTAGATAAATAGGTACCGCTCCAGCGGGAAGGTAAACAGTGTTTCCATGCGCTGCTCTGGTTCGCCAGAAGCAGCTTAGTCCTGCTGGCCACATGACCCGGAAGCTGTACACCGGCTCCCTTGGCCAATAAAGCGAGATTAGCGCCACAACCCCAGAGTCGGCCACGACTGGACCTAATGGTCAGGGGTCCCTTTACCTTTAGGTCACTATGGCAGGGAATTCCAAAGTTTTAACCATGTGCTTTTGTGAAGTTCTCTCTTTTAATAACAAACTTTATTAAATAAAAGAATGGAAATGGGTTATTGAATATTTGATAGATAAATTGTACACAGATAAGAACACTTGTGGGATTATTGTAATAACTTGCAGTTTCATAAGAGTATATATTTAAAGTAGATGGAATAAGTGAGGATTAAGTAAAGTTGGATAGGCAGAAGATATTAAAAATGAATTTAAGGAACCGCAGAAAGAGGGGGGAAGGAAGTCAAGTTTTGAAATGTTAAAGTGATTGTAAAATTAGTGAAATGTATAAACCTGAAAAGCATAAATTTAAAAAAATATATAAATAAGTTTTTTAAAAGCTTTAAACCACTGCACATAGAAGTGCTCTTTTGTGGGGGGCAGTGGGGGTAGGCAGAAGCCCAAGGCAACAGAGTGTTGTGAGATGTGCGCTGGGGTCTTCCTGTTGGTGCAGAAAGAACTGGGGATTCATCTTGCCCACCTAACCTAGCCAAACAGCTCCTGCTCATGTGGCATGTGGGGCAATCAATGGCGGAAACATCTGTGCATCACCCACTAGGGCTCTCTCTCTCTCTCTCTCTCTCTCACCACCCTATTCTCCCTCGCATGGCTGGCCACTGGCACAGCTACAGTCAGACCGGGAAGGACAGTGCCAACCCAAGCAACAAGGGAGGGACTCCACCGCGGCATTTCCCCTTGGATGCTGAAGGCAAGAGGTCACAAACAGCTGCTGCAGCAGCTGGAAAGAGCCAGGGCACACCAGACCCACTTCAGAACTCTCCGCACAGCCTTGATGCCTCCTTAAAATACCCAAGAGTTGAGCTCCCTGCTCCAAGTCTCTCCAGCCCACTCGGAAAAGAGGGGGGCATACCCCTCATGATTTGCCACCCAATCAGTCCTCTATATACACAAGTAAAGGAGGGCGGGGGAACAATCTTTGCCCAATGCATCATTAATTTACAGGATTTGCAATCACAAGATGTGCTGAGCGAAGGTCACCGGCTTTAAAAGGCTATTAGACCAAATGCATGGAGAAGGGACCATTTAGCCACTATTAGGCAGTAGAACCTGCAGGTCCAGCAGCAGTCTATCTCTGAATAGAGAGCAGGCCTACAAGAGGATTGAGAGATGGGGCTGGTTGGCGCTACCACGGCCCCTGCCAGGTCTACTCTCCCAGCCAGCTCTCCTCCTACACTCCAGGCGGGAAAGCCTTCCTAGGAAGTCAGAAAACTGCCTTTTACAAAGCCAGACCGCACTGGCTGGCAGCAGCTCTCCAGCGCTTTATGAAGCAAGGCCAACCTGGAGATCCCCTGCATACCAGGCAGATGCTCTCTACCACTGAGCTACATCCCTTTCCCAAGTGAGAACACTGGAAGGCGCCTTATAGCAAGTCAGACCACTGTCCCATCTAGCTCAGTACTGCCTACACTGACTGGCAGCAGCTCTGCTGGATTTCCGGCAGGGAGGCTCTCCCAGTCCTACCTGGGACCTTTCGCAAGCGCTTGAAGGCTGTGCAACTGTCACCCCTACCCAACAGACAAACAAAACAGGCAGAAACTTCGGACTTGCCTGGCTTCCAGGGGTCCGAGGCAGACGGATGTGAAATGCTTGGAAAGGTTTTGGTTTTGAGGGGTGGGGGGAAGCGATTGCAACTTGGGGGGGGTGGAAGGGCAGTCGTCAAATGTGAACACACAAAGAGAGAGAGAGAGAGACCCCAAGGCCACGTAAGCAGCCCAGGGAGGGCGGAGGCCAGAGGAAGCCCTCCGGGCCCTGCTGACAGGCCAGCCCCGCTCTGCGGCCAGAGGTTGCTGGGAGCCGCAGAGCGGATTCCAAGAGGAGCGCGCAGGGAGAATTCGGCGTCCTGGGCTGCCCTACGCCCTGGGAAGAACAGGACATGCTGCGGCCCCAGCTCACGCTCCCCCGCCGGGCAGGAAATTAACGGTTACGAGCGGCCGGCCTAGAAAAACAGGGCCTCAATTTAAAGCAGGGAGTTAGCTAGGTGGAGAGGCAGCTGGAGACAAGCAGGACTCTGCAGGGCCAAGACGCCGCTGTTTTCCCAGACCAGGAGTGGAGAGCAACAGGGAGCAGTGCCTTGAGAAGCAAAATCCAGATGTCGGAGCCTTCGATGCTTTCAGACAAGGCACCTTCCTTTCACCCAGATGTGCATTTCTTCATTTTCTCTTGTCTGTCTGTATTGTTACCAGAACTCTTAATAAAGATCAGCCTTGTTTCCACTGCCTGCGCTCATCCGTCTCCGACCGATAAACTTGGGGGACACTTGATTCCATTTAGATGGGGAGTTCAGCCATTAAAAAAAGGCACTGCCTATTTTCTGGTGACAGTATGAACACCAGCGGCCTACGCCTACAGGCTAATATGGATAGGTGTAACCCAGGCTCAGGTATCTGCGGACACGTACCCTCGCTAGATGGGACGCGGGTGGCGCTGTGGGTTAAACCGCTGAGCCTAGGACTTGCCAATCAGAAGGTCGGCGGTTCGAATCCCCACAATGGGGTGAGCTCCCGTTCTTCAGTCCCTGCTCCTGCCAACCTAGCTGTTCAAAACCACGTCAAAGTGCAATTAGATAAATAGGTACCGCTCCAGCAGGAAGGTAAACAGCGTTTCTGTGCGCTGCTCTGGTTCACCAGAAGTGGCTTAGTCATGCTGGCCACATGACCTGGAAGCTGTATGGCGGCTCCCTCGGCCAATAAAGCGAGATGAGTGCCGCAACCCGACTGGACCTAATGGTCAGGGGTCCCTTTACATTAAACCTCGCTAGACCTTATAATGTAGTTTTTCAAAAATGAAATAGCATTCCACATCTGTATGATGCTCTTCCTCCAAGGAGCATGGGGCGGTCCCCTTTTATCCTCCTAACAGCCCTGGAAGGTAGTGCCAAGCCGGAGCAAGCTTCAAACCAGACCTCTCTAGCTGTGTATCTATTAGACAACTCCCGCCAGATATAACCCTCTTCCTAGATCCCAGCTAAAACCACCGCCTGCCCTCCATTTGCCCTGCAGTGGGACTTGGGGACTCCCCTGCAAAAAATAAATAAATCCTGAGAACTTAGTTTATGAAGGGTGCCGGGAACTAGGGTGCCGTGACTGGGTAAACTAGAGTTTCCAGGATTGTTTTTCATAGGGAAAAAGCCATGTGCTTTAAACATATGGTGTGCACAGAGTCAACATTTTTTTTTTATTTCCCATCAACCCTGAAAGGCAAACACCATCTCATACTGGAATAAGAAGTACGTAAAAAGTGAGTGGGGAAAACTTTCCCCCCAGACTTTTACTGCATTCAAGCTCTGAGTTTAATTTCACAACTGCCTTTAAGTTCCCTTTTGTTTTTAAGCATTCACAAATCATTTTTTGCCCTTTGTACCAGTTCTGGGAGAACCTCGTAAAAGAAAAAGAAAGCACAACTGAGTTTCTCTCCCCATACCGCCCTCTTTTCAAAAAGACTCCGTTCTTATGGGACTTTGAAAAGAATTCCCTTATATTTTTTTTCAGGTTTTGCAGCTTGCAGTTTTTGAAGGGGGTGGAGGGGGCAGTAAAACACGCACCCCCAAAATGAGGGAGGAGTCCAAAGATGGGCAGTTACAGCTGGAGAGTGTGTATTGGTGTGATCCAGGTACAAAACTGTGACCATTTGCCCCCACTGCCCTATTGCTAAACAAAGCCAGGCCTCAGTGAGTAGTGAGTGGTGCTTAATTCACCAACTCGAATTAGCCACGCTGGAATTCCAAAGGGATTCCCACCCACTTCCTTCTCCCACTACAAGCAGGCATTCCTGGACTCGGACTCACAGAGGCTGGAGGTAGCTGAGCATCCTGGGAACAAGATTTGCATCCCACACAGGCAGGAGCTCCAGAAGGACAGGGTGCAGGGGGAGGGAGCCAGCCACCCCTCCTTTTGAGAATGGTACGTTCCCAGACTCTGGTACACTGCCCTCACCCTGGAGGTTCCACTTAGCTCTCCTGGACAACAGCAGGAGAGAGAGATTACAGTGGTACCTCGGGTTACATACGCTTCAGGTTACAGACTCAGCTAACCCAGAAATAGTGCTTCAGGTTAAGAACTTTGCTTCAGGATCCCGTTCGCATCTAGAGGTACAACTGTACCTCGGAAGTCTAACAGAATCCATTCCAGAGGTCTGTTCGACTTCCGAAATGTTCGACTTCCAAAGCGCAACTTCCAATTGTCTGCAGGAAGCTCCTGCAGCCAATTGGAAGCCGTGGAAGCCCCCCCCCCCCCCCGGATGTTCGGCTTCCAAAAGAACATTCGAAAACCAGAACACTCACCTCCGGGTTTTTGACTGACTCCCAAGGTGTTCGGGAGCTGAGGTACGACAGTATAAAATAAATGTTGATAATTACACAAGGTAAAGACACATACATAAGTATAAAAGCCACATGTCTAAAATAGCACAGGAGAGCAATCCAAAAACCATCTTGGCTCTCTTAAAGACTCTAAATATTTCCTCTGCCTCCTTACTCCTCTTTGCCTGAGAACAGGTAGGCAAATAGCAATCAGGGGAAGTTCCTGAAGGGATTCCTCTCCTATATCTCTGAACCTCCTTTGTATTGTCATTGTTTGCCTAGATGCTCTGCATTGAGGGATGTCTGCTGGCATCCTGATTGTCTTATCAAATGCTGATGTTTTGTGTAAACTGTGTCTGGAACTATGTAAAACGTGCTATAGCACACCTTGGCCTGCCTGAGCCACAGCAACCCCACTTTATGTGCGATGTAATTGCACATGTCCTGCTTCTCCACGTCAAAATGCAAACGCTTAAAAGAGATGTTTCTTCTGAGCTCTGGGTCTCTCTTGCCTCCTTGCTAGGAGGGGAGGGAGCTCTGTTGCAACAGAAAAATAAAGATCTGCCTTGCTTTCACTGCTTCCTGCCTCCACCCATTCATCTCTGACAGATCATGGACTTAGGGGACTCAGTCCCTTGGGGAGTTGGGCAGCAAAAGCCAACCACCCTTATTTTTCTATATCAGTTTTCAACCAGTGTCCTGTGTCACCCTGGGGTGCCTTGAATGTTGGTCAGGGGTGCCACAGGCCACACTGGCCTCAGTCCCTCTTTCCTTCTTGTTTATCTGCCTCCCAAAGGCTTGCACAGCTGTTTGTTACAGCAGCCCTGTCTACAAGCTCCCCAGGTGAATGGTGCCTCTGGGACTGACCATGGGGTGCTTAGGCCCCCATGGGGCAGTGTGAGGAGGCACCCCTCTTTGGGGCAGGGGCAGAGGCTCAGAGACCAGGGGCGGCAGCTGTAGCTGCCCAGAGGACTCTCAAGGAGAGGGGAGAGGAGGAAGAGGGAACACTCCACCAGGGAAGGTGTTTGAAAAAGGGTGAGGGGCTGCCAGCTCTGTAGGCAAGGGGTGACGCAATTGGGCTCCTCAGCCCCACAGGGGTGCCGCAGAAAAAATGCAGTTGGTCCAGGGGGCCGTGGACCCAAAAAGGTTGAAAACCTCTAATTAGAGCAGGGGTCAGCAAACTTTTTCAGCAGGGGGCCGGTCCACTGTCCCTCAGACCTTGTGGGGGGCCGGACTATATTTATTGGGGGGGGGGAATGAACGAATTCCTATGCCCCACAAATAACCCAGAGATGCATTTTAAATAAAAGGACACATTCTACTCATGTAAAAACACGCTGCAGATTTAGAAGGTGATTGGGCTGGATTCAGCCCCCAGGCCTTAGTTTGCCTACCCATGGATTAGAGAAAACACCCCGCTGAAATTAATAAAACCTATAGGGCCAATGTGGAGGGGCCCCCCTCCACTTAAGAGCACAGGGCTAGTACTTGAAAGACCAGGGTTCGAATCCCCCACTCAGCCATGAAACCCTCTGAATGACCTTGGGCCAGTCCCTGTCTCTCAGTCTTATATTAAAACAATATTTTTTTTTATTTTAAAAAATCATTTAACATATTGATGATAAAAACCATTCACCCCCTCCTGGAATAGAAGAAAAAGCCCAAACCTTACAAAAATTCTATAATCCACCCCAATAGCAATACGGGGAGGGGGCGGGGAATTGTTTCAGGAACTTAACCCACCCTCATTCCCATCTGCAGGGAGACACCCGCCAGAAGCAAAGGCGGCCTGCCACACCCCACATTTCCTCCTCCCCACCCAAAGGGGGCGGCCGCAACCTGGAGCCCTTGATTCAAGGTGAACGGGAGACAAAAGAGGCATTCAAACCAGCCAACCCGAGGACGGGTGGCACTCAGCCAGCACCTTGCCCTGTGCCAGCCAAGGCAGTGGCAGGCAGGATCCGGGAGGCAGCTTGTCCAGGTGTGCCAGCCAGCCTTCCCTTCGCCAACTAGCTCAGGTGAGCCCCAAGCAAGGTGGGGGAAGGGAGGAGTTCCAAACAGGTAAAGATTCAGAACTCCTTATCTTCCACCCCACCTGGCTGAAAAGGGGCTTAAGCTGTTCTCTCCCCACCCCTTGGGGGTTGGCCTGTTACCTGGCTAGGTAGGGAGGAGAGAGAAGGGCTGTGGTTCAGTGCTGGAGCATCTGCTTTGCATAATAATAATAATAATAATAATAATAATAATAATACTGTAGACAGTCCCAGTTTTGATCCCCAGCATGTCCAGGTAGGGCCCTTGCTTGAGGTCCTGTATAGATGCTGCCAGTCCGTGTTGACAGTGCTGAGCTAGATGGACCAATGGTCTGAACCAGTAAAGGGGCACAGCTTTGTAGTGTAGAGCATCTATTTGCCTTACATGCATAAAGCCCTGGGTTAAATCCCTGGCAGCTCCAAGGAGGGCTGCAAATGTCCTTCACCTGCAACCATGGAGAGCTGCTGCCAGTCAGTGCAGACAACACTGAGCTAGATGGGCCAACAGATAGCAGAGTATCCGCTTTGCATATCCCTGGTTCCATTCTCAACGGCATGTCTAGGTAGGGCTAGGAACGTCCCCTGCCTGACACCCTGGAGAGCTGCTGCTGCTGCTGCCGGTCAGAGTCAGCGGTGCTGTGCCAGATGTACCAATCATCCCGAATCTGCCGTGGACTGCAGATGCGCACCAGCCCTTTTCCTTTTTCCACCCACCCTTTGCTGGAGCACACACAATCCCCTCCATGCCCAGCCCTCAGGAATGCATTGGCAGGGGGGGAAAGTTATAGGGGGAATCTTGCTGGTATTTGGAGGGGGGCATGGATGGAGGCGGCAGTGGGGCAGAGGAATGCAAGCACAGGATGGGTAAAGACGGGGCAGAGAGGTGGGGAGGGGAGGAAACCTGGCTGAAGGGCAGGAGAGGAGAGAGAAGGGAGAGAAAGGGAGAAAGGGAAAAATAGAAAAGAGCATAGTTTTCTCCTTATATGGGCTAATCCCCTCTTAGCCCGAGTGAAGAAATAAGACCAGCCTTCAGTCTCCAAAAGTTTAAAGAGCAGGATCAAAATAACAAGGGAGAGACCTCCAAGCCCCCCACCACCAAAAAGACAGGGGTCCCAGTGGGGCAGGGGAATTCTAACCCTCCGGAATTTCATCATCGGGCTGGATAGCATAAAATAAAATAAGCCCGCACGGATCAATAACAATGTTGTTTGGCTGTTATTTTACAACAAATAAATCATTTCCACTGCAAAACTGCAACATCCTTGACTTCACGTTGTCCACTACTGAAACAGTTGCACTGTGAATCTGCTTAAACCTTTGTTGCCTGCATATTTTGAAAACCTGTGAATAAAAATATTTGCCGAAAAGTAATTTCTGACGGTGCACTTTTAACCAGGTCTTTTTTAGAAGGTAGACACCACCTTGAGCTCACTGGCGGAAAGGCGAGATCTAAATGTAGTAAACAATGTTATCTGTGGGTTAAAGGAGGGCAGCTCTTGAACTCGCCTCCCGGGTCACCCCAAGGGAACTGCGACTGAGAACAGGTAGGGCTAATTGTCAAATATTGTAAAAATATTCCACGAAGCTGCTTTGAAGGAACTGGCTTACAGCTTTAAAAATTGGCTTTTTGCTTTTTTAATAGACACAGCTATGTGTTATTTCAGTTTAATTTTCCTCTCCTTCTTTCTTATTAATTTTGCAACTGCAAGCAGATCTGGGCTTTTGAGCCAAGAGGGAAAGCGTTCTCATTTATATCTTCTCTAACATTGTTTAAAAAGGTAGATTAAATTAATATACTGTCTTGCTTTTTAAACTTTGCACAAAATTGTTGGCACATTATAAATTGAGTCATAATAATCCTTAGATTAACAGCTACATTTTTAAAAGGCAATTTCATTGTTTCCACACTAAAGAGTTGTAACTATTTACTTTCGGAGCTAACATAAGTATCAGATTGGTTGATGATTAAAGTTTTTTGTTGAGCTGAGGTAATGCTTTAAAACTACCCGACCAAATCTTTCACCCGCAGAACACGGAAGACCTACGAGAAGGTTATCAAAAGCCTGTTTTCAGAGCACAGAGAGAGACTTAAGAGCACCATTTTTCCTCACAACAACCCTGAGAGGAAGGCTAGGGTGGAAAAAAGAAATACTGAATTGCTGCCCAGCACATACCTTACAGGCCACAGAACCAAGCAAGGATTGGAGCAGAGAATTCCCCATAGGCAAACCCAACACACTAAACCAGAATTAAAGGGTGCTGGAGATTTAGAGGGAAACAAGTCCGAGGAACTACAAGACAATTTTTGGCAAAACCTCCATGCCGTTCCAGGCAACAATTGGTTCTTGAACCTTTCTTTGCTGAAAACAATAGCTAACCCATATGACAGTCAAGTACTGTAGAGACAGAAGCTGAACAACAGAGCTCCTTGGAATGTACACTTCTTAATGAGGACTAGAACCACAGTTTTCCATCTTTAAACCGAAAACTGAATCAAATATCACATTCCATTATACTATTTCGGCAACAGAGTCTGGGTTCAAGGCTGGCCTGGAACAGAAGGGAAGATCTGTAGAAGCTGGTTTGGTTGCTATGCATCCGGGCACCTCTTAAGGTGCCTGGATAGCTCGTTTAGTTAGAGTGTGGTGCTGATAACGCCAAGGTTGCAGGTTCGATCCCCGTATGGGACAGCTGCATATTCCTGCCTTGCAGGGGGTTGGACTAGAATTCAGGCAAACTCGGCCCTCCAGATATTTTTTGGCCTACAACTCCCATGATCCCTAGCTAACAGGAACAATGATCAGGGATGATGGGAACCGTAGTCCCAAAACATCTGGAGGGCTGAGTTTGCCTATGCCTGGACTAGAGGATCCTTAGGGTATCTCTTCCAACTTTATGATTATATGATATCATAAAGAAGAAAAAAATTGCATGGTAGTTCCCGAGTCTGAAGGAGCAAATCTTAAGTCTACGCTTTACAACAAGGAGATGTAATTTTGAATCAATCACTGGTTTCAAAGCCACAGTTTTTTTTGTCTTTTGAAATACCCAAAAGACAACCAGCTACGAGGCTGCTAATCAAGACATAAGAGCAACCAGGTAGGGTTAGCACATGCAGGCATGTGATTCCGCAATTCTGCTTCCTGTGTGCTCATCCAAACAGAACGAGAGCCCTCTGGAGCAGGCTTCAAGAGATGGGAAGGACTGGAGAAAAACCAGAAAAATTGGGGCGGGGTTTTTTCCCCTCCAATTTTCTGGGGGCTTTTCCAGGCCTTCCCATCTCTAGGCTTTACATTTTCAAAAATAAGCCCTGTCAGGGAGAGGGAGGGTGGGGTATGTAAAGTGCAGTCAAAACCAACAATTCACGATTGCTAGATAGGCGCAGGGTAAGAGCAGATACTCACAGAGTTTTCCTGTAAGTTTGCTAGGGAGAACTCTTGTGAGAAACACTCTCACTGTGTCCTCACAGAGAGAGGACATAGCTATATTGTGTTTTTCAGTTTATTTGTTGTTGCGACCATCGTGGCCATTTCAACCATCGCTACAAAGAAATATGCCTTCTCTTCATATGATACAGAATGCACCTAGATACACCATTAAAAGACAGTGCATAGCTATACAGCGGTACCTCGGAAGTCCGTTCGACTTCCAAAATGTTCGGAAACCAAGGAGCAGCTTCCAATTGGCTGCAAGAAGTTCCTGCAGCCAATCGGAAGCCACGTCGGATGTTCAGGTTCCAAAGAATGTTCGCAAGCCAGAACACTCTCTTTGCAGCGGTCGGGAGCCAAAACATTTGACTCGCAAGGCGTTCGGGATCCAAGGTACGACTATATATATATATATATATATATATATATATTCTGGATTGCTGATGAGATGAAGAGAACAAAGATCAATAAATTAAAATTAAAATCTAAGCTTCTTTTTAAGCTGCAAAGGGATACCACTCCTCACAAATGTGAGGAAGGATTATATCTAATAAATATATCCTATTCACATCCCTATAGGGAGTCTCCTCCACATAGCAGCCTGCTGGCACCACAGCCCATCATCTCATTCTGCAAATGATATTGTGTGCCTGCCGCAAAGGGCACAGAGGAGCAGGTGGCCGGCACCGGGTCCCAGACACACCTCTCTGCCTGACTTCCTGAAAAAGCAGCCGCCCCAGTGCACCTGTTCTCATTCTCCAACCGAGCACACAGAGCCTCAGAGCTGTCAGCTTAGGGAAACATCCCTGCTGGGTCATGTCCAGGGTATATCTCCTCCAGGACGTTCCCACACCTACCTGGAAACGCGAAGGCCTGAACCAAGGGTCTTCTATGCGAAAGCCAGATGCTATACGACTTAGGCCCAGTTTAAATCTATCTCCTTGAGTTAATCCATTTATTTACAGATTCATAATACAGCAAGGTGGACTCCGACGTACTGATAAAATCGGCAAAACATAGAGCGATCGGTAAAGCCATAAACAACCATCATCAACAAACCAAAGACCAATTCGATTAAGAGAAAAGATCACGTTGCAAAGTCTGGACTAAACAACAAGAACCAAGTTTGCAAAAGTCATGTGATGGTTCCCGCTGAACCTCTAGTGGCAGGGAGTTCCACAGGGCAAGGCCTGCCACAGGCTCAGTCCCCAGCGAAGGGCAGCCAAACCTCAGGGGCCACATGGGGGAGTAGTGAAAGTGTTCCATCAGAGGATCTCGGCGACAGAGGTGGAGCATAAGGAATCAGGTCTCTAAGGGACTTTGGGCTCAAGTTATTTAGGGCTTTGTGAATTAGGTACCTTGAACGTGGCCCAGCAGCAAATCAGCAACCAGGGACACTCTCTCAGCCACAGAGGAACAGGCTGCCAGGAATAGGATCCTGTGATGCCTAGGCCTGAATGCGGGGACCTTGTTTGAAAGGCTGGTACTGTTTCACAGATCTACCTCCTTTACCCTCAAAAGAAATTAGGATTCTAGTCCTTATGGTTCTAAAAAGAAAGAGCTGGACTGAATGGGATGCTGCATATTATTTTCATTTCTGTACCACTTTATATTTTAAAGAACAGATCTCAAAGCAGCTGACGACACATTGAAACATCAAATATACCGTATTTTTTGCTCTATAAGACTCACCTTTTCCCTCCTAAAAAGTAATGGGAAATGTGTGTGTGTCTTATGGAGCGAATGCAGGCTGCGCAGCTATCACAGAAGCCAGAACAGCAAGAGGGATTGCTGCTTTCACTGCGCAGCGATCCCTCTTGCTGTTCTGGCTTCTGAGATTCAGAATATTTTTTTTCTTGTTTTCCTCCTCCAAAAACTAGGTGCGTCTTGTGGTCTGGTGCGTCTCATAGAGTGAAAAATACGGTAGCAATCCAGAACAAAACAAAGGGAAATATTTCAGATCCTTCTCTAAGTGACATTCTGCTGGACCCATGCTGGTCGCAAAATGCGCCTGGCACCTGGCTAATTTCGAACTCTGACTCCAGCCTCTTAGGAAAAAACAGGTCTTGATCTTGCCTCTGATTGTCAGTCCTCATCGCCTCACCTGAAAGAAGATATAGTAGAGCTGGAAAACGTTCAGAAAAGGGCAACCAAAATGATCAAAGAGGCAGAGCGACTCCCACATGATTGCAGCGTTTTGGACCTTTTTAGTTTGGAAAAAAAAGGCAAATAAGAGAAGTTTACACACAATTATGCATGGCGTGAGGAGTGGATATAGAAAAGGTTTTCTCCTGCCCTTGTTAATGCTAGAACTGGTAGAGACATCCAGTGAAGCTGGATATTCTGGATAGATAAAAGATAGTCCTCCACACAGCACAGAGACTGTGGAACTCCCTCCCACAGGAGACATTCATGGCCACCAACTTGAATGGCTTTAAAAGGGGTTTTGACAGTCAGTTTTGCCACCTCGGCATAGTCCATCAGCTTGGTTTGCCATTCTTCTCTGGGTAGGGACTTTATCTTTTTTTCCATCTCTGGGCTAGTAGCATCCGGGCGGCTGTTGCTCCGTACATGAAAAACTGACTGGAAAACTCAGAACCCAAAAGGACAAAAACTTTATAAAAGAATGGGGGAAATGTATAAGTTACTTAGGAGGCCACTGTAAGCAGATGGAAACAAAAGCAGGATTTTGATTTCACTTGCAGTGTAAAAGTTACCATGGTTTGATATAAAAATTGGAGTATGAATGAATATGCAGTAGTAGATGTTTAAAACGAGACCCCATGGAGAGGATTGGGGGGGGCGGAGTCCTGAGATTCGGATAATCTATTTATATAGATTTTTTTAAAAAAAAATCTGTTTATTTGAACTTTGCATTTGTAAAACCAATAAAAATGATTTCAAAAAAACAAGAGAGGTTTTGACAAATCCATGAAGGCTATCAAGCCACAATGGCTATGCTGTCTCCATAGCTGGAAGCAGTAATGCTTTCGAAGACCAGTTTTGCTGGAAACAGCAGGAGTTTGGGCTCAGATATTCCTTGTTGGTTTCCCGCAGGTATCTTGGTGGGTCACTGTGAGCAGAAAATCCTGGACCAAAAGGGCCATTTGGCTTGATGCAGCAGGTTTGTCTTATATACGGCCGACTCTTGAGTAAACTTGTGCAGAAGGAAGGCTTGCAAAGCTAGGGACGTGGCCTGAGAATCACATATCTTCTGGTCCATGGACAGAGCAATTTTCCTTGAATCAGCACCTGGGCATTTTCTTTGCACCATCCCAGAAGGTAGCACGATGGGAGAAGACAGCTGAGAATTAGCACAGGTCCTGATCACAGTGTGTTCCCAGCTTGAGGCAAACTAATCTTGTTGTGGCAGGAATGGGGGGGGGCAAGGGGGAGTTGCTGGTTAACCGAAACCTGGCATTATATGCACGTCACCAAGTTTTTAAGGGGCCTCTAGGCAAAAGCTTCTTTGGCACTCGGGCTGATGGATAAATCAAGCTAGCAGGTTGTATTTTTAAGCATCTCACAGAACAGGCTTTTTTTGCCCGTGAAGCCGGTATTTGCCACGACGTAGCAGCAAAACGGACAAACAGAACGACGCTTGTGCAAACAAATAGAAGAACGGGAGATAGCAGAAAACACAAGGACACGGTGTGCCGGTCACCTGCATCTGGTAAACCGGCGACCAGAGCAAAAACAGCCCCAGGTGCTCAGAGCAGGCGATGGGACGAAGCGTACCTCAAGGCAGGAAAAGGATTGCGTGAACTTTGAGACGGCACGATTTGTCAGCTCAAGTGTCCCCAAGTGCCTTGTAAATACGTAGTTGACATTTAGAGCATTGGACTAGGCCTGGGAGAACAGGGTTCGAATCCCCACTCAGGAAGTTCATTGAGTTTCCTTGGGCCAGCCACCATCTCTGAGAATAACCTACATAGCAGGGTTGTTGTGACGATAAAATGGAGAGGTGGAGAATCACGTTCACCACCTTGAGCTCCTTGTTTGAAAGGTGGGATATAAACATAGTAATAGCAGTAGTAAGGTAGGCTGCTGTTATTCTTCCCATATTCTTCCCTGAGACCTCCAGGTATAGGGCGGTACAGTGGTACCTTGGTTCCTGAACTCAATCCATTCTGGGAGTCCATACAAAAACCAAGGTGCGGCTTCCAATTGGCTGCAGGAGCTTCCTGCACTCAAGTGGAAGTTGAGTCGGACGTTTGGCTTCTGAAAAACGTTCACAAACCGGAACACTTACTCTGGGTTTGCGGCATTCAGGAGCCGATTTGTTCAGGAGCCAAGCCATTCAAGAACCAAGGTATCACTGTATATAAGTTCAATAAAGAATAATAACATTACAGATTGGATAGAGCTGTGAGGACAAAGGGCTACTATCTCCAGCACAGATGACGTGAGATTTGAAGCTGGGGTTCACAGCTCACGCTCAGCCCTGACACTACTTGCACTACGTTCTGAGGGGGTACAAGACGGAGCCATAGAACCAAGCTAGCGACAAGTTTGTGGGGGCTGTGAAGGAAGAGTCTATTGCAGAGAACGTCAACATGTAACTGCTTGGGAAGGTAGCCTCCAACCATACCATTAAACCCAGAATAACTGCTCTTCAGCCACATTACACTATTCATTGAGGAAACAGCTCAGTTGGTTAGAGCGTGGTGCTGATAATGCCAAGGTCACAGGTTCAATCCCCGTAAGGAACAGCTGCATATTCCTGCATTGCAGGGGTTGGACTAGATGACCCACAGGGTCCCTTCCAACTCTATGATTCTAGGATTCATTCAAAGCAGTTTAGAAATAGGAATGGCTTCCCCCAAAGAATCCTGGGAGCTGTAGTTTGTTAAGGGTGCTGAGTGGTCAGGAAACACTCCCTCATTCCCCCTCACAGAACTACAATTCCCAGAGTTCCCTGGGAAGAGGGGCTGGCAGTTAAAACACTCTGGGGATTGAAGCCGGACAACCTTCTGCATGCAAAGCAAGTGCTCCACTGAGCTCAAGCATCCAGCTCAGTGTTGCTTACACTGACTGGCAGCAGCTCTCCAGGGTGTCGGGCAGGGGGGTCTTTACCCAGCCCTACCTCAAGATCAGGGGTCAGCAACCTTTTTCAGCCGTGGGCTGGTCCACCATCCCTCAGACTTTGTGGGGGGCTGGACTATATATTTTTTTTGGGGGGTGAACAAATCCCTATGCCTCGCAAATAACCCAGAGATGCATTTTAAATAAAATCACACGTTCTACTCATGTAAAAACACGCTGATTCCCGGACCTTCCACGGGCCGGATTTAGAAGGTGATTGGGCTGCATCCGGCCCCTGGGCCTTAGGCTGCCTACCCCTGCTCAAGATGCTATGGATTGAACCTTGGAGCGTCTGCATTCCACAAGGCAGATACTCTCCCACTAAGCTGCAGCATCTCCCAGGTCACTCAAACAAGGGACTTCCTCTCGCACTGTTTCTCAAGCTTGGGTTCCCAAGTCGTCGTTGGGACTACACCTCCCATCATCCCAACTAGCAGCGGCAGTGCTTAGGGATGATGGGAGTTGCAATCCAGCAACAGCTGAGAAACACAGCTAGGCCAGTTCTTTTAGAACTAGCGCAGTAGCAAAGAGCCCCTGCATCTCCCAGCCCACCCAACACCTCTCCAGGTGTGATGCTCAGCCCTGAACAATCTCCAGACATCTCTTATCCAAAGGGGATGAGTGTGGAGATGGAGAGGTCCAACAGGGAGAAGTTTCCCGAGGAGAGAGAAAGAGATGTTCCAACCTCCTTCTCCAGCTCTGAATGATGTATATCCCCTCCTGGGCAGGGCAGGGCACTGGAAATGGAATTTGGCACAGTGAAAAAGAGAGAGAGAGAGAGAGAAGACGATCTGGAAGGTACACAAAGAGCCCTTGTAAAGCTCATCGGCTCATTTCAAGGCCAACAGCTCCAGGGACCAGGTGAGCCAAAATGGGCTCAGGGACAGCTCATTTTCAAAGGGCGCCAGGCACCCGCTTGGTTTGGCAGGCAAAGGACACCTACAGAAGATGCAAAACTGGCATACTTTTACGAGAGGAAAGAACGTCACGTGCCGGCCATAAAACCAACGGATTCCAGTTGCCTAAGAAGGTTCCACTTCCGCAGCCGGGAAGAGCCCTCCTGGATCAGGCCAGAGGCCTGTTTAGTGCAGCATCCTGTTCTCACAGTGGCCCTTGCCAGATGCTCAAAGGTAAAGGGGCCCCTAACCATTAGGTCCAGTCGCGGACGACTCTGGGGTTGCAGTGCTCATCTCACTTTACTGGCCAAGGGAGCCAGTGTACGGCTTCTGGGTCACGTGGACAGCATGACTAAGCCGCTTCTGGTGAACCAGAGCAGCGCATGGAAACACCGTTTACCTTCCCAGGTACCTATTGATCTACTTGCACTTTGACGTGCTTTCGAACTGCTAAGTTAGCAGGAGCAGGGACCGAGCAACGGGAGCTCACCTCGTCGCAGGGATTCAAACCGCCGACCTTCTGATCGGCAAGTCCTAGCCTCTGTGGTTTAACCCACCGCGCCACCCAACCAGATGCTTATGAGACGCCTAAAAGCAGGATCTGAGTACCGCAGCAGCAGCAGTCTCCTCACTTGGGATTCCCAGCAACTGGCATTCAGAGTCATCCTGCCTTTGGAAGCAGAACACAGCCATCATGGAGGCGGAACATAGCCTGGCAATGTTGTCAGACTACAACTCCCATCAGCCCCAGCCAAGAACAGCCATATGAAGCAGGGGCTGATGGGAACCACAGCCCAGCGATACAGCAAGCCCTCAACTTGCCCAAGGTTACATTTCGGGGATCACACTTAAAGCTAAAATCAGGTGTAGTCGAAACACAGAGATGAATAGCAGGAGGGACTGCCCAAGTTTACACACACACACACACCCCAGATGCATGTCCTCCTTATACCCCCTTTTTAATTATTATTTTTTTAAGTTGCCAAGTGTGTAAAGCTGAATGTGCACAAGTCAAATGTGTGTTCGTTCTGGGATTACTGTATATAGAGGGCACCAGGCTGGACCTGGGCTTACAAGAGTCCATGTTGCATTTCAAGTCTATTATTGGCAAGCGGAGTTCGTCTGCAAGGAGCCTGCGCCTTTCCTTTCCTTCCTAGCCCTCACCCGGTGGCTTACAATTTCTAAACAGAGGTCAGGATTGGGCCCTTCCTTTGTGCATATTCGGAAGCATGGTGCACTCAATAAGCTCCCTTGGCAGGTGCAGAATTCTGCCCCTATGACATCAGCTGGGACTGATGGGAATTGCAGTCCAAAACATCTAGAGGACACCAGGTTGAGGCAGGCGGCCGTTGAGTTGCTGCTGGTCAGTGTAGGCAGTACTGGGTTAGATGGGATTGATGGACTGACTCAGCATACGATGGCCTCAAATTTTCACATGAGCTCATATATATGGGCTGCTACAAGCTCTGCAGAGAAGCCGGGCTCCTCCCTCCATCAGTTGTCACCTGGCAGCAATAGCCATTCCATCAGGATAAAGTAAGGAAGAAAGAGAAGGGATGCAGAGCCACTCCATTGATGCAACAGGGAAATCAGCACCTTCTTATAGCATCTCACCTTCAGCTTTTTCACTTCAGGTGGTCATGAGAACTTGTACCAGACTCTGCTTACTATTTCCTCTGCCCTCCCAGTCCATTTTCCTTTTGTGCCGTGTACTTTCAAGATTCTATGCCTGAAAGCAAGGTAAACCATCCTGCAAGGCTTCATTAAAGATTTTTAAAAATAATAATATTGTAGTAATAATAATAATCAAGATTTATTGTATTCAGAAAAGATCCGCTAAACTATTGCCCATTCATTTTACTGGATCTACTACTCTGAGTATTACTTAGACTGGGGGCAATCCAGTCAGATGGGCGACATATAAATAATAAAATTATTCTTAGTAGTACTATTTTTCTCCCATTTCACGGTGGAAGAACATGTTATGGCCAACATTAGACAAGTCTAAGAACATAGATCCATCTAGCTCACTATTGTCTACACTAACTGGCAGCAGCTGGAACCTTTTGAATGCAAAGCAGATGCTCTCTCACTGAGCCAGAGACCTTCACTATACCTCATCAGACCACTGAGTCCATCTAGTTCAGTATTATCTGCACTGACTGGCAGCACCTGTCCAGGGTTTCAGCCACAGGACGTTCCAAGCCCTACCTGGAGGGTTGGACCTGCGACTTTCTGCCTGCAAAGCAGTTGTTTCCAAAGACTCTAGCCTGTGCATGGACAGAAGACTGCCTGGGGGTCCCAAAACACACCACCTTGACTTCCATGGTGAAAGACAAATGCGCACACACACTAAAAAAGTCTGTCGTTCTTGCATCAAAGATCTGCAGACCTTCCAGGCTCCGAGAAGCAAGAAGGGCGCTGGGTGGAGAAGGCACTCTTTAAAGCTCCCTGGCTTCACTCCTGACCCTAAGAGCACATGAAGAACAGTGCTGAATGAAGCAAATATCCCATCTAGTCCAGCATCCTGTTCTCACAGTGGCCAACCAGATGCCTGTGGGAAACCCACAAGCCGGACTCGAGTGCATTTTGCCTTATCTTTAAACTAAAAAGTCCCAAACATTGAAACCTTTCCCCTTAGGGGAGTCACTCCACTCCCTTGATAATTTCAGCTGCCCCTTTCCAAGTTTTCGATACCCATTCTGAGATGAGGCGGCCAGAACGTACACGGTGCTCCTAATGCATTTGCACCATAGATTCGTACAGCTGTGTTATATTGGCAGTTTCATTCCCTCCTAACAATCCCTAGTGTGGAATTGGTGATCTGAACCCACAAGCAGCCAGCCATAGATAGCCAAAACTTTCTTATATCCTCTGCAGCAATCTGCGAACACCTTCCATAGGGCAGGCATCCCGGGAGAAACTCACCAATTTCCGGAGCGCCCCCTCGTCCATGCTTAACAGCCTCTCCTCCGACATGTCCCCCAGTCAACGTCCAGCTTCCCACCTTCTGCCCCCCACCAAAAAAAAGACCCTCACAGTGGTCTCAAGGCGCCGCTTCCGTATGCAAGCTCTGGGAGCTTGGCCCGCTCAGCATCCGAACAGCCGGCTCGGAGGAGGAATTCTGGAAGAGAACAAACCACAGCTGCGTTAGGCGTGGGGGGGGGAGGAGGGAAAGAGATAATAATTGGGAGGTCTTTCCCCCAGAGTCATTAAACAGGGTGTTGAAAGGCAAATGGAGTCAGGGCAGCCAGATTCACTGGCTGCTAATCCCCAAACTGGGAAAGGAGACCGTCTGAACGCCAGCCCTGGCTGAGAAGATCGTAGATCTCTCTTTCTCTCATACATACACACCGGCCAACTGGCTTCCAGGAAACTCTGATGAGTCCCTCAAGACACACAACCCCAGACCTAGAGAGAGAGACCTCTCCCCGTCTCTCAACTCTGTTTTCCAAGAGTTTGGCCAGGCAAGGAGCCTCAAGCAGAGCGCCAGAGTTTCTCAACTCATCAGGGAGAAAAGCTTTCCACCCAGCTCAGACGCATACCGATTCCAAAGCCTGCCAAAAAGGCAGCGGGCCAGCTAGCATCTTGCCCACCCAGATACCCAACATTTGGGGGGGGGGAGAAGGGCTGACTCAGGAAAATAAGCCTCGCGGAAGTCGGCACAGCTGACTACTCACAAGAAATTGCTTCATTTTAATTGGGAGTGACAAAGAGCCAGGCAGCATACTTACCGGGCTGGTGTCATCACTGACACACACAGAGAGATATTATATATATCCAGACCCACGAATTAACACAGGGCTGATAAGAAATGAATGGAAACTGATTTGGACCAGGAGAAAGAGGCTTCAGGTGCCTACTCGCACATCAGACTCCCTTTGATATGTTGCATCCTCTCCACAAGCCTACCTGAGAGGATCGAGCAGGCTGACCCAGATATAGATTAACCTGAGCTTTGGGGGGGGTCAAAAGACCCCCCCAAAAAAATACAGTGTATATTGATTTAAGTCGTTATTTTTAAAAGTATCCATGGGAAGGATGGGGGCATAGCCCACAGCAGTTTAACGTGCAGTTATGCAAGGTCTTTCATCCAGAGTGGAACAAGAAACTCAAGAGTTTCGAGGTTCAATAGATCTAGAAATAGAAGGTCCACATTGTTATGGCACAATGACTATTAAAATAGTGAAAAAGCAAGGGAATGCTAACTTTTAAATCTTTCCGCAGCTCCCAGGTAAGTGCCAACTGATGTCCACACACACAACGACAGTACCTGGTACTTCAGGGGCCCAAAACCAGGTGTCAGGAAAGGGCAGCAACACCGAAGTGAACAGCAAGTATAGGAGGGAGGTGTGGGGTGAGAAATCCCATTTAATCCAGATTAAGGAATTTCATTGCACACGCACATCTCTTTAGTAGCGCTTAAACGTGTAGCCTTTCCTGAAACCGATGTCCAAGTTGCGCACCCATTTTCAGGATTACAGACGACAAACCAGACGCGCTGTCCAGATTTGGGACACACATCCTCTTCAATCCGGATCTACTAGCCTCACACATCCTCTGCAATCCGGATCTAGTCCACTGCGGTTCCCGAATCCAGTTAACCCGTTGACTTCTCTTCCTCTCAATAAAGACCCGCTTTAGGTTGGCAACACACCCTTCCCAGTCCGGATTAGCCATTCACCTCCCCCCTCCGCTCACATTAATTCGGATTAACTATTTACTCCCTCCCTCCCGCCTCACACACAATCAAGAACAAGGCACGCACCTCGGCAGAACCGGCAGAGCCATGCAGGAGCCAAGCCCTGCCCCTATGCACTTTTCAAATCCCGATACAGATCCGCTCCCTCCGGCTCTCGAAGCACTTCTGAGCCAGCAACCCGCGCCGCGCCGCCAAATCCCAGCCTCCTCCTTCAAGACCCCGCCCCGATTTTCTCGAAGGGACCAATCGCAGGGCGGATCTGGCTCCGAACGCTCGCGTAACAGCTCTCCGCCTTGCGCTATTGGTTCAATTCAATTGGGTGGCCACGCCCCCTATGCCTGTAAGCCCGCCTTCCCCGCTTGGCATGCTGGGGGTTGTAGTTCAAGGGGGCACCCCGGGATTGAGGACAAGACTGGCTTGAACGACGTTTTTTAAGAGAAATTGAAATTAAAGGTACTTAGCAGCCATTTCTGACAAGCTGCTTAGAGTTATTGTATCTTATCGCGGAATTGCCTTGTTTATTTGCTTTTTGCATATAGTTCCCCTCCAAATGATCATAATGTTATATTGATGGGAATGTCATTTACAGTAAGTAGAGGTTCTGTATATGTTATTTTCTAACACTTTGCTATCGGTTGTTAGTTTTGTTGGAAGAGCGATAATCAAGCATCAAATCAAGTAAGTATTCCCCTTCATGACTAGGACCCATGGAGGGGATGGTGGGAAGTCTGGAGATTCAGAGAAATCTCTAAACATGAACATGTATTTGGTATTGTTATAACTTTACGCTTGTAAAATAAAATAAAAATTATTTCAAAAACAAACAAACTATGAAACCCCAAATTAGGGATCCCCTCCAAACCTGTGCCAAAGTTTTGAAGTTGTTTTGCCGCAAAACACCCCCACGTTTTGTAGCTCCCCACAAACCGAGAAATTGATACATCAAACACGGGGTTCCCATATGTTGGGGTTCACAGTTAATGAGCCCCCCCCAAAAAAGCAGTGTGCTCAGGACTCTTTTCCACACACTCTGTGTGTTCTTTAAACTCTCAGCCCAATTTGTGACCCATACCACTGGCAAGAGATCTACTGAATGAACAGACCTGGGATAGTTAGGGTTTTAATATGCTTTTTCTATGTTTTCAGCTGCTCGGTTTTCACTGTTTTTACCAATCATTTTAATTTCTTGTATGCAGCTTTGAGGGCTTTTTTGGGTGACAATCCAGCAATATTCAAATTTTGTTAAATAGTAAGAAATCGGCAGGAGGGTTGGGCTATATGAGCTGTAAGGTGCCTCCAGTCCTTTTCTTTTTTAAAAACCACAACTTAACAATTGATGGCAGGGGATCCTGGAACAGCAGCAGGCATCTCAGACAGCTAGGGAGTTCCTGCTTGCTCCTAGCCATTGTGCTGCTGACAATGAACAAGGATTAAGGGCTGCTCTGCCACAAACAAGCAAATGTAATTGTCTGGAATTTGGTTACCTTGGGCTTAAGGGTCCCAGCAGCTATTTGCTATGTGTCTGGCACATTTCAGTGCTGCCTGGTAGCCAAGCTTAAGTACACTGGTCATAAATACTGTGTTTTGCACGTCTGTTCCCTCCCCGTGAGGCAAGAGCGGGGAGCCATCCCTGTCAAAAGCTACGTATGCACAATACGTTTAAAGCACATGCCTTTCGCCCAATCATCCCGGGAACTGTAGTTTCCCCACATAGAATGATAGAATTGTAGAGTTGCAGGGGCCCCCAAAGGTCCTCTAGTCTGACCCCCTGCAGTGCAGGAATCGCAGCTACAGTGCTACAGTTCCCAGCACCCATAACAAGTTACAGTTCCCATGATTCTTTTGGGGGAAGCCATGTCCTTTCAATGTGAGGTTTGTGTATGTGTGTATCTTCTTTTCTTCTTCTTCTTCTTCTTCTTCTTCTTCTTCTTCTTCCTCTTCCTCTTCTTCTTCGGTGATCACTCGTAGCCAAGTAAGATTGTCTTCCATAAACAGGGTTTTAACAGTGAGTCCGTAAGTGACTGTGGAGGCCAATTCTGGATCCGCACGTCCTTCCACAGTGCGGACATAGGTTTCCGGGCGGGAGTTGATCACCATGAGAGTTTGCCAAATGTGCCTTCCTCTTAGCTTGTTTCTCCCTTTCGTCCTGAGTTTGAGTGTCTTCATCATCACAATCACCCAGCAGAGCCGTTTTCCTTACATGTCTCTGGCTTGATCCACAAGATACAGACGGTTGCCTGTTCTCTTTCTTCAAACTTCTGCTGTCTCTACCCAGGAGGCGTTGGAAAGGGGGTGCAGCCTGCCCGGGTGTCATCCTTGAGGGAGGTGACAAAATGACACACCCTGAATGATTAGGTCCAGTCAAAGGCAACTATGAAGTTGCGGCGCTCATCTCGCTTTCAGGCCGAGGGAGCCGGCGTTTGTCCACAGACAGCTTTCTGGGTCCTGTGGCCAGCAGGATTAAACCGCTTCTGGCACAACGGAACACTGTGACAGAAACCAGAGCGAACGGAAACGCTGTTTCCTTCCCGCCGCAGTGGTACCTATTTATCTACTTGCACTTGCGTGCTTTCGAATTGCTAGGTTGGCAGGAGCTGGGACAGAGCAATGGGAGCTCACCACTGTTGAGTGGATTCAAACCGCCGACCTTCCAATCGGCAAGCCCAAGATGCTCAGTGGTTTAGACCACAGTGCCACCCATGTCCTGAATACCATTTGCTAGCAACCACAGGAAGGAAAAGTGCTCTTGTGCTCGAATCCTGCTCGAATTCTGCTAGATGGGCCGTTGGCCTGGCTCATCAGGCTCTTCTGAGGTGCTTGTGTTGACCTCTGTCACCTTCTTTTAGCGGTTGTGCGTTGGCTTGTGACAACCGGATCTCTAAACCAACAAGAAATGGAGAGGAACAGCCATTGTGGAACAATCAGATATGGGGCAATAAATCATCCGCATGCGCACACACACACACACCCCTCCCCAAAGGTTGTGTTGTGATGAGATAGTGCTGGGGTCAGGGAGGAAGGCTGGGGCCAGTTACCAAGGCCGGAAGCAGCCAAGTGCGAAGGAAAATGACCTGATAAAGAGGACATTATGCCCTGAAAGAATTTTCAAGGTTCGAAAAAGAATTATTGGAGAGTAATGAGAAAATCTGATCGGAAATGTGTAAGCTACTGTTAGAATGGGGCACTAAAGATGAAGAAGTTAAAGCTGTAATGATACACCGGGCAAAAGATGTGGGTTACAAAAATATCTTTTAATTTATAGAAAGAGAATTTAAAATTTACGGCTTGTTGTACATTGAAAGAAAACTACATGGAAATGATGTACCGTTGGTATTTGACTCCAGTAAAACTAGCAAAAATGTATAAAAATACCTCCAACCTTTGTTGGAGGTGTAAAGATAAAGAAGGTACTTTTTACCACATGTGGCAGACGTGTAAAATAGTAAAAGACTTCTGGGAAATGATATACAATGAATTTAAAAGAATGTTTAAGATAACTTTTATCAAAAAACCAGAAGCCTTTTTACTAGGGTTAACAGGAGATGAAATACCAAAAGAATTAAAAAGACTATTTACCGGTATGTATGCGACAACAGCCGCAAGAATGCTACTTGCCCAGAAGTGAAAGGGAGAGAAAGTCCCAACTAAAGAAGAATGAATAACCAAGATGATGGACTATGCCGAAATGGCAAAGATGACCGTGAGGATCAGGCACCAAAAGGACAAGAAATTCAGTCAAGAGTGGGTAAAGTTTAGAAAATATCTTAAAACCACTGTGTATACCTCAAAACATTAGCAGGGTTATTGTAACATGTATAATGTAATATTAGTTAAGGGTGGCGGGGGGAGAAACAAAATGGATTAGAAAAATGCAATTAGATGCAAAGAAATACGGGAAAATTTGGAAATGTGTGTGGGGGGGAGTTCTGAGGTATCCAAGTAATTCAAGGAGTGCAAAATTTGAAAATGATGTGAATGTATAAAAATTTTGTTAACAAAATGAAAATAAAATATTTTTTTAAAAGAGGACATTGTCAGATCCCCTGGGGGGGGGTGTTGCCTAAAACGCAACAAACACCCCCAGAAAATAGGACGGGGAGGAAGGAGGAAAAAGCAAACTCTGGAGTCCATTTTCCTAAAGTTAAATAGAAGTTCCTATCATGGCCAGCTAGAATGGAAATAAATACTGTAACACTTGTTAACGACAATGGGAATTATATGGACAGAGCTACCGAAATTGTATAGAAATCTATGTATGTGACTGCATACTACATACATGTATGTTACCCGCCCAAAAATGGAAAGAAGCAGAACTCACAGCAAAGGAAGAATGGATACAAAAAGTTACGGAATATGCAGAAACGGCGAAACTTACCGGAAGAATAAGAAATCAAGATAACAAACCTTTGATAAAAGAATGGAAATGGTTTGTTGAATATTTACAGATAAATTGCAAACAGATAAAAACACTGGCAGGATTATTGTAATAGCTTGCAGTTTCATAAGAGTATATATTTAAAGTAGATGAATAAATGAGCAAAGTAAACAAATTTGGATATGCAGAAGATATTAAAATAATAAATTTGAGGAACCGCAGAAAGAGGGGGAAGGAAGTCAGACTTTGAAATGTTAAAATGATTATAACATTAATGAAATGTATAAATTTGAAAAGCATAAATAAAAACTTTTAAAAAAAAACAACAACACTTGATAATGACTTGTTTCCCGTGTTAATTAGTGTTTGAGGATAGGGGGGATTTTTGCTAGGCACCAGCCCTGTCCCCAAGTTGAAACCTTCTTTGTTTTTCTGCGCTACTGGGAGTCAAAGGAACAGCTAAGGTTGTGGAAGCCTTTGGCTGAATTGAGGTCACTGACCCTCACCTTAAGGCTTCTGTTTTTTGGACTTGCCTCTAAGAGGAGGGACCTCCTCAGTCTCACCGAAATCTGAAGGGGCCATCCTGCTTGACCTTTCACTGCAAGCTCCTCTAGTTTGTTCCTGGCTGCAGGGCAAGTGAGAAGGCGGGGATTGCTAGCCCCTCCTTCAGCGAAAACTGCAGAGATGATGCTTTTCAGATCTGATAAGACTTGCATTGATACAGATCTTGCACCTCCAGCCCAGGCTATTGTGTTGTAAGAGCCCTATCCAGAGACTGTTGTTCCCTGAATTACCGTACTTCTGCCTCCTGATTCATCCGTCCTAAATTCTCATCTCGCAGTTGGAACATTTTGTATGTTTGTTTGTTTGCTTGCTTGCTTGCTCGCTCGCTCGCTTCACTGGCCGGCTGTTCGTTTTATCCAGACAATGGCAAAAGCGGTAGATGTTTCTTATTTGATAGCCTTGGGGTTTGGACCTGGGCCCTGGATGGCAAGATTAGACGCACACCCTCCCTTTCATTCTGAATGGAGGAGAGGTGCAAAAAGCTTCTCCCTGTGAGCAAGGATATCGGTGGCCGATGAAATAGTGATTTTACGCTTTCTGAGCTGTCTCCACTGCTTTTTCCATGGTCTTGCCATTTTCCCGACATTTTGCCGATTCGGCAAAACCACCACACACACCCCATGCCATTTTTACACCTGAAATCCAGGACATGTCAGGAAGTTTCCTGACTTATGGCAAGCCTAGATGAAGGGAAGAACATATGAGCCTGCTGCTGGATCCGGCCCCCACCTGTTCACACAGTCGCCACCCAGGGGCAGGGGCAAAACTAGGCTTTATTTCAAAGGCCCAGTTTGGTACACACACATACGCACACACGCAGACACACACACACACAGGCTAGGAGCCTCAATGGTGCCCCTCTGCAGGCTTAAAGGTAAAGGGACCCCTGACCATTAGGTCCAGTCGTGGCCGACTCTGGGGTTGCGGCGCTCATCTCACTTTATTGGCCGAGGGAGCCGGCACACAGCTTCCGAGTCAAGTGGCCAGTATGACTAAGCTACTTCTGGCGAACCAGAGCAGCGCACAGAAATGCCATTTACCTTCCTGCCGGAGTGGTACCTATTTATCTACTTGCACCTTGACGTGCTTTCGAACTGCTAGGTTGGCAGGAGCAGGGACCGAGCAACGGGAGCTCACCACGTCGCGGGGATTCGAACTGCTGACCTTCTGATCGGCAAGTCCTAGGCTCTGTGGTTTAACCCACAGCGCCACCCGCGTCCCTCCTCTGCAGGCTTCATCTGGGGCAAAAAAACCCAGCTTGCCCTCCCTCCATAGCTGTGGTTCTGCCCATAGCACAAGCAGGACCTGAGCACAATAGCCTTCTCCTGCCCTGCTCTTGTGGCTCCTTGCAAGTAGGATTTGGAAGCATGACTGACGATGGATGCAGAGCATAGCCATCATGGCCACTAGCTGGATGCAGAAGAGTCCTGGGAGGCACCAGTTGAGGAACCCCCAGGGGAAGAAAGCTCAGAGCCAGGAGACTCGTGGTGGGGAAACGATGAGTAGTCAGAGGGAGCAGACTGGGGGGAGAAGGAGGTGTCGGAAGCTGAAGAGCAGTCCAGAATCAGAGGCCAGGGAGGATCAGGGGGGCCAGGACATAGAGATGAGGCAGGCTGCTGAGGAACCCAGGGAGTCTTCCCCTCCTGCTGCTACCAGCTCTTCTCCACCCCAGTCTCCCAGAACACACAGAGAAATGAAAAGAGCAGAGGAGAGGTTGGTTGCAGACAGAAACAGTCTCTGATTGCTTGGCAGGGACCTGGAAAGGAGGGGACCTAGGCAGCTGTGGGAAAACAGGGACCTTGGCACAACCTCCTCACCACTGCTTCCTTGGAGCAAGACCTACTGGGAAGGGTTGCTGTGACCTCCATGACTGAGCTGTTTCTTTAAAGAAAGAGTTCACTGATACAGTAGAACCTTGCTTCTCGAACTTAATCTGTTCCGGAAGTCCGTTCGACAACCAAAACCATTCAAAAACCAAGGCCTAGCTTCCGATTGGCTGCATGAGCTTCCTGCACTCAAGCGGAAGTCACGTCGGATGTTCAGGTTCTGAAAAACTTTCAAAAACTGGAACACCACCAGGTTTTTGTTTGTCAGCTAAGCCATTCGAGAACCAAGGTTCCACTGCACTGGTGTCTTTTAAATGGCTGACCTACACCTGGCTCCGGATACCTCCTTAGTGTCAGTGCAAACCTTGCAGAACACAGCAGGGAGGAGGGTGGAGGCAAAACTAATTAGCTGGCTCCGCCTTTCTTCAGCTCTGGCGCCACCTACTGTCAGGCTCCCTGCCTTGTGCCCCATCAGCTGCAATGGGTACCAGCCGCAGAAGATAATTCAGCGGAAAGGATGAGTGTTACCTTTAGGGTTTTCTGCACCATACCATCTTATGCAGGCCCTGCCTCCAGCCCATCCCAGAATCTTTGGGACAATCCAGGGAAGGTGTCCAAAATCCCACAATTGTAAGTCCCAGGCCTGAAAGCCTTCAGCCAAAGGCATGTCTGATACCCAAAATAAGGTCTCCAAGTTTCCACTTTTAGGACAAGTAAACACAGTCTGGGCTGGGAGAATGACGAGTTGCCAGGCTGTGACTCCCATCTGCTGTCCAGCTTTGCTCTCCGCCGGGACTCCACACAGCCTGCCAAGGGCATCAAACCAGAGGGAAGGAAGAGCCAGCCATGCCAAGCCCCACCTGAAAGAGAAGTTCATGCAGCCAGCAAGCCCCAGCGTTGCAATCTGTGTGTTCCAGATCACAGTGGGTGGGAAGGGACCAAATAAATATGTAACAGGAGAGAGTTCAAAACTGGAGCGATGCAGCGATGGCCACAGACTTAGAATGATAAGAGTAGTACCTCTGGTGCGGGACACATCATGCTCCTTCTGGGGTAGTTTGTCCACTTTTGGTCCCCATCCTGCACTCAGCTCTCACCTGCGGCTCCTAGAAGCTGTCAGCAAACAGCAGTAGCCGCACCCCGGGAACGGCTTTGACTGGCCGGCTAAAGCAAGTGAAGGTGGCAACACGAGAACAGGCCTTTTCTATGGTGGCTCCCCATTTGAGGGCTGCTCCCCTCAGGGAGACTCACTTGGTGCCTTCATTGCAAATCTTTAGACGCCAAGCGAAAACATTTCTCTTTAACCAGGCCTTTGACTGAATAACTTTCTATGGCCTTTGAGAGGTGTGTGTTTTGTGTGTGTTTTTAGGGGGGGTTGTTTTTGTTTTTATAGTGCGATTTCTGTTCTCCTTTTTGTATTTTTATGTTGTGATTCATCCTGCGATCTTTGGCTGAAGGGCAGTATACAAATTTAATTGACTGATAGATTGAATAGGGAAAAGTTACCTCCAATTGATTTATTGATTAATAATAGAGAAGAAACTACCTCCAGCTCCCCACTTCACACTCTGCCAGGTCAACACTGCAAGCAACCAGCCCTGTGCCCGGTGGCAAGAGGGTCTGTTCTCTTTGCTCCCTGAAGCTGGGAAACAGTTCAGGCACCTCCTCAGACTCTTGACCCAGATGATTTCCATACTTCCTTCTGATTCCCTGTTCCCCTTGCAAAAAAAACTCTGCTCTACAATGGTGTTTGGCAGCAGGGAAGATGGAAGGGAGGCTTGTTTGTTTTAAAGAGGAAAGTTGTTTCCAATGGAATGAAAAACAAAACCAAACACATCATGGAAATCTCTTGTGCTCTCTTGGGCTTCGATCAGCACCAGAAAAACCCCCAAATTTGGGTGTAATCTTGATCTGGCAGGTTCTTCGCTACACAAGTTGGCCCCTTAACTATTTCAGGACTGGTCTGGGTGCTGGAAATTCTTGTGGTATTTCCTCCCTGCTTCTCACCCCCCCCCCAGTCGCTGCCTGACAAGCACCCAGGAGAGAAGCCTTGCAGAGGGATGATGTGGAATTCTCCGAGTCAACAGAGGCACCCAGGTGAACCTTGAAAGGAGCTGGACCAGGGATGTAAAACTTTTATTTGACTCCACACCAATCATCCCTGATCATTGGCTGTGCTGGCTGCAAGGGATGATGGGAGTTGTAGTTCAGCAACATTAGGAGAGACACAGATGTGCCTTGGGAAGCACCACTGGCCCATTCAAGACCAGGAGTAGTCAACCTGATGCCCGGCAGATGTTGCTGGACTACAACTCCCATCATCCCTGACCAGTGGCCATGCTGGCTGCTAGGGATGATGGGAGTTGAAGTCTAACAACGTCTGTGTCAGGGACTGGCTGGACGAAGAGGAGTGGTGGGAGGCACCAGCCAAGGAACCTCCAAGGGAATCCCCAGAGGAGGAAGGCTCAGAACCAGGGGATTAGTGGTGGGACACTGAAGAGAGGACAGAAGGAGACGATTGGGAGGAGGGGCTGATGCTGAAGGGGCAACAGGGTTTAGTGAGCAGGGAGAGTTGGTGGCAGGGAGCAGTTCAGACTCCAAGGCTGAAGCAAAGAGGGGGGGTCAAGAAGCTTCTGAAGACTCCAGAGAGTCTCCCCCTCCTGTTGCAAAAAGCTGCCCTCCTCCCCAGTCCCCAAGAATGCACAGAATAATGAGGAGGGCAGACCAGGAGGTGTGCAGACACAGCTTAAGACGGCTTGAGAATCATCTGGGAGAGGAGAAATCTTAGAAAGGGTTGAAGATAGGGGCTTCCAGTCCTGGCAACTGCTCCACAGGGGCAAGACCTACTGGGAAGTGTTGCCAAGTTGTATACTATTTCCTTGAATAAAGAGTTAACTTCACTGGCAACTGGCTCTTTGTGATGACTTGCATCGGACCCCAACCCTGACAGTCTGGAGGGCACCTTCTTAGCTAACCCCAGGGTAGACAATCCCAGACCCTCCAAGTATCCCTATTTTCCAGGGACAGTCCCGGATTTACAGAAGCTGCTCAGTTTCTGATTGGATCCTGCTTTTCCTTAGGACGTCCCTATTTTCATCAGAGAAATGTTGGAGGGTATGGAGTTATGTGACCCCCAAGCCAAGGAGATACATAACTATGCAACCTTTAGAAGACAGGCAGCCCTCTACAGTTGTACCTTGGAAGTCAAACAGCTTAGTTCCCGGACGTTTTGGCTCCTGAACATTGCATACCCGAAAGTGACTGTTCTGGTTTGTGAACTATTTTTGGAAGCCAAATATTCGATGGGGCTTCCAAGGCTTCTAATTGGCTGCAGGAGCTTCCTCCAGCCAATCTGAAACCATGCCTTGATTTTCAAACGTTTTGGAAGTCGAACGGACTTCTGGAACGGATTGCCTTCGCCTTCCAAGGTATGACTGTATAGGGAAGTTTTTTAAATGTTTAATATATCATTATGTTTTTATATATGAGACGCGGGTGGCGCCGTGGGTTAAACCACAGAGCCTAGGACTTGCCGATCAGAAGGTCGGCGGTTCGAATCCCCGTGGTGGCGTGAGCTCCCGTTGCTCAGTCCCTGCTCCTGCCAACCTAGCAGTTCGAAAGCACGTCAAGTGCATGTAGATAAATAGGTACTGCTCCGGCAGGAAGGTAAACGGCGTTTCCGTGCGCTGCTCTGGTTCGCCAGAAGTGGCTTAGTCATGCTAGCCACATGACCCGGAAAAACTGTCTGTGGACAAATCCGGCTCCCTCGGCCAGTAAAGTGAGATGAGCGCCGCAACCCCAGAGTCGGCCACGACTGGACCTAATGGTCAGGGGTCCCTTTACCCTTTACCTTTTATGTTTTTATATGTGTTGGAGGCCACCCAGAGTAGCTGGGGCATCCCAGTCAGATGAGTTGTTGTTGTTGTTGTTGTTGTAGTTGTTAAATAGGACATCCCTGTTTTTATCGGAAAAATGTTGGAGGGTAAATTCTAAGCTGGGATGGACCCAGGTTCTGAATCACCCTAAGGCAGTTTGTTGTGCTCCTATGAAGGATACAGTGAGATGTCAAAGACCCACATTTTCCACACGCGACTCATTTCCATCCATCCATCTTTCTCTTTCATAATTGCAGCCCTTATCTCTGAGGGCCGCCTGCCTCCCCCTCCAGGCAATGGGGCTGCCATCCACAACTCCACCACCTTCTCCCCTCTTGGCTTGCAAATTCTACCAAAAAAAGAAATCCCTGCACTCCTTTGGCAAGCAAATGTGATCCTTTCCTCTGCACGTGGAGGAGTAGGCCGATGGCTCACGGCTCTGGTATCCTTCAGGCTCTCCAGCCCTGTTCATATTTCTTCAGGGGGTCAATGACACCCTCTTGCAAATCCATCCACCGAAAAGGAGTGCTTGCTGTTCTTGTGACCGAGGGCAGATGTCACCTAAAATTAGGAAGAATTTTTTAAAAAATAAGAAAGAAGTGTTGTCACAGGATGAGAAGGTCGTCAAGAGCTTGCTATTTCTGTTAAGGAGGCAGAGGGGAGGAGGAAGCAGCAGCAGGAAATTTATGAGGTTTTTGGTGCAAGTTGAAACCTTGCATACTTTGGCTCATGAGAGCCAGCTAGCTGAGGCTGTAGGTACATGGGATCTGCTCTCCTCCTCAGCTTGGGACAACGTAAGATGACATCACTCCATAAAACAGCAGCGGCAGATCTGACATCAGCAAATAAAATCAAACTGTCAAAGTTTGCCTGTCCAGACACAACCCGTTTGCCTCCAGAGTCAAGGAAGGAGAGATGGAGGTGTCCTCATTGCACTGTGCAACAATTATTATTAGTAGCAGCAGCAGCAGCAGCAGCAGCAGTAGTACAGTGGTACCTCGGGTTAAGTACTTAATTCGTTCCGGAGGTCTGTTCTTAACCTGAAACTGTTCTTAACCTGAAGCACCACTTTAGCTAATGGGGCTTCCTGCTGTCGTTGCGCCGCCGGAGCACAATTTCTGTTCTCATCCTGAAGCAAAGTTCTTAACCTGAAGCACTATTTCTGGGTTAGTGGAGTCTGTAACCTGAAGTGTATGTAACCCGAGGTACCACTGTACAGTCATACTTCATGTTACGTTTGCTTCATGTTACGTTTTTTCAGGTTGTGTCCCGCAGCGACCTGGAATTACTGGAAAGGGTTAACTCTGGGTTTCGCCGCTCACACATGCGCAGAAGCGCTAAATCGCGCCGTGCACCTGTGCAGATACGGCGTTTCAGGTTGCGGGGTTTTCATTTTGCAAATGGGCCTCCGGAACGGATCCCATTCACAACCAGAGATACCAGTGTATTGTTATTTCCATTTACATCCCATTCTTTGGTCAAAAAGGCTTACATATGATCAATTAAAGCAAGACCGTTGCTCCTTCCTGCAAGTTTACAATCTAAAGAAACACAATACACAAGGGGAAAGGGACAGGGAGGAAAGAGGAGGAGAAATCAGACTCGGGCACCCGTTCTTAAACTGGTGTTCTTAAAGTTCAATCGGTAGAGCATGAGACTGTTAATCTCAGGGTTGTGGGTTTGAGTCCAGTGTTGGGCAAAAGATTCCTGCAGTGGACTTAGATGACCCTCGTGGTCCCTTCCAACTTCACAAGTCTATGATTCTATAATGGCCAGCTGGCACAAGGCCCCTATTTGCCGTCCATTAAGTCTCATGGAGGTGCATCACATTTCCTGGGTGGTTGGTTTCTCTTTGTGGATGGAAACATAATAATAATCATAATAATTTATTATTTATACCCTGCCTATTTGGCTGGGTTTCCCAGCAGAATATGAAGAACACTATAATTATCAACACCAAACATTAAAAACTTCCCTAAACAGGGTTGCCTTCAGATGTCTTTGATAAGTCGGATAGTTGTTTATTTCCTTGACATCTGATGGGAGGGTGTTGCACAGGGCGGCGCCACTACCGAGAAGGCCCTCTCCCTGATTCCCTGTAACCTTGCTTCTCGCAGAGAGGGAACCGCCAGAAGGCCCTCGGAGCTGAACAATGGGGGTGGAGATGCTCCTTCAGGTATACTGGGCCGAGGCTGTTTAGGGCATGGGTAGCCAAACTAAGGCACGGGGACTGGATCTTGCCCAACTGCCTTCTAAATCTGGCCCATGGGCGGTCCGGGAATCAGCATGTTTTTACATGAGTAGAATGTGTCCTTTTATTTAAAATGCATCTCTGGGTTATTTGTGGGGCATAGGAATTCGTTCATATATTTTTTTCAAAATATACCGTATTTTTCGCCCCATAAGACGCACTTTTTCCCCTCCAAAAATGAAGGGGAAATCGGGGTGCGTCTTATGGGGCGAATGCCTGCAAGTCTCGCGCGCCCGGCAGGAGGTCCCACCGGGTGCGCGAGGCTTGGGGCGGCAGCCTGTCGCCCGAAGCAGGGGGAGCCCTCCGGAGGGCTCCCCCTGCTTCGGGCGAGTGTCTGCAAGCCTCGCGCACCCGGCAGGAGGTCCCACCGGGTGCGCGAGGCTTGGGGCGGCAGCCTGTCGCCCGAAACACGGGGAGCCCTGGGAGGCTAGCGGACTGCTTGCGCGCACGCAGAAGCTTGGGGCGCGCTGAGCTCCGCACGCCCCAAGCTCCTGGTGTAGCACAGCGCACCTGGGGGGGGGAAATAAAATTTTTTTCCTTTATTTTCCCCCCAAAAAACTAGGTGCGTCTTATGGGCCGGTGCGTCTTATGGGGCGAAAAATACGGTAGTCTGCCGCCCCACAATGTCTGAGGGACAGTGGACCAGCCCCCCTGCTGAAAAAGTTTGCTGACCCTGGTTTAGGGCTTTAAAATCAGCCCCAACACTTTGAATTGTGCACGGAAACGTACTGGGAGCCAATGTAGGTCTTTCGGGACTGGTTTTATATGGTCTTGGCAGCCACTCCCAGTCATCAGCTGAGCCCTGTTTGATGTCAGGCTAAAGGCCTGTCCATTCCATGTGCTTGGTGTTATGCCTTTGGGAAGCACAAAAGCAGAGCATGAGTGTATTTTGCCCCAGGAATTGATATTGAGAGGCTGATAACTGGGGGCAGCAGGAACATGGAAGCTGCCTTCTGCTGAGTCAGACCGTTTATGGATAGGAATTTAAGGAAGCCCGTAATGATGTACACTCACCGTGCTTTAAAACTAAATTAAAAGGCAGTGACCCCGCCTCACCCCAAGGCATAGGGGAAGAGGCAAGACCTTTTTAAAAAAGAAGTTTTATTAATACTTTTCATAATTCAATAAAAATAAACTAATCTAAACCAAAAATAATAAAAAGAAAGAATGAATGAAAAGAAAAAAGGATTTTTTAAAAATAAGAACTCCTCTCTCAGGCAGTGGCGTAGCGTGGATTGTCAGCACCCGGGGCAAGGCAAGTAATTTGTGCCCCTAACCCGTGGATTTGCACCCCCTAACCCATGGATTTGCGCCCCCTAACCCTAACCCCCAGATGTTGCGCCCGGTGCGGCCCGCCCCCCCCTGCACCCCCACGCTACGCCACTGCTCTCAGGTGTACCTTAACTTTTGTCCTATACAGAAAAGGCTTTGCCCTCTCATTTTCTCACCTGAGGGCATCCATTTCTCCCCCCACCCTCTCTCATCCTGGAATATCTCATCTGCCTCTCACACAGGGTCAGGAAGAAGCAAGACTGATGGCTTAACGCTTAATTTGGTAGTAGGTAGGCACAGGGGTCAAATTTGAGTCAATTTGCGTTTAAAGGCAAACCTACCCAGTTGGTACTTCGTGAAACAATATACAAAGCATAATGCAGCCACCCTTGGGAATTCGCACTTCTCCAAATTTTGCAATGCAGCTTTCCGGCCAAGTGTACAAAAAACCTATACCAGGGTAAAAATGAACATAAAAATACATATATTAGTGAAAAGGACATGCAAAAAAAAATTCATTATGTTAGTGGAAATTGCATGCAAGAATACATTTTAGTCAAAACTGTGTACAAAAACATATTTATTAAGAGAAATTTCCACTAAAAGGCTGGTGAATTTTCTTCATTATTTTTTTATTTAAAAAACACACACATATCACAAATGGTTGCAGAGATGTGGAGACCTGAATTTAAGACTGAAAGAAAAAAGAAAGAAACATGGAGAACTGAAGTTGACAATTTGTCCACCTGTCATTTTAGCAGCAGAAACTGTTCTACCCCAGCCCAAGGCTGAAAGATGTGGTATCTCTACGTTTGCCTTCTTCTTCATCCTGGTCTACTCTATATGGTTGCTTGTAAAGTTGATTGAGACAAATGTGAAGTGTTTTGAACCCTCAAAAGTGCACTGTAAACGAAAAGTATAATTTATCACCATCCCTATTTTATATTGTTCAGAGCTCTATTTCTTGCTCAGACAGAGCTGTGGTATCCAGCACGGCGTTCCATCAAGAGTGGAGTTAGGAGATCTTTAGGAATTTCCTGATTATATAGGAAGTCTGGAGAATGACAGCTTTTTTGTGTTGCATTAAGCAGAAACAGTTTTCCTTTGGAACTAAGCCCTGAGCTGTTACCAAAATCAGGATTATATGAATTGTCTTGATTTTCCAGACATGCTCTATTTCCACAGTGTTGTTTTCCTTTGACAGTCAGGTTTTTTTAATATTTTTTCATAGGTTTTTGTTGTAGTTGTTGTTGTTACAATGCTATAAAACGTACATCATAATAGCCAATTTTAGATTTGCTTGTGAATATCATTCTCGGTCTGTTGTAATCTATCATTTTATCTGCTGTCCTTTCCTGGAATGGAGATGCAGTGACGATTAAAAGAAGAAGAAGCTTCACCTGTTGGATTATGGCCTGTGCAGGCAGCAGTTCAAAGCAGCAAGCCACAGCCCACTGCAATCTTGAGACCCTTTCTGCTATGTTTAGAACAGAAGAGGAGCCTGCTGGATCAGGCCAAGGGCCCATCTAGTCCAGCATCCTGTTCTCACAGCTGTGCTGGTCCCAAGGGTTATCCGTGAGGCGAGGTCCGAGTCCAGTCCGAGGTTGAGGGTGCAGTATGGAGGCAGTCCATCAAAGCTGTAGCTGGGTCCAAGGCAGGGAGTTGGGTGAGGTCAGGAGCTCTGGCAGAGAAGCAGGACAGGGTGCAGGCAGAGACAGGCTACCAACAACGTTGCTCCCATAACCTGGGACTGGGGCTGGCTGGCTTTTATCTGCCCCAAGGCATAAGGTGGCCCTGGTCCACAGGTGACTCGCCTCTCCTGGCCTGGAGGTGAACACTCCTCCTGCGGGTACTTAGTTCCCTCCGCCTCTCTGCAGTGGTGTAGCGTGGGTTGTCAGCACCCGGGGCAAGGCAAGTAATTTGCGCCCCCTAACCCGTGGATTTGCGCCCCCTAACCCGTGGATTTGCCCTAACCCCAGATGTTGCGCCCGGTGCGGCCGGCCCCCCCTGCACCCCCCACGCTACGCCACTGCCTCTCTGCCCTGAGCCTCTGCAGCTCAGGAGAGGCTGGAGGGTTACTGGACCCAGAGGCAACCTCAGCTTCCTCGGACGGGGCTGAGAGTGGAGCACCTGCAGGCAATGGGTCCTCCATCACCTCAGGAGCCAGAGCAGACTCAGCTGGTGCCTGCACCTGAGGATCCAGCACAGGTGAGGACCCTTCAGGCTCAAGCCCCAGCCCCGGCTCAGCTGGTTCTGGAGGCGGGGACTCCTGTGCAGGTTGGGATTCCTCAGGTTCAGCCTCTGAGTCTGAATCCCAGGCCATCACAACAGCAGCCAGCCAGATGCTCCAATGGGAAACCCTGCAAGCAGGATTGAAGCCCAAGAGCCCTTTCCCCTCCTAGCAGCCATTGACAGCCTTTTCCTCCATGAATTTGTCTAATCTTCCTTTAAAGCCATCCAAGTTAATGGGTATCGCTGCCTCCTAGAAGGATCTAGAAAAACACATACGGTTAGATCATCAAAGCTGGATTGCAGGGCTTCTTGCTTCAGTGAAATGGTGGTTCCGTTCGACTCGAGGGTTTCGGTTTAGGAAACGGACTGTCAGGCCCCACCACAATTTGCCCAGACGTTTCAATGGCCTTGTTTGTGTTTTTTGAAAGGATCCAGCTGTCTCTCTTTCCCCCCCTGGCATTCAGAAGATCTGTTTCCTCCTCCTGAGAACAGGAGGTTGGCTCCCCTTTGCTGCTTGGCAGCTGCAAGAGTTTGTGGAGAGATTCTTTGCTGACTGTGCCCTGAGGGCAGTGCTGAAATGGAGACGGAAGGCTGGATTGAAGCGCTGTGTTCCTGAGCCTTGTCTCTCTTCCTCTGCCCGGGGCTCAGCCTTACGACAGAATGGAACACGTAAAGGGACAGAGCTCCTCAGAGCATACACAGAGTGCATTTCACTGACACCGTGGCTATTCATGCACTACTTTAGCTCGTGTTCAGACGCATAGGAAGGTGCCTTATACAGAGATAAACTCTTGGCCCATCAACCTCAGTACAGTGGTACCTCGGTTTTCGAACAGTTTAGTTCACTAACAACTTGGAACCCAAACGCTTCAACACCAGAAATAGATGTTCCGGTTTTCAAACTTTTTTCAAACTTTTTTTCGAAGCCGAACATGCTCAGTTTTGAGTCCCTTGTGTTTCCTGTTGCACTGCTCATTTGCATCCCCCCTGTGTTTCCTGCTGCACTGCTCATTTGCGTCCCCCCATTGTACAGTGGTGCCTCGCAAGATGAAATTAATCTGTTCCGCGAGTCTCTTCGTCTTGCGGTTTTTTCGTCTTGCGAAGCACGGCTATTAGCGGCTTAGCGGCTATTAGCCGCTTAGCGGCTATTAACGGCTTAGTGGCTTTAAGAAAAAGGAAACAAACTCGCAAGTACTCGCAAGACGTTTCGTCTTGCGAAGCTTCGTCTTGCGGAACGACTCAAAAAACGGAAAAGTCTTTCGTCTAGCGAGTTTTTCGTCTTGCGAGGCATTCGTCTTGCGGGGCACCACTGTAATACAAACCTTCTGTTTCTGATTGCAGTGTTCTGAGGTGATATTTGGAGCTTATATTTGGTGCTTTTGCCATTTATTTTGCATCAACGCAGTGTTTTAGGGGTTGTTTTTAAAAGTCTGAAACGGATTGATCCGTTTTGCATTACTTTCTATGGGAAAGCGCACCTTGGGTTTGGAACGCTTTGGTTTTGGAACGGACTTCTGGAATGGATTAAGTTTGAGAACCAAGGTACCACTGTATTTCTACACTGGCAGGCAGTGGCTCTCTAGAATTTCAAGCAGGGGTCTACCTGGAGATGCTAGGTAATCCACCTGGGATCTTCTGTATGCAAAGCAGATGCTCTAGCACTGAGCTAAGGCCCCCTCCTCAATGCACAGTCTGATAACTCGTCTTTCGAAAGGGGCAAACATTGCTACGTTAATGTCTTGCAATTACCTGAGAAACCTTGCAAGTTTCCATTCAAGCCGCTGATCACAATAATGCAACACTGCAACTTCAGGCCCCTTCTTGGGCCAAGACCTTGGAGCACTGAAATTGGGGTGGGGTGCTCCTGTCTGTCTGCTAGCATTCTTCCCTTTCTCTTGATTAGATGCACTTGGATACAGGCACAGGACTAACAGCTCGCAACCTCAGAAGGCTGACTTTTCTCTCTCCCGGTTTCATGGGCCTGACTTACCAACCTGCTCAGGCCTCTAGCTCAATGGGAAAGAGACTCATTTCTTTACCAGAGTTGGCATGCCACCAAAACCTGCGCAGGAATGCCAGACTGCCACCACCATCAAAAATCTTGCTCGGGCCTCCCTTGTGAGACACAGAGACGACACCCGCGAGAGAAGATTCTGGCTGGGATCCCCCTAGGGAGTCAGAGGCGCCACACCCGAGACAGAAGACGAAGGCGAAGATGGAGAAGAGAGTCAGGGCGGTTCTGTTTCCCTCTCTTCTCCCTCCAAGCAGACAGCTGCCCCACTTCTTTTCTGTCTGGGGCATGGACCACTCTGTACCAAGACTCTCAGCTGCGTCTTTCTTGCTCACAGGGGCTCCATCTGTGGGGTGGGGGGCAAGGACCCCCAAAATTGTCAAGAAGGGGGCTGGGCCCCTCAAAATTCTATGGCGGCCGTGTGTGCACGTGGCGCAACATGCTCAACTCACCTGCGCACGCCGTGCAGTGTGCTCGCATCACAATCTGTCCAGCACGCAAACAGCATGCCAGCACATTGCCTGGCATGTGCAAGTGACATTGGCATGTTGCAAGACATGTGCACAGCACACGGCCCCCACAATTTCAGGGGCAAGCCAGCATACTTGCTCGCTCCTCTTTGTGTGGCTACAGTCACACCACACATTTAAAAAGCTATCATACCACTTTAAAAAGCCACAGCGTCCCACAAAGAACCCTGGGAGTTGTAGTCTGTTAAGGGTGCTGAGCGATGCTAGGAGACCCCCTATTCTCCTTCCAGAACTACACTTCCCAAAGTGCTTTAACCATCACTCCTTCTTCTCAGGAAACTCTGGGAACAGTAGCCGGAGGCATTCCCAGGGTCCCTTGTGCCCTTGGCAAGGAGCTGTATCTGTTCTCCCCATGCCCACCCCCCCCAAAAAGAAATCACTTCACTGCTCACCTTTGTGTTGTGGTGTCAGGATGGGAAGATTCTCACACATTTGATCTTGCTGCAACAGCGGTGGGACATCATCACACACATAGGTGATTTTTGCATACGCCCCAGACCTGCGCCCCCA
This sequence comes from Podarcis vaucheri, assembly GCF_965113315.1. Lineage (NCBI taxonomy): Eukaryota > Metazoa > Chordata > Lepidosauria > Squamata > Lacertidae > Podarcis > Podarcis vaucheri. The sequence continues at coordinate 25,099,875 of NC_138754.1, read as the reverse complement.
GTGAGGGGTCAATTTTGCCAGTCCCTAGATGCAGCTCTGATTGTATCTCTGGGGGGGGGAGTATATGGGTCTCCTAAGAAGGTCGGCGGTTCGAATCCCCGCGATGGGGTGAGCTCCCATTGCTCGGTCCCTGCTCCTGCCAACCTAGCAGTTCAAAAGCATGTCAAAGTGCAAGTAGATAAATAGGTACCACTCCAGCAGGAAGGTAAATGGCGTTTCCGTGCGCTGCTCTGGTTCGCCAGAAGTGGCTTAGTCATGCTGGCCACATGACCCGGAAGCTGTATGCCAGCTCCCTCAGCCAATAAAGCAAAATGAGTGTCGCAACCCCAGAGTCGGCCACAACTGGACCTAATGGTCAGGGGTCCCTTTACCTTTAACAACTCTCAGCACCCTTAACCAACTACTGTACATGTCCATTATTAAAACATGCCCTGTTTATCTATTAGATTAGTTATCTGAAGTGTTGGCTCCATCTGTTTCCTGCTCCTGTTTCCCAAATAGTCCTACACGCACCTCCCTGTTTATGGGTCCTGTGCTGAGCTAGTTCCGAGCACATGCCGTGCCTTTGCATGAGGACAGAAGAAGAGCCTGCAGGATCAGGCCAAAGGAACCCTACCTAGTCCAGCATCTTGTTCTCACAGTGGCTAAGCCAGATATAGGCAAACTCGGCCCTCCAGATGTTTCGGGACTACAACTCCCATCATCCCTGACCACTTGTCCTGCTAGCTAGGGATCATGGGAGTTGTAGTCCCAAAACATCTGGAGGGCCGAGTTTGCCTATGCCTGGGCTAAGCAGATGCCTTGTGGGAAACCCTCGAGCAGGACCTGAGCACAAGACTCTCCTGTGATTTCCAACAAGTAGCGTTCTGAAGCATGGCTGCCTCCAGCTGCGGAGGCAGAGCATAGCCAGCCTGGCCAGCAGCCATCAACAGTCGTCCTCCATCAATTTGTCCAATCCTCTTTTGAAGCCATCCAAGTTGGGGGGGGGGAATCACTGCCTCTGCTGGGAATGAGTTCCGTGGTTCAGCTATGTGCTGTGTGAAGAAGGACTTGTGTTTATGTGTCTTGGATAGTCCAACATCCAACTTCTTTGGACGTCCACCAGTTCTAGTGCTACGAGAGAGGCAGAAAAACTTCTCTCTCTCTCTCTCTCTCTCCCCCCCCCCTTTCCCCGTGATTTTGTAAACTTATACCATGTTGCCTCTTACTTACCTGTCCTCCAAACTTTAAAAATTCCCAAACACTGCAACCTTTCCACTTAGTGGATTTGCCCAACCCCCTGCATAATTTTGGGTTGCCCTTTTCTCAACCATCATGGCTAGGAGCCACAGATAGCTTCATAATCCATGAATTTAGACAAAGCTGAACGTTCCAGGGTTACGAGATGTTATAGGAATTTTAAGGTCTCAAATATAGAATAAATATTCATAAATGCACACATATCTAAATATATGAACCGTGTGTCTGAAATAGTACCAGAGAGCAATCCTGAAGCCATTTTGACTCTCCCAGTGACCTCAAATATTCCTCTGCAGTAAGGGAGGCAAATGGGGAAAGCCTTCCCATTGCTTTTTTGCTTGCAAATCCTGTCTTAAGGGTGTATTTGTGTATGAATTGGGTGAGTCTGTGACCTGGATTCAGGAACTAAAGTAGTAACCATCACGAAAGAATGGCCAGGCTACCCAGGTAATGCAATCAATAACCATTATCAGGTATCGTGGCAGACAGGATTTCTGCTATAGACCACCTCCTTCTGTGATGTATGTATGATGTTTTGGGGGTGGTCTTGGGCTACAGGGTGGGCAATTTCAAAAGTCTATATAAGGGCTTGCACACCATTGCTCAGGGTTCACCTCCTTCCTGCGTGTGGTGAGTGGGGACCCTGTTGCAACAGTTTATTGAATAAAGATCAAGCTTACTAGCCACTTTGCTTCTCAATATTTTCTGGTTGGCCTCTGTTATTTTCTCCTACCGATAGGGAACCCACTTAAGGGCTCTTTGTGGGCTCCAGAATACCCCATAAGGGAAAGGGAACAGTTTTTCTTATAACAATATCTCCTCTCAATCTCCTTTTCTCTATGCTAAAAATACCCAGCACCTTCAACCGTTCCTCATCAGGCTTATCTTCTAGACCAGGGGTAGTCAACCTTTTTATTCCTACCGCCCACTAATACATCTTTCTTGATGGTAAAATTTCCTGACCGCCCACCAGTGCTCGATGGAAGAAGGATTCAGCTTGTGCCGTAGAACCCGCTGCCGCCCACCTAGAATCCTGAAACTCCCACTAGTGTGTGGTAGGGACCAGGTTGACAACCCTTGGTCTAGACCCTTGATCATCTTGTTTACCCTCCTCTGTACACATTCCAGCTTGTCAACATACAAATTGTGGGATGCGCAGGAAGTCAGGCCATCGGTCCCCTTGGCTCAGTGTTGTCAGTGACCGGCAACAGCTCTCCATGGTTTTCAGGAAGGTGGCACTTCCAGCCCTACTTGGCTATGTCTTGGGGATTGAACCTGGGCCTTTCTCTATGCTAGGCAGATGCTCTCCTACTTAGATATGGCCTGTCCCCAATCATAGGAGGCTGTCTCATACCAAGTCAGAAGCTGTTTGGGGAATGTCTGTGGCTCTCCAGATCTTGCTCATCTTCCAGCTCCCATCATCCCTGACCACTGGCCATGCTCTTCACCCCCAAATTACCATGGATAGTGGGGGGGGAAGATGTGCACTGCCAGCCATGCAGGAGGGGGTGCGCAACTCTCCCTCATGCCGCTGCGGGAGAGCAATCCCTCCAGAGGCTTGGGAGGGAAGCTGCGTGCCCGCCAGCCATATAGTTGGCGGGGTGCAGCTTCCATCCGAAGCCTCTGCGGGGATCGCTCTCCTCCTGCGGAGGCTTAGGAAGTAAGCTGCATGCCCGCCAACCATATGGTTGACAGGGCACAGCTGGTGGGCGTGCAGAGAAAGGGCAGGCCACTGGCAAAGCTGCGCAGCTCCCCCACTCGCTGGGGCGCCTCTGAGAGGCCGGCGCCCTGGTGCAACGCACCACTAAGCCCTATGGGAAAGACGGCTCTGCAAGGCAGATGCTCTCCCACTTAGATATGGCCTTTCCCCAATCATAGGGGGCTGTCTTATGCCAAGTCAGAAGTAGTAGAAGGAGAGAACACCACCAAGCTATTTCAAGCACGTCTTACAAGCGGCCACCCCATCTCCCCACTTCCGTCAAGGGGAAAATGTGGGAGTTATCAGCCTTTCCAGGACTCCAGGCCTTCCCCGTTTCCTGTGCCTCTTGAGGACTACACTTCCTGTCTGTGTGCGAGAGCAAACTGCTGCAAAGAGTCCTGTTTTGTCTGGATTATGATGTCACTCAACAACAACACCATGCGCGATGGGAGCCGGGACTGCCTCACATCCTGCCCAGCCTCACATGCTGAGTCACACAGGCTGAGTCACATGTGCCTCACTTGCTGCCTGTTCTCGCATGCCGTCAAGGCTGCCGTCCTTAAGCCTAGTTCATCTCCTCTGCAGTGGAAAAAGGGGTCCAGCAACAGGGCCTATAAGATCTCTGACCTTTTCTCACCTTACAAAATGCCATTGGCAGGGGTTGAAGCGAATGGGAGCATTTTAATAAGGCAAATTGTCCAGCATCTCCTTTTGGTCTGAAGGACAAGACGGATTTGATGAGCCCTTGTGGTCATTAAGAGATATATACGGTCGTACCTTGGTTCTTGAACAGAATCCGTTCCGTCAGTCCGCTCGACTTCTGAAAATGTTTGAAAACCAAGGCGCACCTTCCGATTGGCTTCAGGAGCTTCCTGCAGCCAATCAGAAGCCCCGTTGGACGTTTGGCTTCCAAAAAAAGTTCGCAAACCGGGACACTTACTTCCAGGTTTGCGGCATTCGGGAGCCAAAACATTCGAGTCACAAGGTGTTCGAGAACCAAGATACGACTGTACTGCCAAATCTGGAAGGTCAGGGCTGCATCATTCGTTTAAAGCACTGTTATATAATTCTGACAATCATGGCTTCCCCCAAAGAATCCTGGGAGTTGTGGTTTGCTAAGGGCGCAAAGAGTTAGGAGACCCCTATTCCCCTCACAGAGCTAGCATTCCCAGAGTTCTCTGGGCAGAAGCATTGGTTGTTAAACCACTCTGGAACTGTAGATCTGTGAGGGGATGAGGGGCTTTCCTAGCAACATGCACACCCATAACGAACTATAATTCACAGGATTCTTTTTTGGGGGGACGCCATTACTGTTATGAGTGGTATCATAGTTCTTTAAATGCATGGTGTCGAAGTACTCACAATCTATTACAGAATATGAGCTTTTCGGTGGAGTTTCCTTCTTTTTCTTCCTACCCCCACTCATCTCGCATTAGTATTTTTATAATTATTTCTCTCCCCCCCCACACACACACACTTTGGTTTTTAAATTTCCTTAATAAACTTGCAATTAAAAAATAATTTTAAAATGCATTCTCCGCCAACTTGGCTCCCTCCAGATGTTATGAACTGCAGCTCCCATTAACCCCAGCTGGCAGAGCTGTAATGCACAGGATCTGTAGGTTCCCAAGTTGGGCAAGGCTGAGTTAAGATTATATGAGTCACTCGACCCCAAATAACCTCTTCTGGCTGTTCCAATGTATCTCACTCGACTTGTTGCAAAAATAAAGTAAAATACGGACATGCTGTGCTTCTTTTTACCATTGTTTTCCTGGTTTTTTTTATTGTAATGTTCTTATTTAGTGAGATTTATATGCCGCTTAATCAAAAAGGTATCGCTAATCAGTTCACATAAAATAGTATTAAAATAATTGCTAAAAAATAGCAAATAAAACAGACTTTGAAAACAGTAGACATAATAAAAATGATCAAAATATGAAGATCAATAGATTTTGAAAACAAATGTAAATAATAAAATTACATGTCTGTGTGTGCTTAGAGTTAAGGCAGTGCTCCCCAATCCAAAAATCACAGAATCATAGAATTGTAGAGCTGGAAGGGACCCCCAAGGGTCATCTGCTCCAACCCCCCGCAATGCAGGAACATCCTTCCTTTGGCTTCTGAATATTGCCCTTTTGGACGGCAATGTTGTGTCCCTTTGTAATTTTTCCTTGCAGTCTGGCCTCTTTGTGCCTTGCAGAAGGGCATTTAGAGAGATATGGCCAGCTGAAACGAAGACCCTCCAAATGTCCCTATTTTCCATGGACAGTCCTGGATTTACAGAAGCTCTCTTGGTTTCTGATTTGATCCTAGAATGTCCAACATTTCCTTAGGATGTCCTGTTTTCATTGGAGAATTGGTGGGAGGATATGGAGTTAAGCAAGGAGATAAGTCACTATACAACCTTTAGAAGACATCCGAAGGCAGCCCTGTACTGTATAGGGAAGGTTTTTTTAAAAAAAATTGATGTTTTATTATGTTTGTATATATGTTAGATGCTGCCCAGAGTGGCTGGGGCAACCCTGTCAGATGGGCGCTGTATTATTATTATTATTATTATTAGTCATTATCATCAGTGCTTTTTTCTGGGGGGGACACAGGATTACGCATACCCCTAAACATTTTGTGAATCTTTGTACTTTTGTCCATTTACTGTATTTATTTTTCCCAATTTGAACTATAAAATGGTGATTTTCTTGAGTCAAAATGAGAATACCCCTAAACATTTTTTTTAGAAAAAAGCACTTTATTATTATTATTATTATTATTATTATTATTATTATTATTATTATTCAATAGGACGTCCCTATTTTCATGGGAGAAATGTTGGAGGATATGCAGCACCAGGATCCCCAGAAAGCAAACAGCAGGCTGGTCACTTGTGAAGCCAGCAGCCATCATGAGCCATTGAAAAAATATGTTCCATCCCTTAGTGCCCATTGAAACATCAGCTGATCATTAGCAGGCAATCTGTACAAAAGATAGCAACATCTTAGCTGTCAAAATACACAGGATATGCTGAGTTGTGCAGGAAGGACACACATCCTTCAGGGTGCTGAGACATCAGAGATGCCTGCTCTTTTTATTTTTATTTTTCCTGGATCCTTGCCACACCCACCATTATCATTCCTTGCCCTCCCTCTCAGCACGGGACATTCAGTGAGTGTCCCAGCATGCCTAAGGGGAGACTGATGGTTTAAGAGGAGAGTCTTGGGATACTGCCTTCTGGGCTGTTATGCAGCTATAACAGGAAATGGCCAATACAGAGAAGGAATCCCAGAAATGAAATGTGGGCGTGGAACTGCGTCCAAATCCAAGACTTGCACAACTGGGAAGCAGGGAGAAGAATTGTACCACACTGAACTGTATTTCTGAAACATGGGAGTGGTTTAGTGGATCAGTGTGGGAACAATTAATCAGGAAAGTGCCTTGGACAAATGATCGCCTCTGCCATTAACTCACTAGCAGGGCCAGCCCAAAGTCTTTTGCTGCCCGAGGCAAAGGACCCTCATGTGTCTCCTTCCCATGCCAAGGATAGAATATGTCTGGACTGGTGATTAAATCTGTGCTGGTGAATGGAACGTGTCCTCTGTGACCAGACTAAAGGGCCCAGGGCAAGCTGTGAGCCAACCGAAGGCAATGCTTGAGGTGGAGCTTTGGAGGGCTGCTGCCGCCCCCCCCCCAACATCTGCCACCTGAAGCAGTTTACTCACTCTGCCTAATGGTAGGGCTGACTCTGCTTATTAGGTAGTTTTAGATAGGCTGTTGTCTCTCAGCCTCCATCTGCAATATGGGGAATAAGAATAATACTGACGTAAGTTGGAGGACACGGGTGGCACTGTGAGTTAAACCACAGAACCTAGGACTTGTCGATCAGAAGGTTGGTGGTTCGAATCCTTGTGACGGCGTGAGCTCCCGTTGTTCGGTCCCTGCTCCTGCCAACCTAGCAGTTTGAAAGCACGTCAAAGTGCAAGTAGATAAATAGGTACCGCTCCGGCGGGAAGGTAAACGGCGTTTCCATGCGCTGCTCTGGTTCGCCAGAAGTGGCTTAGTCATGCTGGCCACATGACCCGGAAGCTGTATGCCGGCTCTCTCAGCCAATAAAGCGAGATGAGCGCCGCAACCCCAGAGTTGGCCACGACTGGACCTAATGGTCAGGGGTCCCTGTACCTTTAAGTTGGAGGACAGTTGTGAGGATAGGAAACTAGCTAGTACTTTTCCCAGTACCTTTCCAAGCACAATTCAAAGGGTTGGTACTGACCTTTAAAGCCCTAAATGGCCTTGGCCCAGTATACCTGAAGGAGCGTCTCCAACCCATCATTCAGTCCAGACACTGAGGTCCAGCTCTGAAGGCCTTCTGGCGGTTCCCTCCCTGCGAGAAGTGAGGTTATAGGGAACCAGGCAGAGGGCCTTATCGGTAGTGGCGCCCACCCTGTGGAATGCCCTCCCATCAGGTGTCAAGGAAATAAACAACTATCTGACTTTTAGAAGACATCTGAAAGCAGCCCTTTTTAGGGACATTTTTAATGTTTGCTTTTTTTATTGTGTTTTTAATATTCTGTTGGGAGCCGCCCAGAGTGGCTGGGGAAACCCAGCCAGATGGGTAGAGTATAAGTAATAAATTATTATTATTATTATTATTATTATTATTATTATTATTATTATTCAGATGCATGAATGCTATGTCAGGGCAGGAAGTCCCCATCTAGTCACCCGTGGGCTGTTCAGTAGGGGGCGGCTGAAAGGATGAAAAGGCTTTGATATTGTACAAAAGCCTGCGATTGCAGCTTGCTCTTCTGCAAAAAGATCTGTTGCAAGGCTGTTGAAGCAGAGAGGGAAACTTGGTTCCTTTCAAACCTGTTAGAAGCGTCCACTTTGCAATTGCAAGCAAGCAATTTTGGGACCGCAATTACATTTTGAAGTCTGAGGATTTGAAAAGGTATAAGGCTGGGCTTGCCATTCACCTGTGCACTGACGTTATTGGCATTCTTCTTCTGCAATTACGGAGTTCTTTTTCCAGACAGATAATGGGTGTTGCAGAGATTTTTTAAAAAACTAAACTGTAAAACGTGAAACTTGAGCGGAGTGACTAAGACCTCAATGTTTGCTTCTCTTTCGGTGGGAAATAGTTCTGTCTTTGTGAGTCCAGAGTGTGCAACTGTGTGGATCTAGCTCTGTGCACTATTGGAATTTGGGCCCTTGAGAGTTTTTCAACTGGATAATATGGCTCTCAGCTAAGGGAGAAAACATAAATCCTCACCCCTGTCCTAAGAACTGCCTTGCTGAATCAAGGTCAGAAGTATGACTCAGCCCAGTCCTCTATCTCCAAGAGCGTTCATCAGCAATATCTAGGCCAGTGTTTCCCAACCGGTGTTCCGCGGCACACTAGTGTGCCGCGGAACGTTGCCTTGTGTTCCGTGGGAGGGAGGCAGGCGAGGCGGGCGGCGAGAGGCGGGGCGGCGGCGGCGAGCACACGCGGGGCGGCGAGCGAGCTCCCTCCCACATCCCATCGCCGCTCGCTTCGGCCGGCCTACTGGAGGAAGGCGCGAAAACCTTGCGCATGCGCAGGCCTTCCGCCTGCGACAGCCCAGTAGGCCGGCCGAAGCAAGCGGCGATGGATGTGGGAGGGAGCTCACTCGCCGCCCCGCGTGTGCTCGCCGCCCGCCTCGCCCGCCTCCCTCCCACGGCACACCAGCCTACCTCCGTGGGAGGGAGGCGGGTGAGGCGGGCGGCGAGAGGCGGGGCGGCGGCGGCGAGGAGAGGCCGCCCAGTGCGGGGCTCTCGTTGTCTGCCTGCCTGGCTGCCTGCGAGCTCGGCGGGCAGCGCTTCCGTCCGCAGCGCCCGCCTCGCAGCTCTCATTCCCTGCCCCTGCCAAAGCTCACCCAGCCAAGCCGCGCTCTCCTTCCTGCCTCACTTTGCTGCCTCCTCCCCCCCCACCCCCAAAGCTTGGAGGTTCCCCGGCAGGAAGGAGGGAACTTAATCCTCTCCAAGGGCTGCGGAAAACAGACATGCAAATGGGGGCTTGCCAGCTCTTTAAGCGCCGCCGGCTTTCTTCGGGAATTACCGCCCGCCGAGCCCAGTAACGCTGACAGGCCGAGCCGTGGGGCTTGGCAGTGCAGCCGGCAGAGTGTGGGAAAGGGCGGCCGCCACGCGCCGGGCAAGGCGAGACTCGACGGGGAGGACACCGGCAGCAGCGCCCCCCCCCCCGAAACCCGCTCCGGGCAGGTAATTCAGAGAGTGGACAGAAGGAAGCCTTAAAGGGCTTCAGCCTCCCAGAGTGGCGGGGAATAATAATAATAATAATAATAATAATAATAATAATAATAATAATAATAATAATTGACAGGTGGTGTTTTTCTAGGTGAGGGGGTGGGGACTGTAATAACAAAAAAATCAGCTGTATATCAACCGCTGTTTTGCAATGAGGAATTGCAAATAAGGAAGATCAAAAGGAGAATGTTTTTTGGGGGGGGACTCTCTTCCTCTTCCTCCTCCTCCTCTCGTTCTTGCTCCTTTTCCTGGCAAAAGGGCTGCTGAGACCCCTTCTCTCTTGGGTGCCGGTGGGTGCTGTGACGTTGACGCTGCTGTGGCAAGTGCCTTTACTTAGCAGAGTGCATTCCCCTTTACACAGGAGGGGAGGGAAAAAAATTGAAACTTACACTTTCGTGCGTCCCTCCCGGCGCGACGCTGCGCGCTGACGTCACGGGGCTGTAATGCTGGTGTGCCTCGAGATTTTTTTCATCAAACAAGTGTGCCTTTGCCCAAAAAAGGTTGGGAAACACTGATCTAGGCAACACGATGACCATGTACATAAGCAATAGACAATCTTTATAGAATTCCTTCAAACCATAACAAGTACAAAATGAAATCTTTAGTCTCAAAGTCTCTTAAAATCTTTAAATGAAGTGAGGTACCAGACTTTGTACGATGAAAGACAAGCTGTGAAGCTTTGTGTATACAGCAAATATGATGTTCAACACTCAACAGTGATTCCGGATATTGACTACTATTTCTTAGAATTCTTCGTCAGCGTGGTGGGAGGATATAGAATTGCCCATCTTATTTCGAATGAATGTATGTAAATGAAATATCAAATGCTGTGGAACAGTGCTCATGTAATAGCACTCCAACACCGTTCAGCCTCTCGAAAAGTTGCAAGCAGAGTTAGCCACGTTCCAGTGCTTGTCCTCAGCATCTGGTAAGGAGGAACATGGAAACTCTATTTTCATTTATCACTGCTGGTGGTCATGGATAGAATCATAGAACTGTAGAGTTGGAAGGGACCCCAAGGGTCATCTAGTCCAACCCCCTGCAATGCAGGAATCTCAGCTAAAGCATCCACGACAGATGGCCATCCAACCTCTGCTTGAAAACCTCCAAGGAAGGAGAGTCCACCACCTCCTGAGGGAGACCCTTCCACTGTTGAACAGAAGAACGGTCTTCCCAATGTTCAGTTGGAATCTCCTTTCTTGTAATTTGAAGCCATTGGATCGAGTCCTGCCTGTCCCCCAGAGCAGGAGAAAACACGCTTGCTCTTATCTTCCATGTGACAACCCTTGAGATATTTGAAGATGACGATCATATCTCCTCTCAGTCTCCTCTTTTCCAGGCTGAACATGCCCAGCTGCTTCAACATTTCCTCATAAGGCTTGGTTTCCACACCCTTGATCATCTTGGTTGCCCTCCTCTGCACACGTTCCAGCTCGTCAACATCATTCTTAAATTGTGATGCCCAGAACCGGACACAGTATTCTAGGTGAGGTCTGACCAAGGCAAAAAAGAGTGGTCCTATGACTTCCCTTGGTCTGGACACTAGACTTCTGTTGATGCAGTCTAGAATAGCATGAGCTCCTTTCCCCCTGCTGCATCATACTGTCGATAACCTAGCCTAAACAGTAATCTGCCTAATTCATTTGCAAGTTTCTGGACCTAACAAGGAGCAAGGATCACCCAACCTCCAGGGTAACAACTTAATAGCTGAATAGCACTGGGGCTTGCACTTGTCTGAAACATCATGTGCTTTGAGCCGGAAGATTTTGACTTCTAATTCTCGAAGGGAGGCCTGCCTGTACATGCAAGCCTGTGTATCTCAAATGCAGCGTGCACAGAGAAAGTTTGCCTCCTCCAGAAGCCCCTGCAAAATATGATCCCTTCTCCTGTCACATGCATCCCATCCTGACTTTTTTTGCTAGTTGGGCAATACTTAGGAACTTGGTTTTAAGCGCTGGGTCTCTAGCAGCCTAGCACCTGGTGTGCTGCCATTCCTTTTGCTGATCCAGAGTGAGGAGCTCCACCTAGTGGCTTAGCAGCCATGATGCAGTTCCCAACCACTCATTGCCACTGAGTTTAAGGACGTTTCCAGACTCCTGCTGGGTGGGATTCCATCACATGATATTGTGTGTTTTTTAAATGTATTTTTATTAAAGAATTTCTTGATTTACAAAGGTATGTGCAATGTCTATCGTATTCCCCCCCATGTAACTTTTTTTTTTTACAAATCGGTTTCATTTGTTGAGACACTAGGAAGAATGGGAGAGGTGGGGGGGAAAGGTGAGTGGGATTGGGGTTGGGTGGTGATGTTTCTATTTTAATATATGTGGGGTTTGGTGTCAGTGTTGCTTGTGCAGGTTCTCTGCGGTTCACTTGTGTTCCTTTGGTGGTGAGAGAGGTTGGGGTTGGCCTAGGGTGTGGTTGGTTGGTTGGGGTTGGCTGTGGTGATTTTTGTTTTCGTGTGTGAGTGGGGTGCATGGGTGTTTTTGATTAGGTTAGCCATATTGATTTGTATGCTGTTGGTGGATTTTTGTCATTGTCTTGTTGGGCTGTGTCTGTGATAAAGGGGAGCTATACCGGGGTGAAGGCGTCTTCTACTATTTGTTTCTGTATCACATGATATAGAAATTCTAAGGTTTCAAATATAGAATAAATGTTGATGATTGTACAAGGTAAACACACATACACAAGTATATAAGCCACATGTCTAAAATAGTACAGGAGAGCAATCCAAAAGCCATCTTGGCTCTCCTAAAGACTAAATATTCCCTCTGCCTCCTTAATCCCCCTTGCCTGAGAACAGGTAGGCAGACAGCAATCAGGGGAAGTTCCTGAAGGGATTCCTCTCCTATATCTCTGAACCTCCTTTGTATTGTCATTGTTTGCCCAGATGCCCTGCATCAAGGGATGTCTGCTCCTTATGAGCGTAGTAATTTCTAACTGTTTGTAGAGAGGATGTCCTTCTCCACGCCAAAACACAATGTTTCTTCTGGGTTCTGGGTCTCTCTTGCCTCCTTGCTAGGAGGGGAGGGAACTCTGTTGCAACTGAAAAATAAAGATCTGCCTTGCTTTCACTGCCTCCTGCCTCCACCCATTCATCTCTGACCGATCATGAACTTAGGGGACTCTGTCTCTTGGGGAGTTGGGCAGCAAAAGCCAACCACCCCTATTTTTTCTATATCACTGGCAATTTCAGTTTGTGCAATTATAGTGAGTTGGGAGGTATTGCACAACAAACCCACTACCCTAAAGGATCAGACTATCACAGAAGGTGACAGGAAATTGCATTGGATAGCACAAGAAGAGTCCAGGTGGATCAGGCAGTTGCCCATCTAGTCTAGCATCCTGTTCTCACAGTGGCTGACCAGATGCGTTCTCCTCCTCCATGTATTTGTCCAAAACTCTGTTAAAGCCATCCAAGTTGGTGGCCATCACTGCCTCCTGTGGCAGTGAGTTCCACAGGTTAACTACGCACTGCATAAAGAAGCACTTCCTTTTATCTGTCCTGAATCTTCCAACATTCATTAAATAGTTTAATACCCAGAGAAGTGCTGTTTGCTGTCCCCCCACAGTGGCTTCACTTCTAGTGGCTTCACTTGAAGTAAAGAAATGTCATGGGAGGGGTATTTCCAGCTATCTTACCCTTTGCTCTTCGAAGCCTTCCAAGGAGCTGCTGCAGGAAAGGGACTGTGAGCAGCATCCTTGGAGGGGTGATCCTAGGACTAAGGTGAAACTGTGAAGCTCCCTTGCTATTTTTGCTATTGGAGGCTGCTTGCTGTTTAAGTAATATTGTTACATCTATAGTATTGAAAGGTGGGGTGGTTTTTTGGGTATGTTGCTATATTTTTTGTTCTGCTATGCTATTATGAAATGGTTGCTATGCTATTGTTTTATTGTTATTACGAAATCATTTTTGTAGTGTTTGAAATGTACCCCCGTTTGTTTGTTGTAAGCTGCTTTGAGCAGTATACAGATAAAATGAAAATAAATGGATAAACGAGCATTTAGTGTTAATGGCCCCAACACTGTGGAATACTCTCCCAGCAGAGAGTTAGCAGAGACCTCCAAGCTGCTAACTGTCAAACACATCTCTTGGTGTGTGTGTGTGTGTGTGTGTGTGTGAGAGAGAGAGAGAGAGAGAGAGAGAGAGAGAATTTTAACATTACAGTGGTGCCCCGCAAGACGAATGCCTCGCAAGACGGAAAACTCGCTAGACGAAAGAGTTTTCCGTTTTGGAGGTGCTTCGCAAAACGAATTTCCTATGGGCTTGCTTCGCAAGACGACAATGCTAAGCCGCTTATCAGCTGATCCGATCAGCGGATAAGCCGCTAAAAGCTGCTAATAGCGCTAATCCATCAATGGGCTAATCCATCAATGGGCTTGCTTTGCAAGACGAAAAAACCGCTAGACGGAGAGAAACACAGAACGGATTCTTTTCGTCTTGCGAGGCACCACTGTACATCTCTTGTTGACTTTTTATACCGGGTATTTAATTTCCTTTATAGATTTTGTGATATTTTGTGTTTTTTCAATGGGATCAGATGTTGTATAGTATATAGATAATTTTATAAATAAGTAATGATGAGGAACCTTAAGTGGCCCAAAAATGGGGCATAACAGAGTGGGGTCGGCTCATGCGCACTCCACCTATATGTTGGGGGCAGGAGCCCAGGAGCACAACCCCCACACTAACAGGGATTTGTCTGTAAATAAACAATAGCCAGCATCATCTATCCTCCTTGCATGCAATTCAGAGTGAATGTTCAATAAACAGGGTGATAAGGAAAATTCTGGGGTGAGAGACTACTCAACAGCTCAGCTCGTCAGGGTTCAAGTCCCCCGGTGGTCCATGCGGTCAGTAAAAGAAGGAAATTCCAGCTAAGTAATTTGGAGCAAAACAGTGATCAGTAGACTATGCTCTTTATTGTTGCGCAACAGGTCCCCACAGGAGTAAGGAACCCCAAGCATGGGGTGACAACTTCCCACAATATCCCAGGAATTCTCATATTCTGTATGAGAATACAGTTCATAAAGCATCATTGTTCCATCATCTTTACATCACTAACATGTCACAAAAGGGGAGGGGTACACAGGGGTTACACTACTTCAACCTTGGCAAACATGTCCAGACAAGTCTTTGGTTAGCATAGGCAAAACATGTCCAGGTTCCTCTCAAGTAAAAGGTAAAGGTACCCCTGACCGTCAGGTCCAGTCGCGGCCGACTATGGGGTTGCGGTACTCATCTCACTCTATAGGCCAAGGGAGTTGGTGTTTGCCCACAGACAGCTTCCGGGTCATGTGGGCAGCATGACTAAGCCACTTCTGGCGAACCAGAGCAGTGCACGGAAAAGCTGTTTACCTTCCCGCCAGTTTGGTACCTATTTATGTACTTGCATTTGATGTGCTTTCAAACTGCTAGGTGGGCAGGAGCTGGGACCGAACAACAGGAGCTCACCCCTGTTGCTCTCAAATACCCACCATCAAAGGACAATAGAGCTCCCTTTGCACACCTATAACCTGGGGCAAGTCTGGCTTTTGGAAACTAACTGCTCAGTAATTGTCACCCCTGGGCACTTCCCTGGGTGGGGTGTGTATACATGTCCTCACGTGTGAGCGATTATGGTGGGAAGTGGCAGGGGAAAGAGTCCTTTTTCCAAGGACAAAATGGTGTTGGAATGGAGGAAATCGACAAAGGGGTTGATTTTATGTGATTTATAAAGCTAGCTATCTTCCCTGAGCTGTCAAGCCAAAAGGATACGTTGAGGCATAATATCTGTAACATTTAACAACTTTAAAGATGTGCCCCACCCTGTAATTTCTGTAACAAGGGTGACTGGAAGCACTCAAAGAACATAAGAAGAGCCCTGCTGGATCAGGCCCAAGGAGGCTCATCTAGTCCAGCATCCTGTTCTCATTGTGGCCAATGAGATGCCTCTTCTGGGAAGCCTGAAAGCAGAACCCGTGCGCATCAGCGGTGCTCTCCTACTCGCAGTTTCCAGCAACTAGTGTTACTGTGGCTAGTAGCAATAAGGCAGAGATTGGGTATTGCATACGTTGTTGGACTCCCATCATTCCCAGGCAGCAAGGCCAGTGGTCAAGGATGATGGGAGCTGGAAGATGAGCAAGATCTGGGGAGCCACAGACATTCCCCAAATTGCTTCTGACTTGGTATGAGACAGCCTCCTATGATTAGGGACAGGCCATATCTAAGTGGGAGAGAATCTGCCTAGCATGGAGAAAGGCCCAGGTTCAATCCCCAAGACATAGCCAAGTAGGGCTGGAAGTGCCACCTTCCTGAAAACCATGGAGAGCTGTTGCCGGTCACTGACAACACTGAGCCAAGGGGACCGATGGCCTGACTTCCTGCGCATCCCACAATTTGTATGCTGACAAGCTGGAATGTGTACAGAAGAGGGTAAATAAGATGATCAAGGGTCTGGAAGCAAGCCTTATGAGGAACAGTTAAAGGAGCTGGGTATGTTTAGCCTGGAGAAAAGGAGATTGAGAGGAGATATTGTTATAAGAAAAACTGCTCCCTTTCTGGAGCCTGCAAAGAGTCCTTAGTGGGTTCCCTATTGGTAGGAGGCCAACCAGAGTATATTGAGAAGCAAAGTGGCTAGTAAGCCTGATCTTTATTCAAGGAACTGTTGAAACAGGGTCCCCACTCACCACACGCAGGAGGGAGGCGAACCCTGAACAATGGTGTGCAAGCCCTTATATAGACTTTTGAAATTGCCCACCCTGTAGCCCAAGACCACCCCCAAAACATCATACATACATCACAGAAGGTGGCAGTCTACAGCAGAAATCACAGGAGGAGGCGGTCTAAAGCAAAAATCCTGTCTGACACGATACCTGATAATGGTCAGTGATTGCATTACCTGGGCAGCCTGGCCATTCATACACAAATACACCCTTAAGACAGGATTTGCAAGCAAAAAAGACAATGGGAAGGCTTTCCCCATTGGCCTCCCTTACTGCAGAGGAATATCTGAGGCCATTGGGAGAATCAAAATGGCATCAGGATTGCTCTCCCGTACTATTTCAGACACATGGTTCATATATTTAGATATGTGTGCATTTGTGAACATTTATTCTATATTTGAGACCTTAAAATTCTTATAACAATATGATAGCCACCTTCAAATATCTGAAGGCCTGTCGCATGGAAGATGGAACTCAAACCCATGGCTTCAAGTTACAAGAAATGAAATTCTGACTAAAAACTACAGTTCTATGAATTCTATATATCCACGTATCTTTGGTCTCCTTTCAGCCATGCCACACGACTTCTAACCATCACTAACTCCACTTCTCCCTCCAGTCTACAATGCAAGAACACAGTTCTCTCTCCAGCTGTTGTTGTTACTGACCTCGGAAGCATGATGAGCACAGCGCAGTGCACATGTGCTTAACCTTTTCTGCCTGTCTTGCAACTGAGCATTGTCCTCCTTTTCAGGTTCCCTGTTCCCTCCATTGCCTCTTCCCTCCATGCTCGTAAATTTGCAGGCCGGAGACGCAGCTGTGCCCAAGAAAGGAAGGGCAGCTTGGTGGATCAAGAGGGCCAGAGGATGAAAGTGGTCCAAGTTTGGCCCCCCTTCCTGCATCCTGAGACAACACAGGCCCAGCTGTCCAGACATCTTCCTGGCTCTGCTATGAAAGTTTGACAACTCCAAGCCAGCACCCCCTGCCCAGGGCAGACATCACCCCGTGGACAACTGTGTTACGCTGCCAGGGCTGGCTATGAGAACCTGACAAGGAGACAGTAGATAAGCTCCTTTCAGCAGAACATGAAGTATGCAATAAACATCTATCTGTCTGCATCGGGGAGAGGAGGAAATTGCTTTTCTGAGAGGCAGTGGGAGGGTAAACATACAGGAGTCGTTTGCAGTTTATGAGGACAACCAATTATCTGGTCACCGCAATACGTAAAGGTTATTGTAGAGTTGGAAAATGTTCAGAACAGGGCAACGCAAATGATCAAGGGGAAAGAGAGACTCCCCTACAAGGAAAAGTTGCGTTTGGGACTTTTGGTGGAGAGGTGACATGATAGAAGTTTATAAGATGATGCGTGGCATGGATAAAATGGATAGAGGGAAGTTTTTACCCTTGGACTCAGCTAGATTGGTAAAGAAAAAGGATCAGAAAAGACTTTTTTATGTACGTGACAACAGCCACACAGATGTTACTAGCCCAGAGATGGAAAGAAGAATGCCAACTAAGCTGTTGGCCGATGCAAAAATGGCAAAACTAACCGGAAGGCTCAGGAACCAAGAAGACAAAAACTTTAAGAAAGAATGGGGCAAATTTATACAGTAATGTATTTAGGAGGCCACTGTAAGCAGACGAAAACATTAGCACGATTCTATTAACACTTGTAATGTAACAAACACTATGGACAATATGGACAGATACAAAATATAGATTATGAAATAATATTCGGTTGAAAATGTTGACAATAGGACCCATAGAGGGGATGGTGGGAAGTCCTGATGTTCAGAGAAATCTCTATATATGGATATGTATTTGGTATTGTTACAACTTTACATTTGTAAAATCAAATAAAAACGATTTCAAAAAAGAAAAGAAAAGGCATTTTATATGTGTTGTATATGCGATATAGTACTGTGACACCAGATGGTGTTGTGTAGTCCCATCTTTCCCTACTGGATGTCCCTGTATGAGATTACAACATGTTTAATTGAATCGCTTCTTTGGCATGTCTAGAACCAGCCCCTCTCTCACGACACCAGAATTCATGAGCATCCAGTGACGCTGAATGTCGGAAAATTCAGGACAAATAAAAGAAATGACTTGTTCACACAGCATGTAGTTAATGGAACTCATTCCCATATTCTTCCCTCCTGCAGATTCCAGCAGCTAGTATTCAGAAGCATTAGTGCCCTTGACTGTGGATGTAGAACATAGTCATCAATAGCTTTCTTCTCCATAAATTCATCCAATTCTCTTTAAAAGCCATCCACGTTGATGGCCATCACTGCCTGCTGTTGGAGGGAGTTCTGTCCATCAAGTATGGACTTCTTCTCCTTAGAGAACACACATGACATGTTGACATATATGCATATTGCAAAGGGTTCTGGGTATTGTGAGGGCACACACTTAGTTGGCATGGAGCATAGGCCATAAACTAGAGCACACCCAGTGCTCCTCTACTCTTCTTGTGAATGCAAGCCAACTTTCAGGGGTGTCCTCCCCACCACCACAATGGCTGTCCTCCATGAGAACCTCATCAGCACCTAGTAAAACTGGGAGTACTCCAAGCACAGTTTGAAAGCCCCTGGAATGAATGAACATGCCGCTGAGCATGTGCAGAGTGCACTGTCCTCACCACAGAGGAGCCCCAAATGTCGCAAGTTAAGTTAAAATGCCCATCAGATTCTGTTTCTAGACCAACGAGTCCATGTGTCTCTTTCCCTCCACTTAGGAATGAAGCCCTGGTTTCCTGGGATTAAGAACCTTCTTCAAAAAGTGCAGCTGTACACAGCCCTCCTTTCTTTTTGGGTGGTGGTGGAAATATTTAAAAATTTGGAACCGTCTAAAAAGAAATGGACATTCTCCAATAATCCAATGATTATATATATTCCACTGAAGCAAATGTATGCTTATGTTTCAGAGGCTGGAGTAACTCGTTTTGAAGTCATGACATCATCTGCCAAATCCCTCCAGGATCTCATCCAAAAAACACCATGAAGTCCTGATCTATGTTTCTCCAGTGTGGTTTGATTTCATCTTTTTTTTGGGGGGGGGGGTGAGATATGCTCTGCTCTTAAGGTTTCCTTCTAAGGAGAGATAATTTTGAAGTTCCAGTGTTTGTCAAAAAAAGAAAGAGATGTCAGCATGCTTCGTTCTGTTCTTGTGACAGAGTACCATCTTTCATGTCAACCAGTCCAGTGTGCAACATAATAGCTTAGTGAGCCAATTCAAGTCTGCAGCTTTTTAAGAATCCCCTGTAATTTCCCCTTTAACAGCTGTTCTGGATCTGCAGCAATTAACAGGGGGTTCTGCTAGTCACTTTTCCATTAGCAGCTTCACCTGCTGATTTCTGCGGCTCAGAACTCGGCTCAAGGCAAAGCAGAGCAATCTGGGTTTTCTTGATTTGGCAGAAGAGGTGCCTCTCTCCATTAGACCCTCCCTGTTTTGCTTTACTGAACTAGGAACATAGGGAGCTGTCTTATGCTGAGTGTTCATCCAGCTAGTGTATTATCTACACTGACTGGCAGCAAGTCTCCAGGTATTTAGGCAGGTATGGTGTCTCTCCCAGCCCTTCCTGGAGGTGCCAGGGAGTGAACCTGGCCCTGAGGTGAGTTAAATGGCTCACTTACTTGAGCCATTTGGATTTGTTCAATTTTTGAAGGCATTTTTTGATACAAACTTTGAAAGACTGCACCAGAAAAACCCAATAATAATAATAATAATAATAATAATAATAATAATAATAATAATAATTTATTATTTGTACCCCACCCATCTGGCTGGATTTCCCCAGCCACTCTGGGCAGCTTCCAACGAAGATTAAAAATACATCAAAATTATGGTGTTCTAGAGCAAAGAAAAAACCATGTAATGTAAACCACAGCAAGAGACCACCACATTAGAACTTGAAGGAAAGCTGCAATTACACTACTCACTGAATGAGACTTCCTCTTGAGTAACTTGGAAAGAATGGAAGCAGGCCTACACCACTGATGAGCAACCAGCAACTTTTAACTCTTCTCCTTTAAACTTTTCCCATTCCAGCTGGTCATTATAAGTAAGTGTGACTAAGAATATCTGCCTCACTTTGATTTAGTTTTCCCCTCCTCCCTTTTCCTTCTGTGTTGTCACTTTCCTTCTGTGTTGTCACTTAAATATAGTAAGACTGAAGATAGACACTTTTTATTTTTTATCTCTATTAGGTCATCATCAGATGCCTTTTAAGGGATGATGGACAAGGTAGAAACACCTTAATACTGTATGTATTTAGGAACAGAGCATTAATGTGAAAAATGTGAAATATGCCACTGCTTTTGTTTAGGAAAGTTTAAATATATGAGAAAGATGCCCCACTAGAATTTATCCTGGCTTTCCCCCTCCCCCAGCCCTATTCTTTTTTTTATGCTGCTGCATTCATCATTATATCAAGGATGGTTTAGTAGAGATTAGTAAGTAAATGGACCAGGGGAACTTCCAAGCCAAGGGCAAACGGAGCTGTAGAAATCTGGCTTCCCCAATCCTTAAAGCACAATTCTATATCTTTCTATTGAACTGACTCTTAAGCTCAGGCTTACAGCCCACGTGCAAATATAATTTTGAAGAAGAAATGTAATATATAAGATGAATTAGGAATGGCACTTGGGATATGCTTTGATACCATCGTTACAGTATCTCTTTGTATTTTCTCTCTGTGTATAGATGAAAAAGAAAGTTTTTATTTTTTTTATGTGGCCTACATTGCCACATAACCTGAATTCCTGGCTGGCCCTAACTGGCTTTTTCACGTTTCATCTTATAATAAATATAAAAAGGGGTAAATCAAACATTTGAAGTACAGATATAAATCTTGAACTATTTTCTTCTGCAGGCTGCACACTTTTCTTTTTATAACAGAGGACATAAATATTTTTTCTCAGTTTTTCAATAAACGATTTAACTACGGTATGTCACTTTTCTTCCTAAGAAATGGAAAATGGATCACAAGCAAGTTCCTTAAAATGGAAGTCTTAAAATGGCACTGGAAGTTTCTTTTCACACATTTTTAGAAGGGGACTACGTAAGTTACAAGATATGGTCATAGATTATGGCTACAATTCATAAGTTGTCTGAAGCAAGACAAATCATAAGCCTGGGTTCAGACAACATCCTAAATCAAACCATGCCTTAGCTCAAAGAAACATGGCGGCAGCAGGATTGGAGAAGCAAAATTGCCACAATCACCTCTCTTGGGAATCCGCACGTTCACACCAAGCCATGGTAACAAACCAGGGGTTGTATCCAATGTAGCATTAAGATAAAGTTTCTTAATAGTAGATTCGTTCCACTGGCAAAATGATTGCACTAGCAGAACATTGTTGCATGAAAAAATGCATAAGCAGGTTGCTAGTACTTTTGTTGTACAATATTGTGCTATATGTTGCACAAAGAATTTCTGCTAGTGCAACTGTTGCATTGGATTTCTAAGTGTGCAACATTAGAACTCACCTGTTCGCTAGTGCAACAGCCCATGCAGACAGAGAATGCTTGAAAGCAGCCCAAATAAAAAAAGAGGAAAAACAAAACTCGCTGCACCTCAAAAATTAATAAAAGCTAATAAAATCTTATCCCAGGATGGCTTAGAATAACGTAAAACACAAAAATATCAAGTACAAACAAAAGGAAAAAATAGCAAAAATGGGAAAATAGAAAATGTTCTAACAGCCAATCATGTAAGATATGAACTATTAAAATGTCTAAGGTGAAAACTTCAACCAGGCCACTGAATGACAGCAAAGTGGGTGTCCAACAAGATTTAGTGAAAATCTCTCAAAAGTAGTGAGTTTAGTAGTGAGCTATTGGATAAATCCTTGCCCATTGGCCATGCAACGTCAGGGCCAAAGGTTTTCCACACCTGGACAAGCGCTTTAATTCTTAATCAGAATGTACAATGTTTCTAACATGCTATAGCCAGATTGACACGGGCATTCTCAGGGTCGTGGCTGAAGACATTTTGTAAGATTACTTGGGTAAAACCTCTTTAGTTGCTGGTGGCTTCCTCTGTTCTTAAGACCCCAATAAGCAACAAGATCTCATTAGGCCCAGCTGTGCTATGGAAGTTTAGGGCAGCATCTCAAACTACAGGCAGTGCCAGTTTTCCACAGCTGGGCTTAAAAACCACTTGGGCTCTTGAAAATCCTGGCCAACTCTGTTGGCCTTCAAACAAAACATTTACAAGCATATAAAAACTAAATATTTGAGGTTCTGATACCAAAGCTCTGAATCATGGAGGGCAGTTAAGATTTCTCCCAGACCCTAAATGGGGAAATTGTTTGGGCAGAGAAGTGCTGTTTGCTATGAATAATGCCCTGTTTAGTGGTGAGTAATTGCAGCCTCACAAAGGGTGCACTCAACTTTACAGCCGGTGTGCGGGTCACGCAGAAGTAGCCAAGGGTTTTAGGGTGTTACGCTCAATGCTCAGTTTTAGGTGCCGAGTGTTGGAGATTAGATGCCAAAGAGATGAGAAGACTTTGACCAAAAGGAATAGCAATAATTTTTTTTAGTTTGGGATATCAGGAACAATTTGCAAGCACGCCAAGCTTTCGGAAAGGCAAGAGAGTGCCCCCACATGCTTACTGGATTTTATTAATCTTAGGAGCTCTAGCACACACTGGCTCTTGCAACAGAGGAAAAGATTAAGCAATGGAGCCTCCCCATAGGCTCTTCATAAATCTTTCACTCTCAACTCCCTTTCCTTCTCTAATTCCTATCCTACTAACTTGCATAAGAGAGGAGGCCTGTCAGGGATAGAGTCCTTGTGTAAAGGGCAGGAGGGGAAATGTGCTCCCTCCTACACACCCACAGAGAGAGAGCTTGAGGTTTTTCTCTTGGTAATTCTGGAAATTACCAGTCGCTTTCCACTTCCTTAAAGGTAAAGGGACCCCTGACCTTTAGGTCCAGTCGTGGCCGACTCTGGGGTTGCGGTGCTCATCTCGCTTTATTGTACAGCTTTCGGGTCATGTGGCCAGCATGACTAAGCCGCTTCTGACGAACCAGAGCAGCGCACGGAAATGCCGTTTACCTTCCCACCAGAGTGGTACCTATTTATCTATTTGCACTTGACGTGCTTTCAAACTGCTAGGTTGGCAGGAGCAGGGACAGAGCAACGGGAGCTCACCCCGTCACAGGGATTCGAACTGCCGACCTTCTGATCGGCAAGTCCTAGGCTCTGTGGTTTAACCCACAGCACCACCCGCGTCCCTTTTCCACTGCATTAAAAAATGCAGGGCTGAAGTGTCACAGATGAAAGCACAGACATGAACTCTCTTCTCCATCCCTGAAGTTCTTGCTCACTGTTAGGAGAGCAATTTCCAACACAGGTGTGGCCCTTTCCAATTGTTATATTTTCCTGTGCAGCCTAGAGGGCTCTACATTATCCCTGGGCTGTGTACACACCATAAACTTAATGCACATGACCCAAAGAATCCTGGGAACTGTAGTTTGCTGAAGGTAGTGGAGATTGTAGCTCTGTGAGGGGTAAACTATAGTTCCCATGATTCTTTGGGGGAAGCCATGTGCCTTAAATGGGTGTTGTATACAGAACCCTAATCTTGCTGGGGTAGAATGTCACAAAAATAAAGCTTTCGTAGAAGCTGTGGTGCTGTTCTTTCAAACTGCAACAACAGGTGACATCTTGGTTCCGACAGAGTTAACTGTAAATGCATTGTTCTATTGCAAATGCAGTTTCTTTCCCCATTATTTGTTGTAAAAATCAGCCCTTAGGATTTCATTAATATACATGACGCTTGTTAAAGGTACTTTTTATTTTTAAGAACTATGTAAGAACATAATTGATAATAAAAATTGGTTGTGTAGAAACCAAAACTAAAAGCTTAACAGTCAGAATCCAAGCAAGCTTGGGTAAACATTTATGCCTTTAAGAGGCATTTAAAGGTCATTAATATCTCAGCCTCTTGAATCAACCAAGGGAGGGCATTCTAGAGGGTGGCTGTGCCATTACAAGTCTCCTCAGAAAATCTTAAAATGCTGTTTGGTCAGTGTCATTATGCCAAGGCAAGATTTTTGGGGCCTACAAAAAGTGACAGATTGACTAGGAAAAGCAGAAGAGAAGGTAATCCATCACTGTAACAGCAGTGGGTGAAACAACCCGCATCTTTCTTCGAAAAAAATCCAATTCGCTCAGCTTGATAGTTCACCAGGATGTGGGTGTCTGTCAACTGTCCGTAGACTTATCAAAAAATGGCAGGAGGGTGAAAAGCCATCAGTATAAACTGAATTTCTCAGTAGATGATGCTGTATCTTGAATTATGCTGTCATAATCCTGTCAGCCAATGGAAGCAGCTTTCATTTTATTTTTTTATAATATTTTATTAGGTTTTATCAATAGAAAAGTTTAGAAAAATACAAAAGTAAAAAAGATACAAAATTACAAAATACAAAAACAGACATTAAACACACAAAAAGAAAAAACACATATAAAAGAAAAACAAAATTTCCCTCTTTCTTAATTTCTCATCTTTAGTTAACTTCTTTTCCTGACTTCCTCACGTCTCCCATTTTTGTATCCCTTTTTAAAAATTGGTTCAGCAAATTCATGTCCTATTAGTTTATCTGTTATTAATCCCCTCTTACATTTTACCTTGTTGCTAGAACCCCTTCAATTCATTTCAATGTCATCAGCATTCAAAAATTTTAGTGTTTCTGCAAATAAATTTTAAATTTCCTCCAATCTTCTTCTACTGACTCTTCTCCCTGGTCTCGGATTCTGCCAGTCATTTCTGCCATCTCCATATAGTCTATTAGTTGCATCTGCCATTCTTCCAAGGTGGGTAGATCTTGTGTCTTCCAATGCTTTGAGATGAGAATTCTTGCTGCTGCTGTAGCATACATAAAAAAAGTTCTACCCTCCTTTAACACCGATTGGCCAACTATGCCCAGGAGGAAGGCCTCTGGTTTCTTCGGGAAAGTATATTTAAATACCTTTTTCAGCTCATTATATATCATTTCCCAGAAAGCCTTCATCCTTGGGCATGTCCACCAAAGGTGAAAGAATGTACCTTCAATTTCTTTACATTTCCAACATTTGTTATTGGGCAAATGATATATTTTTGAAAGCTTGACTGGAGTCATGTACCACCTGTACATCATTTTCATAATATTCTCTCTTAGGGCATTACATGCTGTAAATTTAATCCTGGTGGTCCATCACTTCTCCCAGTCTGCAAACATATTATGTCCTATATCTTGTGTCCATTTTATCATTGCAGATTTTACCGTTTCTTCCTCAGTATTCCATTTCAACAGCAGATTGTACATTCTTGAAAGTATCTTAGCATTGGGTTCTAACAATTCTAACTTTGATTTTTCCACCTGAAATCCATTTTTTTTGTCAATGGAAGCAGCTTTCAGTCTCTGCTGTTGCCAGGCTAACTTTAAAGTACATTTTCTTGGAAACTTTAACAGCTATGTTAACAATTCTTATTCCTCTACCTATTGAATATATAACTGTATGTCCATTATGAGATGGATGCTGAAATCTAGGCATTGAGACACAAATATCCTAATATCTTTCTGTAGCCAGAAATGAGCTTGGTCTACTTCCAACCATAACCATCCAACTCATTTGGCATAGCTCTGTAAAAGTTAGTGTATTTCTCTGCAGATCACCCCAAAATACAGACTGGATGATAGTGTAGCTCCTCAAGGTACTGACGTACTGCATTCCTTCTGGTTGTATTTTGGGGTTCTGTAAACAGCAGTTCTTACACACAAAACTTGTGTGGTTGTATTTTTTCCGTAAGTCTTAAGCAACACCAGCAGCCAACACGTACCCCCTTCAGGAATTTGGGCATAAGCTGTAGAAGATACACACAATATCTAATAGTTTTAAATGACATGTACACACATGAACTTTTAAACTGTAGAATCTGTTTCACCTTCAGCAGCTGCAAATTTTGACTATCATCCAGGAGTCATCACATCATGCATTCCCTGGACTGGTCTCTGCAGTGTTTGAAACTCCCAAGGAATTTCATTAGCACAAGCAGTTTCTGAGCTCTAGGCGAAGTACTGCTGTTTTTTGGTCTTCAGAGGACAACTAGACCATGTGAAAAATAGAAGATTTTAGCTGCAGCTCACTTTCATCTTTGTATTCTTGTTATTAAAAAAAGTGTGCTTAAGACATTCAGTTGTTGTGCCCATAACCTAAGCTTAAAGTGCCATTTAGCTCCTAGCTTTCATATCTCCGTTTCCAACACTGGGTGTCTGTAAACAGTGGCAAGATGAATGAGGAAAACAAAGGCGAGTTTCAATATGGGCAAAACAGAGGTACTGAGGATGTGTGGTTTCCATGTCTGAGAAATTGGTAACTTGTCTACCCTTGATAGGGTTGCGCTCCCCCTGGAGGTCTGCAGGCTGGGTGTACTTCTGGATCCAGCTTGGACACTGGAGGCCCGGGTAGCTTCAATGGCTATTGTACCAGTTATAGCTGGTAAAAGGTACAACAGCTATAGCTGGGTCAGGAAAGCTTGGTCACAGTAGCTGCAGCATTCTGACAGGATTGAGACTATGCCAGCATATAACAGCTCTGTTCAGAGACCTGTAAATGTAAAGGACCCCTGACAGTTAAGTCCAGTCGCAGATGTCTCTGGGGTTGCAGTGCTAATCTCGCTTTACAGGCTGAGCGAGTCAGTGCTTGTCTGCAGAGTTTTTTTGGATCATGTGGTTAGCATGACTAAGCCGCTTCTGGCGCAATGGAAAACTGAAACCAGAGCAGCACACAGAAACGCCATTTACCTTCCCACTGAAGCAGTACATATTTATCTACTTGCACTTTTTGGCGTGCTTTCGAACTGCTCAGTTGGCAGGAGCTGGGACCGAGCAACGGGAGCTCACCCCATCACGGCGATTTGAACCACCAACCTTCCAATCGGCAAGCCCAAGAGGCTCCATGGTTTAGACCACAATGCCACCCACATCCCTTCAGAGACCTGTAAGGTAAAAGTAAAGGGACCCCTGACCTTTAGGTCCAGTCGTGGCAGACTCTGGGGTTGCGGAGCTCATCTCGCTTTATTGGCTGAGGGAGCCGGCGTACAGCTTCTGGGTCATGTGGCCAGCATGACTAAGCCGCTTCTGGCAAATCAGAGCAGCGCCCGGAAACACCGTTTATCTTCCCACTGGAGTGGTACCTATTCATCTACTTGCACTTTGACGTGCTTTCGAACTGCTAGGTTGGCAGGAGCTGGGACCGAAGAACGGGAGCTCGCCCCGTTGCGGGGATTCGAACCGCCCACCTTCTGATCGGCAAGTCCTAGGCTCTGTGGTTTAACCCACAGCGCCACCCACGTCCCCTCAGAGACCTGTACCAGCTGCCTATTTGACAAGTTCAAATTGTTACCAGTTGCCAAGTTCAAGTGTTACTATTAGTATATACAGCCAGTAACACCTTGGGACCAGTTTACTATGAGATTGACTTGCCCCATATATGCCCAAACTAATTCAAAATGCAGAACGGGCACTGTTACAAGCAGTACAATAATACTCATTCCACATTCATAAGAAATCAGTCTTTATAATCCAGTTACAGGAATGGTTTATATGCCCTAACGATAGAAATAGGTCCTATGCTTTGTATATGTTCTTAAGCTTAGCATTATTTTTTAATTACAGGCAACAACAGATTTACACTTGTTCAGCAGCTGCACAACTTTGCACATCACAATAACCTGGAAGTGGCTGGAAAAGGAGATATAATGCAGGGCAGGAGCGTAGGTTTATGCATGTCCTGCTGTCTCATGCAACCCCCAGAATGCAACTCCTGCACAAATCGGGGCGTGCCTGTATTGAATATTTTGATTTTCAGTCCCAGAGCTGTTCTCAAAGCGACTCAACATGGGTACTGTTAATAAATGTAGACGGTAATGACATCAATAATGAAAAATAACCAAAGCATTAAAAGTGATTATAATCAAGGATTTCAAGAAGCCTGAGAAAATGAAAAGGTCCTCTGAAAGGTATCAGTGCCAGGCACATCTCCCTGAAGAGAGTATTCCAAGGCTAACACTACAAGCTGCAATGCGGAGTTTAACGAATAGACCAGAAACTTAATATGCTACTTGCTGGCAGATTAAAAAAACTTTTAACTTGAAATCTAGTTCTTCACATATAGGTTCTCAGCCCACAAACTTTAAATTTCTTCATGAAGCCACCTGGAGTCTTTGCATATTCTTGGATATAAAATGAAAGGCTTCTTGGATGAACAGATGTGTCAAATTCTTCTGCTGTCTTTTATGGGTGGTCCAGAAGTTCCGCAGTCATGCAGTCCATCAAGTGAGAGCAAGTTTTCAGTTCAAATTATTTTATTATATTGTACATTCTTGAATACACGGTTAGCCTGTTGTTCTTTCACAAGATGCAGAGCCTCAAGAATAAAACTGGATGTAGGTCAATGATCTAATGTAGCTTACACCAACATTCTAAACATGTTTGACAGTGGTACATCTTATGCTAAATCTTTTAAAATTTCATCCTAATTCTTCCTGTGATGTCTACACCACTGGGGAAATTTACTTACCTAGTCTTGCTACAAGCATATTTTCCAGCTTTTCCAAATGTATTTTTTTTCCTGGAGTCATTCACACACCGAGTGATTTCCCCCTCCTTCTCTGAACTCTCTTTCCGCATGTATCTTTCCAATATGTCAGGTGCTCTCAAAGTGGTGAAAACAATTTGCTGCCAAATTCATTTGTAAAACATTCATTTCCCAATTTCTTTAAAAACAAGAGGCAAAAAACAGACCAGTTTCTCTAACACAATTCAAATATGTAAAAACAGGCAAAGGTATAAAATGTATTTTGAGCTAAAATTCCACACTCAACTTTTTTATTTTTGGCTATTTAGCATTTCTACTATTAAACATGATAACACTTCTGACAGTTCTTAGCATAGAGACTACAACCCAATACTTACTATTTCAATTAGCAGCAGATTCATCTCTCCCTACTTTTCCTATACAGTATGTCTCTTTGTAGTCATTTTGCAGTAAGATACTGAGTGCCGATTGTTCTGAACTATGACTGTTCTCCTGAGAAAGGTTGATGCCATTATCTAGTCAATATTTTGTTCCTTAATTGTTCTGAAATATCTGGCAAGCAGACGAAAGCAACTCGAGAAAAAGCACACTATTTTAATTCCAAGGACGACACAGAAACAGATGGATATTTTAATACCAAGTGCGACACGAGAACGTTAACCAAATACTATTCTTCTGAACTTTAAGAGCACACAGTCCTATAAAAGGTGTTGAAATTCACCTTGAAAAAACCGTCATCTTTAATGACATTTAATTAGGCAAGGAAAATATATGAACTCTAGTTTTTTAGACAAAACAACAGGAAAAGACTTAAGTACATTCACCCATCTAAAAATAAGGCTCGAGGGGGGGTGAACCCCCTGAGAGAAAGGAGGCGATAATTGAGAGAAAGACGCCGCCGACGCCATTTTAAATCGCCGTCTTCTTCATGCAGCCGATTAGGAAAATGGCTTCTGGGCGAAGCAGCAAGCAGCGCGGCTTTGGAATGACGAGGACGCGCGCCCTGGTCTGAGGAAGAGCGGGAGGAAAGGGGGAGAAGGAGGGTCCCAGTCGTCAATCGGGAGAAGGGGGAAAGGGGAAAACAGCGCGCGCTCTCGCACCTCGCTCGACTGACGATCCCGTGAACGCCGCATCGAGGCTTCTTATGTACACTGCGAACCGTCTGAGGAAAAACCCCACAGAATTTCCCAATGCGCAGACGCAGCAATCTACCGCCCCGCCTCTCCCCCAACGGTTTAAAACGGTCACGCGGGCGGGGGGAAGGGAAGGAGAGAAGAATGCGTCCGGAAACGGTGGGGGAAGGGAAGGGAAGCCGTTTTATTTCACTACCTCACGCGGTGCAAACAGCGCCGTCGGGACACGCAGCGCTCATCCGCTGTCGTTCTCTCTCGACTCCCCTCCCCTCTTTGTGTCGTGGTGCCAAGGCTTAATTGTCACGTGGGGCGCCGCCGCCCAATGGCGGGGAAGCGGCGGCGGTGGCTCGCTTCTCCGCCTTTCCCTCAGCGCAGTGTGTGAGGGAAGGCGAAGCTGTGTAGCGAGGGAAGAGGCGGAGGGCGGGAGACGTGGTGAAGGAACAAAGGACGGCGCCCGTCGGCGGGTTCTCTTCATAGGCATATTGCGATAAAGAGGAGATCGAACGAACGCACGCGGGCGGAGGTTGACGGCCGTTGGCGGCGTCTGGAGCGAAAGGGGAACGAGCACGACAGAAGAGCTCAGGGGCGAGCAGAAGGGGGGAAAGAAGAAGATAAATACGGGTGGGCCGGGGGAGCCACTGAGGGCGCTCGTACGCGCGCCTGTCAGTAGGCAAGCTTTTATAGCTTCGTTAGTGAAGAAAAGTGGTGGTCAGGGCGGTTGGGTCGCCTCAAGCTTGTTTTTCTCTCACGCCTGAAAATTGGCGGGAGGGGTGTGGGTGGGGCGTCGTCTTTATCAGCGTCATGGCGTTCAGCAATTACAGCAGCCTTCAGCGTGCTCAACTGACCTTCGAGTATCTGCACACCAACTCGTGAGTAGGAATGGAGGTTGTGGGGCTCGGTGTAGCTGTAGGCGGTCTCTTTTTCACTGCTTCTTGCACGTTGGCAGCAGCTGCTAATCCAGGAGGGGAAAAAACGAAACGGTAATTGGATTCCCTGGAAAGGAACGAAAGCTGAGCATCGTCGCCGTTGGGAAGAAAGAAAAATACTGGGGAAAATTGAGCAAGGAAGGAACAGTGCCTGATATGACAGTAAAAACGGGGCATTCAGTGAAACTGAAGCACAGATGGAAAATATGTTTACCCACAACTTGCCTGTGGAATTTTTGCTGCTCAGAAGAGCAACAGACGATTCAACCACGCTTGAAAATGAACGTAGCAAAATTATGAAAAGGAAGAATGTTAGTAGCTGTTAGGAAAGATTGTATATTTGCATATTCTCTGCATTTTAATTTGTTGGAGACTTGTCCCTGGCATTGTTCATGAATTCGAAGAAACCGGGAAGATTAATGCAATGTTGAAAGGTTTGATCTGCCACCTTGATTCAAAGTGGAGTCCATAGATTTAACTATATAATATGCTTGTAGAAACGTTTGTCTAGTTTGGGGGCAATTTTTCTTCATTTTGACAGTTGTGCAGAAAGCTTGGCTTTTGATTTTCATGTTACAGATAGCCTTCTCAGTGAAGATGAATACCTTTTAGTTAGAGAAGACTGTTATTGTGACAGATAATCAGGGAGGGAATGGTACTATAGTACCAGCCAATATTCTTGATCTGTATATATGTCTCTCAGAAAATGGGCATCATTCAGCCTGCAGTATGATTTTGTCCAGTGCTTGTAACCCTACTGGTTCTTAGAAATCCCACCAGGATTGGACTTTATTGAAGGAAGGCATGCAGTAGGAAATTATTTGGTTTTTTCTTCACCACAGGGTTGTCTTTTGTTGGAACTGGAAGGTACAACACTACCTCTCCCCAAGTACAAGCTAGGTTCATCATAGTCTTGAGTCTGCAGCTTTTAAAATTCTTGCTATCTATTCGATAATATAGGAATGGAAGAAGATACAGCTAGCCCTTGAGAGAGATCAGCAGCACACGGGCTGAAGAATGGCTGACATAATCATTCTCCCAGACTTTGCAGTGGCACTGTGGTCTAAACCACGGAGCCTCTTGGGCTTGCCGATTGGAAGATTAGCGGTTCGAATCCCCATGATGGAGTGAGCTCCCGTTGCTCTGTCCCAGCTCCTGCCAATCTAGCAGTTCGAAAGCGCACCAGTCCAAGTAGATAAATAGGTACCACTGTGGCGGGAATGTAAACGGCGTTTCTGTGTACTCTGTCTTCTGTCCCAGTGTTCTGTTGCACCAGAAGCAGATTATTCATGCTGGTCACATGATGCGGAAAGCTGTCTGTGGACAAATGCTGGCTTTCTTGGCCTGAAAGCGAGATGAGTGCTGCAACCCCATAGTCACCTTTGACAGGACTTAAATGTCCAGGGTTCCTTTATTTCACCTACAGTCTTGAATCTTCAGCTTTTAAAATTCTTGCTACCTATTCCATAATATATGAATGGAAGAAGATACAACTAGCCCTTGAGAGAGATCAACAGTCCATCCAGGGCACATGGGCTGAAGAATGGCTGACGTCGTCATTCTTCCAGACTGCAGCTACCAGAGAGTCACTAGCTGGACTTGTGTGACATCAGCACCAGAGTGAGAGAAAGCGCTGCCCCCTTGGCAGCTGTAGCAACAGATTTCTGGCGGTTCACTGGGTTTACCACTTGGCCCAAAAGAGAGATCAGCAGTACAGCTTGGACACGTGTGCTTGTATAAAGGCTGACATGACATCATAATCACCACAGCCCTTTGTTGGGATCACTGCTACCAAGAGAGAGCCCAGGAGAATATGGCTAACTTTTCACATCCCCAGCATTTAGTAGCACCATGTTGATGGAATTTCTCTAACTTTATTGATTCTTGTAAGACACTAAATTATTATTATTATTGAAAATGATTTTAAGCTGCTCTGGATACTTCATAGCGAGATGTGAGATAATAAACAAACTGAAATATGTACAACAGGTTCCGCTATTTTAAGCACAATTAAGCGTTTCCCTAGCTAGTTTGGAGACTGAATTTGTCTTGAATTTCCATTTTTTAATGATAAAATTTAGCAAAGTTATTGGTATTGCCTTAGTTTACCAGTTTATATGATGTATATTATAATGGGACTGGGAACCTCTGCATATCAACACTACAGATTTTTAATAATACAGATTATATTGTATTGTGTACAGACTAGGATTCAACATGTACTTTGATGTGCTGGCAGACAATGAGTAGTTTGGTAAAATAGGTGACTTGAACTAACAAAATAATCCAAAACACAGATGCTCCATCTATGAAAGCAACACTGTTTTGGAATGAAATTACAAGATTGGAACTGTTTTGGAATGAAATTACAGTTTATAAGAAATCAGATAATAGCAATATCTATTGTTGTATTGTGACAAAGTGACATATCAAATGGCACCTTAAGCCTAGGTTATGGTTGCCACAACAGAATGTCTAGTCACATTTTTTTACATGCTTTCTTAACAATTTAATCACACATTCTACCAATTGGAAGGCATTACAAAGGATAGAAATTTTGCTTTGTATTCAACAAAGGAATGAATCTGGTAGGCAAAATCACAATATTTATTTTAATTTCACACTGCAACACCAGCCAGCTGGCTCGTGCAGCATGCAGCCAGATGGTGAAGATGCAGCCAGATGGTGAAGATGTCAGTCACCATACCTGTGACAAGACCTCTCAAATGGTCGCAAGTACACCATTCCCAGTCAAAATGTACCTGCTGAACGGGGAATTTTGAACACTGCTTAGAATTATAGAATTGTAGAGTTGGAATCTCAAGTAGATCATACAGGACAGATGGTTATCCAACCTCTGATTAAAAACCTCCAGTGAAGGAGAGTTCACAACCTCCCAAGGGATTCTGTTCCACTGTCAAACAGTTCTTACTGTTAAAAAGTTCTTCCTGATGTTTAGTTTGAATCTCCTTTCTTGTAACTTGAATCCACTGGTTTGGGTCCTACCCTCCAGAGTAGGAGAAAACAGGCTTGCTCCATCTTCCATGTGACAGTGCTTTACATATTTGAAGATGACTACTGTATCTCCTCTTAGTCACCTCTTTACCAGGTTAAACATACACAATTCCCTCATCCATTCCTCATAAGGCTTGGTTTCCAATCCGTTGATCATCTTGGTTGCCATCCTTTGCAATATCATTAAATTATGGTGCACAGAGCTGGATACAGTACTCCAGGTTTAGTCTGACCAAGACAGAACAGAGCAATACTATTGCATCCCTTGATTGGGACACTATACTTCTGTTGATGCATCACAATGTTGACTCATGTTAAGCTTGTGGTCTACTAAGATCCCTGAATCCTTTTCATGTGTACTGGCAAGACAGGTAAAAAGGTAAAGGACCCCTGACAGCTAAGACCAGTCGTGAACGACTCTGGGGTTGTGGCACTCATCTCACTTTACTGGCCGAGGGAGCCGATGTTTGTCTGCAGACAGTTTTTCCAGGTCATGTGGTCAGCATGACTAAGCCGCTTCTGGTGAAACTTTGACGTGCTTTCGAACTGCTAGGTTGGCAGGAGCAGGGACTGAGCAACTCCCTGTTGTTGGTATTCGAACTTCCGACCTTCCGATCGGCAAGCCCTAGGCTCAGTGGTTTAGACCACAATGCCACCCGTGTCCCAAGACAGGTATCTCCCATCTTATATTGGCTATCCCTCCTAGTCTGCTGTCACCTGCAAGTTTGCTTAGCATCTCCTTAATAGCTTCATCTAAGATGTTAAAAAGATGTTGAACGTGAACAGGTCCAGGACAGAACCATGCGGCAGCCTACTTAACACTTTTTTCCAGGATGATGAGGAAGCGTTACTGAGTACTCTGAATTCAGTCAGTCAACCAGCTGCAAATCCACCCAACAGTTACCTTGTCCAGTCCACATTTTACCAGCTTCTCCACAAGAATATCATAGGTGACTTCGTCAAAAACCCTACTTAAATCAAGATTCACTTCATCCACAGCATCCCCTGATGTAACATTATCAAAAGCATGTAACATTATCAAAAAGAGAAATGAGATTTGTCTGGCAAGACTTTGTTTTTGAGAAACCTGTGCTGGCTTTAGTAATTACAGCATCCTTTTATAAGTTCTCTAGCTGTTGAACTACCTCTTCTAGGATCTTTCCTGGTATTGAACTCAAGCTTACCCATTGGTCTTCTCCCCTCCCCACCCCACTTTGAAGATGGGAACTGAGAAATAATCCTCAGGAACACTGATAGGGAGAAATTGCCCAGGGTGTGATCCAGCAGGGAGGAAACCTAGCTGAGAACAAGTAACAATCTATCTGAGATAATGACCTATCTGAGAAGCTATCTGAGATGATAATTTAGGTCCATGTACTTGTTTCTTTATTGCATATTCAGGTTTGCATTATGCAAAACTCTGGGTAGAGGCATCTGCATTTGCGCGTTGCTGAGTTACTAGATGACACCTTGATGCAAGTAGGGATAAGAAAGCACAACTTCCCAACAGGCAGATGGAACAGTATGTTCTTGTGGAAAGCTAATTATGTCTCTTGTGTGGGTGGATGTCATAATTGAATTCATCTGTACTGTTTCTCAAAGAGGTTTAATGTGCCTGTTGCTTGCCCATGATCATCTTTGTTTATATTTGCTTTTAATTACTTTGATGTAAGTAAGTATTGCCTATTTGAGTCCTACAAGGACATAGTTTCTCAGAGAAAAGAGATCTTATTAGTTAGACACTAAGTTCTGGATTTTAACCCGGAGACAGTAAAAACAAACCTCACTTCATTGACGTAATATTTAAGGCTTGTTTTCACATATTATTTTGTTATTTTTAAAACAAAATAGTAAAAGTACTGGTCCTTCTGTTGCCAAAATGTTGCAGTCTGTGCACAATAACAGTACAGTGCCACAGTTGCTTGTCGAACAGTTCTGGCAGTTTGTTCGACTCCCAAAACTGTTCGAAAACCAAGGCATGGCTTCCAATTGGCTGCAGGAGCTTCCTGCACTCAATTGGAAGTGGCGTCGGACGTTCGGCTTCTGAAAAATGTTCGCAAACCATAAGACTCCTGGGTTTGTGGCATTTGGGAGCCAATTTGTTCGGGAGCCAAGCCATTTGAGTACCTAGGTACCACTGTATTAGTAGAAGCTAAAGGAGAGGGTGGGGGACTTTAAGGGGCAGAGAACAGCCCAATGAGGACTTCATGTTTCGTGTCAACAGAATGATTGCTGTCTTGAAGAGGAAAATGACAAAATATGGAAGAAGAAGCAATAGAGCCAAGTGTATTGGAAGATGGCATGGCTGAGTTAACACCTTGAATATGAGTATTAAGCACTGCCATCATTTGTTGCAGGTCCAACTTATGTGGATATTAATGCCTGTAGTATGTGTACTGTTGAACCTTCGTGTTGTAGTTTGTCTTTCACTTGAAATAGTGTTACTCGACCAAGGCACATCTGGATAATTTTACCTTACATTTGCTGATGGAGAGAAAAGAATTGGAGAATTCTCATGCCAACACCATAATTTTGTGCATAGGCAAACATGTTCAGACCTGCCAAGATACTGAACTTTTCTTAAGAACTAAATTGCTTTCAGGACTCAAGTATTCTTGCTCTATAATACTTCAGAAATAAAAATATTACGGCAACTTTGAAGACAATGTATTGGAATTACTGCATGTGTTTGGATGGCCTAGATGCGAATGTGTTTGGATGGCCTAGATGAGAAGAAATGTCAAGAAAATAATGTTTTTGCTTGTTTATCATGTGATATGAAACTAATATTTCAGCTGTCGAAAACTTCACAATTGCCTTTGTATTTAAATCCTGTAAGGTGATGCCAAAAAGTCATAGAGTAAACCCACTGAAAAAATTATTTCAGAGGGTTTACTGTGAATTTGACTTTGACATTGCTCTTTATTCTCTACTTATGAAGCATATTTGTGAATAATGATGCAGTATACTGAAAAGTAAATACGGTTTAGTCCCAAACAGGTCAATGGAACCATTGTTTCAATTATTCTGACAAATATCTCAAAGCCAATAAACTAGTCAAACATCTTCAAAACTTTCGTGCTACAATACATGCTCAGATGAACACTTAAAGATGGTACAATCCTGGGAATCAACCTAGTGCACCCAGCATGGAGCATATGTGCCAATGTCGATAGTTCCAATACAGATTCAACATTCTTTTTTAAAACGTTCTGGATTAGCAGCAGCTGCCAGCATGCATCACTGTGGAGAGCATCACTAGATATATGGAGCACCAAAAAGTTCTATTTTGTTGTGGAATTCCCATTTATTGAAAGCTGATCTATGAAATTGGAAGAGCTGCTTTCATGAAAAAAAGCCTGTAATGTTGCATATGTTAAGAACTGATATCAGTAATGCCTGATCACAAATTATCCATTACAAGCTGTGAAACTCCAGTTATCAATTCCCTCTTTTTGGGTGTTGAAATTATTGTTGCCTAACTGATACTCAAGTTTTAATTTTCTAGATTGGTAATAGGGTTGCAATGCTCCAAGCAGACTGTGGCCTTGAATACAGTATATAAAATTTGTTTGGTTCTTATGGGCTGCTTTGGTTAAGAATCTCTAAAGCTGTTAATTGTTCAGTTTGAAAAAATAATCTTGCAGAAATGGACAATATGTATAATAGTTCCCAAAGTAACCACTTGCTCTCTTTGACCTTGCAGAACCACACATGAATTCTTATTTGGGGCTCTTGCTGAGCTCGTAGATAATGCCAGGTATGTAGTCATAATCATAACTGCAAGAGGTTCTTGTTACATTGTTTAACCATTTAACCTAATTGAGGCAATGGTGTGAATATTGGGCTTGCTAGGAAGATGGATGCTATTCAATTGTGATTTTATTCAGCTTTGTGCAATAGGTTTTCTACTTTGCCAGTACTATTTTTACTTTACATTAGTTCTTTTAAACTGAAAAAAAAATGTGTCTGAAACTAGGAAGATAAGAAAATAAGAATCACAATTGTAGAATTGGAAGTGATCCCAAGGGTCATCAAGTCCAACCCCCACAATCCCAGCTAAAGAAGCTCTGACAGATGGCCATCCAACCTATGTTTAAAAATCACCAATGAAGGAGAGTCCACCATCTTCCAAAGTAGTTCATTCCACTGTTGATCAGCTCTCATCGACAGAAAGTTCTTCCTAATGTTTAGTCCGAATCTTTCTTTGAATTCGTTGGTTGAGGTCCTACCCTCTGGAGCAACAGAAAACAAGCTTACTCCATCTTCCATGTGACAGCTCTTCAGATATTTGAAGATGGGTATCAGTCTTCTTTTTGTCATGCTAAATATGCCCAACTCCCTTAACCATTCAAAGTAGAGCCCTACTAGATCAGACCAAAGGACATCTAGCCCAGCATCGTGTGCTCAGTGTTCCACCAGAGGACTATGGAAAGCTTGCTGCCACAACCACGTCTGGGCAAGGAATCTGTCCTATAAATATACAATAGACTGGAGAAAGGTTTGATAAAATCTAGTTCAGTTTCTCTATAGGAACAGCTGCTAAACAGAATGTACTCTCATGGAGCTGAAAAGACATAATAATAGAAAGCTACTTTTAAAAAAATATGGAAAGGATACTACATCCATAGAGGGCACTTTAAACAATTTTTTAGTAAGATATTAACCATTTAAGGTGCAGTCCTATATCCATTAGGGGTGCAGGTGGCGCTGTGGGTTAAACCACAGAGCCTAGGGCTTGCCAATCAGAAGGTTGGCGATTCGAATAGTCTGCAACTGGACCTAACGGTCAAGGGTCCCTTTACCTTTAGCTATATCCATTGACCTGGGAATATGTCCCATTGACCTCAGCAGGGCTTGCTTTTGCATAATAAATTGTAATAATAATAATAGATATGGATAGGATTGTGCTGTTACATTGTGAAACTTCATATAAAAAGCATGCTAGCAGAATAACTGACAGAAATAGCTTGATATTTCTCAGTTTGATTCTAGTATATGATGAATACTGTGCTCTATGCACAGAACTCTTAAATGATCTTGCAGTTGTCTGTGCCTTGGTATGAGATCTGCCATTTTCATGGCAGGGCTGTTCATAAGATCCAGTCCTTGTGAAAAAAGATGGGACACCAATTTTATTTTTCCTTTTTGTGATCTAATGGTAATGTTTGATGAACTATACACCTGCTTTTAAAACAATACTGCATAGTATAGGTGGTGCTCATAGGGTAGAAATACATGAGAGCCTCCTTGAAGAGTATTGACATTTCAACCATCTAAAGATTTTTATCCATGCTGTCAGTTGTTTCTGGAATTAGCACCCAGGCATGCTTTTCTGCTACGATTGCATCATTTTCACTCCACACGTTGAATGTTGATTTTAGTATCTGCTGTTTTATAGAGATGCTGATGCCACAAGAATAGATATCTTTTCTGGTAAGTGTTCTCTTTTCTACAATTGCCATCTTTGCTTATAAGTCTAGAGTATGACTGTGGGAAGGAGAAATAATAGATTTGTTACGTTGGTAGCTACATGAAGTGTTTATGTGCTGATATAATGCCCTGACCAATATCTTGGCCAAAAAAGAAAGGCATAATGGAAGAATTGTTTTATTCTTTAATAGTTCCTGATGTAAATATGCTTTTATTTGTCATGATGATAGGAAATAATTTGTTAGCAGTTTGACAACAAAATTAAGTAGCTCAGTTCTTTCTTTTAAGCTGAATTACCGTGCAGTTATTTTAGGGTGTTGATACTGGTTCAAAGGGGAATAGCTGCAAGTTTAAAATACACTTCCTGGTAATGTAACAGTTCAGATCTGACTGTTGTCCAGGGTGCAGTATGCATGAGTAAAGTAAGAGAAAAGATAAGCAGATAATATTTTTTAAATGGACCATGTTTTGAAAAGGCAAAGCACAAGATAACATTCACCCTTTTGTACTATTGAAATTGTCACTATGAAATGGCAGGGTTCCATGTTTGAGATCAAAGAATTTTATGATTTGCAATTTTATTTTAGAGCATTGTTAAAAGGCTTTTCCTGCTCTACAATTTTTGGATGCAGAATTGAGATAATTTTTTTATCCTGTTCAACTAGTACTTGTTTTGCCATAAAAAAGATCTGTGCCCTGTTCTCATGTTACTCTTCCAGCATGGGAACAGCATCCATGTTATCTCAGGATATGGTCTGAAGACACCTAGCCGAAGTTATGCAGGTCTAGGTGTGGTCAGTGCCTGCATGGGTGACCACCTGGGACCCACATGTACACTTCTCTGCATTGAATTGCTAGCTTTGGGACATAAGTATCACATGGATCTGGCAACTGAGATGTCCACACCAGCATTGCAATACAGTACATATTAGTTGGGCTTAAGAGTCCTTATGGCTGGTGACCATCCTATTTAATTTTATTATTGACTATATGGACTTCTTTTTTTATATTAGGATCTTAGATAGGTTATATTCAACTAACTTACTCAGCGTAAACTCACTGAAAGTAATGGGCCTAAGATAGTCATTTCCATTAATTTCAGTGAGCCTACTATAAGTATGATTAACATTGGGTGGAACACACAACTTCCTGTGTTTCATTACCAATCCAATCCAGTTTTATATTTTCTTGGTTCTTCAAGTTTGGCACTTACTGAACTCCACAGTTCCACTTGATAAGTATTCCATCACCAGTTAGGGAAAATTTTGAGAGGAGCTTTTTTCTCCATCTTGGACCTGGGGAAGGAGTAGGAATGGTTCTCCAGTTGTACTCTTGGAGTTGGAAGGTGATTTTGCCCTTGCTTGAAGATGCAGCTTGAGGTCAAGGATAAGCAGACTGGTAGAGCCCCAGGAACCATAGTTTTTGGCTCAGCTACCAGGGCTAGCCAAAAATGATGTACCTTTGACATTGATAATTTTTCTCTTTTTGTAGTACATCAAGAGAGCTTGAGAGGTGGCTTCATGCTGTGTTTTTTGGATGATGGAGCAGGAATGGATTCAAGTAAGTGAAAAGAGATTGGAGAAAAACTGGAAATGTGAACCTTGAAGATACTATTTTACAACTGGAACTATGATGATTAGGAAAAATTCATTCTACGTTAACATACACTAGTGGCCAAAATTGTGGAAACCTTTTGGAAGAAGTGTATTTCCAATATTTGATGGCTCATAACACCTTTTTTGAAGTAATACCATAAAATTATATATCAGCGGAAAGATAATTTAATGAAGAATGTAATAAAACAAGGTTCAATTATCTGTATTCTATCAAAAGTTATAGTCAAATAACCAGAAAAAGGAAGCACAACTTGTTTAGGTTGATATGTAGTAGCTGTCCTTCATTTGAATGTAGCCAGTGAGCATGAGTGTTTAGAGAGCTAATCAGGTGTCATCTGGTTTTGCAATGATCCAATCAGGTCGCAGTAGTATTTGGCTATTGATGTTATGTGATTGCTATCAAGGTGGTTGGGTTTTTTGTGTTCTTTCATTTAGAGCTTGTAAAACCTAATAAAATTAAAGAAATGGCATAAAGAGATGACTGGTCACCCAGAAAGCGATATAAAATAGTACTATTAAGTGAACAAGGCTACCATTATGAAGAAATTAGAAGAAAAATTAGTGGAAACTTAACCCAAGGTGGCATTTCTGAATTTTTGAAGAGGTATAAGGAGACTCAATCACTGCAAAATCAGACTGGTAAAGGCAGGAAAAGGTGCACAACAGCAAGTGACGATAGAAGAATTGAGAGACTGTGCCTACATGACAGAAGAAAATCATCTGGATGTATACAAGATGACATGGCTCAATGTAATGTGAAGTTGAGTGCAAGGACTGTTTGGCGCAGACTGTAGGAATACGTTCTAAATGCTAGAATTCCAAGGAAAAAAGCCATTGTTATCTCTTAAACAAAGGTTGAAAAGATTAAACTGGGCTAAAACCCATGTTAACTGGAAGTCACTTAACAATGTTACTAAGATAAGATCAAGTTTAGTTATTGTCAGTATCTCAGCTCACAGTCAGAGGTGTGACTGCACCCTTCAGACTCCATCAGAAGAGTCACAACTCCACCCCTATACTTCCAGTACAGGTCAGATGACACTCTGAGCTAACATCCGGTGCTCAGTACAGAGAATAGACTCCCCCTTTTCTCCAACAGTACAGTTCGAGACAACAACATCCTGTTTTGCATTCCAGCCATCTGGAGCTGGCTTTTGCATTGCTGCTTTTACCCAACAATTATGATTTATGTTTGTTTAAAATTTTGGAAAATCAATAAAAAAAATTTGGGGAAAACCAAACCCATGTTAACTGGATAGTAGAACAATGGGGCTGTGTTATTAGGAATGGTGACACCAAAATCTCCTTGGTATTGATGGCATGAAATGCATGAGGAGAAGCATTGGAGAAGATTTACATCCTATTTGCATTACACCTACCATGAAACACCCAGTTAGTGTTATGATCTGGGGTTGTATGACAGCAAATAGGTGTGGGCAAAATTTGCGTCATTAATGAGAATGTAAATGCCCTAAAATACATAGCCCATACCTTAACCCAACTGAAATTCTATGGAGCTGACTAAAGAAACTTGTTAGTCAGAAACAACCCAGCAATAAAACCCAATTAATAAAGGCAATAATTCAGTCTTGGTTTCACGTTATTACAGCTGCAGAACTAAAAAAAACTTAGTTCATGAGAAGGCATTGTAAGGTCATAATTAAAGCTAACGGTTACCCAACTAAGTATTAATTGACATGGTGAGAATTTTTGTGTACAGTGGTACCTCGCAAGACGAATGCCTCGCAAGACAAAAAACTCGCTAGACGAAAGGTTTTTCCGTTTTCGATTTGCCTCGCAAGACGAATTTCACCTATGGGCTTGCTTCGCAAGACGAAAACGTCTCGCGACTTTGCTTCCTTTGTC
The DNA here is from genome assembly GCF_965113315.1 of Podarcis vaucheri. NCBI lineage: Eukaryota > Metazoa > Chordata > Lepidosauria > Squamata > Lacertidae > Podarcis > Podarcis vaucheri. The sequence goes on along the minus strand of NC_138754.1, from coordinate 25,057,378 downwards.
TAAAAACAAAGACATGTTTTGTTTATAAAGTTAATTTATTTTCCCTTCAATTTTTGAACTGCTCTTTACAGTATGTGTGACTTTAAAGAGCAGTTAATAAACTGTTGTACCAAATTTGGCTTCGTTTGGACTTTTTTTGACCATAGGAACGCATTAATTGATTTTCAATGCATTCCTATGGGATTTCGTGATTCGCAAGATGAAAAATTCGCTAGACGACAAAACTTGCGGAACGAATTAATTTCATCTTGCGGGGCACCACTGTATCTCATTTTTTCTATGTGTTTCATGTTTAGAACTGCTGTTGTAATATATGATCCTTCATAAAAGTTATTGCATTATGTTCTTCATTAAATTATTTTTCCATTAATATATAATTTTATGGTATTACTCCAAAAAAGTGGTGTTATGAGCCACCAGACCTTGGAAATACACTTTCCCCAAAAGGTTTCCACAATTTTGGCCACTAGTGTAGTTAGAGGGATGTGGGTGTAAGTTCATGCAAAGTAGCCTTCAAGTGAGAATGTTTTGCTTTTTATTATGAACAACTATCAACAAAACAGTAAAAGCAGTACAATAAAACATCATTTCCCAGAAGCACGAAAACAGAAGTTCTGAATTCCGCTGTTTAATTAGGCAATCAGATATTGCTTCCAGATGATCTTGAAGATGACGGAGATTCTTCAGAAGAAATTACTCTTGAGTCAGACACAGGAACCGAGCAGCTAGTACAGTGCCTTTCTCCTCTGTTGTTGTTTTTGCAGTTGGATTCAAAACTATGCTTACTTGATCTCTTGAGAGACATTCAAATATTAGAAGATCCCCACAGATCTTGTAGAATTCTGATTACTGAGTACTTGAACTTCCAGAGTTCAGAGGACTGAGAACACTAGCTGTTGTGTCCTTCATCATGGTATTTTTATCAAATCCAGAAGAAAATCCAATTGCGTTGGATTACCTGGCGAATTCTGATCTACTTAAATATATCACCTGTCAAACCAAGAGAAGTATGTTGCAATCAGAGTTGCAAAATTTGCTGCAGCCACAGAGAAAATAATAAAAAAGTAACAGCTATATGCTGTTAGCTGGCAAAGTATACATTTGGTTAACCACACATCAGCTGGGTTTATGTACACTGCATCCATTTTTATTTTTGATCATGAAATAAGTAGAGTACAGCATTATGTCCAGATGTATGAGAATTATTTCACTGCTGATTGCAGGATGGCCTAGCTTCTTATGACCTAGTTATGTAACTTCCAGGCATTTGTCTGGATCTTGCACATCAAATTGGAGAAAAATTAATACCCAAGAAAGATCCTCAGTGGCTTCAGGTTGGTGGAAAAGACAAGGTTACATGACAACTAATTTTGCTAACTACACCAGTGTGGAATTTGGCCTGGAATCTGTATCAGCAGGAGCAGAGAGGCCTCCCAGCTGTCATCTTCGAGAATGGGTACTGTGAGCCTCAAACTATACACTCTGACAGATCGTTAAAACTGAGGTTAACATTGAAAATTACATTTGCAGCACTTCAGACTCCTTTTCTGGTTGGCATGCTCCTTTTCTGTTCAGTTGACATATTAAAACCTGCTATTCTCTTGTCCAGCTGCTTCATCCGTGATAATGATGTCTTCACTATTGCCAGGTCTATACCATTATATATACTCCTGCAGTCAATGCACTTATGCTATCAGAATACTACCGTGCCAAGTTGGCTCCTGCAAACTCTTCGAATCTAGCATTGCCAATTGAGAGCAAAATACATCTTTAAGAACAGCAAAGTGTTTGTGCAGTAGAAGGACTATAACATCTGAAGAGTGTGACCTAGATCATGAGACTATTTAAACTTCCCATCTTCCTAGCATGTTTTCAAAGTGATTATGGAGAAAATAGTAAAACTACAACAGTATTAAAAAATATCTTTTGAAAATGTTTAAAATATAATAGATTACTAAACAATAAACCAGTCGAAAAAGTTGCTCTATCCCAACGCAAACTCCACTTAACAGCAGTAAGTTTTATATTCTGGGGGGAAAGACTGATAGCAGTCTTCAAACAGTGAAAATGGTGGAATCCATCTGCTACATCAAGTGACCTGATGGTGTCTCTTTCTTCTATGTCACTGCTGAAAGAGCATAATATGAGCCTGCTGTATGATGCTAATAGCTCATTAGTCCTGCATCCTGTTCTCACAGTGGCCAGCCAGGTGCCTGTAGGAAACCCTCAAGCAGGATATGTGTGGCTACCTTTGAAAGTGACTCTGAAACTACAATTAATCCAGAATGCGGCTGCCAGACTGGTAACTAGGAGTGGCTACTGGGACCATTTGACACCGGTTTAAAAGACCTACATTGGCTCACAGTTTGGTTCTGAGCACAATTCAATGCATTTGTGATGACCTGAATGAATGAATGAATATTTATTTGCATCAGCCATAGCAATAAAACAACAATACGATTTACAAAGAATAGAAATAAAAAGTCAGTTATATAAAATACATTTTAGGGTTTTGAATCAATAGTCAAATAGTAGATCTTATTCTGATTGCCCCAGCTAAAAACTTTGCTTGCCTTTGCTGTCACCTACTCATCTTGATCTGCCAAGAGAAAGGACACTGTGGCAGTGGTTGGGCGATCTGGAATGGACAAGAAAAGTGGTGACCTTTAAACCCCTAAATTGCTTTGGCCCTGTATACCTGAAGGAGCATCTCCACCCCCGTCATTCAGCCCAGACACTGAGATCCAGTTCTGAGGGCCTTCTGGCAGTTCCCTCATTGCAAGAAGTGAAGTTACAAGGAACCAGGCAGAGGGCCTTCTTGGTAATGGTACCCACCCTTCGGAATGCCCTCCTTTCAGATGTCAAAGAATTAACCAATTATAAGCCTCCTGTAGACATCTGAAGGCAGTTCTGTATCGGGAAGCATTTAATATTTAATGTACTGTGTTTCTTATATTCTTCTGGAAGCTGCCCAGAGTGGCTGGGGCTTCCCAGTCAGATGGGCAGGGTACAAGTAATAAATAATTATTACCATTATTATGAATGCAGCAGTACTCTTCCCACCTGCAATTCCCAGCAACTGATATTCAGAGGTGCAATGTGTCTGGCAGTGGAGTTAGAACATGGCTAGTAGTTGTTGATAGACTCCTCTGTGAATTTTTCTAATCCTCTTTTGATGGTTGATGGTTATCACTGCCATCTGTAGGAGTGATTTCCATAGTTTGTTTATGTACTGCTGTATTTTGTACCTTAGCTAGAAAAAAATGAGTTGAATGACTTGCAATTTTGTATTTGTATAAAATATTATGTTCATTTTTCACATGGTCTAGTCCTTCCCCTGCCCACCCCCTAATATTGTCTCCAGTCTTCAGAGAGTAGCTGGAAGTGGGGAGGCAGCAAAAGGTCCTCCTTTCGTTACACTCTGCAGTTTTAATCTGAGAACGTAGGCGCAGTACTGCACCCAGAGCTCAGAAACTGCTTATGCTAATGTAAACTATGCCTAGAACCATGGGAGTTTCAAACACTGGATCTTTCCCGGTGGCTTTGTGCAGATATTAAAGTGCAGTGGAGAGAGCTTTGAGCTTTGCAGCATCACATGTCAGCTTCCCTATGGCTGACCATGGCTCTCCAGTGGTCAAACTCTAGAGCAGGGGTAGGCAACCTAAGGCCCAGGGGCCAGATGCGGCCCAATCACCTTCTCAGTCTGGCCTGCGGATGGTCCGGGAATAAGTGTGTTTTTACATGAGTAGAATGTGTGCTTTTGTTTAAAATGCATCTCTGGGTTATTTGTGGGGCATAGGAATTCATTCATTTTTTTCTTCAAAATATAGTCCGGCCCACCACATGGTCTGAGGGACGGTGGACTGGACCGGCCCATGACTGAAAAAGGTTGCTGACCCCTGCTCCTGAGTATAATAAACTGAAAGAATGAAACTTTCTAACCAAAAGTTTGAAATGGTTGAGGAGCTATAGTGGTGTAATCCACTGTATCGAAAGCTTTTATAAGATGAGAAAGAAGCATTATCCTATTTCTCCAGTTTCATATGATTAATGAGACTACTATTCCTATCTCTGTCCAAACATAGACCTACACATCTGTGAAGGAAGTAGTTCTAAAACCTTACAAACTCCATGTAATTACACCTTCAACCACATGGAGAAAACATTGACCCTAATACCCATCAACCGTCAGACTGGAGCAGACCTTCAGTATGGGCACATTTCTGCCCCAGAGTTCAAGGTCTTGTAGGAATATCTCCAGGACAACCTGGAAAGGAGGTTTATGAGCCATGTATCTCCCCAGCCATCTATATTCCCTAACTTTTTGCAGAGGAGTCCCAATAGTTAACTAAATTGACCTGGTATGAACCCTGGAGGTGGATAAATGGAAGACCATGTCTCACACCCTCTGCAACCATTTCAAGTAGTTTACCTATGCATTGTTTCTGAAACTTTCTAGCACTTTTCCAGCAATGTGATTAGACTTCCTTGACTAGCTCGAAGATGACATATTGAGTTTCTGTGAGTAACCTGAGGAACACAGACAACATGTCTGCTTAGTCTTGGAGCGACTATGTGAACACAAGCTTTCCCAGGGACCTTCAAATGGTTTGATGGAAAATGATGTTCCTCCATGGATACACAAAGATCCCAGCAGTGCTTGGGGCTTTGCCAACTTCTTCTGCAGACTTGTTTATACCACCTCCCATCTGGTTTCACCTTTCACTGGGCTTCTGAGAAAGACCCTGTTGCAGGTGTGAAATACGCATTCAAAAAGCTGAAGGCTGTCTTCATCTCTGACCCCATTCTGCTTCACCCTCACCCAAGTCAACCATTATAATAACAGCAGATGCATCCAGTCAGGTTGTGGGGGCCATTTTGTCCCAGTGCCAGAACCTCATATTTACATGCAGCATTTTATTTGCAGCAACAGGCCCCTACTGAAGAAAATGATGACTTCTAGGATTGGGAGCTACTGGCCATCAAGGCGGGATCTGATAACAGAAACGTATCATACATTTGGATCATAAAATGTACAAAACCTCATCAGTTGTTATTTGTTACACTTGGTAGTTGCAAACCAATATTGCGGGAAGAATGGCAAGGTTGATTTTTTTTTTTTATCTTGAAAAGATGGGCTCTGTTCCTGTGAATAGATTCTACTATCCTTAATTCTTATCCCTCCATGAAACTATCAATGTGGACTTCCCTCCCAGGCTCAGAGAGCCCTGACAACTGATGCATATGCCATTTAGCATCTGATTGGTGTAGCAGCCGATGTTGACTGACCTCATGTCCATATAAGGGCTACTACCTGTTCCACCACCAGAGATACTACTTTCCTGAGTGTCCACTTAAGCTTGAGACCTTCCATGGCTACCATCTTGCTCCTGCTGGGGCACTGCATTCCTGAGAAGCTCCTGACTTCTGGTGCCTATCCATATGAAAGGATGTAAAACACTGTCTAGTTCTGTGATGTTTTTACCTGGAACAAGACCCCACACCAGAGACCCCAGGGTTTACCCCTTGGAGACTATGAGTCAACAACTCTGGCCTTCATTGTTAAACTCCTATCTGCATGAGGAAATGCTAGTGATCTTAATTGTGATTGATACGCAGCTCAAAATGGGGCATTTCATTCCAAATTGGGGCCTACTGTCTTGTCCCCACCGACACACTGTAAACCAGGCATTCCACTTCTGTGAGCTTACCACTGGTTTCCGTTCATCTCTTTGTTTCTGGAAGGCATTAATGGAGCTGCTGGGAAGAATGTGGGTATGTCTGTCCATGGCATATCACCCATAAATCAACCAGCAGACTGGTAAACCAATATCTTTGCTGCTCCCTCAACTGTCATTAGGATGAATGGGTCTTCTTTTGTCATGCACAGAATTTATCTGTAACTACACCACTCATGTATATACCAGATCTCGTTTTATACCAGTTATGGATACCACTCCAGGGACCTTCCAACAATCCCCACTTTATCCTTGGTCCATGCTGCTGGAGTTGAACTCATACATCTGTACAAGGTTCAGACAGCTGATCCAGCAACTGGACTTAATAATTTCTTGTAATACAGGCAGAACTGTTTTAGGTGTGTCCGATATGTGTGCCACTGCACACATGTGCATTGTACTGCATCCGTGACACAAAATGTCACAAAAAGAGGTGGGGCACAGTCTTTTCAGGCTTTTTCAATGGTGTTTCAAATAAATGTGATTTCACATAAATGGGTGGTTCCTTGGAACATAACCTCCCATGTAAATTGGAAGTTGCCTATACTGAATTTCAGAAAGGCTGGATGTTTTTGCACGTTTCCATCACATGTGGAGATACTTACCAGGTATGGGGCAGCCTCTCTAGCAGTATGGTATGGCACTGGGATAGAGCATTGCCAGATTCCTAGGGGTTAGAGACCACCTGTATATGAGTTTTAGGGTTAATTCTCTATTGCTTGCTGAAATAGACTTATTTTTATTTTTTTGTCCAAAGTCTATTCCATTGACCTGGGTCAGGTTCATAACCAAAATCACATTCCTTTGGATGTTTAATAGGGTCAAGTAAACCCACTGATGTCCCGACTAGAATTTTACAGATTGTGAATGTTATACCTGGGCCTTGTCCTGTGTATATTGCATTACTTTCAAATGAGGTTAGTGGTCTTGTGACAGTCTTTCTGTTAATAGGGTTAGCCATAAAACTGGATTTGGTGAATTAGCAGCCAAGGGATTTGTAAATTTCCTAGTTTAGTCATTATTTCTTGGTCTGATAGTGGTGTATTTCTGTTATAAACGTGACTTAACTCAGTGTTCCCCAACCCCCGGGCCGTGGACCGGTGCCGGTCTGTGGATCAATCGGCACCGGGCCGCCCGAGGAACTTCAAATCATTTCACTGTGGCGGGCGGCCAAGGCGCAGAGCATTGCGCCCTCTCAAGCCCGCCCATTGTGTGACAATAGCGAATGAAAATTCGCTATTGTTACACTGATGCTCCTCCTGGCCAATCAGGGAGTGGGTCCTTCCTCTTCCTGATTGGCCGAAAGGCAAACCTCACGCCATTGGCCGAGGAGGAGGCGCCACGGGAGGACTGAGGACTCGAGGTCGGAGACGCGGGGACTGAAGAGAAGCTGCCGTGAGGTAAGTGCACGGAGGGGGGACTCAGCTCAAAACAAGCGGGCCACGGAAAAATTATCAAACATTTACCGGTCCGCGGCGTTAAAAAGCTTGGGGAGCACTGACTTAACTGATGTATTAAGGCTGCAATACATCCAGAATTTTAGCCGGGATTCGTCTTGTGGCAGTCTGAGCGGAATTTTCGCAAAACGTCTGAAATTCCTTCCTAAAGACGTCTCAGAATTTGCCTCCTTTCATTCTAAATTATACACTTCACAATCCACAAGCAAAAACAGATATCCACAATATCTTAGTAAACTTACCTATACCATCACTAACTCCTGAGGAGGAAACTTTTTAAGATAGCTCTATCTCACTGGAAGAAATTGACAATGTTTTTAAAAAACTGAAACTACATAAAGCTCCAGGACCAGATGGCTGCTCTCATTGTTGAAAGCTTATATCTCACCCCTAAAGGCACCTCCTGGAGGGTGACAGGCACCCTCCTTGTTGAACTAAAAGTTGTTGACTTTCTTTTTCCAGAAGGCTTTTTAAGGTAGTGTTTTATTTTTCTGTAAGGCTATGTTTTATATATGCCACTTAAAAATGCTAACAACCAAGCTGTACATAAGTGCCGCTTAAATGAATGAATAAATAATCCCATACAAAGTAGACCCATTGAAATTATTGGACCTAAATTGGTCATGTCCATTAATTTCAGTGGGTCTGTTCCGTGTAGGACTAGCATTGGTTGCAACCTGTATGTTATGACATGGAAGTAAAGAAAATTAGGGAGACACATAATTTAAGTAACAACCCCCCCTGTTTTTGTTGTTTTTAGATGATGCTGCAAGTGTGATTCAGTTTGGTAAATCTGCTAAACGGTCACCAGAATCTACTCAGATCGGACAGTATGGGAATGGCTTGAAATCGTAGGTATTTGAAACCTCCTGAAACCTTTTGGTTTGGCTAAGGAGGTATAAGAAGCAAGAAAGATAGAGTTTTGCTTTTCAAATCATTCAGAATTTTTGCATTGACTTGGCTTGCTTCCCTAGCACTACTTATGTCCTTTGTGTATGTCCTTTAACCTTATTTCAGGAATCAAGTTTAAGTTGCAGGCCAACAGCATTCCATGTTTTTATTCTCTCAAGGCAATTTTGTATAAGACAGGGGACCCCCCCCCCAGAATACCCTTAGCACTTTATAGGTAATAATTAAACTAACATCCTATGAAACACTGGGTGATCCCACCCAGCAGTTGCTGCATGTTAAGTGGAGACAATATAGGAATGTGTGGGCATATTTCCTGATTCCCCCAGAGTGTGTGGGCAGAGTAGCCATTGCACAGCACTACCTTAAAGAGCAACTCATACAAAAAGCAATCTTCTGGTCTGGCTAAGAAGAATTTGGTTGTCTTCTGTATCAGATAGTCCTTGCAGATTTTCATAAACAAGCACGTGTATACTCCCAGTTGGCTGTCTGTAGCTACAAACATTGGAACAGAAATTACTTGAATATAGCCCGAAATCCTGATTTCATATGAAAACTATTGTTGCATGCTACCCCAATCTCAGAGCGGTGCAAGATTCCAGGGGTTCCAGGCGCTTAACCCAGGGTTCATGTTTTTGTTTGGTAATGAAGCACAGTGGAAACTGAGATGTCTTTATGATATATGGTTTGTTCACACACATATACAACCTCAGCTTAATGGAGGGGCTCACTGTATTGACACCCCAAAAAGTGTCTTCTTTCTCCCATAGCTGCAGCCTTGGATTCAAGCAGAAATCGGCCATGGCACACACTATTTCCTATCTGCAAGCTTTCCCCCTCTGGGTTACGCCACAGCAAACTCAGACCTCAAACTGTCCTTCTAGCTATCTAAGAGCCGGAGGAGGGTCCCCTCCCATTTGGCACAGAGCCCCCTCTCTTTTGCTCTCTTAATGGCCCATCACCCAGGCGATTGCCTCAACACAGGGAGCTGGCTTATATTCTAACATTTGGGGGGGGTTACAGCTGGCTGGCACCCACAAACTCATAATATATTTCAGCCTGGTATGCCAGGAGTTAGTTGGCAGTTACACTCAGGTACATTGCTCATGAATCAAGCAATAGAGATTGAGCAAAAATCAGCTGACTTGGGACTGAGTAATGGGGCTCCCTTGAGGCAACTGACGCCTGGCAGTAGAGACATTAATAAAGACAGAACTCACAACAACCAATCTCTGCTGAGCAAACATGTTGCAGACAGAATTATTCCAATTATCTTGCTCATGTCTTTGTGTGATATGAGTGATTAATGAGATGAGATCTACTGCTAAATCCTTTGGAGTGTCTTATGAAACCATTTCATCACCATCATCATTATTGTTTACTGATAATTTGTATTGCAGATAAGAGTTAAGCAGCAACTGTTGGTGAGGTTTCTGCTGAGTCTTCTATGCCATGCTGTCCGAAAGCAAAAGAAAGTGCACAGTATGAGTTCTTGAGACAACAAATAACTTCAGCCAAGGAGGATTTAATGCCTTTGTGGACTGAACCCTAAATCCAAATGAACTCTGCCGTTTCCCAAACTTAGAATCAATAGAATCTTAAGAGTTGGAAGGGATTCAAGGGTCATCTAGTCCAACCCTCTGTGATCTCAGCTAAAGCATCCATGACAGCCATTCAACCTTCTGGCAAGCCATCTTCAAATTTTATTTTATCTATTAAATTTGTATACTGTTCTTCATCCAAAGATCTCAGCCTCCATGGGGAGAGCATTCCACAAAGTGGAGTTGCTGAAGAAAAGGCGTATTCTCGTGTTGCAGATTTCTCAAGAAGGACGCACACAAAGAAGGGCCTGAGCTGATAATTGCAGGGTCTGATTCAGTTCATATGGGGAGGAGCAGTCCTTAAGGTATTGCAGCTCTCAGCAGTTTAAGGCTTTATAGTTCAAAGCCAGCTCTTTGAATTGGGCCCAGAAACTAATCGGCAGCTAGGCCAGGATTGGTGTAATATGCTTAAATTATCTTGCCCCGGTGAACAACCTGGCTGCCGAATTCTGCACCAGCTGAAATTTATGTAGCATGTGCAGAGGCAGCCCAATGCATAAGTTGCATAATCTAACTAAGTGGTTACCAGAGCATAGGCAACAGAAGTTAGGCTATCCCTGTCCAGGTAGGAGTGCAGCTGTGCCATCAGCTGAAGTTTATGGAAAGCACTCGGTGCCACTGAAGCCACCTGAGCCTCAAACAACAGCAAAGGATCCAGAAATGCCCACAATGCTCCTTCAGAGGGAGTGTGACACCATCAAGAGCAGGCAACCTCTCATCCATCTGATCTAGGGAATCACCCACTAACAGTCTTACCTAGATTGAGCTTCAGTTTGCCGGCTCTCATCTAGTTCATTACCAAGGGAAGACAACAGTCCAGCATATCCACTGCCACACTTGCAGATGTAAAGGAGATGTAGAGCTGTGCGTCATCAGTATATTCTGACAACGTATTCCAAAAGCTAGATAACTTCACTCAGCAGTTTCATGTAGAGGGAATAAAATTGAACCCTAAGGAACTCATATGTTGAAGCTTCTACGGAGGTGAAGAGCACTCCCCAAGCATCATCCTCTGGAAATGGCCATCCAAGTAAGACCAGAGCCACTGCAAAGCAGTGCCAGCCATCCCTGACTCGGACAGCTACTCAAGAAGGATAGCATGGTTAATGGCATCAAGCCACTGAGAGGTTGAGGAGCATTAACAGGGACACATTTCCTCTGTCTCTCTCCCAATAGAGGTCATCATACAGGGTGAGCAAAGGAGTTTCCTTGCCAAAACCGGGACTAAACCCAAATTGAAAAGGTTCCCAACCTGTTCCTTCTCCCTAAGTTCTGGAATATACCAGGGAGCCAAGTGGGCTCCACAAAGCAGGAGAGGGCACTGGATTTGCACATTTATCCAAATAAAACCACTTGGCAGGCAGCAGTATTGCTTCCTGCATGTTGTCAGTGGGATTTCATAGTCTGGAGACGGCGAGAAGCTAAACTCATGGTGGTGAACATGGTGGTTTGTCTAAGAAAAAATTACAAGCTGGTTTGTTGGAGTTACATCTAAAAGCTCACTTGCAGTCATGTGATCCCATGACAGTTGATACCCAAAATCTATAGTGGGTGGAGAGCACCACTAATACCAGTTGGCAGACCTTTCAGCTTTGGTGAATTAGATTGAAGTAATCACTTGAAGTAATGGCAAGTTCTTAAAGAAATGGGAGTGCCTGATCATTTCATCGTGTCTCCTGAGAAATCTATGTGGGACAAGAAGCTACAGTTAGAACTGGATATGGAACAACTGATTGGTTCAAAATTGGGAAAAGAGTACGACAAGGCTGTATATTGTCTCCCTGCTTATTTAACATATGCAGAATTCTTCATGTGAAAGGCTGGACTGGATGAATCCCAAGCCGGAGGTAAGATTGCTGGAAGAAATATCAACAACCTCAGATATGCAGATGACACAACTTTGATGGCAGAAAGTGAGGAGGAATTAAAGAACCTTTTAATGAGGGTGAAAGAGGAGAGTGCAAAATATGGTCTGAAGCTCAACATCAAAAAAACTAAGACCATGGCCACTGGTCCTATCACCTCCTGGAAAATAGAAGGGAAGAAATGGAGGCAGTGAGAGATTTTACTTTCTTGGGCTCTATGATCACTGCAGATGGTGACAGCAGTCACGAAATTAAAAGACACCTGCTTCTTGGGAGAAAAACAATGACAAACCTAGACAGCATCTTAAAAAGCAGAGATGTTACCTTACCGACAAAGGTCCGTATAGTTAAAGCTATGGTTTTCCCAGTAGTGATGTATGGAAGTGAGAACTGGACCATAAAGAAGGCTGATTGCCAAAGAATTGATGCTTTTGAGTTACGGTGCTGAAGGAGACTCTTGAGAGTCCCATGGACTGCAAGAAGATCAAACCTCTCCATTCTTAAGGAAATTAGCCCTGAGTGCTCACTGGAAGAACAGATTCTGAAGCTGAGGCTCCGATACGTTGGCCGCCTCATGAGAAGAGAAGACTCCCTAGAAAAGACCCTTGTATGTTGGAAAAGATTGAGGACACAAGGAGAAGGGGACAACAGAGGACGAGATGGTTGGACAGTGTTCTCGAAGCTACTAACATGCGTTTGACCAAACTTCAGAAGGCAGTGGAAAACAGGAATGCCTGGTGTGCTCTGGTCCATGGGGTCACGAAGAGTTGGACACAACTAAACGACTAAACAACAATGACTTACGGCTTCTGGAGTTCAGATGCTTTATTCATGCAGGAACTATTCATAGGATGAGTGAAATAGAGAGAAAAATATCAGACATCTTGTCTGGAGAAAACAATAAACAAAATTGCTAAGCTTTAAGGGTAGAGTTAACTTAGATATGTTACAAGTAAGTGCTGGCTAGGTTGTTACACAAACAGTGCCCTCTAGTAGTTTAAAGCTACATGCATCAACTAGAAGCTTAAAAGAGGGTAATGTATTTGCTTTCCTCCAACAATATTAGGTGTTTCCTGTGGTCTAACTTCTTGGATTTTCACAAAATGCATAATAATAGTTGCAGAATATTTATAAAGTTACAGCTCTAAATGGAGATCTTCTCAATTCTTCCAAAGGAAGATGTTCTTATTCATGACCTCGCAGAAAACCCTTATAGCAAATATGGACAAACTGGACAATTCAACAAACTATCCATAAAACAATGAACCAATTTATCAGACAGAAAATTGCCTGGGTTGCACCTTAAAGAAAGCCTTCATAAACAAAAAAAATGTCTTCAGTAGGTACCTAAACATCTTCACTCAAGGCATCTGTCTGGTAATTTGTTCCAGAGAGCTAGATTTGCAACACTAAAAGCCCAGTTTCTAACACAGGCTAAGTGTGCCTGTGGGCAACCCTTTCACATGCGTGATTTACAGAATATGTGCTCGATTCGTACTTTTAATTGGCATCAACTCAGGTTGTCATTAGCTCTTCTCTCCTTCAGAATGATCTTATGATGAAAGACCACCCCAAGTCTTCACAGGATAGCCTGTCTATGAACTTGTACAAAATGGAACAAAAGGAAAGAGCTGTGACAAGTAACTGTCACTAAGATGTGCTGTACTGTACCTCTGTTTCCTCAAGTGCATGTTGCAGATACAGTATGTAAGAAGCTCCCTCATACTGAATCAAACCATTGACCATTTAGCAAACACATCATTGTCTATGCTGGCAGTAACACCTCTCCAGAGTTCCAGATGAGGGCCTTTCCCAGCCCTACCTGGAGATGCTGAGTGTTGAATTTGAGCCTGTCTATAAGCAAACCATGTTTACCATTGAGCCACAGTCCCCTCTTCAAAAGGACTAGGGCAACAAATAGTGTGTGTGTTGAAATCTAAATTTCAGTTCAACAAGAAGTTTCTCTTCTGAAACTAAGTAGGAGAGCATTGATCTGTTGTACGTTTATATATTTTGCTCCATATGTACATCTAATCAAACTGCCATGGACGCTCCAAGGCACAGAAGCTACTTGAACTCTGGAATATGGGAAGAATCTGGATTATGGTGTCTATTCTGTTATTTTACATCTACATATAATTATTGCTGATGGATTTTAATGCCAGAGTAGGACGGGACAATTGGATTATTTGTAGGAAAAGTCTTATCCATTGAAAAATACATAATATAAAAATCAACTACTATTTTGGATAACTGGTTGACAACCCTAATGAAGAATTTTAGTTGAGTAATCATACACATTTGATTTACGTATTTCCCAAGCTCAACATAGGTGCCATATTTTGAAACATCAGTTGGAAGTACAGTGATACCTCGCAAGACGAATGCCTCGCAAGACGAAAAACTTGCAAGACGAAAGAGTTTTTGGTTTTTTGAGTTGCTTCGCAAGACGAATTTCCCAATGGGCTTGCTTCGTAAGATGAAAACGTCCTGCAAGTTTGTTTCCTTTTTCTTAAAACCGCATTCCTATGGGAAACCGTGCTTCGCAAGACGGAAAATTCGCAAGACGGAAAAACTCGCAGAACGAATTAATTTCGTCTTGCGAGGCACCACTGTATGACATATTTTTAATGCTGTCATTCATTAGAAATATTATTTTTAAATATTTTTCATATTGGAAGTAACACACCAAAAGCAAAATAGTCTCAGAAGTAAGCAAATCTGTCTTCCTTAACCTACTTAAATATTGTCCTTGTTGATTAAAACTGTTCCACTCCACTAAATCAACAAGGGTTTTATCTTATTAATCTACTAGCTAGGGTTGCAAGTTTTATTAATGATGTAACTACATATCAGAAGTCCTATAAACAGGAAATGTGGCAGAAAGTTTAGTGATATGATTCACGCAAGTGTCCAGATAAATGAATGTGTTGCATTACGATTTATACAACAGAGGTGCTGATTGGATGTGAAGTATCACTCAATTTAGTTAGCGGGTTGCTGGTTTTTGTTGTGCCGTTATGAGCAAGTCAGTATCTTGGTCACACTGGAATGTGACTTACCAGTAAGTGTCGGGTACTTGCTTCAAGTTGGAACAGTAAACAAGATTACATCTTTGGTTATCAGGAAAAAAAATGCTGTTTATTAGGACATGGATAACAGAGTATTTTAATATTGCTCCTAAGCTGTACAGTGGTACCTTGGTTTGCAACCGTTTTGGATTACAACCGTTTTGGATTACAACCACGTCAAACCCAGAAGTGTGTGTCCCTTTTTTATTATTATAACCCCCCTTCTTTTTTTTGGTTGGGGGGGGGAATTACAACCTTTTTTTTTTTGGGAGGTCCCATTGGCGAAGGCACGCCTTGGGTTACAACCTGTTTTGGTTTACAACTGGACTTCCAGAACGGATTATGGTTGTAAACCAAGATACCACTGCTTCTGCTTCAAATATGTGATTAGCTATAATCAGTGTATTGATCTTGAGTAAGACTTGTTGGTATGTACCTTAACACTGAAATCTTCCCATAGGGGTTCCATGCGTATTGGCAAGGATTTTATCCTCTTCACGAAGAAGGACAGCAGCCTCACTTGCCTCTTCTTGTCTCGCACATTTCATGAGGAAGAAGGAATTGATGAGGTTTGCAAACATTTTGTGACTTGTAGAATCAAACAGTATATACAGCTATATCAACTTAAGCCTGTTCTTATTATGTATTAAATATGAGGTCCTCCCTCCCTCCAATTATTATTATTTTTACTATTTTACAATATCTTAAATTTGTTTCAACTTTTTGCAATACACAAATTATTACTACTACTACTAATAAGATTATGAGCCAGCTGAATCAATAATGGAAAATCTTGGAGTTTCTTGAAAGCTTGTTGGAGATGACCTTCATTAGACACTCATTAGTTTTGGATTGTCTACTACAGGGATGAGGAAGCATTTTCAGTCCAAAGGCCACATACTTTCTGGGAAACCTGAGGCCCCCATGTCAAAAGAAGGCAGCACATTTAATATGACTTTTACCTTTGTGCAGTAGGGTAGTTTTTGCGTGGTCTCAACACATCCCTTTCCGCCCTCAGTCCAGGCAAGCTAAAAGCATCACCCAAGTTCAAGGACACATTCCAGCTAGCCAAAACATTCAAGGATCCAAAGCAGGGTTGATTAGTCCTTAGCAGGGTGGAGTGCCTTTATAGTGGAGGATAAGTTTTATAAATGGGGACCTTTTAGAAGCTGCAACCTTACTGGATAACTGTTTGAAAGTATCCATTTCAAGTCTTTTTTTTTCTTTTTAAATGGTAGGTAATTGTTCCACTGCCCACCTGGAATGCTCGTACTGGGGAACCCTGGACAGACAACATGGAGAAATTCTCCATTGAGACTGAACTAATTTACAAGTATTCTCCCTTTAAATCAGAGCAGGAAATAATGGAACAGTTTAACAAGATCTCTGGGGACAAAGGTGAGAATATAATCTTCATAAGGTCAGAGATTTGTGCCCCAAAAGGCACTATATATGCCAAATTTGATGCTTGTGTGTATGATAAGAGCCCAATGCTTATGGGGTTTTTTTTACCCAAAGAAGGAACGGGTATATGACAGAGTTAATATTGTTGTATCTGATGCCTCAGGGACTCTGGTGATAATCTTCAACCTCAAACTGATGGATAATGGTGAACCTGAGCTAGATGTGACCTCAGATCCCCGAGACATCCAGATGGCTGAAACACCACCTGAGGGAACGTAAGCTTGATGCAGCCTAAGCTTCATATCTAAGTCTGTTTCTATGAAGCAAATTACTTCATGGGAAAGGGCATCCCTTGCTTGTAGCAGCTGAATTATTTTTGTGCTTTGGTGGAAGTAGAGGTTCTCTGTCTTCATTTAACCCTTCACGGAGGAGATTGTGGGTTAAATGACAGATATAGGAAGGAGAATTTTATGGGCTTGTGAGCACTCTTGAGACACAGGGGAGTCGCAGCTGACCCTTGAGGAATGTTTAAATTCAAGGCCTGTTTCTAGCTGACAGGATCTAGAAATGAGACACTGGTCAATCACAGGTATTCACTTGAGAAACAGAAAGTTGGGAATGTGTGGGTGTTAACACATGGAATGTAGTCTTAAAGCCATATCTACATTTAATCCTCTTTCAAGGAAAGCTAACTTCAGAGTTCTCTTAACGGGCTTACTGAAGAATCTACCAAGTTTGGCTGCATGTATTAGCTTTCTGTTGTTTGTAGTCATCCCGTCTCCTCCCTCGAGTTCTCTCTCACACACAGAAAACTTAGGAGAGCTGGGACTCATCTCTCAGTTTGCACTAACTGTGGCAAAAGTCAGAAATGGAGGTGGGGTGGAAAATCATGGTTTCTCCAAAGCCTGCCCTGAAGTAAGACCGTTAATTTCACAGCAACCTTCAGAATAAGGGCAGAAGCCATGAGAGAGATTCTCATGGCTTCTGACTTCCCCCAATGGTGCTATAAACACAGAGGTAGGACCATGTCACTCTCCAAACACCTCTGGGAAAATGAAGACAGACTCACTTAGCTTTGAGTTAGGTGGGGGGGAGAGCATAAGGGTTGTCATGTTCAGCCCAAACCAAGTTGATTGGGTGAAGGTGTATGTCCTTACCTGGGTTTAACTGAGTTGCCCTGACACTTTTTGCACCCTGGGCATATGTGAATAAGCTTGGTCTCCTTTTCTGCACACAATGATGATCAGCTAGTGAATGGGTAGAAGGCTGATCTTAAGGGCTGGGGTTGGTTTTCTGTCTCCTTTGACTTCCTGTCAGGGATTCGTTAGCTGTGATTCCTGCATTGCAGGGGGTTGGACTACATGATCCTTGGGGTCCCTTCCAACTCTGTGATTCTATGATTTTCGCCCTCTTTCAGGAAGCCAGAGCGTCGTTCCTTCCGTGCTTATGCTGCTGTGCTCTACATTGATCCCAGAATGAGAATATTTATCCATGGACACAAAGTGCAGACTAAGCGTCTTTCCTGCTGCTTATTCAAGCCTAGGTATGAGTCATAGCCAAGGATTTACTTTACGAGGGGGCTGTTTTTGCTGCGTGCCACAATTTCTCAGCAGGGTGAAAAAGTTGCATAGGGCTTGTCCACACTTACCTTTGCCCCACACTTTCCAGGCACAGGTCTGTGCTTTAAACCTCTGTGTCAGCACTCCCCCCTCCCCCTCCGCTATTTCTCTGTGAAGCCTTCTCCTTTAACACTGAATTGGAACAAACGAAATTTTGGGTTTTCAGAGGATTGCTGTTCTCTCTGATTAAGTGGTAAGGAGCGGGTTTTCATGGGGGAAAAAATAGTGCTCGGACACAGAGCTTTAAAGCATGGGCCTGTGCCACAAAAGGAAGACTGAATGAGCTCAGAATGAACAGTGCCATTTGGCCCCTGCACAGCACCTCATCTTTTCCAAATGTAGGATCATTGGTCTTGCCCTCTTCCACCTGTGGGAAGATGCTGGCTTTGCCTCTTTGCCCTGTGTGTGGAATGCACAGGCTGGGGGAGGTGATGTGCTTTGTTTTACAGAACCTTCTAGAAGGCTCTGCCTGTGGCCTGGAGAGACTGTTCTTATTTGTAAGGCTGCATAAAATGTCCATTCAAAGGACATTACAAAATCTAGAGCCCACACCACCTTGCTTACAACTAAAATCATATAACTACTTAGTTTATTCAACAAATAAACTTGATCCACAGCTCCCAGTTTTTCAAAGTCTCATAGTTATTTACACCTCCAGCACCCCCCTGTTACCCCCTTGCCTACCATCCACTTTGGGAATCACTAAATTACAGAATCCCGATAAAGGACTTGCTGCCTAAATAAACTATGCAATAAAAGTGATATTTTATCTGACCAGGGACTTTGGGTCAATAGTTGTATCTAAAGTTTGCTGTTTAACACAGTGTTTTCTCTCTCCTGCCTCTGCCCCCTCTGGCAGGATGTACAAATATACTTCCAAGCGGTTCAAGACCAGAGCGGAGCAGGAAGTGAAGAAAACAGAGCATCTGGCTCGGATTGGTGAGTTCCAGGGCTGGGTGAGTCCGCCCACCCACCTGCTGCCTCAAAGTTCTGATAGCCTAAGTAATTCCGGTCCAGTTCTGCTCTTTGTGTTACTTAAGGAATTTTTCAGTTGATCAGCAATCCGATGGGCATCTACAAACACACGCACATTGGTCTCTACCTTTGTCAGGTCATTCCATTAAACTGAATGTACACGTATCCTGTCTATTTTCTGAACCAGGTTCCCTAGGTCGGTTCATGGATATCACTGGAGCTGTGCAAAGGACCATTTGCAAAGTGATAGCCTGGTCCCAAAATGATCAGGTCTTCATATAACTGTAATTGACGTACGTGCCATTGCAAGTAGAGGTAGCTTCTTGCTTCTACTGTGTAGATTCTTGCTATTTTCTGATACACTACATCTAATACAGCTCCCCCGAGAGCCTGGGTTTTTGTTTTTTGTTTTTTGTTTTTGTTTGGTTTTGCAGTTCTGTTTGCATTGATTCTACTGTCTCTTTGCGTTTTCAGCTGAAGAAAAGGCTCGGGAAGCTGAGAGCAAAGCCCGTGCTTTGGAGCTGCGCTTGGGAGGGGACCTCACTAGGGAATCCAGGGTAAGATCTGTAGTGTCTGGTGGTTGATTTGAATTCCTGGTGTTCAAGAAGGACAGGGGCACATTTCCTTGAGCTAAGCAGGACTGCTGCCAGTGAATGCAAGAGGCTGAAAGAATGGTGTCTGGTTAGGCTCTCAAAACAGTTCGAGTGTCTGTTCTAGCAGGTGACAGTCAGTATTTCTGCTGGTTTTACTCCTCCTCTGCAGGAGTTAAGAAGCCCCTACGAGTTGTGCCTATGTTCTAAAGTGATGTGTGGTGAAGGGAGGCTGAACATCCTGTGAATAGGATTTGGCCAATTCATCTCTGCATTTATGGCTCATGTAGGTAATAATTGCATAATTCCCTTTTACTTTCATAGAGTTTCTTCTTTTGGAGAAGATTCATTTCAGAATATTCACAGATCAGAATTGCATAGAATCAGAGAATGAGGAGCATAGTTTTACAGCTTGCAAATCTGTGAAAATAGTACAGGCACAATTAACAAACAAACAATCTAGCAATAATAATAATAATAATTTATTATTTATACCCCGCCCATCTGGCTGGGTTTCCCCAGCCACTCTGGGCAGCTCCCAACAGAATATTAAAAGCACAATAAAACATCAAACATTAAACAGGACTGCCTACAGATGTCTTCTAAAAGTCAGATAGTGTTTATTTCCTTGACATCTGATGGGAGGGAGTTCCACAGGGAGAGCACCACTACCAAGAAGGCCCTCTGCCTGGTTCCCTGTAACCTCGCTTCTTGCAGGGAGGGAACTGCCAGAAGGCCCTTGGAGCTGGACCTCAGTGTCCGGGCTGAACGATGGGGGTGGAGACGCTCCTTCAGGTGTACTGGGCCGAGGCCTTTTAGGGCTTTAAAGGTCAGCACCAACACTTTGAATTGTGCTCGGAAATGTACTGGGAGCCAATGTAGATCTTTCAGGACTGGTGTTATATGGTCTTGGCGGCCACTTCCAATCACCAGTCTAGCTGCCACATTTTGGATGAGTTGTAGTTTCTGGGTCACCTTCAAAAGTAGCCCCACATAGAGCACATTGCAGTAGTCCAAGCAGAAGATGACCAGAGCATGCACCACTCTGGCAAGACAGTCCGCGGGCAGGTAGTGTCTCAGCCTTCGTACCAGATGGAGCTGGTAGACAGCTGCCCTGGACACAGAATTGACCTGTACCTTCATGGACAGCTGTGAGCCCAAAATGACTCCCAGGCTGCACACCTGGTCCTTCAGAGGCACAGTTACCCGATTCAGGACCAGGGAATCCTCCACACCTGCCCGCCCCCTGTCCCCAAAAAACAGTACTTCTGTCTTGTCAGGGCTCAACCTCAATCTGTTCACTGCCATCCATTCTCCAACTGCCTCCAGACACTCACACAGGTCCTTCACCGCTTTCACTGGTTCTGATTTAAAAGAGAAGTAGAGCTGAGTATCATCCGCATTTATTTCTTATCAGAAGGAAGAATGGAAGTTTTTAAAATTATTGTGAAAGGTGGAAATCTGTGGCACAATATTTATGATAATTCACTATGAAATAGACTAAATGTAATGCTTAAGTTTAATAGAAGGGTGCGGTTGTAAATAAATATAAATAATGTGATGAATTAAAAGAATAATACATGATAATTTGAAGAAGATAAAACCCCTGATGAAATAGGAAGACGGAGTATTTATTTATTAAGATATTGCTTAATTATTTGCATTCCTAAGTGGTATACATAAAAACAGTCCACAGAAAATGGGACAATAAAATAATAAGCCTTATTCATTAAACTGAACACTACCATAAAACGTCTTCTGGAACAAGAAAGTTAGTAATTTGTCTAAAGTCCAGCAGTTTGTGTGTTTTCAATATATACATAGACTTCATGAGAATCTGATATTGTGAAAATATAGTTAGTATTAATAAATAAATAAGATAGTCATTCTGTTTCACCGCTACTATTGTAGAATCCTTTTTTAGGGCCACTAAGGAGAAGCTGTGTGTATAAAAACACAAACTTTAGGTAGTGCTTCAAGATTGCGAAACCATTTTAAGTGTGCTTCACATCCGTAGGTCATGTTGCGCCAAGCCCAAGATGTGGCGATAACCATGCGTAGAGAGGCAGATGTTAAGAAGAGGATCAGGGAGGCAAAGCAGCGGTGAGTGGCAGAGCTCCAGTTCTTCCATGCCTCTTGCTTTGTTCCCCTGCTGATAAGCGACTCTCAAGGATCTTGCAGTTCTGAAGGTGTATCCATTTCATTTATACCTTACCATGGGAGCCAACTCTTAGGGGCCAAGGGTTCTTCTGCCCCCCCTAAAATATTTGTGGGGACCGGGGGCTCCCAAAGTTGATGAGCATTGCCATCCAAATGGTGTGCGTGCCCTGTGTCACATGATCAGTTATGCAGGGAGAGCCCCCCCCCCATATTTCATTCAAGCTGGCACCCCTGCTTTCCAAATTCCTTGTTTAAAAAATGTTTTAATTAGGTGTGGACAGTTCTGGATTTGACCAAAGTTGAAGAATACTGTTCTTGGCAATCCGGAGATCACGCAGGGTGTAACTGCTTTTAGAGCTTTTAATTGTTTTTGGAATTTTTAACTGATCTAGAATGTTTTTGTTTTGTTTTCAAGAGGAAGGGCAGGGTAAAAATTCAATAAATACTAATATCAAGAATTCAGCAAAAAAGTCAGAATTTTTGTCATGTGCGGACCCTCATTTGTTGTACACTCACCCTTTTCTCGTCCATACATTTTCATTCCCCTTTTCCCCCCCACTTTCCAATAAGTACCCACAATACACTTGTTATTTGTTGGAAGCATTTGACATGTGAGCCCTCCTGGGCACTGGGAAATACGTTGGCTGTTCTGTGCTTTGCCAGTGGATTTCCAGCCTTATTTGCTATCTTTTCTCTACATCTTTGTTGCAGAGCCCTCAAGGAACCAAAGGAGCTGAACTTCATCTTTGGCGTGAACATTGAGCAGCGGCATTTGGATGGGATGTTTATCTATAACTGCAGCCGACTGATTAAGATGTATGAGAAGGTGGGCCCGCAGCTGGAGGGTGGCATGTGAGTTTCTTGCAGAGACCTCTAGTTAGTTCTTGCCTTAATGACAAGTAAAGTGAATCGGTCTGTTTCCTCCTGTGTTATGTGACTCTTGATCAGCCCCACCCCCACCCTCCTCTTCCACTTGGTGTATTCTGTACTTTAAAAGAAAACGGAGCTGCAGCAAATCAAGTTCATTGCACAGTTATTTTGCATGCTTTATTCAGTTCTTACTATCTTAAGAACATAAGAATAGCCTGCTGGATCAGGCCACCTAGTCCAGCATCCTGTTCTCACTGTGGCCAACCAGGTGCCTCTTCTGGGAAACCCAAAAGCAGAAATATATCTCCCAGGGATATGGAGAAAACACTTTCTCTAATTCCCTCTGATTTCATATGAATGGTTAAATATATTGTGAGGAGTAATCCATTGTTGGTTTTGCATGTATACCCTGAGTTGCATCTTCTAAATTGTTAAAGGTCCCCTCAACCACGAATTGAAACTTCAAGGAAACAGAGACTTCAGGTAGCAAACTGCATTGTTCATAAGAGTAGGAGGCAAACTGAGTTCATCATGGTGCCAAACTGATCCTAATTACAATTTGGCAGAGAGCCTTTGCTCTGCACAGTACACAGATGATCTTGTCAGGGTGATACTCTCTTAGATTAGATAATCTGTTTCCAGCAGAACATTATCATAGGGAACCATCTGTCCATGTTGTGCAGAGATACATGTGCAACTCATGATTACTAGAAACAAATGCATGTTGTTCGTGGCACGGCATTAACGGAAAGCTTCATCTGTGGACGAATTTCACAGCTGCTGTAGCAGCCAGTTTTGTTCATTCATTGGGTCCCTGTTTGCTGGAGCCTTTAATTACATCCAGCCTTTTCATTTCAAACATAAGACGGGGCTGCTGGATAAGGCCAAGGTCCCATCTAGTTCAGCATCGAGTTCCCACCCAGATGTATGTGGGAAACCGGCAAGCAGGACCCAACCACAAGAGCACTCTCCCCTCCTGCGGTTTCCAACAACTGGTATTCAGAAGCGTGTTTGCCTCTGACTCTGGAGGCACAGCATAGCCATTGTGGCTGGTAGCCATCAGTAGCCTTCACCTCCATGAGTTATTCCATCCTTGATATTTAATTAACCCTACTCCGTCTGCCCTACACTGAACCAGGTTCATGTTTGCTGTAGTGGGAAGGAAGGAGCCTGTCTTCCGACTCTGTCCTTCTCAGGCCGGTTGCTGCCTGCAAGCTTATCACTGTTGTGTTTCCTCCCACTCAGGGCATGCGGTGGTGTTGTCGGAGTGGTTGACGTCCCCTACCTGGTTTTGGAGCCAACACATAACAAGCAGGACTTTGCCGACGCCAAGGAGTATCGGCACTTACTAAGGGCAATGGGAGAACATTTGGCTCAGTACTGGAAGGATGTTGAGATTGGTAAGCCGCTCTTGCAATCTGGTGGGATGTTGGGCATGGAAGGGGAATGCTAGACACAGGGAAGGGACAATGGATAGTTATTGTGTGTGTGTTTGTTTGTTTGTTTGCTTGCTTGCTTGCTTGCTTGCTTACTCATCTTGATGCTTTGTTTCGTTTTTCAAAAAAACCCAACAACAACAACAACAACAACCCTCCAGCACAGAAAGGTATAAGCAAGTTCTGGGATGACTTTGGCTATTTATCTGCTAACTGGAACCAGCCTCCATCAAATGAATTGCGTTACAAGCGGCGGAGAGCCATGGAGATCCCCACCACCATTCAGTGCGGTACGTCTGGTAGTGCCGAGTTTCCGGCATTCCAGGATTGGAAAGGTGTTTGCAGGGAGTTGAAGCCCCAGCAGTGCCTTAGGCGGCAAAACAACCAAACTATAGTGATAAAAGGCTAGATTGACACCATGCATATTCAAAGCATGTGGCTTCCTCCAAAGAATCTTGGGAACTGATTTCTTAATTGTGCTGGGAACTAGGAGGTGGGGGGGGGGTCAGCCCTCTCTTGGTGTTCTTTTTTACGGGGGGGGGGAGCAAAGAACAATAAGCATATCATTGTCATTATTACTTCACCCCTGCAGTCATCGGCCAAGTCCCTTCTTTGAGTGCTCTCTCCGCAGGAGGTCTGGAAGCTGGCAACATTAGAGTGGTGGCTTCCCGCTTGTGGAACACGCTCCCCAGGGAGACTAGACTGGAGCCATCATCGCATATCTTTAGGCACCAGACAAAAGCATTTGTTTTCCACTAGGCCTTTGGCTTTTAATTATCTGTGGCTTCCTACAGTGGGTGGGATGTTTTAATGTACAATAATACCTCCACGAACGTCCGCCTTGTCTAGCGTCCATTCTGGCGAACGTCCGCAGCAAAGTACTGAAACAGGTTACTTCCGGGTTTTCCACTTGCGCCTGCGCAGAAGCGCTAAATCACTATACGCAGAAGCGCAAACCGCTCCGCGCACGTGCGCAGACACGGCACTTTGCCCTGTGTCCTTTTCGGCTAGCGGCCAGGGCTCAGGAACGGATCCCGGCCGCAAAAGGAGGTACGACTGTAGTTCTTTAAAAAAAAGAAAAAGATTTGTCTCTTAGATTTTTTAAATGCTGACTTAAATGTATGTATGTGTTTGTTTCTTATTTAAAATATTGTAAGTCACTTTGAGTTGCTGTGGCAAAAAAGCAACTAATAAATTTAATAAATAATCCAAAATATATGAATCATCCTGTGATGGGATGATTAGCTGCTTGTGCGTAAAATCGTGCTCCCTCAGAGTTTGTGCCACTCCACAAACCTCTGTGTGTGACAGAGCTCCTCAAACATGTCTGCCCTAGTCACTCGTAGATTCCGACAGTGGTTGTTTGCGGAAGCGCTTCCAGCAAAGAAGCTCCTTAACGAAAACGCGTCTTCTGGACTCACGACGTGGCAGCTTCCGGCGAAGAATGGGTCTCCCTATGGGAGCTTCTGACACCTCCCCGCTGTTCTCGCTGGACGTGTCCCTGATCCCTCCCTCTTCCCTGCTAGTTCCTGCTTTAGCTGCTGCGTCTCTCTCCGCATTCATGAGACCTTCCTCCAGAGACCCATCTCTCCTCCTGCTGGTCCCTGCTTTCGCTGCTGACTCCCTCCCAACCTCTGTGAGCCCTTCCACCACCTGTCCCTCCGATGGCAGTTCCCTGACACATCCCAAGGTGGTTTACAATATAATCACATGGAATAAAACAGTTTCCTAAAAAACAGTTAAAACAATTACATATTTAGTGTTCGTTCACATTACCAAGTCCTTGCTTGCAGGCCCTGGGTGCAGAGTGGGTTTCTTTCATCTGGCTTTGCAATTTGCTAATGGCATGATTTGTCTTTGTGTCAATAGACTTGTGTCTGAAATGGCGGACCCTCCCCTTCCAGCTCAGCTCCGTGGAGCAGGAAAACCCAGACACCTGGGTTTGTGCCATGAACCCCAGCCCTGATCAGGACAGGTGAGGATGTGTTATGAAGCTCTCTGAGCCCTCTTAATTTAGTAATCTGCACAGCAGTCTGTAAGCGCTAGCTTGTAACTGTGCAGTTGTTGGGGTCCATATTTGACAGAGCCATATGTTTTCCCATCTTTGCCATGGGAGGTTTTTTTTAATAAACCCAGGCCATTTAAAATAACTGATCTTCTCGATCTGTTATCTGGGCTTTCTCGTTTATTTGCATTTATTAGTTGTAAGCCATCCAGAGAACCTATGTTTTTATGCTGCCATGTAAATAAAGTCAAGGGAGAAAGGCATGGGAGCCCATAGAAATCATTCAGGTGAGAGATGCAATGGAGCCCATAAGCAGGACCTGGGCTCAACAGCAACTTCCCTCCAGTGGTTTCCTGCAGCTGGATTTCAGAAGCATTTACTGCTTCTGTGGAGGCAGAGCATAGCCCATCAGGGCTACAAGATGTTTTATAGGCTTGACAGCTTAAGCCTACACTTTTTCTTCTTGTCCTTTCATTCATTACAGAGGGGAGCCTGTATGGTGTGGAAGTTTAGCCTCTGGACAGAGCAGGCATTTCCCAAACTTGCTCTGGGGTGGTTGTTTTTTAACTTGCTCTCATGTTTACATTCTTCCTTCACCTTGCTAAAGTCTTCCTGCTGTCTTTTTCCTCTCCCTGGCAGGTGTGAAACTCCTGAGCAGAAGCAGAAGGTTCCCCTCTGTGTGCTGAGGAAAGAGAAGTCTCAGGAGGAAAAGCAGAAAGAGCTGTCAGAGAAAATTCGCCGGGAGCAGGAGAAGCTGGAGGCGCTGCAGGCAAGTCTGGACACTGGGCCCCCCGATCCGCAGTCTGTCTCATTCTTCGCCAGTGATGCTGTATATTCAGTTGTCTCTTTCAAGTGAGGTTCTTGTTGGAATGCATTCAGGTGGTGGCAGGGTCAAAGAATTACAGCCACTAACCACTAGGGTATTACATGGACAGCCAGTGTTCCCTCCCCCCAGGATCTTGATCTGCTTTTGTGACCCCACCCCCAAATTTGAACTGGAAATTCTCCATTCATGGATAATTTTTGTTTCAGCCCTACACAGCAGCAAGTGTTGTGATTTGCATATGTAAACTGAGCCAGGAACAGATAGAACTTGTCTTGTCTTGAAGGTAGCACGATTTCCCATATTAATCATCACTTTCGGCTACTGGTGTTGCATGTGTGTGCAAATCAGCCCCTTAGTTTGTAGCAATCTCAATCTGAAAAGCATTGCCCCACCTCACATAGTGGGGCTTCACTGAGTCATCAGGTACTTAATACAATTTCTCAGGGATGAAGAGGGTCTGTGAGGTTTGCTAAGGAAGTAGGTTTGAAGCCAGCAGTGGCTGTTCTTAATGTCTTTGTTCCATCTGCTCTGCTCCAGAAAACGACTCCAATACGTTCCCAAGCTGACCTGCGGAAGCTGCCCTTGGAAGTCACCACCCGTCCAGCACTAGAGGTGAGTGCCACCCCTTCCATTGCTGCCTGTACACCTGCTCTCCGCACTTAGCCTGAGCTGACTTTGCCTTTTCTCTCCTCCTCCTTACAGAATTCAGACCCACTGAGTAGGCCACAACGGCCACGCTCTCCCCCTCTGCCAGATGTGATTCGAAATGCCCCAAGCAAACCTCCTGCCCCACTGACCACTTCCAGGTCCACTGGCCAGCAGAATAAGGGGCCCCCACCTCGGCCAGCCACCAGCAGCTCTAAGCCACAGAGTTCAGTCTCCAGGGAAGAAGCCAGGCTTTCCAATCACGTGGTGGTGACACCTGGGAGGTCCACATCCACCTCTGTCAGGCCTGCCTCCAAGCCTGCAGCAAGTGGCAGGGTGCCCCCTTCTCCTCTTCAGAACTCCAAGAACCACCACAGATCCCCCAGCCCAAGACCTGCAAAGGGACAGCTGTCGGTGAAGAAATCCCCTGTCGTGAAGCACCCCCAGGTGAGACACACGCCTCCTCTGTAAAAACCAATCAGGTTCATTTATTATTACAGTCAACGGCCAGCATTAAGAAACCGGGATAAGAAACACATAGGATGTCCCTTCAGGGCATCTGAAAAGGATGCTGGACTAGATGGGCCCCCTCTAGCCTGATCCAGCAGGGTTGTTCTTATGTTCACCAACTTTGCTTTGTGGAAGGTCTCACATTTAATCTCCAGCATCTCTGGGTAATTGCCTCTGCCTGAAACTCTGGAGAGCTGCTTGCAGTCACTGTCAGCAAGTCTGAGCTTGATGGGTTCAGAATCAACATAAGGCCCCTTCCTGCCTTCACGTAGCTGTGTTGTGCCTCTGCCTTTTGGAAATGCAACCGCATGGTCCATGGAGCAATGCGTCTTCCTTGTGGTGGTTGAGTGCGTGTCTTAATCTCTGCAGGCTTCAGGTTCCCAGAAGAGAAGCATTAGCTCAATAGAGGATGAATTGGAAGAGGAAATTGGGCCAAGGAAAGAGAAGAGGAAACATGGGCGACACGTGACAGTGAAAGAAGAGAAGAAAGACACCAACGAGGTGGAGGTGGAAGTGAGTGAGACATTTGCAAGTCTGATTTTGCCATTCAGAATCCCATAAAGTTGCTGTTCTTCGTCCCTATTCCATCCCCTCTGGAACTTTTGCCAAAATATAGACATCTATATTTTGGTGAAGTCAGTGAGTGAAAACTGTCTGGACAGACAGTTCTGACAGTCAGATCCAAGACGAGCAGTTAAACAAGCTGAATTTGTCCTCCCCTTAAACTCCTCAAGTGAAGGCTGCCAATTGATGGAGTGTATTATCGTGTCTTTCCTCTGCTTGAGCTCAGATATAGGACATGGAGATAAAATCCCCAATTGCCTCAATGTTCTGTATTTCATCTGAAGCACAGGTAGGATATGATAATGTGTTCCATCAAATGGCAGCCTTCACTCAGTTTCACAGCAAAAGCTATCAGATGTGTGTCTTTTGCAATTAGCAGAAGTGCCAAACCTGTTTTAAGATCACCTTTGTTTTTCTCATGACTTTGTAACTCCATTAAAATATCTGTCCATTGTTTGTCAAGTTTTGACTTACAGTTTCACCTGGAGTTGGGCATTTGATTTATCAAAAGAAATCCGTTTCATTAAGTGGTTAAAACTTGTCATATAATGGGCAGGGATTTTAAGTGGAGTTCAGGTTATGAGAACAAGAAGGAAAGTAATCTTTAAAAGGTTTGATGCTTGTGTTAATGACAAAACCAAATTTGATTGCTCTTGTTATGAAACAATTACATGGCTAATTACATGGTCTCCTTAGTTCCAGTGCACTACCCAATCTAACCACTAGGCAATGACTTTCAGCAGTGATGACTCTTTGTGTTCCTGCCTGGAAATTCCTGCTTTGCTGTGCTGCTATAGCTTAACTGACTGCTTCAGGGCTAGTGAGCAATCTGCCCTGCATAACATCATAATTTAACTTGTAAAATCATCAGTACTTTTTCACACAGCGCAGAGTTAACTATAGAATTCGCTCTCTCAAGAAGCAGTGATGGCCACCAACTTGGTTTGCTTTAAAAGAGGAGAAATTCACAAAGAATAATAGTTTTAAATTTAGTATTTTATTTATTATTATTTCTTGATAAGGCCATCAGTGGCTACTAGCTTCTGTCCACAGTTAGAGGATGACTGCTCTAGTCTTTTGTTCTAGGTGACAAATGGCTGCAAGGCTATTGTGTTTAAGCAATATATTAACATTTTATTCCATAAGTACTGCTTATCCCCAGCCCAGAAAGTTGAGTGCAAATGAAAATGCCCACAGATAGTTTCTAAAGCTAGCTTTTTGTTGGGTCTTCTTTTAGTTAGTAAAGTACTCTATGCTGAGTCTCTATTAACTCTGCTTTCAGCTCACAGACAGCGGAGGGGAAGATGATTTGGCAGAACTGAAGAGGGCACAGAAAGGTAAGAAATAAGTCGCTTGGTCTCTGCACCTACTTGATTCTTCCAGGGGAGCAAAATGGTGCATGTATTGGACACCATGATGGCTGCAGGTTTGGGGCAGATCTGTTCTACATCCATTAAGATTATAGTCCAGGTTAAAGCAAAACCACCTGGCTTCAAATACAGCCACTGTGACTAACCCTTAAACCTGCATAATAATGAATGGGACCAAGCTGTATCTCTTTCTGGCACATTAAGCGATGTAATTTCCATGGGATGCTGTTTCTGGATTAAACAAAAGATTTGAACCTCAATCCTGTTTGAAAGCAGTTGCTTGCTTTGAAAACAGATGCTTAATGCAAGACTTTCTGCCCTTCTGTGCCCCTCAGATAAAGGACTCCACGTGGAAGTCCGAGTGAACAAGGAGTGGTTC
Source organism: Podarcis vaucheri (assembly GCF_965113315.1). Lineage (NCBI taxonomy): Eukaryota > Metazoa > Chordata > Lepidosauria > Squamata > Lacertidae > Podarcis > Podarcis vaucheri. Next base: position 25,027,384 of record NC_138754.1, on the reverse strand, counting down.
ACTGGCCGAGTTACATGTGTGGAGGCGGGCAAGAAAGGTATCCGCTGGAAAGTGAAGTTTGACTATGTCCCGACAGATACCACCCCAAGAGATCGCTGGTAATTTGTGTGTGTGTGTGTAGAGTCATAGAATTGTAGTGGTGGAAGGGACAACAAGGGCCATCTTGACCAGCCCCCTGCAATGTAGGAATCACAGCTATATTGGGATGCAGGGGCTGTGGTAGCTGCTGCCTCTAGCACAGTGTATAGACAGGGAAAGGGAAATGAATGCCAGCCAGTATTGGTCATCACTATGTAAAGCAAATCTTCGGTACCCAGGGAATGGCTGTCAGCACATCAGTTTGCTGTGGGGAGGCAGCAAAGACTGTTACTCAGGTCTTTAGAATGGCAAGGATTCCTTGTGATGTGTCTGTTGCTCCCTTCAGGGTCGAGAAAAACAGCAAGGATGTTCGACTCATGAAGCCTCCTTCACCAGAACTGCAAACTCCAGACACTCAAGAGCAAGAGAAGGAAGACCTTGCGCCTGAGCCCTCTACCTCAGAGTGTGTCCGGACTGAGCCGGACACCACCGCTTCCAGCAACAGCCATGAGACTGTAGACTTACTAGCTCAATCTCTCCGGTGAGCCTCTTTGCTAAGCAGCTTTATAGATGCCAGCTTAATTTTGGACTCCTGCTTTTGCTTTTAACACCCTGTTGCCAGTGTGATGTTCTTACTGTATCTGACCTGTTACCTGCTGTAGATTTTCTTTTGTTGGGACAGAGAAAGTGCCCAAAGTGTTAATATTCTGTGCCTGAGCAATCTAAACTCCGCAGCCTGTGCCAATGCAAATTGAGCAACTTTGCATAATTTATTCTGCCTTCGTTGTGGTTCCACCAGGCATTGCCCCCACCATCTTTGGAAGCATATCTTCAGAATCGCAAGGAGCAGAAACTCGGTGTATTAATGAAAAGGGATGCGGGGAGAATAAGCTGTTCAAGAAGATGAACTCTGTACTCTGTAAAATATCCTGTGTTCTCCAAATTGTAATGCACACATAGCCTTGCTCTTCTTAGCATGCTTGTTTTTGTTTGGGCAGGAATTGCTTGCGGTACTTCTTGCCCCCAAATTTCCCCATCTCCAAGAATGACCTGAGTGCCATGAATTTGGAAGAGCTGGCTGCTTTCCCTCTGGTGAGTCCTGTGCTTACAAGTGAAGGCAAGACCTGAGCTGGTGGCTGCTCTTGCTACATTCTTAGCTTCTGCACCAGTTGTTCCCTGTTTTTTGGGGGGCACAGCCCACTTGGTTCCATGAACTCCTCTCCAGTGCCCAAATACCCAACCCTATAAAAAAGCATTATTCAGAATAGCAGTTTGCACGACCCACTGAGGAAGATAATCACAAAATAAAATCCAGCAAAGAATGGTTACACATTCTTGCTCTTGAAAACATAACGGTGAAGGAAATTTATAACAAAAATATCCATACATAACTCAGTTTACCAGACATGCACAAACCTTCACCTACCACAGATGCACAGTGACTAATTTATATGAAAACCAATAGCTGTCTTCTGACTTGTGACAATACAGAATTGTAAATATAAATGTGACCAAAGGAAATAGCTTTGAAAGTGATGAGCAATAAAACTTTAAATATGACGCAAGGAAGGTGTTTGCTCTAGGCTCTAGCCTGCTCAATTGCAAATAAGCATTCAGTGCACTTAGGGGGAGCACCTCCAGCACCCCCGTGCCTCCCTGTTGTCTCATTAGCGCCCACCTAGGTAAACGTCTCCAGGGGGTGGTACCACAAACTTTGAGAACTACTCCTCTATACTTTGCCAGCTGCCAGTTTTTAGAGGGGCAGATTTCTGCCCTTTTAACTCAGTGTCGCATCGACTTTAGTGAGACATTTTCTGGAGCTGGTGGTTATGATATCACCATAATTGTAGCCTTTTATAATGTATATAAAGTGCCTAAATTAGGAGCCAAACCCTCAGATTATAATTTGAATGTGCCACAAAGGGGAGAGAAAAGGGTTGCCTGACACCTTTTGTGCAAGCGTTTAAAATAAATGAGACCCTTTTGGGATGTGAACAGCTCTTGTCTTTTTCCAGACACTTTTTAGCCAGCAGAGGGCAGCAGACTGCAGGGGTGGAAGGCAGCTCTTACTTAATAGCAAATGCAGAGTTTAACTCCAATTAATTTTTTTGGCCTTCTGGCAAACATGGATATTATTTAACAGAAAGAAAGACAGACAGACAGACATAATTTCGCAGCAAAAGATTTCAGTGTATCTACATCCTCAGACAAGAGCCTTGTGGCACTCTGCCACAAGTGAGGGTGAGGGAAGGAAACACACTTTGGCTACATCCACACTGTTACTCCTCTTCACAGACCTTCATTTCCCAGAGTTCTCTGGGAAGAGATAGTGATTGTTAAATCTCTCTAGGAATTGTACCTCTCTGAGGGGAACAGGGATCTCACAACTCTCAGCACCCTTTAACAAACTACCGTTCCCAGGATGCTTTGGGGGGAAGCCATGACGCTTAAAAGTGGTATGATACAGCTTTAAATGTATGGTGTGAGTGTGGCCTCCCACTGCGTAAGGACATATTGCAACAATACATGTGGTTTTTCTTGAAGCTCCTAGAACAGACTCTCTTGTGTCTTGCCTCCCTGCAGAAAGAATATTTCAAGCAGTATGAGAAGGGGCTGAAAAATTTATGCAACTCCTACCAGACTCAAGCTAATGCCCAGGCCAAAGCCTCTGAGGAGAAGCTTCACATCCAAGAACAGAAGCTCATAGAGACAAAAGAGAAACTCCAGAAGCTAAGGACTAACATAGTATCACTGCTCAAAAAAGTCCAAGAGGTGAGTGAGGCCCCAGCCAGAATTGCAAAAAACTGGAAATGTTTTTTCATTATGACTTTTTTATTTAAATGTAAATTATCCAAGAAGTTTGGTTGCATCTACTCTGCTGCACAGAACACATATTTATATTGCTATTCTACATATTTTCTTGTTATTTCCCTCTTCCTTCTGGCTACAAGGAAATATATGAGTATGGAAACAAATTTCTTAATCACAAAAATACAACAGACAGAATCTCAAAAATCTGAGCATGTTTTTAACCTGGTGTCTTCCAGATGTTTTCAGCTACGACTCACATCAGCGCCAGCTAGCAAGTAGTCGCCCTACTGTATCAAGTGCTTTCTCATAGGCATTGAACTATTATTTCCCTTTTCTGGTTTCAGGACATTGATTTCAGTACAGATGACGAACTGGATGCATACATCGAGGACCTGATCACGAGGGGAGACTGACCAGCCAATTGGATTCCAACACCCGTGTGAAGTCGGTTCCCTGGAAAATCCCAGAGTGATGTGTAGAGAAGTGTGGCTGAGGACATTAGACGCTGTATTGTATTAGTGTGCATTGGAGTACAACTTGTTCTTAAGCCCTTTTTTTTACATATGTAACAGAAGTGCTGTTGAAGGTTATTAGCCTTTTGTTTATAAATATTTTGGAAAAAACAACAACCTGTAATAGTAGTAATAATAATAATAATAATAGCACAAAACCCAATGCATTGCTTGGTGCAAAGGATTGATCTGTGGCCTCTGTTAAGCTTAAGATATGTGGTGGGTTGTGCCTGTTACGAAGAAGTACAGTGGAGCTTATAAAACGTGCTGCTGGCACAAGGGCAACCCTGCCACTTTGTCACCTGTGGGGGTGTCTTTACAGGAAGAAGCCACAAACTACAAGCCTCACAGTCAGAAAGCGTTCCTTGTGCAGTAGTGGGAGAGCAAACCTCTGCTGACAGAGGGTGTGTAGCTCAACCCAAAAAAAGGGCTTGGGGCTGAGCGTCAGTAGGTCTTTAAACTTGTGCTGATACCATGGAGACGTTGATCAGCGTTAAACCTTAGGTACCGTGTCATACCATCTTCAGCATGGCAGCAATAAGCTTGAATGAGCAGATTGTCTCTTTTAGGATGCCTGGGGGGGGGGTTCAGGGAGCCTTTAACACTCTTCTGTGTATTACAGGGAGAAAGAGCTCCTGCCACCTTAGTTCTGTGATCATAAAGAGGGGCCACAGCTCAGCAGTAGAGTTCGTGCATATGGTCCTGGTATCTTCAGTTAAAGGTGAGATGTCTGGGAGTAACCCAGGGTTTAAGTCCTTGGGGAAACTGCTGCTCCTGCAGGTGGCATCTTTCTGGCCAAGCTTGGCTAACCCTTGCTTGCAAATCGGCTGCTTCCACATTGTTGAGTCTGAGACCCAAGCGCTTTGCTAGATTACCAGTTCTCTGAGGTACTACTCTGTCCTTTTAAAGAATGTAACCAGTTCTGTCCTTTATAAGAAGAGGTAAGACCAAAAGCATTAGCTAGAGCACAGTTGCATTAATAAGGCTGGCATTTACAGCATCACTTCAAGACAGATTTTATGGGGTTGCTGAACGATCACACAGGTCAGTGTGTTATTCTCACAGTGAAATGGGTCTCTCAGAAAGGGTTGCAAGAATGATGTCTTCCAGCACTTGGCAATTTCCAGTAGTTTGGGGTGGTAGTGTATTTTAAGAAGCTACTGTTCCAACCCATTAAAAAAAACCAACTCTGGACAAGGAGGCCTTTTGCAGTCTAAACACAGCTGACTGTGCAGTCTCTCAATAACAGCAGAGCTCAATAGAATTTAGGGAAAATTTGGGACTCAAAATATACTCTCCCCTTTTTGCTGCCATTTCTCTTTCTTGAAAAATAAATAATAAACTTCAATATCAAGCCAAAAAAACAGGAAAAGAGGCTCTGTCTCTGAGGACTCCCCAGCAAGTGTACTACCGTGGCAAACTGAGCTGACCCTTGCAGCTGCTGCAAGCATCTAAGAAACGTTAGGAAAAAATAATCTCTTCCTCAGTTTTGATTAAGACAGTGACAACACTTTGCAGCCGTTCCCAGAGGGACCATCCCCGAGAAGGGAAATGGGCCCTCCCCCCACCCCTTTTTCTATAGAATTGTGCAGAGAGACTTCAACCTCCAGACGGATGCTTCCTGCAGAGTGGCCGATTCAATCATGCTGTTAAGGTGGACGAAAACAAGACCCTCACCTGTGCCCCATACTAAATACGGAAAATGTTTGAAGTGATTGAGAGTTGGCTTGCCTTGAAGCAGGTGGGCTCGGGGGAGTGGAGAGGAAATAAACATCTTGTGTGTGCAAAGTGATAGGGAGACATGAAATCATGCAGTGCTACATCTGTCTTTCCAGAAAAAGAGATAAACAGCAACTCCTGCTTTGTTATTTTCCAAGGAGGAATGGGGACCTTCCATAGGTTCACGTCAGCAGAGAATTACTCGTTATTCATTAGTTTATATACTGCTTAAATGCCAGATGGCTTCTGAGTAGTTTTTGTCAAAGAATCAGCATTGGAAGGGACCCTGAAGTTCATTTACCACCACCTGCAATAAGGTGGTACCTTGGTTGTCGGAACGGCTTGGCTCCCGAACAAATCAGCTCCCAAATGCCGCAAACCCGGAAGAGAGTGTTCCGGTTTGCAAACGTTTTTTGGAAGCTGAATGTCCGACGGGGCTTCCGATTGAGTGCAGGAAGCTCCTGCAGCCAATTGGAAGCTGTGCCTTGCTTTTTGAACTGTTTCGGGAGTCAAATGGACTCTCAGAATGGACTAAATTCTAGAACCAAGGTACCACTGTACAGGAATGCACAGCTGTCCCATACAGGGATCGAACCTGCAACCTTGGCGTTATCAGAGTCATGCTCTAGCCAACTGAGCTATCTATAAAATCAATTCTGAGATCCATGCACATTTGAAATACCCAATAACCATTTTGTCAAAGCATTAAAACATCCTTAATTTTAAAAGCATTACAATTAAATAACATCAGAAGTGCAAGGGCAGGCTTCCCTAAACAGATGCGTCTTCAGGAGCCAGTGACATGCAAATATGGATGGAGGTGGTGTATTTCAGCAGGGAGGGCATTCCAACCACACTACAGCCACCAATGAAGACCTAGTTCTTTGTTGCCACAGACTGATAATGTCAGGCTGTGGTAGAACTGACTGGGTTTCTGTCTGGTGGTCATAGTGCCCTTGTGGACTAGTTCCACAGATCAAATTTCTTTTAGTGCAAACTAGTTCTAATGGTATGTCAGGGCCTAGCTATGACCTCAGCATCGTGAGGTGGTGACGCTTAGCCAGAATTTGGGTACATATTTATATTTTAATTCACTGGGTCACTGGCATGATTATGATCTGTCATTTTGTTTATATGTGTTTCTGCCTCGCCTCCTTTCATGGACCTCAAAAGCGATGCAGAGAGGTTTGCTGGCCCATTCCACCCTGGGCACTCGTCAGAGGCTTCAGCAAGTGAGGAATGTCTTGTACTGTTTTCCACCTGGGCCCTCAAATATTGCAAAGATCTGGTAAAGGAACAGACTGGAGACTTGTTTCCTATCTAATACATAACGGACAAAAAGAATGACACGCTGGAGAAGAAAGGCAGGCTTTAGACAGGTGTCCTTTACAATATGACTTGCTGCAATGCCTGCAGTGGGAGTCTCCCAGTTGGTCCCGTCCAGACTGGGGCACAGAGCCCTTATGTCCCTTCGCACCCCTATTGCAGCAACCAGGTGGGGAAAGGCATTGATGGAGTCAAAGGGGGGGGTGAAGGAAATAGAAGTACTTATTTTGCAAAATTCATATCCCATCCTTCAGCCCTTAAAATGCCCTCATACAGATTAAGCAGAAATGTTACTTCATGCCTGCTCTGTAGGTCCTTCCTTCTGTAAGGAACAGTGTTTTCCTTTCACTTGCACGGTGCTTTTATTATTTATTATTTTATTTTCCCAGGAACGACAAAAGTACAGCAGTTACATTCGCAGCATGTTAAAGATCACGGATCAGAGCAAAGCAGAAGATAAGGATGAGAATAAGAATTTGCAAAACAAGGCTTTAGTGCAGGTGTGGGGAACCTTTGGCCTTCCATCTGCCCCAGAAAGCATGGCCAATCAGCAGCCTCTGGACAGCCAAGCATTGCCCACACCTGCTTTAGTTGGTCATGAGAAAGGGGTGATATGGGCTACGTCTTGGGAAGATTTAACCAGTGGGAACTTAGATCAGAGGTGCAATAAAGCATGGCAAACTGCTTTCACTGAAAGAAGAAGACCCTGCTGGATCAGGCCAGTGGCTCTTCTAGTCCAGCATCCTGTTCTCGCAGTGGCCACCCAGACGTCCGCAGGAAACCTGCAAGCAGAACTTAATGCCCAAGGGCGGGGAGGAAAACATGGGACCCAATTACAGCCGCGTGCTCCGGTTTTATTATTTGCACAGATGGGAGTGTGAGCAACTGAGGAGCCATGCAATTAGCTGAGATTGTAGGTAGCTGCATCTGCCTCTAAAGACCATCCTAACTGCCGTCGCTGCAAGCTGAAAGACAAATGCACAATCACTAGTTGATTGATTCCCTTTTGTAGGCTTCCCCAGCTGGGCCTTGCTGCTAAGACACACACATGCACACTCACTCTCTCCTACCATCATCACTGTACCCTATTTTACAGAGGCTGCTCTGTCCTGGCAAGGAGGTGCAGCTGCTAAGAACAGCCCTTGAACTGATGAAATAGCCCCCCCCCACCTCCTATTGATAAGACGGGCAAATAAAGCCATTTATTGTCCGCAAATGGCAGAGTCCCCCAGAACCTGAGCTCAGCAGCAGCCTCTTCTGAAGGTAATTCTCCCCACCAACCACCCTGCTTTCTGCTCCAAGCTGCCCCATCACCACAGCAACCTCGGGTGAAGCTGGCGGTATCTTTGCCTCCTGCCAGACATCTGGGCCGGCCGTGTCATTGAGGTTCCTTGCGGAGATAAGCAAAGATTTCTTCCTTTTTCCTACCGACCCCTCCTCCCCTCTCTGCAGCTGTCTGGGACCCTGGGCTTTTCCTCCACCGGCAAGAAAGCCTCAGCTGCTGATATTTTCACCCATGCCAGGAGGGGAGGGAGCTGCGCAGCCCCCTCTTACCCAAACCAGATTTCCTACTTCATTTTGGACACTGGCGCCTTGTTGCATCCCCTTTAAATTCTGGCGTTCCACCTCAGCTCCCTTGGGAAGATGCAGATCAGACAAGAGAGGCACGCAGGTGTTTCACAGGGCAGGGTTCCCAGGGAGGCAGCGTCCGAGGCCCGTTCAGTGCTCTCTTCTTGACATACAAGGGAATGCCTGAATGTCTCAATAAACAACATTTGTTTTCTATCACGTAGGTATGAATGAATTTTAAAAAGTTTACCAACAACAACAAAAATGGTCTGTGGTGGCCAGTGGAATGTACAGCGATCTTAATGTGGCTTTGCAACATCATTAGTTGTGCAGTATAGTTAGTTCCATAATGTGTTAATTCTCTTTTTTTTTTTATATAATATTTTTTATTAATTTTACAAAAGTTTTTATAACAGACAAACACAAAAAAGAAAACAAACAAACAAACAAGTATAATTTCATAATGTCATTTCATAAACTTCTTTCCTCGGACTTCCCCATACCTCCCCTTTCTGCATCCTCATGTCCAAATTTTATAGCAACTTATAAATGTTTTTTCCAACTCTAATTCATCATAGTCCTTTCTTATTCTAATCTTATATTACTGCAACCCTTTCTCTCTATAGAATCTCGACATTCTAAACTTCATCAAGTTTATAGTAGTCCTTAAGATAAATCTTGAATTTCTTCCAATCTTCTTCCGCAGTCTCCTTTCCCTGGTCTCGAATTCTGCTCGTCATTTCCGCCAATGTCATATAGTCAATCACTTTCATCTGCCATTCTTCCACGGTGGGTAGATCTTGTGTCTTCCAATACTTTGCGATCAGTATTCTTGCTGCTGTTGTTGCGTACATAAAGAAAGTTCTATCCTTTTTTTGCACCAATTGGCCGACAATGCCCAAGAGAAAGGCCTCTGGTTTCTTAAGAAAGGTATATTTAAATACCTTTTTCATTTCATTATATATCATCTCCCAGAAGACCTTAATCTTCGGGCATGTCCACCAAAGATGATAAAAAGTACCTTCAGTTTCCTTACATTTCCAGCATTTATTGTCAGGCAAATGGTAAATTTTTGCTAGCTTAACTGGGGTCATGTACCACCTGTATACCATTTTCATCACATTTTCCTTTAAGGCACTACATGCCGTAAATTTAATTCCGGTGTTCCACAACCTTTCCCAGTCAGCAGACATAATATTATGACCAATGTCCTGTGCCCACTTAATCATAGCTGATTTAACTATTTCATCTTGTGTGTTCCATTTCAACAGCAAGTTATACATTCTTGACAAATTCTTAGTATTGGGTTCTAGCAGTTCTGTCTCGAGTTTTGATTTTTCCACCTGGAAGCCAATTTTCCTGTCTTGTTTAAAAACCTCCGTTATTTGATAATAGTGGAGCCAATCTTGTACTTTGGGTTTTAGTTTTTCATGTCTCTTTAATTTCAGTTTCTCTCCATCCTGTTCTAAAATCTCACAATACTTTGGCCATCCGACCTCCATATTAACTTTCTTATGGGCCTTCGCCTCTAAGGGTGACAACCATCTAGGGGTTTTGTTTTCCAACAGGTCTTTATATCTCATCCAAACATTGAACAACGCTTTCCTTACAATGTGATTTTTAAAGGCACTATGCACTTTGATTTTGTCATACCATAAATATGCATGCCAACCGAATGCGTTATTGAAACCTTCTAAGTCCAAGATATCTGTATTCTCGAGGAGCATCCACTCTTTCAGCCAGCAGAATGCTGCTGCCTCATAGTACAATTTTAAGTCCGGCAAATCCCCCTCTTTCTCTTGCATCTGTTAATATTTTATATTTTATTCTAGGCTTTTTGCCCTGCCAGACAAATTTCGCAATATCTTTCTGCCACCTCTTGAAACAGTCCATCTTGTCAATAATCTGCAAAGTTTGAAACAAAAATAACATTCTAGGCAATACATTCATCTTAATTACTGCAATTCGGCCTAACATTGATAATCTCAAATTTGACCATATTTCTAAGTCTTTTTTAATTTCTAACCAACATTTTTCATAATTGTCCTTATATAAATTCAAATTTTTAGATGTTAAATTAACCCCTAGGTATTTCACCTTCTTAACCACCATCAAACCCGTCTCTTCTTGAAACTTATTCTTCTCCATATCTGTCAGATTTTTCCCTAAGACTTTAGTTTTTTGTTTATTCAATTTAAATCCAGCTACCTGGCCAAATTGTTGAATTATCTCCAACACCTTTTTCGTGCTAGTGTATGGCTCTTGTAAAGTCAGAACTAAGTCATCTGCGAAAGCCCTTAACTTGTAATGTTTTGCTCCGACCTGTACACCTTTAACTTGCTGGTCCTCTCTAATCATGTTCAGCAACACCTCCAGGACCGAAATAAAAAGCAATGGGGAAATTGGGCACCCCTGTCGTGTTCCTTTTTCTATCTTAAGTTCCTCAGTTATTACATTGTTTACAATCAACTTAGCTTTTTGTTCGGAATATATTGCACCCATACCATTCTCAAAACCTTGTCCTACCCCCATCCCATGAAGGTTCTTTTTCATAAAACTCCAAGAAATGTTGTCAAAGGCTTTCTCCGCATCCACAAATATCAAAACTGCTTTAGTATTTATGTTCACCTCTAACTTTTCCAAAATGTCTATTATATTCCTAACATTGTCTGAGAGGTGTCTCTTTGGGAGAAAGCCTGCTTGGTCTCTATGAATCTTTTCCATCAATACTCTTTTGAATCTTTTTGCTAAAATGTCTGCAAAAATTTTGTAATCCACATTGAGTAACGAGATTGGGCGGTAGTTCTTCAATTGAGTCTTTTCAGTCTCTGTCTTTGGTATGAGCGAAATATATGCTTCTTTCCACGATTCAGGTGCCTTTTTTCCCTCTAAGATCTCATTACAGACATCCTTTAACGGTTGTATCAACCATTCCTTTAACGATTTGTAATATCTGGAAGTCAGTCCATCTGGCCCTGGAGATTTGCCCAATTGCATGTCCTGAATGGCACCCTCTATCTCTTGTTCTGTTATTCTCTGGTTTAGATCCACCTTACTTTGAGGAGAGATTTTTTGTAATCCATGTTTATTAAGGAATTTATCTATGTCTTCTTCATTTTGTAATCCTTGGGAATAAAGTTTTTTGAAATAACTCACAAAGCAATTTCTTATCTCGTTGGGTTTAGATATATTTTTTCCATCCACTTCTAGACTTGTAACTGTGTTTAATTTCTGTCTTTTCTTGAGTTGCCATGCCAAGAGTTTGCCACATTTGTCTGCCGACTCAAATGTCTTTTGTCTCATTTGCTTTATTTTCCACTCTATCTCTTGGTTCATCAATTCCATATATTGTGTTTGATACAATTTAATCTCCCTCAAAATCTCCTGGGACTTTGGTTTTGACCTTAATTTTTTCTCTCCTTCTTTTATCTTTTCCAAAATTTTTTCTCTTTTCTCCTTCTGCTTTCTCTTCTTTATTGAGTTTTGTTGAATCAAAAACCCTCGCATCACAGCTTTACTTGCGTCCCAGATCACTCTTCTTTCCACATCGCCCCTTAGATTGATTTCAAAATATTCCTTTAAGGTTTTTTGGGCCTTCAAGTGGAACTCTCTATCTCGAAACAGGGTGTCATTCATTCTCCATCTAAACTGACCAGTTGTTGTAAGTTTCATTTCCATCTTCACGGCGTTATGGTCGGAGCAGGTTTTTGGGCAGATTTCTACCTTCTTAATCTTCGGAGCCATTCCACTAGTAATCCAGATTTGGTCGATTCTGGTCCAGGTCATCTTTGCTTGGGAGAAAAAGGTTCCCTCTCTTTCAAGAGGGTTCCTTGTTCTCCAAATGTCTATTAAGTCCATATTTTCAGTCATTTCAAAAAAAGTCTTCGGGAGTCTCCCTTCTTTAGTGAGTATCAGTCTTTGTGTCTTGTCCATGTTTGTAGAAACTACACCATTCATATCTCCCATGATTATCATGTTATATTCCAAATAGTCCATCAGGGTTTCATGAAGTTTTTTGAAGAATTCTGCTTTACCTTCATTTGGTGCATAAATCCCAATTATCAAAAATTTTTCTCCTTGAGCTTGAATCTCCACCGCTAAATATCTTCCTTCTTCATCTTTAAAAATCATTTTTGGGGCCCACTTCTCTTTTACATAAATCACAACTCCTCTTTTTTTCACTTTGTCCGACGAGATAAATTCTTGTCCCAATTTTTTATTCATAAGCAGTCTCCTGTGGGCTCTGGTTATGTGAGTTTCCTGTAAACAAATCACGTCCAGTTGTTCTCTGTACAAAATGTGGAATACTTGTCGTCTCTTCAAAGGCATGTTCATCCCATTACAATTCCAGCTAAGGAATTGCAGGGCCATCTTGTTATTTTTCTGGTATTCCTCCAACTGCTCCCAATTGTTGTTCCTCCTCTGTTGGTGGTGGAAGGTTCTGTCCAAATGAGAGGTTCAAGATATCTATTACACTCCTTTGCTCAGCAATTGGGTCTACAGTTCCTTTCTGTAGATCTTCTTGATTTTTATGCAGGAAGCTGTCTTTATCCTGTGTCGTCTTTATTTTCACCTTCTTCCCCCTATAGTCAAAGGACAGTCCCTGTGGGAATTCCCACCTAAAACGAATGTTGTTCTTCTTGAGCAGGTAAACCAGGTCCTTATAAGAAGCTCTCAAGTCCAGAATATGTTTAGGGATATCTTTAAAGATCTGTATCGGTGAATTCCCAATTTGTAAGGCCTTTTCAAAATGCAGTCTTAATATTTTGTCTCTTTCCTCCTTCGATCTCAAGGTGATCAAGCAGTCTCTCGGTACCTTTCTATTCTGTCTTCTGCCCAGTCTGAATGCCGTTGTGATTTTGATTTCTTCTTCCTCTAAGTCTTCCCAAGCATCAGCAAACTCCTTCGTTAAAAAGTCCGTGAGATTGTCTCCTTCGTCCTCTGGAATTGATCGTAATTTCAGATTCCTTTCTTTTCTTTGTAGTTCCCACAGTGCCAGAGTTGCATCGTGGTCATAGACCTTCCTGGCAATCGGTTCTAATTTTTCCCGAGTCTCTCCAGCAATAGTTCTGGCTTCCTCCGCAATTTGACGTGTGGCAGAGTTCTCTTGCGTAAGCTTATTTATAGATTCTGTATTCAAATCAAGTCTTGCTGTCAAGTCTGTCAATTTCTGTGAGTTCTCTGTCAATTTCTTAGTGTTCTCTGCCGTTTGCTTTGTTAAATTCTCCAGGGATTGATTTATCTTAAGAAGGGCTTGCGATACTGCATCCATGGAGACTGCTGTACCTCTTTCTTGTCCTGTTGTCACTGTAGAAGTTATTCCTGAGATCGAGCCTCTTTTCTTGTGTTGCTGCAGCTGTTGTTGATATTGCCTTGTCTTGGCTCTCGTGCTTATCTCGTCTGCTGGGCCACTCATATCCCAAGGTCGTTTCCCACAAGAGCCTTCTCCTAAGAAAATTCCACTGTCCCAAAGCGTAGCAACTTTTAGTTTACCCTCTAGAGGGAGCAAATCAGAATGTCCGCAAACCGAAATAAAGAGTGTTAAAAAGCAAATTTATCAGGAGGCTTCTATAAGTATAATGCAACACTTTCCCAGTAAATAGAGTCCCAGCCTTCCCTGATATAATGTATCCACAAAGTCCCAAAACTTTGTAACAAATAAACAATAAAGCTTCCACTTTGTTACTTTCACAGGAATCTGAAGTCAGTTCAGTGTTCCTTTGTTTTATGAGCAGTTCGTACCAGGTTGGAGGCTGCAGAAAGTTTCCTTTTCCTTTAAATTAGTCATGCAGCTTATAAAGTCACTTTTTCCTCCCCTCTGCCCTGCAAGCTGGAGGGGATAGTCAAAGTCCAAATGTCGGGTTCAAGCATTTAAAAACGATTTTCCCTTACGGATGCAGCTTAGTAACTTTCGTTGCTTTGATTATCATGCAGTCGGGGGAAGGCAGACTTCCTTAATTTTTGCCTTTCCCGTTTTCAGCCTAATTTCAGGTAGTTTTAATTCGAATAGAGGTTCAGTCTTACTCACGGGTCTTTTTTGTCCAGATTATTCAGGAAGGGAATCGGCGCTCTCCACTAATGGCGACGCGGCTTCACTCTGCGGGCTGGGTAGCGATTCTCAGCACCGCGCTCCCCCGTTGTCGTTCCGGAGCCTTTAAAAAGGCTCTTTCTGCGGTAAAGAGGGGGTGCTTCGGGTGCCCACCGAATCTCCTTGTTCACAGGATCCGTTCCTGTGATTTTAGGGGTCCCCCGCTTGCCGAAGCGGGTCAGACCCGAACTCGCAGAGCCGTCCTCTCTCCGGAGCTCGGAGAGAGAGCAGCCATTAGCGCTGGCGCCGAACCGGAAGTTTTCCATAATGTGTTAATTCTCAGTGTGATGTTGGGATGGTGAGACGAATGGCGGAGTTTTTGGAGGTAGATGAATGCAGCAGAAAGGAAAAGGTGCTGCATGTGACAGGTACAGGGCAGAATATGATATGATGCCAGCACTGCCCACGATTTGGTTGCATGCAAGCTGGCAGGCAGGTGGGAATGACATCCTATTCACCACAATGGACTGGCCTCCACTGCTGAATTGACCCCTCCGACACAAAATCCATTCACTTAACTTAGAAATGTTGCATGCCGGAGAGAAAGGTGTCTTCCCTGACATGTCAGCTTTCAGTGAGCAGAACGTGACCCGCCCACAGTCTGAAAGTGCAACCCAAACAGGTTTTCCTGTGGGCAGAGGACAAGTCATCCCCCCCCCCGAGCCTTGTGTCTACCACAATCTCTTACACCCCAATGAGTCTCCAAAGTGCCTTTGTAGGTTTGGAGGGAGCTGGCTGTTCCACCAGTTCCAACACCCCTTATCGGCCTGCTTCTAACAAGGCCTTACCATTCCCCCCCCCCCTTGTTAAAAGGTAAAGGGATCCCTGACCATTAGGTCCACTTGTGGCCGACTCTGGGGTTGCGATGCTCATCTTGCTTTATTGGGAGGGAGCTGGCATACAGCTTCCGGGTCATGTGGCCAGTCTGGCGAACCAGAGCAGCACACGGAAACGCCGTTTACCTTCCTGCTGGAGCGGTACCTATTTATCTACTTGTACTTTGACGTGCTTTCAAACTGCTAGGTTGGCAGTAGCAGGGGCCGAGCAACAGGACCTCACCCCGTCGCGGGGATATGAACCGCCGACCTTCTGATCGGCAAGCCCTAGGCTCTGTGATTTAACCCACAGCACCACCCGCGCCCCCCCTTGTTACCCGGCTGCAATTCCCCTCTCATTTAGAACCCATTTGCTCCCTTTGGCAGGAGTGAAAGTGTTGACACCAAACTTCCCCTTCTTCCTGCAAGCTAGCAAATGCGCACTTTGTTCCTTGATCAAGAACATCTGGAGCTGACTGGTCCATCTAACCCAGTGCTGTCTTCTCTGACTGGCAGCTGCTCTGCAAAGTATTGGGCAGGGGTATATTTTCCTGATCTCCAAAAGAAAGGGCAAAGCTCAGTGGTGGAGCATCAGGCAGATGGCCATAGGTGCAACCCCTGAGGGCATCTCCAGGTAGGGCTGAGGCGGGAGGGGAAGACTCCTGTTTGCAACCCAAAGATCTGCTGCCAGTCAGTGTTGACAATATTGAGGTAGATTGACCAATCACTTGATTTGTTACAGAAGGCTTCCTTTGTAACAACTTCAAGGGGGCTAGCCTGCTGTAGCAAAATCATAAAAGAATATTCTGGCACCTCAAAGTGGACGTCCCAATAGGCTATAGCTTCACATACACACATGCAGTGCTTTTTTGGGGGGGGATGAAGGGGTACGCATACTCCTAAACATTTTGTGAATCTTTGTACTTTTGTCCATTTACTGTATTTTCCCCGATTTGAACTAAAATGGTGGTTTTCTTGAGTCAAAATGAGAGTACCCCTAAACATTTTTTTAGAAAAAAAGCACTGCACACATGTACAATGGTACCTCAGGTTACATACGCTTCAGGTTACACATGCTTCAGCTTACAGACTCCGCTAACCCAGAAATAGTGCTTCAGGTTAAGAACTTTGCTTCAGGATGAGAACACAAATCTGTTGGCAGCGGCAGCGGGAGGCCCCATTAGCTAAAGTGGCGTCTCAGGTTAAGAACAGTTTCAGGTTAAGAACGGACCTCCGGAACGAATTAAGTATGTAACCAGAGGTACCACTGTAGTTGCTTTGAAACAACGCCAGATTTTGCCTACCTGGTGCCCTCATGATACAACTCCCATCAGCCCCAGCCATGGCAGCCATACGATGCTGGGGCTGATGGAAGTTACAGGCTCTAAAACATGTGGAGGGCACCAGGTTGGCAAAGGTTGCTGTCTATCATGTTTGCATTCTTAAAATACATAAAGGTAAAAGGTAAAGGACCCCTGGACGGTTAAGTCCAATCAAAGGTGGCCATGGGGTTGCGGCCCTCATCTTGCTTTCAGGCCAAGGGAGCCAGCATTTGTCCACAGCCAGCTTTCTGGGTCATGTGGCCAGCATGACTAAACTGCTTCTGGTGCAATGGGACACTGACGGAAACCAGAGCGCATGGAAACGCCGTTTACCTTCCTGCCGGAGCAGTACCTATTTATCTACTTGCACAGATGTGCTTTCAAACTGCTAAGTTGGCAGGAGCTGGGACAGAGCAACAGGAGCTTACCCCCCTTCGCAGGGATTTGAACCACTGACCTGATTGGCAAGCTCAAGAGGCTCAGTGGTTTAGGCCACAGCACCACCTGTGTCCCTGTTAAAATACATACAGTACTGCCTATGCAAAAGCAATACAAATAAAGACAAATTGTGACCAGTTAGAGCTGAGACATGAGGGCTGTTTTGGGGGGAAGTGGGAGGGGACCTGACAAATGGGCCATGGTGGGTGTGGGAGGGATGCTCTGATCTTAGGTAGCAAAGGTGTTAATAGGCACTGGAGGGGTGCTTGGGAGTGAGAATCTAAGATCAATGACTTGAATTATCCTCCCCTATGCCTCCTCAGTGAGTAAAGAAAACAGAGGGCAGGGAGGGCAAACAGATAAGGCAGAGGAGGAAGGAAAAGCTTGTTGTCTTCATCCCCTGCCCATCTCCCCACAGGAGTGCAGGGAGGAAGGATTTGGAGCTGATATTTTTTTACAGAAAGAAATTCTTGCTGGTATAATCAGCATCTGGTATAACCAGATGAAGGTTTCATTTTGGAATAATAAATTTTTAGAGTAGTTTTTACAGGTATATCAAAAATTACTGATTTGATTATACTGTTAGAAATACATAGATGATTATGAAATTATTGTGAGGTTTAATAAGTTAACTGTTTATATTTGGACAACTTTTCTACTGTACTTTATTGGAAGGAGAAAAATAACCACTTCCTTAATAACACTTTAAACAATTTATTTTACTAAAACAGGAACATTATAGCATATGTATCCATGTTTGTGAACGCATGTGGTTAAACAATTTTTAAAAAACAACAACCATTGACTGGGTTTTACTACACATGAAAAACTTAAAACAAATCCTTATTTCCTGATGAATAGCCTTTGGACTATAATGTAACTTAAATAGAAAACTATCTTTAGAAAGGTTTCTCCTACAAAAGCATTTTATTTTAAAAATTCAATTTAATTTTTTTAAAAAATCTGATTTAAATTCAAAAAATCTGATTATTATTTTTTTTAAAATCATTGCTTTTTATCCAACCTGCCCTTTATGGAACCAAGCCCTTGCACTAATCACAGATCCTGAGTCAAATTAAATCCTGCAGCTGAAAACCCCAGCAGAGTACTCCAGGTCTAATAGCTGGGCAAATCTTTTCAATGACACTTTCTCTCATCTGCCCAATTTCCTTATATTAAATTCAGTTCTCCACATTCCTACATCAGTTTGAGATTTGATGAAAATTTGTCTGCATTTTCTCTTAATACACGTGTTTACGCAAAGCAACTTCTCCAAATATAATTCACGTTTGTGAGCTATTTTCACCGCTATGTGCACACTTTATCCTATCAAATGCATTTTTGCACACATTACCAAACTGTAGAACTGCACTGGAAAATTTGGAGCAGGACAGGTTTTGAAGGACGGTTGTGTTTTGGTTCTCATATTCTGGAAAGTGTGGTTTAGGTAGATTCAGCTTTAAATGTGAATTGAATCAAACTTCTCCCTCCCCATCCCTACCTGGTTCTATCTTGGATGGTGCATTCCTTAGTCTGGGTGGGGGGCGCTCCTACCTCCACTTCCCAGAGTTTTCTTAGCCCTGGATTGGCTAAGACATGGGAAATCAATCTCTTTCTTTTCACACAAGCAAGTGACATGGCCTCCAAATCCCTGGGGAAGAGGCTGCCTTCACACCTTCTCAGAGACAGCAGGCTTTGGACTGATTTGCAGAGAGCAATTGGTGAGCTGTTAACAAAATTTACAGGCTTTGGAAAGGGTGGAGGCAGTCTTGCCTTCCCTTAGCCTTTCTCCACCTCTCGCACAACCAAATTTGTTTATGATCTGAGCTGCAAACCTTGAAAGGCAAAAAACCTGAACACCCGAAACTGTGACATTCTTTTCATTAAAGATCTACTAGCTTGGGGATGAGGCATTTGTGGTCCTAGTGGTGCTATTGGACTCCGAAGCAGCCAGCATGGCCAGTGCTTATGGCTGATGGGAGTTGTTGTCCAACAATAGCCAGAGAGCACCAGGTTCCACCCCCCCCCCATCCACACTAGAATCAAAGGTGGGGAGCCTTTTGCCCAGGGGCTAAATCTGAGGGGGGAGGGGGGCCAGGCCTCTCTAGGTGCCCCTTGGGACTCTGCCCAGGCCACACCCTTCACTGGCCCTGCCTCACACCCTCCTTTAGTGTTTTTGCCTGACTGGAATGGGTCCTTGAACTCTGATCATGCCTGTTCCTTACCAGGGTGGGGGAAAGAGCATTTTACTAACAAAGCTAAAATTTGCATTTGATGCTCCACCCACTTTCCCCTCTGTCTCAAACCCTCTCCCCAAAGGCACATGTTTCCTGGAAAGGAATGTGCCTCTTGGTCTGAAAAATAGGTAAACGTAAAGGTAAAGGGACCCCTGACCACTAGGTCCAGTTGTGGCCGACTCTGGAGTTGCGGCGCTCATCTTGCTTTAGTGGCCGAGGGAGCCGGCGTACAGCTTCCGGGTCGTGTGGCCAGCATGACCAAGCCACTTCTGGCAAACCAGAGCAGCGCACGGAAACGCCGTTTACCTTCCCGCCGGAGTGGTACCTATTTATCTACTTGCACTTCGTGCTTTCGAACTGCTAGGTTGGCAGGAGCTGGGACCGAGCAACGGGAGCTCACCCCGTCGCAGGGATTCGAACCGCCGACCTTCTGATTGGCAAGTCCTAGGCTTTGTGGTTTACCCCACAGTGCCACCCGCATCCCTGGCCTGAAAAATATTCCCCACCAAATATTTTTATTTAAATGTTTCACATTTATATGCCATTTTTTTCCTCCCAGGAGCTGAAGATGGCATGCATGGCTCTCCTCCGCATTTCATCCTCACAACAACCCTGTGAGGGAGGTTACGCTGAGAGATGATGACCTACCCAAGGTCACCCAGGGAACTTCATGGCTGAGTGGGGATTTGACCCCTGGTCTCCCAGGTCCTAGTGTGACACACTAACCACTACACCACATTGCATGCTTGCTTTTCTTTAAATCAGGTGACTAACCCATGGCTCTTCAGATGCTCCTGGGCTTCAGCTCACATCATCGCTGACCACTGGGAATGCTAACCTATCGCTGGTGTGCTTTGACCAGTGGCAGAGTCTGCAAACTCCTTTCAATTATGGTTGATTGAATCAAGTACTTTGGGCCCTTCTGGACACAATACATGTTCTCTGCCATTGCATGACAGCCTTTCCCAGGCACTGGACGCCAGTTGTTGTTTAGTCGTTTAGTCGTGTCCGGCTCATGAGGTGGCCAAAGTATTGGAGCCTCAGCTTCAGGATCTGTCCTTCCAGTGAGCCCTCAGGACTGATTTCCTTCAGAATGGATAGGTTTGATCTTCTTGCAGTCCATGGGACTCTCAAGAGTCTCCTCCAGCACTATAATTCAAAAGCATCAATTCTTCGGCGATCAGCCTTCTTTATGGTCCAGCTCTCACTTCCATACATCACTACTGGGAAAACCATAGCTTTAACTATACGGACCTTTGTCGGCAAGGTGATGTCTCTGCTTTTTAGGATGCTGTCTAGGTTTGTCATTGCTTTTCTCCCGAGAAGCAGGCGTCTTTTAATTTCGTGGCTGCTGTCACCATCTGCAGTGATCATGGAACCCAAGAAAGCAAAATCTCTCACTGCCTCCATTTCTTCCCCTTCTATTTGCCAGGAGGTGATGGGACCAGTGGCCATGATCTTCATTTTTTTGATGTTGAGCTTCAGACCATATTTTGCGCTCTCCTCTTTCACCCTCATTAAGAGGTTCTTTAATTCCTCCTCACTTTCTGCCATCAAGGTTGTGTCACTTTTTGGACGACTGCCATTCCCATAATCTCTGATCAATAAACATGACGGCTGGGGTGGATGGGAGTTGTAGTCCAAAACATATGGAGGGCACTAGCTTGCAGGAAGACTGGCATAAAGAGTGACAGCAGCCCACCAGGACCTTGGAACAAGGACTGAGGCAGGAGAAATAAGGGACAAGCAGCCAGCGTAGAGCAGCCATTCCAAAGTAGGCAGTGCCATCCCCTTTTGGGCAGGGGGATTACTGTGTGTGCGCGCCCAAGGTGGCAGGGGTCCGCTGGAAGTGTAAATGACTATCAGGCTTTGGGAGCTGGTACCACTGGATCCAGTTCATCAATTATGTTGAATTAATAACCTGCAAAATTGGCAGCATCAGCACCACAACCAACTGAGCTATCCAGGTTTTAATTGGATTTTGAATGAAATTGTTGCTCCTTTGAAATGTATTGGGGCAGTTATTCCGTTATTCTGAACAATGCTTTTGATAGGGTAGGGAGGGGGCACTGGGAATGAATTTACAGAACCAAGGAGGCAGTAGCCCAAACCTGTCCTAGGGGCTTGTTTGCAGCTTTTAATATGGCGAGGTTTGGGAGTGGTTTGATAAGGAGCCCTGGATTTAACAAACCTCATCACCAGGTGAAGAAAGAGAAGAAGAGTTTGGATTTGATATCCGCCTTTATCACTCCCCGAAGGAGTCTCAAAGCGGCTAACATTCTCCTTTCCCTTCCTCCCCCACAACTCCCCCCTCTGTGAGGTGAGTGGGGCTGAGAGACTTCAGAGAAGTGTGACTGGCCCAAGGTCACCCAGCAGCTGCATGTGCAGGAGCGGAGATTCGAACCTGGTTCCCCAGATTAGGAGTCTACTGCTCTTAACTACTACACCACACTGGCACACTGGTGAGATAGATAAGCAGAGCCTGCAGGAGCTACGATGGTGTCAAATACTGCCCGGTCACCATGAGGTTTAGAAACTTGCTTGTTTTTTTTTTAAGAGGTGAAAGTAAGAACTGAATGGCAACATGGCAGGGGATTGATTGATTGATTGATTGATTGATTAACTGATTGATTGATTTAAACAAGCCGTGTGGTGGGTGAGTTAACAGCTAGAGAGCTCATGATTCTGGTAGGATTTTTAACCTCTCCACTGCTGCCATTTCCCAAATTTCTAAACAACAGCAACGAACAGTTGGAACCTTTTCCAAACCACTGCCAATCAGATTGATAAGTAGATCCCTCCTGATCGTTCAGTCTTCAGCCCACCACTGCTCTCGTGTTGAGACCTAGCCAGTGTCTTATAGAGCAGATGCAGATGGCAACCTCCCAACAGACGGGCTGGTGTTTGTCCATTAATCACCACCTATTGTCCCAGTTGCTTTGTTCCCCTCCCCTCCTACCCTTTCTTGGCTTCTGGTATACCTTCTGAGGATGTGGGAGGGATTTCACCAAGGGAAGAGGCTGTTGCAACCAGTGCTTATTGTTTGTGAAGCGGGGAGGAGTCGATCTCATGTAAACACCCTGCAATGTCGAAGAAAGCTGGTTCAGCTGGCTGACTGTAAACATATAAAGCTGCCTTATACCAAGTCAGCCCATCGGGTCCACCTAGTCCACTATTGTCTGCACTGACTGGCAGCAGCTCTCCAGGATTTAAGACTGGGGACATATCTGGTCACACCTGGAGATGCTGTGGATTGAACTGGGGACATTCTATATGCAAAGCAAGTGTTCTACACATTGTGCTATGGTCTCCTTCCTGTAAAAATAATGTAAGATTCTAGTCCTCATTGTTCAGAATAAAAGACTGAAATAAATAGGAACACGGGCATGTGATGAGTCAGATTAGTATTGTCTCATTCACGATTCCAGGCAGGGAGTTTATCTTAGCCCTACCCGGAGATTCCACTGGGGATCTGCTGCAACCTTCTGCACGCAAAGCAAATGCTCTATCACTGAGCTACAGCCCTTTCCAGAAATGCACGCTGCACATGTTCAAAGGTATTACAGTGATGACTACCACAAAGAGAGCATGTGCAACATAATAGTGATTGCATCTGACAAAGCCATAAAAATCACTATCTCTCTGAGACTACCCTACCTTAGAGGATTGTTGTGAGAAAGAAAAGGGGAGGGGGAAACCATGTACATTATCATGAGCTCATAGCTGGAAAGATGGGGTATAGATGTTCCAAAGGGATAAAACTCACAAAGTGGCTCCCCGGACCCTCAGCCCAGTCCGCAACAGCAGCTGAGCTCACATGCATCGAGGGTTTCTCACTGCTCCTGGCCCGTACCTCCCCAGTTTCCTTGTTTTAAAAAAATGTTTTAATCAGATGCAGAGGGCTCTGAATTTGACCAAAGCAGGATCGCTAGGGAGGGAGGGGTTTTCTTGGACACACACACACACAACGCCCAGCAAGGACCAAGAGACTAGCTCATTTCTTTCTTTGTTTTTAAATTGTTTTGTCTTTGTTTCATTTTGTATTTTGCATTTTGATGTTGTGAACTGCCCTGTGATCTTTGGTACGCAAGGGCGATATACAAATTTAGCGAATAATATTAATAATATTTTGAAGTCTCTCTGTAATCAAAGGGACGCATAGCACGCGATGGATTTAAACTACCGTAAGTACGCTTGAAAATTCGGGTTTTCGTTTGAAAAATCCCTAAGGTGCAAAGCTATCTGGATTGAAATATTTCCTTTTCACGTAGCCTGAAATGGGTTCGGGTTGCTGCTGTGTGTATGTTTTAATGACCTCCCACCAGCACCTTTCTCTGAACATCAGCCCAGAGTATCTCTTTCGGTCCGACAAACTCTCGCTCACTCATTCCTTGTCAAGCGCAGCTCAGTCACTCTCGGTTACTACGCGCAAGGTTTTAGGCAAGAAGGAGAAAAAAAGAACCAGGTTGGGTTTTTTTCCTGAGGAAACAACAACAAAAAGTATTTATTGATTACAAAGGTCAGAAGGGGAGTCACCCGCCAGAGGGACCTGCCCAATCCGGGGGGATTCTCGGGTCTTGGCGGTGATGAAGAACTGTCCGACCTACTCGGATAGCACCAAAGCGCCAGTGTCCGGCATAGAAGAAGGGGGGGGGGAGAGAGAAAGAGACAGGGAAGGGGCGACATGGCAGTGTCCTGAATCGCCCCAGCCCGTCGGGCGAGAAAGACGCGATGCCCAAGTGCTGGAGAGGGGCGCCTCGCCGTCGGAAGTCCCAGGTTGCGCGCAGGCGCCTCTTCCAAAAGCGCGCTTTTCGCTTTGCTGCCTGCCGGCTCGTGGAGCTGAAAGCCGCCCTTGCCGCCGCCATCAGGCGGGACTGAAGAGCTCGGAGGAGCCGTCTGAGCGGCTGCCTCGCTCTCCTCCTCCTCGCCTCTTTCTTCACACCTTGGTGCCCAAGGAGGGCAGCTCAGACTTCTGGGTCTGCCCGCTGAGGGTGGAGGAGACGGAGCCGGCCTGGGCGCGCAGGGCCCGGCGCAGGCCGAGCAGGAGGAGACACTGGGCGCGGAAGCGGCTGTCGAAGAAGGCGTAGAGGAAAGGGTTGAGGCAGCTGTTGATGTAAGCCAGGCAGGTGGCGTAGGGGTGCAGGCGAGGGATGAGTTCGAGCCAGGAGCAGGGCAGGTGCAGCACCCCCACCCAGTAGAGCACGTAGAGGTTCTTGAGCAGGTGGAAAGGGAACCAGCAGGCGGCGAAGACGGCCACCAGGGTGACGATGATGCGCAGCAGGCGGCGGCGCTGGCGGCCCTCCTCCTTGCGCACGTGCTGCTGGAAGTGGCGGCTGACGGTGGCGCCGATGCAGCAGTAGCACAGCGTCATGAGCAGCAGCGGCAGCACGAAGCCCAGCGCCGTCGTGGAAAGGCTCAGAGCCGCCATCCAGTATTCTTTTTCCCGCGGGCTGGACGCCACGCTGCTGAAATCCATGTCGCACTCGACGGCGGCCTCAGCAGCCGTAGCTGCATCAGCGGCAGCGGCATCAGCAGCAGAGGCGTTGCCGTCGGTCTGCTGGGGTGGAAGGCGCGTACGCGTGTTGCGCAGCAAGAGCGCGGGCAGCGCCAAGAGCCCGGCCAGCAGCCAAACGGCGACCAGGGAGAGCAGCGTGGAGGTGCGCGGGCGCGCCGAGGCGGGCCGCCCGACGGAGCGCGGCAGGGCGTGCACGATGGCCAGGTAGCGCTCGAAGCTGAGGCAGCCCAGGCAGAAGGCGGACGCGAACATGTTGAGCAGCACCAGGTAGCTGCTCAGCTTGCACAGCGCCGAGCCGAAGGGCCAGTGGAAGCGCAGCGCCGTGTAGGCGGCCCAGAGGGGCAGCGTCACCACGAAAGCAAGGTCGGCGAGCGCCAGGTTGCCGATGTACGTGTCCGCCGAGCGCCGCTTCGCGGGCGGACCGCGCCACACGGTGAAGATCACCAGGCCGTTCCCCGACAGGCCCAGAACGAAGACCAGCATGTAGAGGACGGGCAGCAGCGAGAAGGAGACCTCCCAGTCCGTCTCGGCCTCTTCCCAGGCGCACTGCAGCTCCAGGAAGCTGTCGTTCCAGGCCCCCGACGGCTCCTCATACTCGTACTGGTCCCCCGCCAGCGGATAGTCGAGAGGCTGCTGGTGGCGCTCCATGGCGCAGGCAGCCCACCAACCGGACAGCAGGCGCGAAGGGTCTTGTCTTCCGACGGCTGACACCAGCGGCTTTCTCCTCCGACAGCTGTCCTCTGGCTAGGGGAAGCTATTAAAGAGCGGCGGGGTGGGCGGAGGAGGAGGGGGGTGGCTTGAGGAGACACCGCCCTCTCGCTGCGCGCCTGCCGGGACAGAGCCAGCCCCTCCCGTCGGGGTTTGAGCGGGGTTTGAGTGGGTAGACGGAGCCAGTCTGGGATTTTGCGATGAGTTTTTGCTTGCCTGCTTCGCCAGGGACGGCCAGCAGATCAGCCCCAGCGAAAGGATTTGCTGGGATGGACGGCAGCCGTCCATCAGAGCCTCTTCTCCCAGATGACAGGTCCTTTATAGGGGAGAATGCCCCTATCCATTACTGTTGCAGGAAGCTACCTTACAGCGAGTCAGGCAGATTAGTCTATCTAGTATTTTGTAAGCCGTGACTGGCTTTGGGTTTCAGGTGAGCGGTCTTTACGGCCCTACCTGGGGGTGCCCAGGACTGAGCCCCTGAACCGTTTCTATGCAAGGCAGGTGTTCTGACCCTGAGCTACAGCTTCCCCTAAAAATGAAGCAAGATCCCACAGTCACCATAGGATTAAAGGCTGGTTTAAATAAGAACTTAGGAAACTGCCTTCGAACAAGTCAAACTGCTGGTCCATCTAGCTCAGTATTGTTGGCACTGACTGGCAGCAGCTATCCAACAGGGAGTCTCTCTCCCAGCGCTACTTAGAGACCTGAGGGATAAGGTACCCCCCCCTCAATGTTCCGATGGCAATTTATGGGACAAACCTTCATTCCGGCTGCTTTGAAATAGGTGCGTACTCTTGGACACAATTCACATTCATTTCAGCAAGAAAGCCTTCCTGGATCCTAACCCTTGTCCATTAGTGAAGGGGGGGGTCTGCTTGGGGAGGTTCTACATTGTGCACCTGGGCGCTGAACTGCCTCGTTGCCATTGCTGCCCCCTCCCCCTTCCCAAAAGAAAGAAGACGATTCAGCGTCGGAATAAGAGAAGCTGCTGTTCATGTGGGAATATTCCAGACCGGATGCTTTGCCAGGGGAGCGCAATGGGTGCTCAGAGCCTCCTGCTTCCCATGAGAACCACCACCAGAGATTGCAAACCCTTCTCTTTCTCTTGCAAAAAAGTAGCATTATGAATGCTTTTCATCAGCATCATGAGGATGCGCTCACAGCGATGCACAGCTGCGGGCTTCAGAATTGTGTGCAGGCACATGGGCACACCAGAGGGGAGTATTGGGGGTGCTCCTCCCCAATGCCCATTGCTATGCTCATCACCCCAGATGGATAGGGTGACAGGGAGGGAGGGGGTGTCTCTGCAATCCTATCCAGATGTTGCTCTCTCTTTTGACAGAGAGTCAAGAGCTTCCCAAACTCAGATTATGGATAGCGGTACATGCACAATAAGGGTCTGTTTGCACCATTCCAGTTTGCATTTTGAGCTACATGGGAATACAGGAAGCTGTTTATACTGAGTCAGACAACTGGTCCGTCTAGTTCTGTACTGTCTACACTGACTGGCAGCAGCTCTCCAGGGTTTCAGGCAGGGGACATTCCCAATTTATACTCCCCCCCCACTCTCATGGGTTCCCAAGCAGCAAAGAGATACACAATTTAAAAACAAAGTTGGGGGAAAGAATCTAAAACAGATTTAAACATTCTTAGAAAAGATTAAAATTAAAAGCAATTGCCATTAAAAGCATCCTTCTAGCCAATGATCTTGAGGTATTCTTCAGCTACCAAATGCACTTGGATAAACAGGAATGTTCTCAAATTCCTCCTGAGAATGGAGGCAGGCAGGCACATCTCACTAGTCTGAGCAGTTTACAAGTGCAAAACCCATTCTAAAAATTAAAATGCTCCATGAAACAACCGCATGATAAAAGGATAGCAATTAAACCAGTTACAACAGCAATTAAAATTGTTGTTGTTACAGTTTATTTATGTACTGCTTTCGGGCCAAAAAGCCCCCAAAGCAGTGAATAGCATATGAAAACATCAACAAATACCACCCCCCCAAAAAAATACTAAAGAAAATGAAATGGTACAAAATGGTTATAGAGACTTCTACCCCCAATCTTTCCTTGTCAGACTAACCTGATCTCATTTTTTGACAGAATTACAAGCCTGGTAGATGAAGGGAACGCAGTGGATGTAGCCTACCTTGATTTCAGCAAGGCATTTGACAAAGTGCCCCACGATATTCTTGTAAAGAAGCTGGTAAAATGCGGTCTTGACTATGCTACCACTCAGTGGATTTGTAACTGGCTGACTGACTGAACCCAAAGGGTGCTCATCAATGGTTCCTCTTCATCCTGGAGAAGAGTGACTAGTGGGGTGCCACAGGGTTCTGTCTTGGGCCTGGTATTATTCAACATCTTTATCAACGACTTGGATGATGGACTCAAGGGCATCCTGATCAAATTTGCAGATGACACCAAACTGGGAGGGGGTGGCTAACACCCCAGAGGACAGGATCACACTTCAAAACGACCTTGACAGATTAGAGAACTGGGCCAAAACAAACAAGATGAACTTTAACAGGGAGAAATGTAAAGTATTGCACTTGGGCAAAAAAAATGAGAGGCACAAATACAAGATGGGGGACACCTGGCTTGAGAGCAGTACATGTGAAAGGGATCTAGGAGTCTTGGTTGACCACAAACTTGACATGAGCCTACAGTGTGACGCGGCAGCTAAAAAAGCCAATGCAATTCTGGGCTGCATCAATAGGAGTATAGCATCTAGATCAAGGGAAGTAATAGTGCCACTGTATTCTGCTCTGGTCAGACCTCACCTGGAGTACTGTGTCCAGTTCTGGGCACCACAGTTCAAGAAGGACACTGACAAACTGGAACGTGTCCAGAGGAGGGCAACCAAAATGGTCAAAGGCCTGGAAACAATGCCTTATGAGGAACGGCTAAGGGAGCTGGGCATGTTTAGCCTGGAGAAGAGGAGGTTAAGGGGTGATATGATAGCCATGTTCAAATATATAAAAGGATGTCACATAGAGGAGGGAGAAAGGTTGTTTTCTGCTGCTCCAGAGAAGCGGACAAGGAGCAATGGATCCAAACTACAAGAAAGAAGATTCCACCTAAACATTAGGAAGAACTTCCTGACAGTAAGAGCTGTTTGACAGTGGAATTTGCTGCCAAGGAGTGTGGTGGAGTCTCCTCCTTTGGAGGTCTTTAAGCAGAGGCTTGACAACCATATGTCAGGAGTGCTCTGATGGTGTTTCCTGCTTGGCAGGGGGTTGGACTCAATGGCCCTTGTGGTCTATTCCAACTCTATGATTCTATCTACTTGCACTTTGACATGCTTTTGAACTGCTAGGTTGGCAGGAGCAGGGACCGAGCAACGGGAGCTCACCCCAGGCTCTGTGGTTTAACCCACAGTGCCACATGTTAGCTGGTATCTATTGCTACCTGCCTCCTTCCCCCAGTGGCACAGTGGGTCAGTGCACTTGGCTGTTAACCAGAAGGTTGGCAGTTTGAGCCCACCTGGGACAGCTGTGGGCAGAATTCCTGCATTTCAAGGGGTTGGACTAGATGACCCTGGGGATTCCTTCCAGCTTTATGATTCTGTGAAGTTGTCTAATCCTTAGGTTACCGTTTACAGATAGGTAGCCGTGTTGGTCTGCCATAGTCACTTTCTTAATCTCCTGCACTCAGGCAGAAGATATAGAAGCATGATTAGTCGCACCAACAGGGTAAAGAACAGCTTCTGTCCGTGGGCTGTTAGGCTGCTGAATGAAAAGATAACAACAGGGCAACTGACTTTCAGGTTTGGTGAGTGTGCATCAGTAAACGAGGGGAATTAAGACTAAGAGCTGAGTGGGGGGTGCTTGTGTAATCTCACTGTATACATGTTGTAAAAGTGACAATAAAGTATTTCACACTGAAATATTTCAGTTAAACAGCTGAGAGACAGATCTGCTTGCTGGAGATCTTGCCAATAGATCCACACTGTGGGGCGGGAGGCTAAATTAGAAAGAAAAACCCTGTACCTAGGAAAAACTTGCATGCTCAACCCTAACTTTCTCCCTGACGTGCCGGTTATTCTGACAGTGCTGAATACTGGAGGCCCATTTATTGTCCCGGCCTTGTTTTTCCTGTCTGTAAAATGGGAATAACCACGAGTTTCCAGAGCGGGTTTTGGTGAGTTTAACTGTTCAAGGCAAAGACTTTGCACAGCAGTGATCCAGATGAGGAATAACTGCTGGGAAGACTGCAGAGAGAA
Source organism: Podarcis vaucheri (assembly GCF_965113315.1). Lineage (NCBI taxonomy): Eukaryota > Metazoa > Chordata > Lepidosauria > Squamata > Lacertidae > Podarcis > Podarcis vaucheri. Next base: position 24,998,019 of record NC_138754.1, on the reverse strand, counting down.
GAAAATTCCATGGTGCAGCTGCAACAAAACATGTCTCTCCTGTTTTGGTCTCTACAGCCATAACAGGCATTGTAACCTTCCAATAAAAAAATTCCTTCCAGTAGCACCTTAAAGACCAACTAAGTTAGTTCTTGGTATGAGCTTTCGTGTGCATGCACACTTCTTCAGATACAATACAATAACCTTCCAATAGTTTGACTTCACCCCAAAAGCACACTCATCCATTGTCTCCTGACGTGTTACAGCCACGAGACGCATTTATACTTCCAAATGTCATCAGTCAATATGGTGGGGAGGGAAGCACTTATGTCCTTGTGTCCTATCAGCTTAATGCTCCTTGCACCCCCTGCTTTATAACAGGGCTAGGGGTCCAGATCAGGCCTGGGAGCCAGGTCGTTTTCTCACCTGCCCGCTGTAGGCCAAATTTGATCAGCTGACATCTCAGGTAATTGTGGCCCCTTATCACCTGTGCAGCTTGAAGGCTTATTGGGCCTGATTAGAGATACAGGCTGGAGTCTTCCCACCCTGATGAAAAATGGAATGAATCTATTTTATGATACGTGAGTCAGGAAGCTGTTTTCAGGCCTGATCCAGGCTTGAATTGTAGGATGTGAACTGAACAAATGGATGCTATCCTGCCAGGATTCCATATGGGCATTCCAGTGAAGTCTGGTCCATTCTTGCTGTTGCCTTGAGTTGCCATAGGAACAAAGTAGGCTGTCGTGGTCCACCCAGTTCAATACTGTCTGTATTGTCTTGCTGCAGGGGTGTATGGGGTGTTAGGGGAGGGGATAGAACCTCTAGTGGGGGGGCATATTGAGCTCCTTCTGGCGTAATCTGTCCATTTTTGGTTCTCGCCTTACACTCAGCTCTCACCTGTGGCTCCCAGAAGCTGTCAGCATGTGACAGTGGCCACACCCTGGGAATGGCTTTGATTGGCTGGCTAAACCAGGTGAGGGTAGCTAATGGGTCTCAAAACCTCAGTGAGTTGGTATGGCGTTTGCCCATCCTTTGGGGATATGTTTGTAATGGGGAAGAGAAAGGGTTAATAGGTTGACCAATAAGAAAGCCTGGAGGCGGGGCTTACCTGATTTTGAGGCTCAGCCCTGAGGTTTTGACAGTTAGTTCGGTTGGTTCTTTTTTTTGGGGGGGGGGCAGAGATAGAGGAGTCAGAGTGAGTTAGAGACAGGGACAAGACTGAGAGGGAATAGAGTGACAGTGTTTGGAATACACTCATACCTCGTGTTGCGTTTGCTTCAGGTTGAGCGTTTTCAGGTTGCGTCCTGCGGCGACCCAGAAGTACCGGAAAGGGTTACTTCCGGGATTCACCGCTCGCACATGTGCAGATGCTCAAAATGATGTCACACACATGCGCAGAAGCAGCGAATTGTGACCCGCACATACGCAGACACGGGTTGCATTCTGCTCAGGTTGTGAACCGGGCTCTGGAACGGATCCCGTTCGCAACCAGAGGTACCACTGTATATTTTAAAACTTGTTTGTGTTTGAAATAAACTTTAATCTTCATTGTGAACTTTACCTAAGACTCAGTACTTCACTGGGGAGCCCTGCGTTTTCCCCCACAAAATTGGTGGCAGCGGAAGAATAAAGTACAGTGGTACCTCGGGTTACATACGCTTCAGGTTACAGACTCCACTAAGCCAGAAATAGTGCTTCAGGTTAAGAACTTTGTTTCAGGATAAGAACAGAAATCGGGCTCTGGCGGCGCGGCGGCAGCAGGAGGCCCCATTAGCTACAGTGGTGCTTCAGATTAAGAACAGTTTCAGGTTAAGTACGGACCTCTGGAACGAATTAAGTACTTAACCTGAGGTACCACTGTAGTGGTGTACAAGTCAATAGTCTGGGAAACGACCGGGGGCTCTTTTCGGCCTCGGGCCTGTATCCCTGAAGGAGTGTCTCCACCCCACCACTGAGATCTAGCATTAAGGGCCTTCTGGCGGTTCCCTCATTGCGAGAAGTGAGGCTACAGGGAACCAGACAGAGGGCCTTCTCGGTAGTGGCGCCCGCCCTGTGGAACGCCCTCCCATCAGATGTCAAAGAGATAAATAATTACCTGACATTCAGAAGACATCTTAAGGCAGCCCTGTTCAGGGAAGATTTTAATATGTAACGCTGTACTGTTTTTAACACTGTTTGGGAGCCGCCCAGAGTGGCTGGGGAAACTCAGCCAGATGGGCGGGGTATAAATAATAAATTATTATTATTATTATTATTCAAGCGCCACAGTTGGCGACTTCCCCTGTGTGCAAAGACATGCTCTGGCGGATGAGACCAATAGTGGGCCCAATGATCAAGAAGATCATTTCTGCACGTGCTGAAGAGGGAAGTGAAGGGCAGGTAAGATTCGTCAACATGGGAAGGTAGCCCATCTAGGAGAAGGAAAACTCTGATTCTAAACCTCCACTGCCTTGTGGGATATCTTCAGGAGCAGAAAAGGCTAAGGAGTAAACCCTACACAAATCCAGAGTGGAGTCCCAAAGTTGAGTGACGCCTTGTACGCCTACCTCCTGCAGCCAAGTCTTGCTCTGCTTTCCTTTGGACCACCTCAGCCAGGCCGAGAGGGGGGTCTTGTCATCTGGGCAGCCCAGGATCTCTCTACACGCTGCCCAGGCTTGCGCCCCAGGGAGGTCACTTAGGTGCTGCTAACACAGCGGTTTGACTTCACCCCCAGAAGTGCACTCCATTGTCTCTTGAGATGGATGCCAACAATGTTCTCCAGGATTGCAGGCAGGAATCATTCTCTTACCTGGAGACGCTGCCGCGAATTGAACCTGAGACCCTCTGCACACAAAGCAGGGGCTCTGCCACTCAACTGCGCACACAGAGACACCATAGGAAGCTGCCTTTTCTTTCATTCATTCATTCATTCATTCATTCAGGCTTTATTGGCATAATTTAGACAATAAGATCCTAAAGGAGAAAGCAAGAAAAATCCATAAAACACTGGTAGTATCAAACTGGTACTAACCACCATTAAATAAAATTAAGAAATTTTAAATTTGACTTTAAAAATCTCGGCTAAATATCCCGAAACAATCTCAGTAGTTTCAGAAGCTGCCTTCTATTGGCTGTACCTTTTCTTTTTTTTTTCTTTTTTTCTTTTTTGTGCTGCTTATTTTTATTAAAGCTTTTCTTGATTTACAAAAGTGTTTGCAATGTCTCCCTCTCCTATTCCCCCCCCCCATGTAACATTTTTACAAATCAGTTTCATTTGTTGAGACATTAGGATGAAAAGGGGGAAAGAGGTGGAGGGGGGGAGATGGGTGGGGGTGGGTGGCGATGTTTCTATTTTACTTACTATATGTAGGGTTTGGTGTCAGTGTTGCTTGTGCAGGTTCTCTGCTGTTCACTTGTGTTCCTTTGGTGGTGAGAGAGGTTGGGGTTGGCCTAGGGTGTGGTTGTTCATTTGTGGTTGGCTGTGGTGGTCTTTGTTTTCATGTGTGAGTGGGGTGGGTGGGTGTTTTGGTTATCCATATTGATTTGAATGCTGTTGGTGGATTATTGTCATTGTCTTGTTGGGCTGTGATATGATAAAGGGGGTGAAGGTGTCTTCTTCTATTTGTCCCCATGTCAGTTTCAGTTTATTGGTTAATTTTTCTAGTAGGGCTGTTTCCCATACTCTTTGGTACCATTGTTGTTGTTTAGTCGTTTAGTCGTGTCCAACTCTTCGTGACCCCATGGACCAGAGCACGCCAGGCACTTCTGTCTTCCACTGCATCCTGCAGTTTGGTCAAACTCATGCTGGTAGCTTCGAGAACACTATCCAACCATCTTGTCCTCTGTCATCCCCTTCTCCTTGTGCCCTCAATCTTTCCCAACATCAGGGTCTTTTCCAGGGAGTCTTCTCTTCTCATGAGGTGGCCAAAGTATTGGAGTCTCAGTTTCAGAATCTGTCCTTCCAGTGAGCACTCAGGGCTGACTTCCTTCAGAATGGAGAGGTTTGATCTTCTTGCAGTCCATGGAACTCTCAAGAGTCTCCTCCAGCACCATAATCCACAAAGCATCAATTCTTTGGCGATCTGCCTTCTTGATGGTCCAGCTCTCACTTCCATGCATCACTACTGGGAAAACCATGGCTTTAACTATACGGACCTTTGTTGGCAAGGTACCATTGGTCCATGCTTACTCCTGACAGGTCTCTCCAGTGTGGCTGTACCTTTTCTGTCTCTAGCTGGAGATGCTGCTGGGGCTTGAACCTGGGGCCTCCTGCATGCAGAGCAGATGCTCTGCCAATGAGCTACTGCCCTTCCCAAACTCTGGGGACTTTTCACAGCCAGCTTTGTAACCGTCCCATTTATTCCTGCTCTTTTCACAGCAGCTGAACTTGCACATGATCCACCTTCTCTCCAGGGAGGAAAAAAGGCTTGGGTTTACTCCCTTCTGCAGATCAAGCTGCAATCCATGTCCCAAGAAAATGCAAACACACACTCTTGGCAGGCCAGAGATGCTTCAGCCTTGCATTTGACCAGGGCAGCGTAACCTAGCACAAAACAGAGGAGGCTGTATTGTTCTTGTTGATAAACAGTGGGTCGCCCGTTGGATCTGAGGCCAGGGAAGGTGGGCAGCCCCGGGGTCTCCTCCAAGACAATTCCTGGAAGGGCTGGTTTGTTTAAAAAAGATAAACAGACGGGCTTTCTGCCACTGAGGCCATCCCACTGAGGTCGTGAGTTCCTTGGATGTTGGGGAGAGCCATTAGAGACAAGGAAAGATGCTGCTTTCACTGCCCAGGACTGGCCTCACACCATCTGAGAGTTCAAGCAAAACAAGAACCCCAGGGGGTTCATCCTGCTTCTCATCCAAAATCCTTCCTTTAGAGCTGAGCCAGGAATGGGGAATATTTTCTGAGCAACCTTCCAGTGGTGGGCAGGGTTGAGGCCAAAGGGGGCAGAGCAGCGAGTTTAAATTTCACCTGTGTGTGGCAGACTGGTTTCTACACAATGTAGGGGGTGTGGGTGGTGCTGTGGTGTAAACCACTAAGCCTCTTGGGCTCGCCAAGTGGAAGGTTGGCGGTTTGAATCCCTGCGATGTTGAAATGAGCTCCTGTTGCTCTGTCCCAGCTCCTGTCAAACTAGCAGTCCGAAAGCATGCCAGTGCAAGTAGATAAATAGGTACCACTGCTGCGGGAAGGTAAATGGCATTTCCGTGCACTCTGGTTTCTGACACTGTTATGTACTGAGTTGAAGAGGATCCAAAATGCAGCAGTCTGATTGGTCCTAGAACAATAGGATTCAGAATGCAGCAGTCTGATTGGTCCTAGAACAATAGGATCCAGAATGCAGCAGTCTGATTGGTCTACAGGAGCCACCCAATCCAGCTCCAGGTGGAACTGAATCCGCAACCTGATTGGCCTACAGGAGAATCCCAGAATTAGCCAATCACATGGGGCCCATTGTGTAAATAATGTATATAAAACGGACATTCTGGGGGAATTTCCGTTCCTCCTCACCACTATGAACTGAATAAAGAGCATGGAATCCACTCTCGACTCTGAGTATATTTCAGTCACGCTGTTCTGCTGTGTCAGAAGCGGTCCGACTTTTTGTGACCCCATGGACCAGATCACACCAGGCACTCCTGTCTTCCACTGCCTCCCGCAGTTTGGTCAAACTCATGCTGGTAGCTTCAAGAACACTGTCCAACCATCTCGTCCTCTGTCGTCCCCTTCTCCTTGCGCCCTCAATCTTTCCCAACATCAGACTCCCTGGAAAAGAAGATGGTGGAGGCTTCTTCATTGAAGGTTTTAAAGTAGAGGCTGGATTCTGCACTGCAGGGGTTTGGACTAGATGACATTGGGTCCATTCCAAGTCTATGGTTCTATGATTTTATAGAATACCGATACTTGGTAGATCAGATCATTGTGATGGTCTATTTGACATAATTCCACAATGGGTCTCCATTTAAGACTGGGGAAGGGCCATAATCTGTTTCCCCTGAACGCCTTACCTTTCAACCACCTTAAGGATGGCCTGCTTAAACATCTTTCCCTATTGACTGCCACCTCCTTCATTTTGTTTGAAGGACCCCCCTTTTTCTAAGGAGTCATCTGCCCTCCAGCAGGTAGCAATCAGAATGATAGCAATCTCCATCACTATCCAGGTGTGAAACCTTTCCTGCCCTCTTCCCCCTGGGCATTTTTGTTTTGTTTTCAAAGCATATAATCTCTGGCAAATACCTGCATGCCATTGACTTCCCCATCCTCCTTTTCAAGAAGGGCCTCCTGGTCTTAATTGATGCCTAGTTGAAGGGAAGGCAGTAATTTCACCGACATTCATTTCCTAGGCAGAAAGTACCGTCCCTTAAGGGCAGAGCAGAGGAGCCATCCGAGAGAGTTACCTGCCGAAGGGGGCGATAGAATGAATGGCAGGTGCCTCCAAAAATGCAGCAGAATCTATTCTAAGAGCCAGTGATTTTGAATCTAGAGCTGGACACGTCTGTTATTGATTCTTAGTGGTTTGCACCTTTTGCTGCTCGGCAACTTAATTCCAGTATCTTTTAGTGTGCTTTTCTTTTAGAAATACAGCACCAGGCAGCAGTATTATTTGTTGTTGTTTAGTCGTGTCCGACTCTTCGTGACCCCATGGACCAGAGCACGCCAGGCACTCCTTTCTTCCACTGCTTCCCGCAGTTTGGTCAAACTCATGTTGGCAGCTTCGAGAACACTGTCCAACTATCTCATCCTCTGTCGTCACCTTCTCCTTGTGCCCTCCATCTTTCCCAGCATCAGGGTCTTTTCCAGGGAGTCTTCTCTTCTCATGATGTGGCCAAAGTATTGGAGCTTCAGGATCTGTCCTTCCAGTGAGCACTCAGGGCTGATTTCCTTCAGAATGGATAGGTTTGATCTTCTTGCAGTCCATGGGACTCTCAAGAGTCTCCTCCAGCACCATAATTCAAAAGCATCAATTCTTCGGCGATCAGCCTTCTTTATGGTCCAGCTCTCACTTCCATACATCACTACTGGGAAAACCATAGCTTTAACTATACGGACCTTTGTTGGCAAGGTGATGTCTCTGCTTTTTAAGATGCTGTCTAGGTTTGTCATCCCTTTTCTCCCAAGAAGTAGGCGTCTTTTAATTTCGTGACTGCTGTCACCATCTGCAGAGATCATGGAACCCAAGAAAGTAAAATCTCTCACTGCCTCCATCTCTTCCCCTTCTATTTGCCAGGAGGTGATGGGCCCAGTGGCCATGATCTTTGTTTTTTTGATGTTGAGCTTCAGACCATATTTTGCGCTCTCCTCTTTCACCCTCGGATGGGACGCGGGTGGCGCTGTGGGCTAAAGCCTCAGCGCCTAGGGCTTGCCGATCGAAAGGTCGGCGGTTCGAATCCCCGCGGCGGGGTGCGCTCCCGCTGCTCGGTCCCAGCGCCTGCCCACCTAGCAGTTCGAAAGCACCCCCGGGGGCAAGTAGATAAATAGGTACCGCTTACCAGCGGGAAGGTAAACGGCGTTCCGTGTGCGGCTCTGGCTCGCCAGAGCAGCGATGTCACGCTGGCCACGTGACCCGGAAGTGTCTGCGGACAGCGCTGGCCCCCGGCCAATAGATGTGAGATGGGCGCACAAACCCCAGAGTCTGTCAAGACTGGCCCGTTCGGGCAGGGGTACCTTTACCTTTACCTTACTTTCACCCTCATTAAAAGATTCTTTAATTCCTCCTCACTTTCTGCCATCAAAGTTGTGTCATCTGCATATCTGAGGTTGTTCCAAAAGGTCCCACATTCGTTGCTAAGCTTTTGAGTGCTTCAGAAGCCTTCTTCATCATGCTGCATGTCCTGAAGTTCTGGAGAACTTTGCTCACTGTTTTGAGAAGATCAGAAGAGCCTTCCTGCTGTATCAGGCCCAAGGCTCATCTAGTCCAGTTCATAAGGACAACAACCCTCATTAAGAACCCTGCTGGATCAAGATAATGGCTCATCTAGACCCGCATCTGCTTCTCTTCTGAACAGCCCACAAGCAGGACACAAGCACCACAGCCACTCTCCCTACTTGTCATTCCCAGGAACTGGTATTCAGAAGCAGAGCGGGAACATAGACATCATGGCTAGTAGCCATTGATAGCCTTCATGCATCTTTCAAATCCTCTTTTAAAGCCATCTGAGTTGGCGCCATTTGGATTGCTCCCCACGTAGGTTTTTGTCCTTTGGTGGATTTTGATATTTTCCTAAAAGACCAGCAGAGCATTGGCAGAGTAGATAAACTACAGCTAGGATGCCAAATCATGTGCAATACTGACTCTTTTCTTGAAATTAAAGCAATGTCCAAACAACCTGTTGATATATTCAAAAGCATTTGCTTGCAGAACATATAGCCAAAGAAGAATATATGCAAATTATTTACATTCACATACTTATGCAAGCATGGGCTTAATTTTTCTTAGTTGAAGATTACAGCTTCTTTACAGATTAAAACAAGCTGTGTCTTTCTCTCTTTCCAATACTTGCACTCAGCCTTAGGTCCATTACCCAGCTAGGCCACGCAGTTCCATCTGAGAGGTTTCCACTTTCTCCTTCCAGCAGACCCATCCTTACTGCTTCTTTGGGAGAACATCAACTTCTGTACTTTTTTCTGTCACATCTACACAGAAACATCATCATTCCTCTCCTCTATTGCATTTAGAGAGTTATCTGATACAGACTCTTCTTCAGTGTTCAGGGAGATGCAGCAGTTACAGTCAAGTCACTCACACACAAAACTATCAATCAATCAATCAATCAATCAATCAATCAATCTTTATTGCAGTCAAAGACCAGTCAGTAACACAGAGAACAAAATGGACAATGTAATAAGATGCCAGAGTTGCCATATGTCCTCTTTTTCCAGGACACGTCCTCTTTTTCATGTGTAGAGTCATCATAGCAATCCACAATTAAAAATAGAAGTCGGGAAATGTGTCCTCTTTTTGGCTCTTCAAAACATGGCAACCCTAAAATACCTGCCATGTGACCAGAGTTAACCAATCACACAAGAGTTACTGCAGAACATTCCAGAATTGAACACACAGTAATGCATTTTAGGGACGCGGGTGGCACTGTGGGTTAAACCACAGAGCCTAGGACTTGCTGATCAGAAGGTCAGCGGTTCGAATCCCCGCGATGGGGTGAGCTCCTGTTGCTCAGTCCCAGCTCCTGCCAACCTAGTAGTTCGAAAGCACGTCAAAGTGCAAGTAGATAAATAGGTACTGCTCCAGCGGGAAGGTAAATGTCGTTTCCGTGTGCTGCTCTGGTTCACCAGAAGTGGCTTAGTCATGCTAGCCACATGACCCAGAAGCTGTACACCCTTGGCCAATAAAGTGAGATGAGCGCCGCAACCCCAGAGTCGTCCGCGACTGGACCTAACGGTCAGGGGTCCCTTTACCTAATGCATTTAAGCATTCCCAATTTCCCAATTATAATGAATTAAATCACTATACTCAACACAGGGGGCTCCCAATACTTTCTGGAGAGTTGTGAGCATTGTACTAGGAGGGTCTGAGGTGCCTAACATCCATCTCTGATGACACCCAAACTCTGCCCCATGAATATTCTTCCTCCCATCTTCTGAATGCAAGTTTGAAACTGCACACAACTCTGATCCTAAAAAGGAGAGTGGAACTTGGGAGGCAGCTGATCTGTGTTTCTGAGGAGGGTGGGGAAATGAATAGAAAGATAAAAGGGGCCTGGGATTCAAACACTCCTGTTAAAGGTGGTCCCCATTTGTGCTGCCTTTGAAATAAGCTCCTCTGCAAGGCATTTGGGGAGTCTGTTTGGCAGGACGCTTGCTGCTGGTGGATCCTCTCCCCTCCTTTATAGGGATCTGATTTCAAAGAGAGTTTGCCTAGGAACATGAGCCGCTTTTCCATTCCCCCTGATCTGCTTTATGATGCAAAGATGGAGCAATGAGATTAGCAAAATAGACTCTGGTTACTTGGGATGGTTTTAAGCGGGGTTATTGGCACTGAAGTAACATTTCAAGGCTTAACCAGAGTGTTTTAATTGGTTTACCACAGTTATAGCTCAACCTTTTTCTCCAAGGTGGTGTAAATGGTTCTCCACCTCCTCATTTCAATCCCCGCAGCAGCAACAACAACCCTGTGAAGTAGGTTAGGCTGAAAGGCCGGTCACTCAGTGAGCTTCATGGCTGAGTGGGAGGATTTGAACCCTGGCCTCCCATGTCCTATTCTGACACACACACTAACCACTACACCACACTACCTCTCATGGTAATGTTCAGAACCATGGCTTGGACCTCCAGACCAATAAAGTGCTGAGTTTGGACAAAGTTTTTCTTCCTCTTTGCTTATAATTATACTGTATCCCCACTTCGTACATTTAAGTCAGCCTCTGCCAATCTTCTGGCTTCCTGAGGTTTTGGACTACAAGCCCCATCAGCTCCAACCTTGTTAGTGAAACTTATATTTTAGCTCAGTATTCCCAGTAGTGATGTATGGAAGTGAGAGCTGGGCCATAAAGAAGGCTGATCGCCGAAGAATTGATGCTTTTGAATTACGGTGCTGGAGGAGACTCTTGAGAGTCCCATGGACTGCAAGAAGATCAAACCTCTCCATTCTGAAGGAAATCAGCCCTGAGTGCTCACTGGAAGGACAGATCCTGAAGCTGAGGCTCCTATACTTTGGCCACCTCATGAGAAGAGAAGACTCCCTGGAAAAGACCCTGATGTTGGGAAAGATGGAGGGCACAAGGAGAGGGGGACAACAGAAGACGAGATGGTTGGACAGTGTTCTCGAAGCTACAAACGTGAGTCTGACCAAACTGGGGGAGGCAGTGGAAGACAGGAGTGCCTGGCGTGCTCTGGTCCATGGGGTCACGAAGAGTCGGACACAACTAAACGACTAAACAACATTGTCTGCACTAAATGGCAGCAGCTCTTCAGGATTTGGGACAGGGAGTCTTTTCAGGCCCTACCTGGATGCTCTTAGGGATTGAGCCCACGAAGATCTGTATGGAAAGCAGATGGGTTTTTTCCCACTGAGCTATGCCCCTTCCCCACATCTATCAGTGCTTGTCAGCTCATTATAAGAGACATTACAGCTGTTTGAGAGTTAGTGGTAGAGCTAATCCTTTTTCAAAGCCATCCAAATTGGTGGACATCAACTACCTCTCTCAGGAGAAAATGCCAGAGTTTAACCATGTGCTAAGTGAAGAAGTCTTTCCATTTGTTTGTCTTGGCTCTTCAAACATCAAATGATGTCCCTGTTGGGTTCTGGTATTCCGAGAGAAGGAGAGAAATCTCCCTGTTCACTTTCTAAGCAGACAGTAAAAACCAGCAGGCTTTCTGAGAGTGGGGTGCTGATAAAACAGAAGTGATTTCTCCCTTTTTCTTTTCAAAAGAGCTTCATTGTGATAGTTGCCATTCTCCTTAGCCAGTACAGTGGTACCTCAGGTTGCAGACACTTCAGGTTACAGACTCCGCTAACCCAGAAGTAGTACCTCAGGTTAAGAACTTTGCTTCAGGATGAGAACAGAAATCACGCGGCAGCAGCAGGAGGCCTCATTAGCTAAAGTGGTGCTTCAGGTTAAGAACAGTTTCAGGTTAAGAACGGACCTCCGGAACGAATTTAGTTCTTAACCAGAGGTACCACTGTACATTTCTAAGGAGGTCCAGTTCCCTATGTCTTTTTCAATGGATATTTATTTTTTCAGGGACGGGTGACCAAGATGAGGAAGGAGTTGGGCATGTTTAGCAAGGAGAAGAGAAGGCTGAGACGTGATATGATAGCCAGCTTTAGAAATTTAAAGGGCTTTCACGTGGAAGATGGAGCTGTTTTCTGCTGCTCCGGAGAGGAAACCCTGAACCAATGGAATCAGTTGAGGAGAAAGGAGATTCTGACTAAATATTCGTAATAACTTTCTGATGGTAAGAGCTGTTTGACGGTGGAACAGACTCCCTCAGAAGATGGTAGATTCCCCTTCATTGGAGATTTTAAAATGAGGTTGAATGGTCACCCTTCAGGGATTCTTTAGCTGGGATTCCTGCATTGCAGGGTGTGGACTAGATTACCTTTGGGATCACTTCCAACTCTACGATTCTATGATTCTAGCAGAACTTTCCATTAATGTTAATCCCTGATGTTAAACTGGTTCCTTAATTCTATTTTGCATATTAAATGCCACCCATGCGGATTTTACTTTCATTAATTTTATAATCGTGACAGATCGTGAAGCTGAGGCTCCAATACTTTGGCCACCTCATCAGAAGAGAAGACTCCCTTGAAAAGACCCTGATGTTGGGAAAGATGGAGGGCACAAGGAGAAGGGGACGACAGAGGAAGAGATGGTTGGACAGTGTTCTTGAAGCTACAAACATGAATTTGACCAAACTGTGGGAGGCAGTGGAAGACAGAAGTGCCTGGCGTGCTCTGGTCCATGGGGTCACGAAGAGTCGGACATGACTAAACAACTAAACAACAATTTTTATAATCAGGCACATTTACTGAATTGTTTCAATATATGGTCTTTATGTGGAGGAAAGTTGAAGACCATCTCTTGATGTCCCCCCTCTTCTCCCCTTTCTACCTCTACTTTCCTCACACAAGGGTCAGATCCACACCATTCATTCCCCCAAATAATACAGGGAGCTATAATTTATCAAGGGTACTGGCAATTGTAGCTCTGTGAGGGGTAAAGTACAGTTCCCAGGATTCCTTGTGCTTGAAGTGTCCCTTCAATTTGCGAATGTAACGATCTCTCAGAGAAGCTTGTGCAAGGAGCTCTGGCAAACGTCATCATTTGTGTGGTTTGATCCAACAGCCCAACCCTTTGGGAGATTATCTGAAGGAATTAACTGGGAAAAGGAGCTCTGGTCAATTTCACTATTGTCAAGTAGGTGTGTTTTGTTTTTAATCTCGAAGCTCAGTTCTTGCAAATTTATCTCGCCTGATCTCTTAATTGCAGGTCAGATGGTTTTGGAAACCTTCCTGCAAAAATAAACACATTCTGAAGCAATTTTGTTTCATTTAGGAACATGAGCAAGCCACTCTGCTCTGAGTCAGACCCTTCATCCGTCTAGCTATGCGCTGCCTTCACTGGTTGGCAGCAGCTGTTCCAGGATCTCTGAGGGAGACATTCCAGGCCCAACTAGGAGATCCTAAAGACTGGACCTGGGACCTGCATGCAAAGCAGATGCTCTGCTACTGAGCTACTTAAATCTCGACTTCAGCAATAAGCCCTAAATGGTACCCCACCCCTTGCTGGCCTCTAAGCATATCAAGCCTTTGGAGCTGGAGTCAGTCAGGTCCTGCCCCTCCAGGTCAAGTGGAAATAGGCCAAGTATATATAGCTGCTGCTGCTGCTTCTTCTTCTTCTTCTTCTTCTTCTTCTTCTTCTTCTTCTTCTTCTTCTTCTTATCACTCCCAGCCAAGTAAGATTGTCTTCCATGAACACGGTCTTAACAGTGACTCCGTAAGTGACTGTGGAGGCCAGTTCTGGATCTACAGTGGGGACATAGGTTTCAGGCCAGGAGTTGACCACGGTGAGGGTTTGCCAAATGTGCCTTCCTCTTAGCACATTTCTCCCTTTTGTCCTGAGTTCAAGCGTCTTCAAAGTCCATGACACCATTGGTAAAGGCTGTTCTCCAATTGGAGCGCTCACAGGCCAGTGTTTCCCAGTTGTCGGTGTTTATACTACATTTTTAAAGGTTTGCCTTGAGAGAGTCTTTAGACTTCTTTTGTTGACTCCCAGCATTACGCTTTCCATTTTTAAGTTCGGAATAGAGTAGTTGCTTTGGAAGATGATAATCAGGATAATCAGGATAATTCCGTGTGCTGTGCTGGTGCTGGCTCGCCAGCTGCAGCTTTGTCACGCTGGCCACGTGACCCGGAAGTGTCTTTGGACGGCGCCGGCTCACGGCCTCTAGAGCGAGATGAGCACGCAACCCCAGAGTCAGACACGACTGGCCCGTACGGGCAGGGGTACCTTTACCTTTAATCAGGCATCCAAACAACATGACCAGTCCAACAAAGTTGACATGAATGCTTGTGCTAGGGTCAGTCTAATTTTTCTGGTTGTTGGGAATGATGTGATATTACATTACAAAAGCTGGAGAAGGTTTAAAAGAGAGCTGCATTTCAGTTTGGGTATTGTTTCGGGAAGTGACAAGGAGATTCACTTTCAAATTTATTCTCTCCACCTCCTCCCACATACAATCCTTGCCTCCTTGAAGACCAATTATTATTATTATTATTATTATTATTATTATTATTATTATTATTATTATTCCTATTGAATTTATATCCTGCCTTTCCTTCCCAAGGAACCCTGGGTGGCATATACTATTTAAAAACCACAAACAAAGCCAAAACATTCTAAAACAATTAAAACATTCTAAAAGCAATTAGAAATAAAGACATCCTTCCATCTAAGGATCTATTTCTCGAGGTTTCCAGAAATAGTATTCTTCAGCCAACAGATGTACCTGGGTAAACAAGAACATTTTCAAATTCCTCCAGGAAGTTAATAATGATGAACATACTTCAGCAGGGAGGGCATTTCACACCTGGGGAACCACCACTAAAAAGGCCATGTCAGGGCCAACCCCAGCTCAACATTTTATAATTGGATGCAGGGCCAATAAAAGGATGCAACATAAAATTATGACACCAGAACCAGAGAGTCCCTTCAAAAAATGAGTTATAGCTTGCTGGTGGGTGAAATGGTTTATCTCCCCTATGAAGAAAGGTTGCAGCATTTGGGGATTTTCAGTTTAGTAAAAAAGTGAGTAAGAGGTGACATGAGAGAGGTTTATAAAATAATGCACAGCATGGAGAAAGTGGACAGAGAATTTTTGTTCTCCCTCTCTCAAAACACTAGAACTTGGGAGCATCCAAGGAAGATGAATGTAGGAAGATTCAGGACAGATCAAACAAAGGACTTCTTTTAAACTGTGGAACTCACTGCCACAGGAGGTAGGTGATTGCCACCAACTTGGATGGCTTTAAAAGAGGACTGGGCTGCATCGATGCAACACTAGAAAAGGTACTATGATACATATATGGTGGAATTGTTTAAACATCAAACAATTTTGGAAACAATATATAACGAAATGAAAAAAATGTTTAGATATTCATTTAGGAAAACACCAGAAGGTTTTCTATTGGGAACAGTACCAGGATGTCTAAAGGAAGAAGACAAGACATTATATTTATATGCAACAGTAGCCACAAGGCTATTGATTGCGAAAAATTGGAAAAGTGGTATTATACCGACAAAAATAGAGTGGCTTGCCAAATTATTGGAGTACTACAATATATCCAAAACAATGGGAGAAACTGGAAGGATCTCAAAAGAGAAGATAGACAGGGACTGGAAGGTGTTTAAAGGATACTTGCAAAGCCATATTGAAAAATCAGAACTCCTATTAGAATAAACAAGTTCCATTTTAAATACTGGAATACTAAATAAGATGGATAACAATGTGTAATAGAAAAAGAAGCATGAAATTAGGTTAAAGGTGTGTGAAAGAAAGTAATAGAAGTGGAAAGAAATTGCAATTGAGTAGATTGGAAGTCTAACACAAAGGTGGGGTGAGGGGTGGTGGATGGTGATGGGAAAAGGAATTATCTGTGGGATTGAGTGTAGGTATGTTTGAACATTTTTAAGGATTGTATGAAATGTATGTTTGTATCTTCGCAATATGTGTGTATTAATGCTGAATTATTTTAACAATAAAAACTTTTTTTAAAAAAAGGGACTGGGCAAATTCGTCAGGAAGGCTACCCATGGCTACTAGCAATGATGGTTCTGTTCTGCCTCCATAGTTGGAGTCAACGATGCTTGCTGGAAACCGCAGGAGGGGCGAGGGCTCTGGTGTTAGGGTCTTGCTGGAGCGTTCTGTTTGTGGTGGACTAGACGGGCCACTGGCCCTGATCCAGCAAGCTCTTATGTAAATTTGTCCCTCTACGTGAGTCAGAGATTTGCCCTTGTGTTTTCCTTCAAATGCCCCTCGCTGGTTCATATCCTAGGCTTCCTCCTTTGCCTTCCACAGAGAGTTTGCTGATCGCAAGGTCTTCCTCTGACTGCGCTGTCCCATTTTTATCCCTGATTGCTTCTTTTTCCAAAGGCATCTTCTAAGGAGGAACGGAAAGTGGCGATAGCCAGGCTCTTTCCTGTTTGCTGGACTGCTGCCGACGGGGGCCCTGACCCACTTGGCCTCTGCATCAAGGTGACTCCAGAGCAGCAGCCAAAACAGTCCCCGTCTTGGTGCAAAACATCCCTCCCACCCCCACCTGAAAGGAAGATGCCCCCCTCCCATTAAAACAATGCTTTTTCCCAGCAGGAGTTTGCTCATCTCCTTCTGATGCTACAGTAGGGATACTGAGGCCCGGGGACTTTTATCTGCTATTGTTTTATTTATCAATTTTTTATCCCATCCCAACCTTCCTCCCCAAGGAGCCGAGGATGGCAAACAGATTTTAAAAACAAAAACAGCTCAAAACTATTAAAGGAAGTTACAATTTTTTTAAAAATCCATCTGTCCAGTCATCTCGAGGTTGCCAGAGCAGCATTTTTTGGCCACCAAATGCGCATGGGTAAACAGGAATGCCTGTTGTCTTTGTCCATGGAGTTTTCTTGGCAGGGATACTGGAGTGGCTTGCCGGTTCTTGCTCCAGGTGGATCACGTTTGGTTAAAACTCTCCACTATGACCTGTTCATCTTGGGTGCCCTGCTTGGCATAGTTCATAGCTTCTTTGAGTTATTCAAGGCCCTTCACCACGGCAAGGCAGTGATCCATGAAGGGAATCCAGTGAAAGCTGGACCATAAAGAAGGCTGATCGCCGAAGAATTGATGCTTTTGAATTGTGGTGCTGGAGGAGACTCATGAGAGTCCCATGGACTGCAAGAAGATCAAACCTATCCATTCTGAAGGAAATCAGCCCTGAGTTCTCACTGGAAGGACAGGTCCTGAAGCTGAGGCTCCAATACTTTGGTCACCTCATGAGAAGAGAAGACTCCCTGGAAAAGACCCTGATGTTGGGAAAGATGGAGGGCACAAGGAGAAGGGGACAACAGAGGACGAGATGGTTGGATAGTGTTCTCGAAGCTACCAGCATGAGTTTGGCCAAACTGTGGGAGGCAGTGGAAGACAGAAGTGCCTGGCGTGCTCTGGTCCATGGGGTCATGAAGAGCCGGACACGACTAAACAACAAACAGGAATGCGTTCAAACTCCATCCTCAAATATCTGAAGGGCTCTCACATGGAAGGTGGAGCAAGCTTGTTTTCTGCTGCTCCAGAGGGGAGGACCAGAACCGATGGGTTCAAAGAAAGGAGAACCTGACTGAACTTTAGGGAGAACTTTCTGATGGCAAGAGCCATTTGATAGTGGGACGGACTCCCTCAGAAAGTGGTGGACTCTCCTTCCTAGGAGGTTTTTAAGCAGAGGCTGGGTGGCCTTCTGTCCATGACCCTCAAGGTCCCTTCCAATCCTATGATTCAAGGACAGGCATAGGCAAACTCGGCCCTCCAGATGTTTTGGGACTACAACTCCCATCATCCCTAGCTAACAGGACCAGTGGTCAGGGATGATGGGAATTGTAGTCTCAAAACACCTGGAGGGCCGAGTTTGCCTATGCCTGTTCTAGGACTCCTCCTGGAATTGTACTAATGCTGGAAGCAGGCACACCTCACAGGGTGCCGCTCTGCCTGCACTGCCCAGACGGCATGGCCAGACCTCAGGCAAGAACACGGGGAGAGAAATTTGTGTGTATGTGACCATGTTTACATGATGGGAAGTATTATATACAGTGGTACTTCAGTTTTTAAACTTTTCCGTTGACGAACATTTCGGTTTTTGAACGCCATAAACCCGGAAGCAGTGCTTTTCCCCCTGAGGGTACGCAGGGGTACGCATACCCCTAAACATTTTGAGAATCTAAGTTTGGCTTCATAGAGGGGCAGTATTTCAAAATGAGTAGGAAAATGAGAGTACCCCTAAACATTTTTTTTAAGGGGAAAAAAGCACTGCCCACAAGTAAATGCTTTGGTTTTCGAACATGCCTCGGAAGTCGAACAGGCCACATGGCTTCTGCTGATTGAAGCCTAGCTGTTGGCTGTTGAATTCTCGGTTTTTGAACGTTTCAGAATTCAAACAGTCTTCCGGAATGGATTATGTTCAAAAACCGAGGCACCACTGTACTTCCAATTCTCTGAACCTCTATCTATCTATCTATCTATCTATCTATCTATCTATCTATCTATCTATCTATCTACCTATCGTCTATCCATCCAATCTGTAACAAGGAAAGTGTTTCACCCAGATTGCATTTTGTGCTCATAACTACTGCTTTTGTCTCCAACCCTATAAGACTTGGGACCCTGCTCTGGAAGCTAGGACTCAAACCAATGGCTTCAAGTTACAAGAAAGGAAACTAAAAACCAGGAGAAACTTTCTGACCATAAGAGCTGTTCAACAGCAGAGGCTGTGAATTCTCATTCACTGGAGGTTTTTAACACAGAGGTCAGATGGTCATCTGTCATGGGTGCTTTAGCTAAGATTTCTGCATTGCTGGGGGCTGGACTAGACAACCCTTGGCGTCCCTTCCAACTCTCGCAATTCTATGAATCTGTGCTTCTATGAAAGTGACATTTAAAACACTCACAAACACAAGCACACCTTATGGCACTTTCATTCATTAATATCAACCCTGAGACGCTTGAAGTGAGACGAGTAGTAGTAATAATAATAATAATAATAATAATAATAATAATAATAATAATAATAAATTATTTATACCCCGCCCATCTGGCTGTGTTTCCCCAGCCACTTTGGGCGGCTTCCAACAAAACACTAAAATATAATAATCTATTAAACATTAAAAGCTTCCCTAAACAGGGCTGCCTTCAGATGTCTTCTAAAAGTTTGGTAGTTATTTTTCTCTTTGACATCTGATGGGAGGGCATTCCACAGGGTGGGTGCCACTACCGAGAAGGCCCTCTGCCTGGTTCCCTGTAACTTGGCTTCTCGCAGCAAGGGAACTGCCAGAAGGCCCTCAGCGGTGGACCTCAGTGTCTGGGCAGAAAGATGGAGGTGGAGACGCTCCTTCAGGTATACTGGACCAAGGCCGTTTAGGGCTTTAAAGGTCAGCACCAACACTTTGAATTGTGCCCGGAAACGTACTGGGAGCCAGTGTAGGTCTTTCAAGACCGGTGTTACCGGTATATGATCTTGGCGGCCGCTTCCAGTCACCAATCTAGCAGCCACATTCTGGATTAGTTGCAGTTTCCAGGTCACCTTCAAAGGTAGCCCCACATAGAGCGCATTGCAATAGTCCAAGTGAGAGATAACTAGAGCATGTACCATTCTGGTGAGACAGTCCACGGGCAGGTAAGGTCTCAGCCTGCGTACCAGATGGAGCTGATAAACAGCTGCCCTGGACACAGAATTGACCTGTGTCTCCATGGACAGCTGTGAGTCCAGAATGACTCCCAGGCTGCGCACCTGGTCCTTCAAGGGCACAGTTACCCCATTCAGGACCAGGGAGTTCCCCACACCTGCCCGCCCCCTGTCCCCCCAAAACAGTACTTCTGTTTTTGAAAAATACCCCTGAGTGTGTGCAGACTGCATTTCCAACACTACCGAGCCCTCCATCCTGAGTGCAGCACCGATTATTAGGTGTGGGATTTGGCACCCCAAGAAGCTGCATGCACCTTTTAAAAGCAGGTTTCTAGTCCTCATGAGGTAGAGCTAATGCCTGATGAAGCCTCCACAGTGGGCAGGGATGGTATTGCCAGCCAGGGCTGACGTGATCTGTAGCCAGAAACTTTCTGGTGGGTCTCAGACTGTGGGAGGCTGCTCTGCTCCCTCCAGCACTCAGCTCTTATTCCAAGGAGTGCTCTGCTTTTTTTCTGGCCTCCCCCAGGAATTCCAGCGAAGGATGTGAGTGAGTGAGTGAGTGAGTGACAACGAACATGGGCTGATCCCTAGATGGCCGTGTTTATCAGTGGACCCAAATAGCCAGCTGTTTGCCTGATGTCTTGAAACACTCCTCCTTCCCCCCTGCTGCCAAAGCAAAACGGAGCTGGGAATGGAGCTGGGAGAGGTTCCCATGAGCGGATCTGGTCCCTGAGCCTGCCAGGTGAGAGAGTCCGCCTTGTTTAGCGTCATCTTGGCATTTTTAACTCCCTGGTCCAAGCCAATAAAAGCTTACTGATGTTCAGGGTGGCAGGAGCAGGGCAGGGGTCTGGGAAGGGCAGGGGGAGCCCGGCACCCTAGACAGCAGACACACAAACGCGACTTTTTGGAGGCTGACAAAGCCCATTTCCAATCTGTCGGTGGGAAGTCAAAATGTGGGAATTATTTTTGTGAGGCAGATGGAGCCGGGAGGCATCAGATGGCTCTGTTTCAAAAAGGCATGTTGACAAAGAGGGCCGCAAGGGAGCAAAAAAAGTCAGTTCAGTTTGCACATCGACACAGACCTGCATAATTCCCACTACCCAAAAATGATATGTGTGCTGAAATCTGCGCTTCTCGGAATTTTGCAAGGCTACCCAAAACGGCGTTTGCAATAAATGCATGCATTAGAGAAAAGTGTGCATAGATATGTATAGATCAGCGAAAACAACATGCGAAAGGTATTGCATTAGGGGGAACTGCCTGCCCCAGGAGGGTGTTTTTAAGGCAAAATTGTGCTTGAGCTGACCCAAAGTGTTTTGCTGCCTAAGACGAATGGGGAGCGGGAGGTACATTTGACTGCTCTACTTTTAACTGTAAACATTTTGGGGAGCAGATAAAAGGAACTGAATTAATGCTCCTAGCCAAGGAAGGAGCGGAGGGAAAGAGACACAGGTTAGATACTCAGAGAGAATAACAGGATCAAGCACACCCACCCCTGTTGCTTCCTCCCATTGTGTAATGAAGGGGGAGTTAAGGAAAGGATGGAGCTGCACAAACACTTAAGATGCTTCCTTTGGACTTCCAGCCAAAGTTCTTTAAAAAAAACACCCCAAAATAAGTGGTTATGACAAGCAGGAGCATCATCTTAGCTCCAGAACTCTATTCCCCTAAGCCAGGTGCTGCTGACTTCAACTAGTAGGCAAAAAGCAGATGATTTAATTTTCACAGTGAATGTCAAACATCTGGATCAAAGAGGGACTTCTTGGGACTGGTCAACCCCTTCACTCCTAAAGGAGGCCACCCTGGGTATCTTTCCCCTGCTTTTTTGAAAGCTGGGGACGCAGTGACCTTTCTTTACATTGGTATGTGCAGCTGGGAACGGGCTAATTTCTTATTTCTTTCTGTGTTGTTTTTTTTCAAATTGAAAAATAATGTTATTATTTGGCTTTGCATGGTTTGTAAATCGAAATGGATCCTGTGGCAGAATAAAATGTAGCCTTTGGGTGAGATCCAGCTAAATCATAGAGAAGATCTAACAAAATCACTGGGGCTGCATCTATTTTATTGTTGCTAGCCGCCCTGAGCCCGGCTTCGGATGGGGAGGGCGGGATATACATAAAAATTATTATTATTATTATTATTATTATTATTATTATTATTATTATTAGGCTATTAAAAAACTATACGGCTATTAAAAAACAAGTCTCTCATAAACTTGTTACTTTTCTTGAGTTCCCCCCAGTTTTATTCCAACATTGTCGACAATAAAGGTAAAGGTAAAGGTACCCCTGCCCGTACGGGCCAGTCGTGTCCGACTCTAGGGTTGCATGCTCATCTCGCTCTAGAGGCCGTGAGCCAGCGCCACCGCAGCACACGGAAATGCTGTTTACCTTCCCGCTATAAAGCGGTACCTATTTATCTACTTGCACTTAAGAGTGCTTTTGAACTGCTAGGTGGGCAGGAGCTGGGACCGAACGACGGGAGCTCACCCCGCCGCGGGGATTCGAACCGCCGACCATGTGATCAGCAAGTCCTAGGCACTGAGGTTTTACCCACAGCGCCACCCGCGTCCCAGGCATCTATTGTCGACAATAGATGCTTGCAAATTGGTAACTCTAGAACAATTATTCCTTTCATCCTGGAGCAAAAAGCAAGGCTCACTCCATCTCCTTAATTCTCCTTCCCAAAGGAACACCCAGCCCCGCCCCCCTTTCCCCAACCATTGATAGAAGAGTCTCCAAGGATAGGTCCTTAACCTTGTAGAAGATTCTCAGGAAATGCCTATGGTTGCTTCTGAAACATCAGCTGCTTTCCTCCCCTGAAAACCCTCAACTCAGCACTGGAAACCTCAAGGGCACATCATAAGAGGCAGCCCCCACCCCAAAAAGAACCCTACCCTGACTAGTATTTACTGAGGAAATCAATAAAACTGTGTTTTGGCAGGTGGTCTTAAAAGTGTGTCAACTCCAGATTCCAAGGCTCAGTGGCAGAATCATAGAATCATAAAATTGTAGACTTGGAAGGGACCCTCAGGGTCATCTAGTCCAACCCCCTGCGATGCAGGAATCTCAACCAAAGCAAAACCTCCAAAGAAGGAGAGTCCACTCCTGAGCTACTACAAATCCCACCTGACTTCTTCAGAGCCCCCCTCTCTTCTCCAGCCCCATTGCACATACAGCTAGCCAGCAACCCTCTCCTCTGCTGACCTCTGGCACCAGGGGCTAGCCCTACCATGAGACAGAGTGAGGCAGGTGCCTCAGGAGGCCCAGGAGGCAGGCGTGTGTGTGTGTGTGTGTGTGTGTGTGTGTGTGTGTATGTGTTGCTGAGGTGCAGTAGAGGATGCTAGTGTAAGATCCAACTCCTGGTCTGGTTCAGCTTTTGCTCGTGGTATAACGGGAGGTGCCATCTTTCCCTTTGCCTCAGGTGGCAAAATGTCTTGGGCCAGCCTTGACTGGCCCCAGGCTGCTCCCAAAGGGCTTTGGGGGCCAGGAGAGGAGTGGGACTGACAATTCTCTCGCTGGTATCCTCCCATCACTTCAGTGGAGGGATTTAAAGTAACAGTCCCTTTGCAAAACCCATATGGCATGTGAGCTGGATAGGGCAAACCAAATGAGAAATGCACTCTGCACACACTCAGAGGTAATCTCCCCTTTCCTCGATTTGTCCCCGAGAGCTGAACCCGTCGAAGTTCCCTTATTATGGAATGCTGCAAAGGAGGAAAAAGTCTGGCTCTCCCTTATTTTCTTCTTGTCAACAGGCCCTTTCCCCTGATTATTTATAGCTTAAGCGGCTGGGAAAATTGTGCTTAGTTTTCTCCTTTCCTCTAAATGCTTCTTGGCCCAGAACAGCTCCGGTCAACAACAGGAGGGAGGGGTGGTGTGCCCAGGCGCGCTGGGAATCAACTCAGGGCTAAGCAGCAGTACCAAATAAGCAGCAGGAAGCAGATTGGGGGTCCACACAGGGTTTAAAATAGCATTGATAAAGGCTAATTGGATGGACTCGAGACACAGTCCTGGGAAGGCTGTATTTTCTTTTTGATTAGCACATGTGCTCCATCAACGAGCGAAACCTGCACCCCACTCCACTCTTCCCCCCCTGCCCCCCCTCCGTGGTCATAACACGGCCCACCAGGATCTAATGAAAGAAAAATTATCAGTTCCTGGAAGCCACATGAGTGGGAACAGTTGCTCTAGGGCCAGTGTCCTCCTTGAGGGCTTCCAATTAAGGTTTCTGGGTGGCCACTGTGAGAACAGGATACTGGATTAGACAGGCCACTGGCCTGATCCAGCAGGGCTGCTCTTAGGGTCTCATGTTAAAATATGTATCAATACCTCTCATGTGAAGCACCCAGGGGTCTAGGCCAAGGGACACGTGAACCCGGATGCTTAATGGATGCTTCCCTGGGGAGTAATCCCATTGAACATAATGGAACTTACTTCTGAGCAACGTTGAATGAAATCTGCCAATTTCAGAACTGCAGTTGGAAGGGGTACCGAGGGTCATCTAGTCCTGCAATGCAGGGATCTTTCATCCAAAGTGGGGTTCAAACCGACAACCCTGAGATGAAGAGTCTTGTGCTCTGCTGACTGAGCTATCCCACAGTCTCTCAGTTTCTCATTTTCCATGCTTCTCCACATTTCTGCATCAATTTCTGTGTGCGCATCTGAAATTCATTGGCATTTCAGAACACATTTTATCGTTCTTGTAATTTCCAGTTTTGCTTAATAGACACGTTTTGCATGCAGAATGCCATTTGGGATGTTGTTTTTACTGATGTGTGAGTTTTTAAATGTCTCCTAACGTATGTATATTTGCACACATTCATTTGGTTGGAAAAGCTGCATCATAAAATTGGGAGAAGTGCAGGTTCCTAAAGATAGCTGTGTTTTGGTGCACAAACTGGTTTGGGTAGTGTGAATTTGGCAGGCCCGTGTTAAAAATGTGGGCCGAAACACACCTTTGCAAGGCAAGAAACTTCTGTGTTATATAAAGGAGGCAAAACCGCCAGGAAATTACTCCTCCAGGAAAATTGCAAGAGCTGGGTCTCTTATTTGCACCATAATAAAGCCATACATACTCTCCTGTGATTGCTGTCTGGGCACTTCCCCACACCTGGTTTATCTAACATGCGGGCAGAAGGTGTATAATTCTGGATAAAAAAATTCCTTCCTGTAGCACCTTAAAGACCAACTAAGTTAGTTCTTGGTATAAGCTTTCGTGTGCATGCACACTTCTTCAGATACACGATATAATTCTGGAAGCTGCCATAAACTGCTCCTGTAGCAGGAATCCCTTCCGACTGCTGCCCCTTCATGGACAAAGGGAAAAGACGACTCTTGAGCTGAAAAGGATAGAGTGCCATCATCTGGTGGAAAGTGGCATTGCTTGATAGATGTGGGACTAGTTTAAAAACCTAGCCCCACCTGAGATTCCACCTGTCAGCCCTCACCTTTAAGCACAGAAGACACTTGTCTCCAACAGAGACTTGCCTTTATGCAAGTCCTCAAGTGCCAGGACTGGATGTGGCCCTCCAAATCCCACTATCAGGCCCTCAGGGACTTTGCTCAGACCATGCCCCCAAAGTACTGGCAGTTGTCGGTCATGATGCAATTCACGCACAGGACGTTGTTGTTGTTTTTAATTCCCACCCCAGAATTTTGATTTATTCATTCATTTTGAATATCAAAGGATCACATGCGGCACTTCCGCAGGCAAACCAACCCCCCGAAGACGAAAGGTCCCCATCTGAGTTGGCGTACAATCGCAACACAAATGGCCGGGTGCTACAACCACAGGGTGCTAAAGTAGAAACAAAAGGGGTGTGTGGGGCAGGGGAAGGAGCCTAGGAGTCATTTTGGACTCACAGCTGTCCATGGGGGCACAGGTTAATTCTGTGTCCAGGGCAGCTATCTACCAGCTCCATCTGGTACGCAGGCTGAGACCCTACCTCCCATCAGACTCTCTCGCCAGAGTGTTGCATGCCCTGGTTATCTCCTGCTTGGACTACTGCAATGTGCTCTACGTGGGGCTACCTTTGAAGGTGACCTGGAAACTACAACTAATCCAGAATGTGGCAACTAGACTGGTGACTGGCAGTGGCCACCGAGACCACATAACACCGGTCTTGAAAGACCTACATTGGCTCCCAGTACATTTCCGAGCACAATTCAAAGTGTTGGTGCTGATCTTCAAAGCCCTAAATGGCCTTGGCCCAGTATATCTGAAGGAGCGTCTCCACCCCCATCGTTCGGCCCGGACTCTGAGGTCCAGCTCCAAGGGCCTTCTGG
This sequence comes from Podarcis vaucheri, assembly GCF_965113315.1. Classification (NCBI taxonomy): domain Eukaryota; kingdom Metazoa; phylum Chordata; class Lepidosauria; order Squamata; family Lacertidae; genus Podarcis; species Podarcis vaucheri. The sequence continues at coordinate 24,972,392 of NC_138754.1, read as the reverse complement.
CGGTTCCCTCACTGCGAGAAGTAAAGCTACAGGGAACCAGGCAGAGGGCCTTCTCGGTAGTGGTGCCCGCCCTGTGGAACGCCCTCCCATCAGATGTCAAGGAAATAAACAACTATCTGACTTTTAAGAGACATCTGAAGACGGCCCTATTTAGGGAAGTTTTTAATGTTTGATGTTTGATTGTGTTTTTAATACAGTGGTGCCTCGCAAGACGAAAAGAATCCGTTCTGTGATTCTCTTCGTCTAGCAGTTTTTTCATCTTGCAAAGCAAGCCCATTGACGGATTAGAGGATTAGCGCTATTAGCGCTGTTAGCGGCTTATCAGTTTATCGGATCAGGTGATAAGCGGCTTAGCGGCTTAGAAAAGGGGGGGGGGAGGGAAAAAACCTGCAGGAACTCGCAAGACATTGTCGTCTTGCGAAGCAAGCCCATAGGAGATTCGTTTTGCGAAGCACCTCCAAAACGGAAAACTCTTTCGTCTAGCAAGTTTTCCGTCTTGCGAGGCATTCGTCTTGCGGGGCACCACTGTAGTTTGTTGGGAGCCGCCCAGAGCAGCAGGGGAAACCCAGCCGGATCAGTGGGGTATAAACAAATAAATAAATTATTATTATTATTTTCAGTATCTATATCAAGGCTACTGAATCTTTCAAGCCAAGCCTCTTGGTGGCTATTCCTCCTTTTCCTCCATTGCTTGGGGCAGCTGTGTTGCATTGAGAGGTGGGTGGGGTGGGATCTGAGCACCAGGGTAGCCCAATTATAGTGTGCTGTGGTAGAGAAAAGCCCTGGGGTCCTTAGAATCATAGACCCTTAGAATCGTAGAATTGGAAGGGACCCCATGGGGTCATCTAGTCCAACCCCCTGCTATGCAGGAAACCTTTGCCCAATATGGGACTCAAACCCGAGACTTTCAGATTAAGACCTTTGTGCTTTGCCCACTGAGCTATCCCTCATGCATGGGGTCTCAAATAAGACAGGCGTGGGGAAACCATAGGCTCTCCAGTTCTCTCTGGCCCTTGGGATGCTCGTACCTCCTCCTCAAGTCTTCCTCAAGTGCTTTTTCCTGGCTGGGATGATTCCTTGACCTGGGATCATCTCTCTTGCTCACCTGGCTGGATGGAGGATGGAGATGTGTGTGTCGAAACCTCTGGCTTCCGATGTAGCCCACTGCAGATAGGTAAATTTCCCCCACCCCCTTTTGTCTCTGGCCCCGCCCACCATTGGCATGTGGCCCCCAGAAGGTTCCCTGTGAGGGAATGTGGCCCTCAGACTAAAAAACAACAACCCAACCTTCCCTGCCACTCCCTGCAACAAGGGCAGCTTCCGTGATCAACAGGGTATCCATGGCAACCGGCCTACCTCTGCCTTGCCACAGTCTCGCTTCTTATTATCAGGCCGCTTGGAAAGACATGAGAGCCCTTTGAGGAAGAAAATGCTGGCACCTCTGCGCCCTAAATAGTATCATACACCCTTCCCTCCCCACCCTTAAAAAAATTGCATATTTCATGACACATTATCCAAACACAATTCAACATTAAAATACTTGTTTAAGTAAGAAAATAGCAGCCTCGGGTGGATTTCACGGAAACTCACAAGGACGGCAAGACAGCGTCAACCAGGAGATTAAAACGGTGCTGGAGGTTGCCAGTTTGGAGTAAGAGGCTGTCACAGAATTGGGCTGTGCAAGCAAGGTCCCAGGAAAGCTACATTGCTGCCTTTTTGCTTCAATGTGCAGAAACCATCAGCGCTCGGGTATTGTCCCAACTACAGAGTCCACCCCTCCAAGCCATCATGGGGCGCGGCTACGAAAGGAGGCAGACAGGCGGCCAAATTCGGCATGGTCAACCTTTCTTCTCAAGACACACTGAACAAGGCAGGGGCTGTGCAAAAGTCTTCTGTTCACGTACAGGAAAACATCCCAGGCAACAGAGCTTTTAATTTTCAGGTGCTTATCTGGGTTTCCCAAAGCAAGAACCTTACAACGTGCAGATCACTCCAAGCAAGGACCTCTCCGTGCCAATGCTCAAAAGGAACAGCACTGAAGTCAAAGCAAGGAAGTTTTAGGCGAAAGCTTCCTGGGTGGCAAAAGGGAGAGCTGGAAAGAAAATGTCCAACCAGCTTAAATCCAAGCGTCGGGGAAACTGAGGCTCAGAGCAACTGTAATGATGCAGAGAGAGGAGACGGTGGGTGTCTGTTCCTTGCAGTTTCCAAATTCTGACGGGGAACACCTGCAAGTCTTCTTTTGGGCAGGTGCAAGAGCACACCCTCAAGGGGCTATTTTGCTTTCTCATTTAGGTATTCTCAGTCTGCACTTCGAATACAACCCCCTACCCCCGGCCCAGCAATAAGATTTCGGCCAACAGTTTGAAGCGACTACCTGGGAGCCAGGAGGGTGTTGTTGTTTTTTCTGGGTGCAAAGCAGGTTGAGACAGAAGGGATGAATAAGCAGGGTGCCAGATCTATAAAGAAACAATTATCAGCGGCCTTGTCTCCCAAGAAGAGCCTGGCACAATCAGGCAAAAATAAATCAATCAATCACATCGCGCACTACGGTGGTGCTAAGATAACCACCAGATGCTGTGAACGCAGAGGCTTCATCTAACCTGGTGCCCTTCAGGCAGTTTGGGGACTACAACTCTCGTCAGTCAATGCAGCTGTTTTGGACTACAACTCCCATCAGCCCTGGTCAATGTGGCTGCTTTGGACTACAACTCCCATCAGCCCCAGCTGACAGGGCTGTTTTAAACTACAACTCCCATCAATCCTGGCCAATGTGGTTGTTTTGGACTACAACTCCCACCAGCCCCAGCCAATGTGGCTGCTTTGGACTACAACTCCCATCAGCCCCAGCTGACAGGGCTGTTTTCAACCACAACTCCCATCAATCTTGGCCAATGTGGTTGTTTTGGACTACAACTCCCAACAGCCCCAGTCAATGTGGCTGCTTTGGAATACGGCTCCCATCAGCCCCAGCTGACGGGGATGTTTTCAACTACAACTCCCATCAACCCCAGCTCACACCATCGTGCAGGCTGAGGCTGATGGGACATGTACTCCCAAACACCTGGATGTCACCATGCTGCTGGTCTATGTGGAACCAAGAGCCTCAGCCACTTCCTTCAACGCATCGCTCCCGTTCGGCTCAGCTGGGGGCAGCTCTACCTTCACATATTCCAAACAGGCCTCACCAACAGAATTTGCCTCTTCCTCGGGATTTGATGAGGGTCCCTTTCCCCCTCCCTCCACACTTCAGAGGGCACTGCCTTACTTTACAGTTTGTAATGTCTGCCATTGGGCGATCTGCCCCCAAAACTCTGGAGATCGACCGATCGGGCCAAACCTACCAGTGTGGAATCAATCTCTCTCTCTTCTCCCCTCTACAAAACCCAATTCCCCATCTTTTTTTTTAACAGGGGTCCTGTAAAAAACCCGAGGTCACATTTGTGGTTCCCAAGAATTCCCGGCTGGATCTTTCTCCTGCTTCGGCTCCTGGAGGTTCAGCAAGAGAAGCGCCCCCACGGAAACCGTCTTCAGGCTCAGCACACTGACGGCCTCGGGCTGGACAGAGGGGACCCCCACGCCCTGCAAACAAGGGCCCCATTCTCCGTGGGCATTCTCCACAGGCTCGTCCTTCAGCGTGTGGATCCTCTGGTGCTTGATGAGGTTGGCACTCTGGCCAAAGGTCCTGTCGCAGTGGGAGCACTTGAACGGCCCCTCTCCCATGTGGATCCGCCGGTGCCGGATCAGGGTGGACCCTCGCCGGAAGGTCTTATCGCAGTGCGGGCACTGGTAGGGCTTCTCGCCGTCGTGCAGCCTCTGGTGGCGCATGTATTCCTGCCGGCAGGTGAAGGTGGAGTCGCAGGAAGCACAGGGGTAGGGCTGCTCGCCCGTGTGGATCCTCTGGTGCCAGTAGAACTCTTGCTTGTAGCGGAAGCTCTTGTCGCACCCGGGGCACTTGTAGGTCTTCTCCCCGGCGTGGCTCCTCTGGTGCCAGCTGAACTCTTGCTTGAAGCGGAAGCTCTTCTCGCACTCGGTGCACTTGTAGGGGCGGTCCCCGACGTGCGCCCGCTGGTGCCACATGAACTCCTGCTTGAAGCGGAAGCTCTTCTCGCACTCAGCACACTTGTAGGGGCGCTCCACCGAGTGCGTCTTCTGGTGCCAGGTCAGTTCCTGCTTGAAGCGGAAGTTCTTCCCGCACACCCCGCACTTGTGGGGCCACTCGGCCGTGTGCGCCCGCTGGTGCCACATCAGCTCCTGCTTGTGGCGGAAGACCTTCTCGCACACACCGCACTTGTAGATCTTCTCCCCGGCGTGGACCTTCTGGTGCCACGTGTATTCGTGGACGAAGCGGAAGCTCTTCTCACACTTGCCGCACTTGTAGGGCCTCTCCTCCTTAGGGACTCTCTGGCGGACGCCAAGCCCCGAACAGTGGCTGCAAGAGCAGGGCTGCATCGTTGCGTTGTGGCTTCGCGGGTCTGCCGCGGCGGGAGTGCCCTTGTGGCCACTGCTGCTCTCGCACTCGGGGCAGACTTGCGTCGCTTCTCCCCCAGAGGGGGTGCCGTGAGCCGAGCGGGCAGGGAAACATTTCTGACACTGGGTGCAGATGAGCAGCGTCTCCTCGTAGGTGCTAGGTGGGGGCACCGTGACACCGCCAGGCCAGAGAGCGCTGCCAGAGACCCCTGGGTGCCCCACCTGAAATTCCACGGGAGGCGCCTGCGCATTCTGCCACTGGAGCTTGGTGGACCAAGTTGACAGTGCGGCCATTCCATTCACAGCCGAGTTGGCCCCAAGGTGGCTCCCTGGCCACGTGGAAAATTCACCAAAGGTCCCGTTGTTCGGGCCTGCCTTCAGCACCTCTGGGTGCCCCACACAGCATGGTGGCTGCTCCTCGAGGCAGGATTCTTTCTTAATCAGGATTTGGCCATCTGCAACAACAGGAGACAAGAGCGAAAGGTTGTATGTGAGCCAACAGAAAACTGGTGAGATCACAACAGAAGACCTGACTACGTTTTGATCAAGAAGGGTTAAAAACCTGCCTTTTTACCACCACCCAGTGTGGAGAGTTCCAGCCTTAGGGAGCATGTTACAGTAGCATAGCAGCAAATCCAGAAGTGCAAGGGCCCTTCGTAATAGTCACAGCAACTCCTCCTCGCACCCGAGTCCTTTTCGAAGGTTATACAATAACCTTCTAATTTAGGGTTGCCCTATTTCAAGAAGTAAAAGTACAGACGCAGTTGCTTAGTTGTTCAGCTTTTTGCGGGGTGATTGGCAGAGGCAGACAGAGGGCACCAAATTAGCCCCCATCCCCTGGACATTACCAGAATTTTCAAGTTTATATGGTGACCCTGGCACACCATTCTCTTGAAAGTGAAGCCCCTTGTCTTTTCAGGGTTCCTAAATGCTTAGCTTTTGGAGCATACAGAACTATTCCTTCTCAGTGCTTAAACACCTAAATGACTTTTCGTGGACATTTGAAGACAGCCCTGTTTCAGGAAACGTTTAATGTTTGATGTGTGTTTTTCTTCTGGTCCCCCCGTATTTTGTTGGAAGCTGCCCAGAGTAGCTGAAGTAACCCTGTCAGAGGGGCAGGGTAGATGAATTAATTAATTAATTAATTAATTAATTAATTAATTATTCCTGCACGCCTTCTCCAAAGTGGCCCTAGGAGCCAATCCTCAGTGGCTGACCCACCTCCTTACACTCTGATTGGCTCTAATCAGCACAAAGGACGTGAAGACTTCACGCTGATTGGGCAGCTCTAGGGCCCTGGAGACAGGGCCCCTGCTGCAGAAATAGTAACCGTGATGTTCCCTGAATATGATGTATTGATATATGTTGTTTTCACTAAGGCATGTACCTGTACTGTACAGTGGTACCTCAGGTTACATACGCTTCAGGTTACAGACTCCGCTAACCCAGAAATAGTACCTCGGGTTAATAACTTTGCTTTAGGATGAGAACAGAAATCGTGCTCCAGCGGTGCAGCAGCAGCGGGAGGCCCCATTAGCTTCAGGTTAAGAACAGTTTCAGGTTAAGAACGGACCTCCGGAACGAATTAAGTACTTAACCCGAGGTACCACTATATGCAATTTTGTACACGTCCCGTTGCACAATTCAGAGATGTGCGAATTTCGAGGGGCAGGATCTGTGATTTGGTTTGTGTATTGTTGCAAAGAACACAAATTCGGAAGGGTTTCCCTTTCAAGGCAACCCAAATTTCTCCTTCACCCATTCCAGCATGTGACCCCTGGAAAGCTGTTCTGGAAAGCCTGTTGCCCTTGAGGCAGAAAGGGGTCCCCGTCCTCCTCTTAAGCAAAATAAAACATTTAGCCTGCAACACCATTTGCTTCTAGAGACAAGGAAATCTTCAGTACACTTTTTTCCCCAGTAACACCATGCGAGCATGCAATGTAGAGCACATCTCCCACCGCAACTGGCACACCGGATTTGGCGGCCATCTTCAGAGCAACCAGAAGCTCCCAATATTCTGATCTATGAGCCTGGGACTCACCAAAGATGCTGTGGTGTGCAACCTCTCTTGCCTTTGAGGTCTGGAGACTCCCCACGCAAGGCTCCTCCCCTCGCTCGATTCTCAAAATGATGTCGGGCTTCTGTAAGGCGAGGCCTAGTAAAGTGGAGATTGATAGGGCACTTGAAGACCAGCCCAAGACATTATGTAACCTGAGGCAAAGAACAATATGGCACACCCCCTCACTTTTTGCCCCTGCCTCAGTGCTTTTTTTAAAAGTACCGTGGTACCTCGGTTTAAGAACAGTCCTGTTTACGAACGATTCAGTTTACGACAGGGGTGCCCAAATTTTTTTCAAAGAGGGTCAGATTTGATGAACTGAACATGCGTGAGGACCAGCCAAAGTTGTTGAGCTTTGTGGGTAAAAAAAATTGCCCACCCCAGCTCTAACCACTATACCACATGGTCTCTCATTGATCAGTCTAGCTGGGTATGGTCTACAGCAGGAGTGGCCAATGCAGAGTCCTCTGAATGCTGCAGAACTCCTGCCATTCCCAGTCAGCAGGGCCAATGGTCAGGGCTGGTGGGAGCCGTTGCAAGAGCAGCAAAACTATAACAGCACAGTTTTGACTGCTCTGGAGATACACAGCTCTGAGAGGTTTGAGGTGGGATGCCAAACCCCATCAGTCCCAACCAACATGGCCAATGGTCAGGGTGATGGGAGCTGTACCCCAGCAACATTTGGAGGCCCAAAGCTTTCAAAGTCCAAAGTGGGATATTAATTATAACCTCTTGCCTTTTGGAGCCCTTCAAATTCATTGGGTGAGCACAACCCGTGAGCCATCCAATAAACAGCAAATAGCTTACCTAATGAAACCAGCATCTCGTAGCTGGCTCTTGTCACATCCTTATAGAGATTTTTCTGCCAATCTGCCAGCTCTGCCCACTCCTCTGGGGAAAAGTAAATGGCCACTTCGTCAAAAGTCACTGGGTCCTGAAAGAGGAATTTGTTCATTTATTGATTTATTTGCTACATTGATATCCTACCTCTTTCTTCAAGGAGCTCAAGGCGGCTATAGCTGGTTTCCCATCTCCTCACTTAATTCCCCACAACAACCCTGAGAGGGAAATTAAGCTGAGAGCCAGCTTCATGGCTCAGTGGGGGATTTGAACCCTGGACTCTCCCAGGTCCCGATCCAACATTCTAACCTCTATGCCACACTGGCTCTCAAAGCAGTGTCAAGCCATACTCCACACCTCTGCGGCTCAAGAGTCTCAGGCATGGGTAGGCAAACTAAGACCCAGGGGCTGGATCCAGCCCAATCGCCTTCTAAATCCGGCCCATGGACGGTTTGGGAATCAGCATGTTTTTACATGAGTAGAATGTGTCCTTTTACTTAAAACGCACCTCTGGGTTATTTGTGGGGCATAGCAATTCATTTTTTTGTTCTTTTCAAAATATAGTATGGCCCCCCACAAGGTCTGAGGGACAGTGGACCGCCCCCTGCTGAAAAAGTTTGCTGACCTCTGGTCTCAGGGTTGTGGGTTTGAGCCTCAGATTGGGCTAAAGATTACTGTGTTGCAGGGGGTTGGATGAGGACTCTCAGGATCCCTTCCAACTCTACAATTCTGATTCTATGATAATCCAGGTATTTTCTAAATGTTGGGGTGTGGATTTTACACACACAAACACACACACACTCTGTTGGGGTCTCTTGACACCAAAAACAGATGTGAAAGTGACGCCCCACTTGTATGAAGCTCAGTCGATGAGAACATTGACCGTACGCCCCCCCTTGAGGCAGGGACCTGTCTGTTTTTTGCTTCCATTACAGGTCAGTTACAATGATGGCACTACAGACATCCTAACTGATAACATGCAGAACTGACAGAAGCTTTTACACAAAAGGGCAAGAGCCTCTTACCCAGAGTGCGGGCCCAGCAGCCCCAGCCATCTCTGAAGCCGACGCTCCTCTGAACAGGGCAGTCAACGGTTTACCTGCCTCAAAAAAACCGTGGGGAGGTCTTGGGTGGAGTCACCACCGAGGGCTAGGTGGATCCATTTCTGCGGGACGTCCTTCAGTAGCAGAGGGGAGTGTCAGGAGGAGGGCTCCAATTTTAGTTTTGATGCCTGGAGGTGGGGTGGGGGAGAGAAAACAGAGGGGAGGGAGGGCGGGGGAAAGAGGCAGGCATGACTGCAAATTGCAAGTTTCAGAAACTCAAAGGCGTTGGTGGCTTTGAATAAATTTGCATGAAGCTTATGCAAATCGCTCCTTTGCTCCAGGAGGAAGAAGAACTCGTTTGCATAAAGGGAATTTGCAAATGCTTCGTTGCATCACGTGTTCTCTCTGTCGCTGCATCGAAATGATTCTGCAATGGGGCGGAAGGAAGCAGATGGAGAGACCGTTTCCTGGCACGCAGCCCCACAGCAGGGATGTCTCTCTTTGCAGTGGGAGGTTGCCGACTTGAGTCAAGAAGGAGCCCCAGGAAGAACCAGCTCCTAACCCCAGGCGAGTTAACACACTCCATGATCTTTGCTTACCCACCAAAGCCCAGCTTCCACATAGCACTATTCACAGGGGCTCCTGGCTGGCCTGGCATCAGCAGCCAGCTCCCTCAGGCATCTCCCAGGGTCCAGTTTACCCCCATGAGACCCACAGATCCTGGACCCTCTGACCTGGTCAGCTGGATCTGATCGCCACCATTTTTATTTGTTGAGACGCTATATCAGGGGCATTCTGGGAAATTTAAATGGTGGCAGTACCACTGGTGCCCCCACTAGGGGCCAGTTCACACATTCAGCTGCCCATCATCAAGGCCTGGCATAAATGCTATTTATTCATAAAAGTATTTGTATACTGCTCTTTCATAAAGCATCACAGTGGTATACGGCAGCATAAAAGAAACATTTTCTCAAAAATGCTAAAAGCAGTGCAGAACAATCGTTAAAAAGACTGGCTGCTGTCAGACATGAAAGTGCCTCTGGGCACGTAGGGAAGCCTATAGGATAAGGTGTGTCCTACTTTATAGAGAACAGTCCTCTGAGAAAGGCTGCCACATGGGCGGACCTTTAGGCGAAGGCATCCCCCATTGTTAAAGTCCCAAACGACTCAGGCCCCAAATACCCTAAAGGCTGCCTCCTTCTCTATCAATCCCACCAGGTGTTAAGATTGGTAGAGCAGGTCCTCTTGTTTGTTTCTCCACCCTCAGAGACTTAGGGGGTGGCGACCTGGGAGAGGGCCATCTTTGTCGCAGCCCCCAACCTGTGGAACTCCCTGCCACAGAGATGCATCTGCCACCTTCATTATCCAACTTCTGGTGAATATTATTAATAATAATGTCAATATTTATATGCCACCCATTTGACCGGGTTGTCCCTGCCATTCTGAGTGGCTCCTGACAAAAGGTTAAAAATACAGTAAAACCTCAGAGATGAAAAACTTCCCTGCCTTCTAAAATTCAAATTGTTGTTTATTTCATGGTGGGAGGGCATTCCACTACTGCGAACGCCCTCTACCTGGTTCCCTGTAACTTTTACTTCTTGCAGTGAGGGAACCACCAGAAGGCCCTCGGAGCTGGACCTCAATGATGGGGGTGGAGACACTCTTTTTTACCCTGGCCTTTGACACTTGAGATGCATATTTCAGGACCCATCTTATTTCTGTGACTGTAAGTTGTTTTAAACTGTTTTCAGTATTATAATGGTTGCAACCTGCCCTGGGACCTTACAGCAAAGGGCAGGTAATTAAATAATAACCATAATAACCACAGTAATATGTCACAGAGGATGTGAAGAGCCAGCCACTCCAAATCAGTTTTGAAAATACTCAAAGGTGGGAGAGCGTGGCAGGGGTTCAAAATTGACCATCTACAATTAAAAGGTCAAGGACCCTTGGACGGTTAAGTCCAGTGAAAGGTGACTATGGAGTCGTGGTGCTCATCTCGCTTTCAGGCTGAGGGAGCCGGCGTTTGTCCTCCACAGACAGCTTTCCAGGTCATGGGCCAGCATGACTAGACCACTTCTGGCGCAATGGGATACCATGATGGAAGCCAGAGCACACAGAAATGCTGTTTACCTCCCCGCCGGAATGGTACCTATTTATCTACTTGCAGTGATGTGCTTTCAAACTCTTAGATTGGCAAGAGCTGGGACAGAGCAACAGGAGCTCACCCTGTTGCGGGGATTCAAACCGCCGACCCTGGTCAACGGACCCATACAGGCCCACAGCAGCACCTGTCCACAGTCTTCCCTGGGAAGAATTGCATTTCTATTGAAATTGCAGTAACAGAATCCCCCTCTGAATCCTTGCCCTCTTGGATTTCTGACCCGCATGTCCATTGGAGGGTGTAAACTAAACATTGTGGTTGTAGAAGAAGGCAGCAAGAAGTCTTCAAAAATAGGAGAGGCAGGAAAGTCAATCGGTGGTTGGAGAGCAACTGTGGTCGCAACTTACAACATTGGAGAAAGGGAGGACAAAGGAAGAGGCAGATCTGTGCAAAAACTGCATGTGCTAATGCATACGTAGGGATGCCAGTTTGGAAATAATGACTGTAGTTCAGGCAGAAGTAAAAAAAATGCTCTTCATAACAGGGAAGGCTGAGATCAAGGGGTCTCAGTCTCAGTCTAATTGTGGACGGGCAGTTCAAAGCCCCCTCCTGCTCTCCATGAATCTTTCTCCTGAAACCAGACAAGCCTTCAGAGAGTAGATGCCTTCAAGGCGAGGGCTGCTCCCTGTCAAGGAGGCCACCCTTAGCAGTGCTGCAGCCCGTCTGTGCGTGCATGACATGCTGTCGGGTGCACTGATACCCCCTTCAACACTTGCCTTGTCTCCTCGTCCTTCTTCCCATCACTACAGGAGAAAGAAGCAGGCGACGTTCACACATTCACATTTAAAGCGCTATGGGTCATGGCTTCCCCCAAAGAATTCTGGGAGTTGTAAAGTGTGCTGAGACCTGTCAGGAGGTGCCCATTTCCCTCCCCAGAGCTACAATTATATAAGAGTTCCTTGGAAGAGAGATTGATTGTTAAGCCACTCTGGGAATTGTAGATCTGCAAGGGAAACGGAGGTCTCCCAGCAATTCCCAGCACCCTTAGCAAACGACAGCTCCCAGAATTCTTTGGGGGAATCCATGACTGGTCTGCGTCAGCTTTGAACTGTCAGGGCACTGGTACAGTGGTACCTCAGGTTAAGTACTTAATTCATTCCGAAGGTCCGTACTTAACCTGAAACTGTTCTTAACTTGAAGCACCACTTTAGCTAATGGGGCCTCCTGCTGCTGCCGGAGCACGATTTCTGTTCTCATCCTGAAGCAAAGTTCTTAACCTGAAGCACTATTTCTGGGTTAGCAGAGTCTGTAACCTGAAGCGTATGTAACCTGAAGCGTATGTAACCTGAGGTACCACTGTACATGAGATGTCTACAGCAGTCTTTCTGTCAGGCTATAGGAGAAATAAATGTACAAAGAAATGGTGCTTGAATATGCTTTTTACCTTCTTCCTTTGAATCTATTTTCCTTTTGTGTCCTGGTATTCATAATGTAAAGCAGGGACTGTCTACTCATGGACATTTGTAATTCACCCAGAGAGGGAAATCGGGGTCTCCTCGCAACCTTCAGCACCCTTAACAAACTACAGCTCCCAGAATTCTTTGATGGAAACCATGAGTGTTGAAAACAGCATTACAGCACTTCCAGTGTATAGTCTGAATATAGCCCATGTCCTTACAGGCAGATGGAGAACAGGCAATCCTGTAACGTGAGTCTGTTGCTTTATAGCATCAGCGAGGTGATGTCTTCATTTTAATAGACCTGTTTCTAAAGCATCTTAAGAAGGTTGCCCTTTTTAATATAACAAAACAAAACAAAACAAACAAAGCTTCCATCCCGGAAAAAAGCTGCAGAAACCAGCCTCACGCAACCAGTAGGCGTTTCAAAAGCTGGGCCCTATGTCCAGCTCATTCATGCAAATTGCACACAAAACAGCATGAGCAATGTACAAGATTAAGCATGCAAATAAGTCACAGCTCTCTGGCTGCCAAAGCATTTCCATGGCGGCCTTCCTCCATGTGTAGCCGGTCAGCCGGCCATCACTGGAAGCTGTAGTCCACAACATCTGGAGAGAACTGTGCTGATAATCCCTGAACGGAAAGTAGCAGCAATGATGTTCCTTAGGATGCAATCAGAAGTCAAGAGCTGCCTTCTTCCATTTACTAAAGAAGCCCCCCTGACTCTCCAGTGCCTTATCTGACATCCTGCCCACCATCGCCCTAACACTCCTGAAGGCAGCTAAAAAGCACATCCATTCCAGGTACTCCCAGCACCTAGACAGAATCAGGACCAGCTGTGCTTCAAACCTGCCTGACAGGGTCCCTTCCCTCCCCTCCCCTCCTTTCCTCTCCTCTCCTCGCCCATCTCAGCATCCTTGTTCAGGGAAATGTAAATATGCACCCATTTAAATGTTCTATGCCAACAAAATATGCACCCATTTACATGTTCTATGCAAACAGCAGCGTCTGCCTCCCTCTCTCTTTCTCTGGACAAAGTGGCAAGCCCCAGTCTTAGACAATAGGCTGTTTTAAAAATGTGCATACATTTAAATGAATTAACATATGCAAATAAACAGCTACTGAGTTCTCCTTCCCGCCTTGCTATTTTGGGTAAGGCTGGCAAAACCCACACATTTACATCATCCAAAGGGCTGCAAAATCGCAGGTACTGGGGATTAAGCCCGCTGAGCTCAGCGGGAGTTGTTTCTGAGTAAACCTGTTTAGGATTGCTAGAAGTGTGACATTTCCTTAATCCAAGCTTCGTTCATCTGGTGCCTTCCAGATGTTATGGATGATAACTGCCATCAACATCAGCCAGAACCTGTGCCGGGTTCAAGAAACGCTGAGTTCCAAAATTAATATTATGAAAAGGCTGGAAATTGGAATATTTCGGAACATATGCACATCTTAAGATTCTGAAGTTTAAAACTGCCGCAAGGCCTGGGAGTTGTAGCACTGTGTTGGGAGAGGGGGTATAATCTTCAACTGAGTTTGAAACACCCTCATCAAGCTGCAATACCCATGAGTCTCAAAACAATTTAAATCTGTGGTCCATTCCACAAGGAGAATCTGCTGGCCAGTGGCCAATCGAGTCCAGCATCCTGTTCTCACAGAGACCAACCAGATGCCTTGATGGGAAGCCATCAAGCAGGACTCAAACACAACAACCTTCTCCCTTCTTGTAGTTTCCAGCAACTGATCTCAGGACCTGGAGGCACAGCATAGCCCATGTGGCTAGCAGTTATGGATAGCCGTCCCCTCCAACCTGGTGGCCATCACTGCCTCCTGTGGCAGTGAGTTCCACAGTTTAACTACGTGCTGAGTGGAGAAGTGCTTTCACTTGTCCTGAATTTTCCACCATCTATCTTTGTTGGATGTCCACAGCTAGAGAAGTAAGGGGCCACATGTGAGAAGTTTACCACTTCATGAGAGAGTGTATCAGTAAGATTACTGATATATAATCTATATAGCTCACCCAAGGAAATGTTAAACTGGCTGGAGCTTGTGGGAGCTGTACTCCAAAATGTCTGCAGGACACCAGGTTGGGGAACGTTGTTCTAGGTCAGTGCTTCCCAAACTTGGGTCTCCAGCTGTTTTTGGACTACAATTCCAATCATCCCTTGCTAGCTAGGGATGATGGGAGCTGTAGTCCAAAAGCAGCTAGAGGCCCAAGTTTGGGAACAACACTGCTCCAGGCAGGCAGACAAAAGGATGCTTTTCACGCAAAGCATCGCTCACTTATGGCCAAGTGACAAATAACTTCATACAATGCAATCCATCTTTTCCCTTTGCAAGTTTTCTGTGGTTTTTCTGGTTCTTTATTTTTAATTCAGAATTTCTTTTTCAAAATACGGTGTTAGTCATTCTGGAGCAGAAAAGCAAGATACATATCTCAAAATAAATAATGAACTGCCCTATTGGTCAGAGGCAGTAGATAACCCCGAATATTGCCAGATATTGGTATCAGACCCTATTCCCCAAAGTAGCCTGTCAACATGCAGACAGATGTTAAGAGACAGGCTTCATCAACCTGACACCCTCCAGATGTTTTGAAAGACAACTCTCATCAGCCCCAGCCGGAAAGTGGCTATATCAGGTTGCTCTATGACGTGTTTACTCAGGAGTAACACCTAGTTGAGTTTTATTATTTTTATTGCATTTAGTCCCCACCTTCTCTTCCAGGGAGCTCAAGGTGGCATCCATGGTTCTCCCCCTCTTCAGTTCCCACAACAACCCTGTGGGACAACCCTGTAGGTTCAGCTACACAACAACCCTGTAGGTTCAGCTAAGAGACAGTGACTGGCCTGGGATCATCCAGTGATTTTCATGGCTAAGTGGGGATTTCAACTGTGGTCTCTCAGGTCCAAGTCCGACACTCTAACCCACTCTAACTGCTGCACTACAGTGGCTGAGTGAGTCTTACTCCCAGGTAAGTGGATGACTGCAGCTGACCGAGCTACAGAATTTGTTCCCAAAGACCAGCTGTCAACAACGTACAACTACCACATCCCCATAAGTGGGATGTAATTTTTAAAGGGGGGGGGGGGAGTCAAGATGCTGTAAAATTAAAGCGACTCAAGTAAACCACACACCTTTCCCCTATAGCTATAGCTGCAATTCGTAAACGAATTTGTAGCTGGGCAAGTGAGCGAGTCTTTAGGCACCTACCAAAAATTAAGGTTTTTTGTGGTTTTTTTAAAAAGGTAAATTAAACCAGGTTTGCTTTTCATGTCCAGGAATGTTGGAGATTTCTCCCATTTTGGTGGGAAGCCTAACTCAGAGAGTTTTTTGGGAGTGGACTAGCCATCTCTGAAAGTAAACCCAAAGTCCACCCAAACTCACGACACTTACATCTTCAGTCAGTTGCAGGCTTCCTCAGGAGCAAGCCCAACTGGACTCAGCGAGACTTTTCATTTCGTTTCCTTTGATTTTAAAGAAAGCCCACCTTTGCTGTAAACTGGGGCCTTCCCGGTCTGCCAGCTGAGATGATCAGCACTTACCCACGAGTAGTCCCATTGCGCGAGGAAAAGCATCCGCTTTTACGGATCGGGGCCGCTGTGGCTTGCAATCCGCTGCTGCTGCTGCTATGCCAGCGGTTGTCTTAAGCGCTTTTGCAAAAAGTGGTAACTACAGTATATATAAAAAAGGGGAGTGATTGCGTTCACATCACACCGCTTGGCTCAATCCGGATCGGAATCCCGACCAGCCCTTCTAAAATAATAGCAGACCAGAGGAAGCAGGCGGCGTAAAAACCGCTCCCGATCGCTCCTCCGTCTCCCCAGCAGTGCAGGTTCAGAGTGAAAAGGCAGCGGGGGTTTTCCGCAAAGCGTACAGCGCTTTAACCCCTTTCTCCCCGGCGGCAGCAGCAGCAGCACCCCGGCAGGCAGGCAGGAGATCCGCACACCGCCACCCCCTGGCCGGCAGCCCCTTCTCCCGAGCAGGAGAGGCGCCCCAAGCGCAGCAGCAGCAGATCCGGCTTGCAGTGTTGGGAAGGGTGCGAAGTTGTACCCGTTACGTGTCTAAGTGGGGGTTAGGAGGAGATCATTCAAGTCCAGAGGCAAAAAAATTGCATAAGGGGCCAGAGACAATAACGCAAAGAAAATGTCATTTTTGCTGGAAAATCACCCCCAAGTGGGGACAGTTGCTGTTGTGCTCATTTTCTGCTTGCGTTGCTTCCCTTTGGGGCATCTGCTTTGGGCACCGTGGGAACAGGATAATGAGCTAGAGGGTCTGATCCAGCAGCCAGGCTCTCCATATAGGAAACCAGTCAAAGACACCCAAACCTCCCAAGGATTGCATCTTGCATCCGAGCTTAGTCCCACCCAAATGAGAGCAGACCCACTGAAATCGATGCACACGTGACTTATTTAGATCCATTCAGTTCAACGGCTCTTATATATACTTTCAGCAGACTCCTGACCATGCCTACGCAGAGGTAAGTCTTACTGAATTCAAGCGAGGGGTCACACTTTTAAGTTAATCCTGCATTAGTGTGCTGGCTTTGTATTTCAGGTACCCTTTTGCTGATTTTCTCCTCTTTTTATGCTGTTGCTGCCAGGAGAATTCGGGCAGAACAGTGCATTTATTATTATTAATAATATTACTATTAATAATATTAATATTATTATACTTGTTTTGATTTTTCCGTGCCCTGTGTATTATATTATGCAGTACGAATGTGTCGTGTGTCAGCCCGCTGGCGAAGGGCAGTATAGAAACCCTAATATAATAAATAAATGGGTGACTGCACTTACCTTGCAAAACAGCCGTGCTCTTCCCTTTTCCTATCTCTATGCCCCGCCTTTGCTTCTAGTATTTTGTGGGTTCGGGGAGGGGGCAAGACACGGTGCTATTATCCTATCACAGCTGGTGCAAAGACAGCCCCCCAACACACACACACGATTCTCTGCCACCCATCATAGTTTTCTATTGGGGCAGTCGTGGAGAAACTCCAGAAGGAACCAGGAAGTTCCGTCTCCGGCAGAAGGCGTTGCTTATCCCTTTTTTTCTATCTATAGTATCTCTACGCACACAACAAAAGCGTCTCTACGCATGCGCCGCTTGAAGCCCCGGATGTCGATTTGCTTCAGGGGCCGCCTCCGCTCACTTTCACGCGAGACACCGGGAAGTCTCGCGGGAGCTGGATTCAGCCGGGAAGGATTGCCGCCATGACCTCCGCGTTGGAGAACTACATTAACCGTATCCTTCCGCGGGCGGCCTGTCTGTCGGGGGGGGGGGCTGCATTATGAGACCGGGCGAAGGGGGGGGGACACGACGGCACTGGTTTGAAGCGGAATTCTGCGCCTGCGCGTTAACGCTACTGCTTTTCCTCAGTTACACGCGAAAATTTCCATCCCTTTGTGGGCTGGGTTGCCTTGGGTGCGACGCGCGCAGCCACTTCCGCTGCTCTTTTTTATTATTATAAAAAAGGGTTTTAACCATTTGAAACCAGCCTCCATCAATCTTCTCCCCTCCAGGTGGTTTGGGATACAGGTATTCCCTGAGCGACACAAAGAGGGAGCTGTTTTGGACTACAACTCCCATCAGCCCTTGCTACTTAATCATCCAAGATGGTTGCTCTAGCTCGGGGTCAATGGGAATCGTGGTCCAAGATTGGCTGCACTTGCTAGGGGTCGATGGTATTGCATAGCTGTCAACTTTCAGATTTGAAAATAAGGGATCAGCAGCCTTGAAAATAAGAGATCAGCAGCTTTACCCTTCCCAGGGACAGTCTACGGGATATCTAATAATCTGGGATAGCCGTGGGAAACAGCACTGGAATAAGGGGATTTCCCGCAAAAAAAGGGAAGGTTGACAGCTATGGTATTGTAGTCTTAAGATTTGCATTTCAACAGCAAGGGCACCCCCCCCCCAACACACACAAAATCCTTAAAACAGGTGGGGCATGGGAAACCTTTTCTATCAGCTTTGGTGATTGCAAGAGGTTGAATTTCTCACTCTTTCCTCAGTTCTTTGTGTTCTGTGCCCTCCTGGTCTACACACCTCTTGAACCTCACACTCAGCTTCTTAAAAGGCACTAAATCCAGAGGAAACTCCTTTTCCTGTTGTTTATATGTATGTTGTTTCAAAATATTTCTTTAACTTGAGTCTCAGGTACTGTTGCTGTAATTACTTCAGACGGCCGAATGATCGTGGTAAGAATTGCTTGTAATATAAGTCTTACCCTGTTTTTAAATATGTAAATGATTGGAAATGTTTTGTACTAGATTATACTTACGTGGGAAAATAAAGCCCTGATCTTTTAAAGGCGGTTGAGTTGTATTTACAGGAATACACAAGTAGTTCTGTAAGCAGAGTGGCACTTAGGAACACAGGAAGCTGCCTTCTACTAAGTAAAACCATCTAGTTGGTCCATCTAGCTCAGTACTGTCTCCACTGACCAGCAGTGGTTCTCCAGGGTTTCTGGCAAGGGTGTCTCTCCCAGACCTACCTGAAGATGACAGAGATTGAATGTGGGCTTTTCTGCATTCAAACAGATGCTCCAAACACTGAACTATGGCCTTTCCCTCAGACTTTGAAGTAGATGCTTAGGCTGCACACATATCTTGGCTTCTGCTGGACTTCAAGTTTAATTGTAATACAGTTCATCAGACATATCAAGTAAATATGTTCTGAATTAGGTGCCACTGACCTTGGTGCTATGTGGTTAGGCAATTTACTAGAAGTGAGTATTTTGCTCAAATCCTTGCTGTAAATAACTTAATACTACTTCTGCAAAACATGTCTATCCTAGAAGAGCTGGAAACTGAGAGTTGAACAGATGAAAAATTTGCAGGAGATATATATATGAATGACAGCAAGTTGCAAATCAGTGACCACTGTTCTCAAAAGATTTATCTTCCTACTTTTTAAGTCTGCTGTTTGGGAAAGATAAAAGAACCCATGGAAAAATGAAGTCACATAGTGTAGGGAGTGCCTCTGAAGGGTTACTTTAAAAATCTTTTAATCATTAAAGCTTTATCATAGTAAGTGGTGTAATGTGTTTAGGGCGTGTTTATGAATCGAGATAAATGTTGAGAATTTGGAGTACTTCATTGCTTTTTAATTTACATTTTTATTTCTTAAAGGGAACTCTCAAGGGTTTTGATCAGACCATCAACTTGATTTTGGATGAAAGCCATGAAAGAGTGTTCAGTTCTTCACAAGGAGTGGAACAAGTAGTATTGGGATTGTACATTGTAAGAGGTGATAACGTGTAAGTTTGCCTCACCCTCCTTTTTTTTTTTTAATAAGGTAGTGCAACCTGAGCTAAAGTAGCAAAGTATTTGCTTAGCTCTCGAGGGGCCAGATTCAACTAAACAGTTGTGCTAGTTAGGTCCAGCGCAAGTAGTCCCACCAGCACAACATACATTCACACACTTCTTCACCTTCTGTCCCCCAGGTTGGCTCTGATGGGGTCAGGAGAACCCCCAGAACAGCAGATGGGGTGATTGTTCCACCTGGCAAAAAGAAGTCAAGGACCTTACATGTCTGATGAAAGTACAATCCATTCTTTTCCAGATGGATAGCAGAGAATCAGAGTTGGAAAGGACCATGAGGATCATCTAGTCCACCCCCTGCAATGCAGGAATCTTTTGCCCAATGTGGGGCTTCAACCCACAACCCCGAATTTAAGAGCCTCGTGCTCTTACCTACTGAGCTACTGTAGCTTGACATTATTTCAGAAAGTTTCCCTTTTGATGTCTCTGTTTTATAGTTCATAAGTAACTATACCAATAGATTATATATCCAACAAAATCATGTCCAGAGTAGACCAATTGAAATAACCTGTTAAGTTTTTCTGTGCTGTATGTTAGGATAAAAAGATACCGTACTGTTCTGTGTATAAGACTATGTTTTTTTACTCTAGAATAATGTTCAAAATCTGGGCTCGTCTTATACATGGATAGTATCTCCCTCCATTTTCTTAAATGGAAGTGTCTTCTACATGGGGGCGTCTTATAGATGGAAAAATACAGTACTTGCTGAACGGAAGAAATATTGTTTCAGCATATCAACTTTGTTTCAGAGCTGAAGCATTTCACCTGCAGGAGTTTACAATACAGTACTTTTCTTTTCTTATAGGGCTGTAATTGGAGAAATTGATGAAGAGACGGATTCAGCCCTTGACTTGGGGAATATCCGAGCAGAACCTCTGAACTCAGTTGTACACTGAAGAAAGAAGTGTGTATAAAAGGACTTCAGAAATATCTGGCTGTACAAAACTATTTATAGGACGGCACGGCTACTTTTCTTACAAGTTGAGGGTAATTTTGTGTGTTATGGTTTGATATGTATAATAAAGTCTACATTTTATTGAAGCCTTGTGAACTTTTTTTTTTTTTAAAAAAAAAACCATGACGCATTAAAATAATAGTAACCTTTAAAGTAGTCTTGCACTACATTTCTGACTTCATAAAGTAAGCATGCACCTGGTGTGTGCGCTGGCTGGGGCTTATGGAAGTTGTAGTCCGAAACATCCAAAGCACACCAGGTTGGCAAAGCCAGAAATAAAATGCAGCAACACACTCTGCTTATCTCACTGTGACTAAAACTCAGACTGAGGAAGAAAAGGGTTCCCTATCCCTGCATTATAGGGAAGAGGGTGAGCACATGACTTGGGATGATTCTTGTTTTGACATCTCCAGACCTTTATCAGAACTGTAGCGTTGGAAGGGACCCCAAGGGTCATCTAGTCCAACCTACTGCTATGCAGGAATTGCAGCTAAAGAAAATCCCTGACAGGTCCCCCCCCCCCAATCTCTGCTAAAAACCTCCAATGAAGGAGATTCCATCACCTTTTGAGGGATACCGTTCCACTATCCAACAGTTCTTACTGTCTAGTTCTTGTTCAGCATCATCAATTTGAACTCCTTTTACTTCCATTTCAAAAATTTGATTAGAAATCCTACTATTATTTTTTAAAAAAAGATAAAGGCTTATTCTGACAAATTTATCACCACTTGCTAGGGATCTCTTAGGGACCCTTTGCCATCCTTGGTTGCCATTATAGCACAATTATAGCCATAATCACACAACTGACCAGATTAGCCGTAAACAGCTGCCCAAACTCAGCACTTTTATTTTTTTTAAAAAAGTTCCCCACCGCATCATTTTATGTGTTACATTTATATCCCACCTTTCTTCGAAGGAGCTCAATGTGGCATGAACGCTTTGACCCCCCCTCCATTTTCCCTCACAACCCCCCTGTGAGGTAGGTTAGGCTGAGAGTCAGTGATGGGCAGGGAGGTTAATGGCTGAGCAGGGATTTAGAACCCTGGTTCTCCCAGGTCTGACACTAACCATTATACCACGCTGGTTCTCTGTTTAGTATTATAAAAATGAATTTCCTACTTGTAGATGGCACATGTGTTTGCGGAGCAGTCTATAGCCGATGAAAGCTTATGCCAGAATACATGTGTTAATCTTTAAGGTGCTACATGATTCTTTGCTGCAAGAGACTAATATCTCAGGTCCAGCTTTCAGGCTTCCCAGAGACATCTAATTGGCCACATCTAGTTGCCCAATGTGAGAACAGGAAGCTGGGTGAGTTGGACCTCCAGCTTCAGAGCTCTTGTGATGTCCTCAAACCAGCAGCTTCAAAATCTGCTCTTCCGGTCATGGTTATTCCTTCCTCTGCTGTACTCCGCACAAAGCACCATTACTGGGTGAAGCTTTTCCGACTTCCTCGCTGTTGTGACGCCTCATCTGTCCCACTCGGACTCTTCTACTTCCAGCTGCTCTTCCTGTGCAACTGAGAGGAGGAGAGCTCTGGTGTCAGGTGCCTCTGAAATGCAGGAAGGGGCGTGGGATACAGGATGTGTAAGATGATGTGATTGTGGAGAAAGTGGATCAGGCAGAAAACTCATATTGCTAGAATTCAGGGCCAGTCAATGAGGTGGAATGGTGGAAAATACAGTGGTATCTCAGGTTACATATGCTTCAGGTTGCAGACGCTTCAGGTTACAGACTCCGCTAACCGAGAAATAGTACCTCAGATTAAGAACTTTGCTTCAGGATGAGAACAGAAATCGTGCGACGTTGGTGCGGCAGCAGCAGGAGGCCCCATTAGCTAAAGTGGTGCTTCAGGTTAAGAACAGTTTCAGGTTAAGAACGGACCTCTGGAACGAATTAAGTACGTAACCAGAGGTACCACTGTACAGGAAAATGCAATATGCTACGCACACACATGTAAAATAGCAGACTGCAAAATATAAATAAATGCATAATTTTTGTTTTGCTCGCCACTGTGAAATGCTATGGACAGCCATTCAAAATCTTCAGTTTCTCGGTACTCCACAGGCCACTTTCAAGCATATCTTCTCCCCCATATGGACTAGAAACTCGCCTTAAAAAATTGAAACAGCTTCTCAGTAAGCCAAATAATTCTCAGTGGGTCCCCCCCCCCCCAGTGCTCCTGTGGAATTAATACCTTGCCCTTTCTACTCCCCTGTCCCCCAAGAGCTGAAACAAGCTCTTACCTTGCTTCTGCAGGTGAGATCTCCCCGCAAATGGCCATAGCTACTTGTGCTGCCTCTGCAATACAGGGCATTCTCCGCCCTCAGTTCTCGGATTCGTCTCTGCAGGTGCTGCAGCAGTCTTGGGGTGCTGAAGAGGCGCTGGCTGGAGAAAGCGTCTGCATTCAGCGCCGGAGAACAGAGTGGGCCGGGGTGCAGGTATTCATTTCGGCCCTGCAGAAAGCAGGTAGGAGAGAGGAAGGAAAAGCTGTAAAAAGCAGCAGAAAGGACTGAGGTCATCAATTAGGGGTGACAAACATCAGGCAGGGTGACGCCCTCCAGGGCTCAGTCTGGCCTTCCAGACTCTCCCCAAGGATACACCCCCCGCAAGTGCTTTTGTCTGGCTAGTCTGTTCTGCAATTGTGTCCCTTGGGTGGAGGGCAGAGTGTGGAAACTAACCTACTGTACAAAGGTAAAAAACTCATGTGTTGCCCCGCCCACTTTTGCCTTGGGCTCCGCTCACCACTGGCATGTGGCCCCAAGATGGCTGCCCAGACTTCATATCCAGGTCAGACCAGTGGCCCATCTAGATTGGAATCATCTGCACTGACTGGCAGCAGCTCTGCAGGATTTCAGATGGAGTCTACCTGGGATTGAACCAGGGACCTTTTGCATGCAAGGCAGATGCTCTGCCACTGAACCACACCCCTTCCCTGATGCTCTGGCACTGGACTGCAGCCTTGCTGGACAAGAGGGGTGCATGGAGGCAGTGACTCAGTGTGCACAGAGCAGGGGTCCCAACTCTCACATGGCCCAAAGGGGGCAGGCCTTTGCCAAACGCCTCCCAAGCGCCCCTTCCCCTTTACCATGCAGAACTGTCTGAATTCCAAACCAGATGCCTCCAGGTTCCTGTGAAAATCCATGGGCTTGTCCCTGGACAGGCGCCTACAAGGGGAGAGAGAAACCGCAAATCTCTCACCATGGTGTAACCTGTTCTCCCAATTGACGTGTACTTTCAGATAGCTCCTGGGGTCCTCACCTCTCCACCTCCGCCTCCAGCTCCTCCTTAAACTCACTGGCCAGTTGGCAGGATGTCCTGCCCTTCCCAGAGGCCACACTTCTCTGGCTTTGCTGCTCGCCGTCCTTCTGCAGCTGCTGGCGCAGCGATGCGTCTTCCTTCCCCGCTGTCTCCTTCACCCAGCTGCTCTGCAAGGTGGCGATGTCTTCCAGGTGCTCCTGAAGGGGAACCGGATTGCCCTGGCTCAGTGGCGGAGCTTTTCATGAAGAAGGGTGCTAGGAGATCTGGAATGACCCCCTGCCTGAAACCTTGGAGAGCTGCCAATGCGCTGACTCCCCAGCAGAACTTGCAGGCTTGGCAAAAATTTTCACCGCCTAGCATCAACCCTGTTCCATGTTGCCACAGATGGTGGCTGACCTTTGTCCGGAATGGTTGGCTGATGTTCTATCAAATGGGACAGGAACTGGGCTCCTGATAACTGGGAATGGCTTCCTTGCCTTTGGAATGAGAGTCCCAGCAGTTTACAGGGATGTGTTCAGCCCCACCAAACAACAGCACCTCTCCCCTCCTGCTCCTTTCCTTCTGACTGTGGAGCCATCCTCTCCTCCATGAATTTGCCTAATCCTCTTTTAAAGCCATCCAAATTAGTGGCCATCCCTGCCTCAGGGCCACCAATGAAGTTGGAAGGTTCCAGGTAGAAAAGAGAAAATATTTCTTCAAGCAGTGCATAGTTAGAACTACGGAACCTGCTCCCACCAGTTCTAGCATTATAGAAGAGGAGCTTTACTTCACTGACTATTTTATAATTTTAAGAAATGCTGTGCGTGCTGAACATTTTTTTTCTTTACATGTGCAGCTGTGGATAGGTACTCTTTTAAACCCGGGTCCTCTGATCAGAAGGTCGGTGGTTCGAATCCCCGTGACGGGTTGAGCTCCCGTTCCTCCTGCCAACCTAGCAGTTCGAAAGCATGTCAAAGTGCAAGTAGATAAATAGGTACCACTCCGGCGGGAAGGTAAAAGGTGTTTCTGTGCACTGCTCTGGTTCGCCAGAAGTGGCTTAGTCATGCTGGCCACATGACTCAGAAGCTGTACGCCGGCTCCCTCGGCCAATAAAGCAAGATGAGCGCCGCAACCCCAGAGTCGGCCACGACTGGACCTAATGGTCAGGGGTCCCTTTACCTTTATCTCTGACATTGCATGAAACACAGCGGTCAAAATCCAGAGGAGGGCAGCCACAGCTGCACAGAGCTATTGGGGGGGGGCAGTTTTTGCTCACCTGAACTAGTTGCTCCTTCAGAGCATCTAGAGCCGACTGGTTCTCCAGGTGAAGCTTCTCCTGCTGCTGCCTCAGCTCCCGCTCCTGACATGGCAGAAAAGTCACAGCAGTTGGCCAGACAATTAGAGGACTGCA
The DNA here is from genome assembly GCF_965113315.1 of Podarcis vaucheri. Classification (NCBI taxonomy): domain Eukaryota; kingdom Metazoa; phylum Chordata; class Lepidosauria; order Squamata; family Lacertidae; genus Podarcis; species Podarcis vaucheri. The sequence continues at coordinate 24,947,494 of NC_138754.1, read as the reverse complement.
CTTGGAACGGATGTATCAAAAGCTGCCTCCTACTGAGCTGGGGCTATATACTCCACTCTGGTGTTCTGGGCTCTGGCCGGCAGCCAATTTCTCTCTCCAATCATTAATGGAGCATACCTGTTTGATCCCAAACCCTCCTTGCACAGTGGCCCCCAGGCTGCCTTACTTATATCCCACCCCCAGGCAAGAGATGGCAGCTCAACCCCATTTACCTTCTCCCTCTGGGTCTGAAGGGCCTGGTGCCTCTGTGCCTCTGCCTCATGCTTCAGTTCTCGGAGGTAGTGCTGAGTTTCTTCCGTCACCTCTTGCAAGGCCCGGAGAGCGTGGCTGGAGGAGAGGAGCGCTGGCTTCCTTGGGGGGTAAAGAGAGGCAGCCTCAGATAGCGGCCAGGACTTCCAGGGTCTTTGGGGAAAAGTGAAATCACTTAGCAGGTCAACCCCCCCCCCAAAAAAAAAATTCACACTCCAGAAGCATTTTTACTGGGCATTGTAGGAAGTGATATAAATAGAAAGGAATGTAAATTGTTTTTATATGCAACAACGGCAGCAAGAATATTATTGGCACAAAAATGGAAGCAAGAAGAATTACCAACGAAAGAAGAATGGAGGATGAAATTAATGGACTATGCAGAACTAGATAAACTAACAGGAAGGATTCGTAATTGGCCGGACCAGAAATTCACAGAAGACTGGAGTAAATTTACAGATTATATGAAAAGTATTTGTGATGATCAGACTACGTTTGTAGGTTTGCAAGAAATTTTGTGAGGAGAATTATTGGAACTACTGCAAAAATGGATTAAGGGGAGGAGGGTTAGTTAAGACAATTAAAGGCAATATGAATTTAAGAAATGCATAAAATGCGGTTAAAATGGTGGATCATCAGAAGCGCTGATGGCAGTCCAAAAAAAAGATTGTATAAGTGGTGAAGTTTTGTGGTATGTTTTATAATTTATATGTTAAAACTAATAAAAATTATTTTAAAAAAAAATTCACACAATCCCTTCCTCCGTGTAAACGCAACGCACAAACAGGCTGCAAAGCCACAGGCCAAAGCAAGCCTGTGGGGAAAAATAAGGTACTCCCGTGGTTTAGCGACTGGGCTGCTGGACTCATCCCCAGCTGGCTGTGAAAATCACTAGGTGGCCCATCGGCTGAAAGAGAGAACACAACTGTCCCGGCCGCCTCACAGGGTTGTTGTGAGGATAACATGTTGGGGGGGGGACTGTGTGCCTGAACTCCTGGGGGGGGGGAAATGGGCAGGCTAAACATGGGCCATAGATAAGATGCCCAACTCTCTGATAGCAAGAAATAATACTTTAAGGACTTCGAAACCAGATTCAGCCCCCTGGACCTGAGGTTTGCCCTCACTCCAGTCAATGAGGATGGTAGTTTTTTACAAAACTTTTTTTAAAAACACCCAAAAGACCAGAAGTAAAGCTGTAAACTGTATATGCGGAGGACAGGAAGGTGTGAAGCTATTTTGGAGAAATAAAAGCAAAGCCTCCCCACCCCCTGAAATCAGGTTGCAGAGCTAAAAAAAAATAACAAAAACCAGAGACAGAGGTGATGGGGGAACCATGTACTGAGATTCCCGCATTGCAGGGGGTTGGACTAGATGTCCCTCAGGGGTCCCTTCCAACTCTGCCATTCTGAGTCCATGAAAGGCAGGAAGCTAGAAAGTGGCTAGGGCTGGTGGAAGCGAGATAAAATGTAAATAACTAATTTCAACCCAGGAAGAGTTCCGTGTTTCTGCAAAAGCAGTGCCATTCAGCTCCCTCCCCTCTGGATCCAACCTGTACCCTTGCAGCGTCTGGGGCAGGCCAGCCTTTTGGGGTAGCAGGTCCCGGAGTCTCTGGCATGCCAAGGCAACCTCCCTGGCCAGAGAGCCGTCAGCCCTTGCAGTCTGTGCCTGGGACGTCTCGCGCTGCTCAGCCAGCAGGAGGCGCTGCTCTTCCTCCATCCGCTGCAACTGCATTCGCCACTTTTCATTTTCCTAGGCAGGGAGAGCCAGAAACCACGCTTGATCAGAGATCGCTGATGCACCCCAGGTTTCTCACAGCTAACATTTACAGTGGTACCTTGGGTTACATACGCTTCAGGTTACAGACACTTCAGGTTACAGACTCCACTAACCCAGAAATAGTACCTCGGGTTAAGAACTTTGCTTCAGGATGAGAACAGAAATCGTGCTCTGGCGGCACAGCAGCAGGCCCCATTAGCTAAAGTGGTGCTTCAGGTTAAGAACAGTTTCAGGTTAAGAACGGACCTCTGGAACGAATTAAGTTCTTAACCCAAGGTTAACCACATGGTATCAGTGTGGAAAGGCTAAAAGGTCCCAGGTTCTTTATTTTAATATATATAAGTTTTATTAAATTTTCTGTTTTACCATTTAAGGTACTCATTTTTACATCCTTAAGATATCAGTGAGTTCCCTTCTTCTCTTTCCATGGTTCATTTTACATATCATGAATCCCTGCATGTTTTACAGAAACTATACCATTCAATATTCCAGTATCGCACCCATCATAACTTATTTACACTGTTGAATTTATCTTAATGCTGCCAGCGTTTTCAGTTGTACGAAATTATTTCCCATATATTCAACGAACGTTTTCCAATCTTCTCTAAACGTATGTTCTTCTTGTTCTCTTATTCTATATGTTAAGCCTGCGAGCTGCGCATATTCTGTCAATTTACGTTGCCATTCTTCTTTGGTTAGGACCTCGCTCGTTTTCCATTTTGGGGCTAACAAAACATAGGCCGCAGTAGTAGCATACATAAACAACCTTTTTTTACACCTGGGAATTTCAGTCTGAATTATCCCCAATGAAAAGGACTCTGTTTTTTGGAGAGGAAGTACTTTTAAACATTTTTTTTCTATTCATGATGGATCATTTCCCAGTACTCTTTTACCCTTTTACAAGTCCACCACATATGGAAGAACGTTCCCTCCACCTCTTTGCATCTCCAGCACTTATCTGATTCAAGGTCTTATACAAGGTCCCAGATTCAGTACCCAATGGCTGGGAATGTTCCCTGCCTGAAACGCGGGAAAGCTGCTGCCAATCAGTGCCAACAACACTGAGCTAGATAGACCAACTTCCTATTTAATGCAACTGCTTTTTTAAAAAGAACCATAAGGACTAGAGTCTTGATTTATTTTTAGGCTAAGGGCAGTATAGTTCAGTAGAAGAGCACTTGCTTTGCATGCCAAAAAGGTCCCAGGTTCCATCCCCAATGGCATCTCCAGGTAGGGCTGGGAAAAGACTCGATGCCCAAAACTTCTGGAGAGCTGCTGCCAGTCAGTGTAGGCAATACTGAACTAGATGGACCAGTGGGCTGACTCAGTAGAAGGCAGCTTCCCAGGCCATATCTGGCATCAGCCCAGGTCTGTGCTCTCCTTTCTGCCTGGCTGCCCCTCAGGCTCCCCATTTCCATAGCAGGTTGTGGGACTTCAGGGCTGTGCTAAGGTGAGGTTTTGAGGAGGAGAGAGGTGGAATTGCAAAGCCAAACTGTTGTTGCTGTTATAAGAATTCTAAGGTCCCAAATATAAATTAAATGTTCATAAATGTACCAAGGCAAAAACATATGCAAGCATATAAACCACGTGTCTGAAATAGTACAGGAGAGCAATCCTGAAGCCAGTTTGACACTCAAATTGACCTCAAATATTTGTCTGCAAGGAGGAAGGAAATGGGAAACCCTCCCCATTGTATTTTTGCTTACAAATCCTGTCTTAAGGGCATATTTGTGTATGAATAGGGTGAGCCTGGGACCCCAGAACTAAAGTATTAACCATCACAAAAGAATGGCCAGGCTGCCCAGGTAAAATAATCAGCGGCCAATATCAGGTATCCTGGCAGAAAGGATTTCTGCTGTAGACCATCTCCTTCTGTGAGGTATGTATGATGTTTTAGAAGGCTGGTCTTGGGAAACAGGGTGGGCGATTTCAAAAGTCTTTATAGGGGCTTGGACACCATTGTTTTGGGTTCCTCCCCTCCCTCCTGCGTGTGGTGAGTGGGGACCCTGTTGCAACAGTTTAATAAAGATCAGGCTTACTAGCCGCCTTGCTTCTCAATATACTCTGGTTGGCCTCTGTTATTTTCTCCTAAGGACTCTGTACAGGCTCTTGGATACCCCATAAGGGAAAAGAAGGTTTTTCCCTATAACTTCCTGAAGCTACAACTCTTGTTTCTGGGGGAAGGGGACCCCAAAGTACACGAAGGGGGTGCTTCTTCCCTGCTCACCAACTCCAGCTCCTCTCGCAGCCTCCTCAAGGCTTCTGTCTTCTCCGCTTGCAGCAGAGCCCGGAGGTCTTCCATGGCCCCCTTCTTCTCCCGAGCCTCGCCCTCCAACATCTGGATCCTCTAGGGCAGAAAAAAACACATCAGGAGAAACTGTTTTAATTCAGACCTCCCTGTCCTACTCGCTCCTTCTCCCCTCTCAGGGGTGGGGACCCTGCTTCAGCCCAAGGAGATCCGCCCCAGGGCTGTAACCCTTTGTGGACAATGCTTCCGGGGTCACGTGCCACTAGAGGACGGGGCAGAAGGCAAAAAAGTGGGCGGAGCAAGACTCTTATCTTTCGACATTAGGACATGCACAAACCATGGGTTCCTCAGCTCTCCACTCCCCGCAACCACACACAAATACATATAATTTTAAATGAAATTCCAGTGATCATACATGCATCACCATCCAGGCAAGCAAGCATGTAAAGGTAAAGGGACCCCTGACCATTAGGTCCAGTCGTGACCGACTCTGGGGTTGTGGCGCTCATTTCGCTTTATTGGCCAAGGAAGTTGGCGTACAGCTTCCGGGTCATGTGGCCAGCATGACTAAGCCGCTTCTGGCGAACCAGAGCAGCACACGGAAACGCCATTTACCTTTCCGCCGGAGCGGTACCTATTTATCTACTTGCACTTTGAGTTGCTTTTGAACTGCTAGGCTGGCAGGAGCAGGGACCGAGCAACGGGAGCTCACCCCGTCGCGGGGATTCGAACCGCCGACCTTCTGATCGGCAAGTCCTAGGCTCTGTGGTTTAACCCACAGCGCCACCTGCAAGCATGATCAGAGTTCAAATACACATTGCAGCAAGGTGTGAACACTCAAGGAGGACGAAAAGCAGGGCCAGTGAGGGGTGTGGCCTACGTAAAGTCTCAAGGGCCAGAAAGAGAGCCTTGGAGGGCCACATTTGCTACTCTCCCTGCCATAGAATTGTCCAACCCTCTGCAATGCAGGAATTTGGAGCTGTCCTTTAGGCACCTGTGACCTTGGTGTTGTCAACATCACACTCTAACCAACTGAGCTATCCCATCTGTAGCTTAAATGATAACAATAATATATATATTTTAATTAAATTTTCTGTTTTACAATTTAGAATATTCATTTATACCACCTTAAAATATCAATGACTTCCCTTCTTCTCTTTCCATGGTTCATTTTACATAGCACTAAATCTCTGCATATTTTATATAAACTAAACCATTCAGCAGGGATGTCCAACAGGTAGATTGCGATTTACTGGTTGATCCCTGAGAGGTTTTGTTGAATTGTGGTCGGTCGCTGGCTCCTCCATTCGGCCCCAGCCCCTCGCCCCACCCTTTAGAACGCTATACCGGAAGATGGAGCTCTCTGCTGTGTTTCATCAGCAATCTCTTGGTGAGCAACTTTTTCTATCTACAGTGGTACCTTGGGTTACAGATGCTTCAGGTTACAGACTCCGCTAACCCAGAAATAGTACCTTGGGTTAAGAACTTTGCTTCAGGATGAGGATAGAAATTGTGCTCCGGCGGCGCGGCGGGCCCCATTAGCTAAAGTGGTGCTTCAGGTTCAGAACAGTTTCAGGTTAAGAACAGACCTCCAGAATGAATTAAGATCTTAACCCGAGGTACCACTGTATTCCTTCACCCTGATCCCTCCCCCAAAAGGGGGAAATCACTGCCAGTTTTTAATTGTGCGAGTAGATCGCAGTTTCTTGGAAGCTGGCTGTCCCTTCCATTCAGCATTCCACTGTTTTTTTGGGAACAGACTCTGTTTTTTTGGGAAAGGTGCTTTTGAACATTTCCCCCCCAATTCATTATAAATTATTTCCCAATGCTCTTTTACCCTTTTAATTTATATCGCCTCTTGGTGGCCTGGATGAAGATGTGTGTGCATAGGGAAAATATTTGCACGGCTGCAATGTTACCCACAGAACGAAGGTACTGTTCTTCTGTCCCCCAGTGGCATGCAGCTCCCACAGAGAGGAATGTGCCCCTCAAGACTGCAAAAGTTTCTTCCCGCCTGGTCCGTGTGCATCCTTTTCCCTCCACCCCACTCCTTCTGCCAGTGACTGTCACAGCATAGCTGCCAACCATCCCTTATCTGGCGGGAAACTCCCTTATCCCAGCACCGTGTCCCTCTGCTGTCCCGGACTGATGATGTCCCTTAAATTTCCCGGGTTTCATGCTCGCCCGGCTCGGGAGGGAAGCAGTGGCTCGGGGTCCTCCGCCGACAGAGCGTGCGTACGAGCTGCCGCGTCTCCGTCTCTCCCTTTTCCCCCTCAGGGGCGCATTGTGAGGAGACAGGTGGTGGCGGGTGGGCAGGCAGCCCCTCTCTTGCGAGACTTCCGCCACGCTGCCAGGGGAAGCCGGAGGCGGCAGCAGCGGCGGCTGAGGAGGCACCTGAGGGAGGAGGAAGAGGAGGGGATGGGGAGGGACACAGAAGGGCAGCGCTTCAGCGGCTGCGCCGCAACCGCCTCATGCTGGGCTCGCGGGCAAGAGTCTCTCTCTCTCCCTCCCTCTCTCTCTCGGGCGAGGAAGGGCCGATGGAACTCCTCACGCGAGGACGATGGCAGCCCCAATGTGCATAAGCTAAGCAAAATCCCTTATTTTGGCTGCTGATCCCTTATTTTCGAGGCTGCTGGTCACCTTATTTTCAAATCTGTAAGTTGACAGCTATGTGTCACAGAGATCACAGAATCGCTCTCCTCTCTCAGCAGCTACCTTGCGGAGGTCGTCTGCTTCGCCCCGCAAGGCCAGGCTGAATTTCCTCTCCTTCTCCAGGGCTTCCTGGAGTTCCCCCCGCATCTTCCGCTCCTGCTCCTCCAGGGCCTTGCGCTGCATCTGTAGGGCAGCCCTCGTCTCGGCCTCTTGGCTCTTCCGTTCCTGGAGCAGTGAGTTCTGAACCTGAGAAGAACAGGGCAGAGCTATGATCCCCAGAGCAGTTTTCACCATCACTCCCTCTTCCCAGGGAAGTCTGGGAACTGCAGTTCTGTGAAGGGAACAGAGGGCCTCTCCTAGCAACTCTCAGCACCCTTTTTATAAAAATCAAAGCTAAAACGTTAAACTACAGGACTTTATTCACCATCAAGGATTTTTGCCCAAGACAGTTAAGAAACGCGTTGGATGTTTTGGAATATTTGAACTGTAGTTGTTTTTCAAATGTTTCAAACTGTTTTGAAATGTTCTTGCTTCCTTTCTATTTTGAAATCTGTTTGCCATAAGGAGGAAGAATGGGCTATAAATGCAAAAAAATAAGAATAAGAATAACAAATAATAATAATAATGTACCCCTACCATTTCCTGAGCTTCCTGCTTTAGCTCCTTGGCTTGCTGTTCTGTAGCTTTCCGCTGCTGGGCAATTTCAGCATTTCGCTCCTGGGAAGAAAGTGGAAAATAATAATAATAATAATAATAATAATAATAATAATAATAATAATAATAATAATTTATACCCCACCCTTCCCGGTTCAAAAACCGGGCTCAGGGCGGCTAACAAAAATTTAAAACACTTAATTGTAAAAGCAGCATAAAATACAGTATAAAAACATGAATAACAATAAAATTCAAAGTTCAGAAATCAATTTAGGGGAAATCCATCTAATAAGCATTAGATAATCACCAGGGCTAGCTGGCTGAATTAGTCCTACTTGGGCCAGTGAGGAGGCCAGGGGAGAATTAGCTGTGGGGTCTCAGAGCGGGAATTAAACCACAGAATTAAACCAGACCGGCGGTTAAACTTAGGACAGGGTGGAGAAGTCATTGCCAGCCTGAGAGACGCATTGCCATGTGGGCATTCTTCTGGGTGGGGCATGTGAGTGGTGGGCGGGGCCAGAGCAAAAGTGGGCGGGGCCAGATTGCTTGACCCGAGGGCGGAACAACTCTGTCTTACAGGCCCTGCGGAAAGAAATCAGATCCAAAACAACAACAACAATGAGAAATAATAATTAAAATATGCCACTCTGGGTGGCTTCCAACAAATTAAAACAAAATACAACATCAAACATTTAAAACTTCCCTAAACGGGGGTTGCCTTCAGATGTCTTCTAAAAGTCAGGTAGTTGTTTATCTCCTTGACATCTGATGGGAGGGTGCCACTACTGAGAAGGCCCTCTGCCTGGTTCCCTGTAACTTCTCACAGTGAGGGAACCGCCAGAAGGCCCTCAGAGCTGGACCTCAGTGTCCGGGCTGAAAGATGGGGGTTTATACTGAGTCAAACCATTAATCCAATTAACTCAGTAGTGCCTACACTGGCTGCCAGCAGCTCTCTAGATTTTCAGGCAGAGAGTCTTTCCCAATCTTCCCTGAATATGCTGGATATCGAACCCGGAACCTTCTGCATGCAAAGCAGGTACTCTGTCACTGGGCTACAGCCCTTCCTTCAAAATAAAATAAGTTCCCAGTCCTCAAAGTTCTGAATTAAAGGGATGATTAAAATCAGAAGCTGCCTTACACTGAGTCAGAGCATCAGCCTGTCTAGTCCAGTGCTGTCTACACTGACCAGCAGCAGCTCTCCAGGGTTTTGGACAGGGGAAACTGCCAGGAATGGAACCTGGAACCTTCTGCAAGCCAAGCAGATGTGAAGGACCATTAGAATATTGTTCTATATATGATCCCAAAAACTGTTTGAGGCATTTTCCCCTCTCTCATATGTTATCCCCAAACCGCCTTCCTTAAAGGGAGGAGGGAGGTTTTTACGCCAGCCAGAAGAACAAGGCTTTTTCTTCTTGCTTAGATGTTACAGTGAAAATGGGCCTCTCTCTCTGGAATGTCTGGCCTAGGTGGGTAGAGATAAGAGCAAAGCTGAATGCGTGTTATTGTAACCCCAGAGGGAGGCTGAAAAGGAGGAGGCGAACTGAAAAGGAGGAAGGTAACACAAGAAACAAAACTATATCTTATTATATACATGTGAACATGTGTCTATGCATTCTAAGGGGTATAAAAAGCTGGCATGCTCAGAACTGGGTGTGCAGATTGCCAGCTTCTCGCGCTGTGCCTTTGTCCTGCATATGCATTTCAAATAAATCCTTTTGAATCCTGCAAGGTTGATTGCCACTTTGTGTGAATCTGTGCTCCGGGGACCCAATGGCAAATATGGAACAAGTCCAACAGATGCCCTGCTCTTCCCCCCAGCAGCACCCACAAAAAGATGGTTAGCAAAGGTAGTAGTGGGGCCAGCAAATTCATGCTGTATGCAGCATTTGGCACTTGGGGGGTGTTATGTACTGAAGTTCTCACCCTGGGCCAACAGGGGGATACTGTAGATAGTTATGCAAATGAAGGATCGAAAGTGACGTTCAGTGATTGGATAGTTGGTATGCAAATGAAGGATCGAAAGTGACGTTCAGTGATTGGATAGTTTTAGAAAGTTGCAACAGTTACATTGTTCTGGAGCTCTATATAAGCAGGCTGACTGAGCTCCTCAGTTCAGTTCTGTTCCAGCTTACAAATAAAGAGCTGCTTTGGAAGAATCGCTGTTTCGTCTGATATGTTTGCCCACTACTTAACAGGGGGTGGGGAAGCCAAATTTATTTTTTGCAGAAAATAAGAAGCAAAAGCAACTTCCTAGCTCTAAGGACTGTAGAGAAAAACTCTGGGCACGACTCTCAGCCTACAATGAACCGCCCCCAAACCCCTCCTGGCGATACCAAAGATGTTGCACGATACAAACAGGCAGCTGCTGGTTTTAATTATATTTTGAAATGCTTAAATGTCTGTTTTTAACTTTGTAATTTGTGGAGAATTTTAATGGTTTTTTTGTTTTTTTTAATAAACCAAGTGCTATTTACAACCTGTGTTAAATAAAATACAGTGGTGCCCCACAAGACATATGCCTCGCAAGACGGAAAACCCGCTAGACAAAATGGTTTTCCGTTTTTGAGCTGCTTCGCAAGACGATTTTCCCTATGGGCTTGCTTTGCAAGACGAAAATGTCTTGCGAGTGTTCCAATTTGTTTTCGCTTCCCCCCTTTTTCTAATCCGCTAATCCGCTAATCGCCTTTTAGTTGCTAATCCGCTAAACCTTTAATAGCCGCTAAACCGCTAATAGCGCTAATCCGCTAATAGGGTTGCTTCGCAAGACGAAAAAACCGCTAGACGAAGAGACTCATGGAACGGATTATTTTCGTCTTGCGAGGCACCACTGTAACAATTAAAACAGCTTAATCCAAAAGCAGGATTTGGGTTTCATGGTTGCAGCCACAAACCACACCAAACCCAAATTACAGCTAAGGCAGTGAAGCTAAGCCCGTTTCCTCCATGCAGTGGGGCTCGAGAAAGGGGAATTCTCGAGGGGAAGGAGCCAAGGGGAGCTGCCATGCCTACCTCTCGCAAGGCCTGCTGCTTTTTGCCCTCCAGCTCTTCCTGCAGCTGAGTAAGTTCTTCCTCCTGCAGGTGGACAGAAAAGATGCCTTCACAGCTGTCTAGTGAGGGGTTCCCTAACACACATGTGGTGGTACTGCCCTTTTGCATCTACAGTGGTACCTTGGTTCTCAAACGCCTTGGGTCTCAAATGTCGAAAACCCGTTTTTCGGAAGCCGAACGTCCGATGCGGCTGTCGGCTATTGTTTCCGGGGAACCTGCGCCAATCAGAAGCTGCGCCTTGGTTTTCGAACATTTCAGAAGTCAAACCGACTTCCGGAACGGATTAAGTTTGGCGCTTTGGTTTTGCTATTTATTTTGTGTTTTTGAGGCTTTTTCGGTTCATTTCTTTTTTTTGTGACTGTGTGGAACCCAGTTCAGCTACTGATGGATTGATTGTGTGACTGCGGAAATTGATAAAAGCCCCCCATCCAAACAATAACTATCACTAGTGCAGGTAAGTAAAAAATAATTTTTACTTTTATCATCTACAATACTGTCTTATTTATTTTATAGCACAGTACGTTGATCATTGCTTTCATTTTATAGACCAATGGTCTCGTTAGATAGTGAAATTCATGTTAAATTGCTGTTTTAGGGGTTGTTTTTAAAAGTCTGGAATGGATTAATCTGTTTGTTTTTTAATGTATTTTTATTAAAGATTTTCTTGATTTACAAAAGTATGTGTAATGTCTCTCTCTTGTATTTTTACCATGTAACATTTTTACAAATCAGTTTCATTTGTTGAGACATTAGGAAGAAAAGGGAGAAAGAGGTAGAGCGGAGGGAAAGATGGGTGGGGGTGGGGTCGGGTGGCGATGTTTCTATTTTACTTACTATATGTAGGGTTTGGTGTCGGTGTTGCTTGTGCAGGTTCTCTGCTGTCCACTTGTGTTCCTTTGGTGGTGAGAGAGGTTGGGGTTGGCCTAGGGTGGGGTTGTTCATTTGTGGTTGGCTGTGGTGGTCTTTGTTTTCATATGTGAGTGGGGTGGGTGGGTGTTTTGGATCAGGTTCGGATTAATCCGTTTTGCATTGCTTTCTATGGCAAAGCGCGCCTTGGTTTTGGAATGCTTTGGTTTTGAAACGGACTTCCAGAACGGATTGAGTTTGAGACCACAGGTATGAAGTTTACGGCATGTAATGCCTTGAGAGAGAATATTATGAAAATGATTTACAGGTGGTACATGACCCCAGTCAGGTTGCAAAAATCTATCACTTGCCCGACAATAAATAATAATAATAATAATAATAATAATAATAATAATAATAATAATAATAAATTTTATTTATATCCCGCCCTCCCCAGCCAAAGCCGGGCTCAGGGCGGCTAACAACATGCTGGAAATGTAAAGAAACTGAAGGTACATTTTTTCACCTTTGGTTGACGTGCCCAAGGGTTAAGGCTTTCTGGGAAATGATATATAATGAACTGAAAAAGGTATTTAAATATACCGTCTTGAAGAAACCAAAGGCCTTCCTCCTGGGCATAGTCGGCCAATTGGTGCTAAAGAAGGATAGAACTTTTTTTATGTACATTACAACAGCAGCAAGAATACTCATTGCAAAGTATTGGAAGACACAAGATTTACCCACTCTGGAAGAATGGCAGATGAAGCTGATGGACTATATGGAACTGGCAGAAATGACTGGCAGTATCCGAGACCAGGGAGAAGAGTCGGTGGAAGAAGATTGGAAGAAATTTAAAGACTATCTACAGAAATATTGTAAAATTAGTGAATGTTAGAATGATGATGGATAGAAATTAAGTGGTTTCCAGCTGTAATGCTTTAAGGGAATATGAAAAATGGGTTGTTAATAGGGAAAAATCTAATGTTACTATTTTAAGACCAAAGATTAGGATAAACAAAAAGGGTAAGGATTTGCTGAGCCAACAAATTGAACTGGAATACAAAAAAGGGAGGTATGAGGAGGTCCGGGAAACAAGCTAAGGAAAATAAGTAATAGAAAAATGGAGTGGTTTTTAATCATTTTTCTTTTGTATTTTTTTCTCTTTTTCATTTTGTATTGTAATATCTTAAAAAAATCTTAATAAATATCTTATAAAAAAAAAAGTTTGAGAACCAAGGTACCACTGTACATAAGAACCACAAAGGAGCCTGGCTGCTGCATCAGAGCAATAGCCCATCTAGTCCAGCATCCTCATCTCACAGCGGCCAATCAGATGCCTCTTCTGGGAAACCCACCAGCTGGACCAGAGCACAAGAGCCCTCTTCCCTCCTGCAGCTTCCAGCCACTGGCATTCAGAAGCATTGCTGCCTCTGGCCATGGGGTCAAAGCGCAGCCATTGTGGCTAGTAGCCATCGATTGCCCTCTTCTCCTTGAATTAGCCTGATCCTTTTTTTCAAGCCTCCCCAGTTGGGGCCACCCCCCCGCCTCCTGCAGCAGGGAGTTCCTTAGTTAGACCGAGCGACAAAGTCGCCACGCACACAGTTGCAAATCCCGCCCCGCAACAAAGAGCCACCTTCTGTTGCCGCAACAAGTCCAGCTGCTTTTTGCGCTCTTCTGCCAGGCTCTCCGCAGCGACGCTCCAAGACGCCTTTTCAGCCTCCAGGGCAGAGACGGTCTGGCGCAGCCTCGAGAGCTCCTGCTCCTTCTCCCCGAGGGTGGCCTGCAGAGCCGAGATCCTCCGCTCCAGCCCCTGCACCCGCTGCACGCCGGCCTCGCTGGCCCCTGGAGCAACCTGTGCTTGGAGGAAGTCACACAACAGTGGCCTCTCTTGGCGTGAGCAGGCCGCAAAGCTGGCGCAGAAGACCCCTGGGAAGATTGACACGTGGCAGGTAAGATCTTGGGGGAAATTTACGCAGCTGCCGCCCTTCCCCGGATGCACAGCCAACCACAGGGCTGCCGTACGCCCGGGATTTCCCAGACATATCCAGGATTTGTCCATTGGAAATAGCGTCCGGGAGGAATTTCTGAAAACGGAAAAAATGCCTGGGAAAACCCATGTCAGAAGTGTTGATTTTTTGGACAAATTCCCTTAAAAATAGCTCAAAATAGTCCCCCTCCCCCGAAAAGAAAAGCTCAACAGCTTTGCCAAAAAAAGCTCAAAGTTTTTGAGGTATTTTTTCTTCAATTTATTTTTATTAGTTTTCCAAATTATTACAAATCAAACAAAATTACTTAAATTTAATACAAGTTCTTTTTTAAAAAAATCAGGTTTCCCGCTCCTGTTGCAACCATTTTGTTTTGGGCTATTTTAAAGGGAAATCGCCCCAAACGATATGTCCAAAATAGGTTGCCATACGTCCAGATTTCACCGGACATTTTTGCGATTTCCGCCTGGAAATACTGCTTCCGACTGAGTATTCTGAATATGCCTGGGAAACTCCAGACATAGGGCAACCGTAGCTTAGCAACCCTGGTGACTGGGCCTCAAAGATGGCTGCCATGGTCCAATGGCATGAGCCCAGAGTCTGCCTAGCATTCTTACCTCCTGCAGTGGTCCTGCTCCGTCCCCTGAGGTTTCCTTCACAGAGGCCAGCTCTACTCTGGAGGACTTCAGCTGATGCTTCAAGGAAGACAGCTTGCCTTCCAGTTGGCTCACCTGGAACTTCAGCTCTTCCCTCTCAGCGGCTAACCGAGACACCTGTTGGAGGAGACAGCAGGAGTTCAAGAAGCCCGTTGCCTGCTAAGGGCATTCAGATCCACAAACTGGCCAGCTTTCCCACAGCCTGGCGGTTGTCAGCTTGTGGCAATGAGAGACGGCTTTCTCATGGGTGAAACTGGGCTTATGGGACACACACCCAGTGTCGAAGCAATGATTCTTCAACCTCAACTTTGTTGGATTGGTCCTGTTGTGCGGATGCCTGACTATCATCTTCTGAAGCAACTATGCTACTCAGAACTTAAAAATGGTAAGCGTGATGTGGGTGGTCGACAACAGAGGTTCCAAGACTCTCTCAAGGAAAATCTAGAAAAATGTAGTATAAACACCAACAACTGGGAAACACTGGCCTGCGAGTGTTCCAGTTGGAGAACAGCCTTTGCCAAAGGTGTCATGGGCTTTGAAGACACTTGAACTCAGGACGCAAGGGAGAAACCCGCTAAGAGGAAGGCACGCTTGGCAAATCCACAACGTGATCAACTCCTGCCCGGAAACCTATGTCCCCACTGTGGAAGGACATGTGGATCCAGAACAGGCCTCCACAGTCACTTATGGACTCATTGTTAAAACCATGTTTATGGAAGACAATCTTACTCGGCTACGAGTGATCACCAAAGAAGAAGAGGAAGATGGAAAACACTCCCTGCTGAAAGAGCATTACAGCAGCAGGAAGAAGAAGAAGAGTTTGGATTTGATATCCCACTTTATCACTACCCGAAGGAGTCTCAAAGCGGCTAACATTCTCCTTTCCCTTCCTCCCCCACAACAAACACTCTGTGAGGTGAGTGGGGCTGACTAGCCCAAGGTCACCCAGCAGCTGCATGTGGAGGAGTGGGTAATCGAACCCGGTTCACCAGATTACGAGTCCACCGCTCTTAACCACTACACCACACTGGCAAGTGTACCAACACACTGGCAAGTGTACCAACACACTGGCAAGTGTACCAAACGGGCAAGTGTACCAACGATGCTCTTGTTTGCTTGCATTGAGAATGGCATGCGCAGAAACGTCTGCATGGCTGCCGCACACTGCAGAACAGGTATAGGCACAGGCATGGCTCCCCCCAGTTTTGCCTTTGGCCCCGCCCCAGTGGCATCAGGCCCCTCCAGAAAGTTGCCCTTGAATAAGCACGGCCCTCAAGCTGGAAGAAAGCTTCTTAACCCTCACTCTTCTTCTGTGATGGAACTCCTATTTGGGGACTTCCCTGGCTTTTTTCTGGCCCACGTAGGACCAGTCTGGATAGTTGGCCTTGGTGAAGATTTGACGTTTTCATCCCCCCAAAAAGTTTTTGATTTGAGTTTCTACTGAAATGAGGCTGCATTTTAATGTTGTACTTTAATCTTGTTTTTAAGTTGTATTTTAATCAATTGTTTTTATACCTGGTGTTAGCCGCCCTGAGCCCGGCCTTGGCTGGGGAGGGCGGGGTATAAATAAAATTTATTATTATTATTATTGAGATTTCTGTGAAGGGCAGTCCAAATACTTGAGTTGTGTCTTTGCTTGATGCCCATGGAAGAGATCCCACCAAAGCCTTTGCAACCCTTGCTACTCACGTCTGCCTGGGCAGCCCCATGCTGGCTTCTCTGGCTCCTCAGCACGCTCAGCTCCTGCTCCAGCGCCAGCAGGTCCCTCAGGCAGGCTTCCCGCTTGTACTCCAGGAGCAACAGGTCAGCCCTGAGCCACAGAGAGCAGCAGGTCAGGCAGCGGAAATGGGAAGGAGAGATGGGGAGAGAGAAGGACCTTGTGGCCTCAGGTCAGCAGCAGAGGAGCAAAGGGCGCTGGGATCAGCATTCTGAAGTACCTCCATAATGATTTCTTATTTTGATATCTGTGCCACTGCATTTTAACAGATGCAACTGTCTCGTATAGGGCTTTTATTGTGAAATCGCTACATAGGAAAAGCAATACAGTGGTACCTGGGTTTTCGAACAGCTTAGTTCACAAACAACTTGGAACCCAAACGCTGCAAAACCGGAAGGAGGTGTTCCGGTTTTCGAATTCCTTTTCAGAAGCCAAACGTGCTCCGTTATGAGTCCCCGTTTCCTGTTGCGCTTCTAATTTGTGTCCCCTCCCCCGCCGCACAGTAGTTCAAGTCTTCCGTTTCCAATTGCAGTGTTCTGAGGTGATAATTGGAGCTTATATTTGGTGCTTTTGTTTTTGCTATTTGTTTTGCGTTTTTTGTTTTGAGGCTTTTTCAGTTAATTTGTTTTTGTGACTATGTGGATCCTAGTTCAGTTACTGATTGATTGGTTGGTTGGTTGGTTGACTGATTGACTGTGGAAATGGATAAAAGCCCCCCATGACTATCATTAGTGCAGGTAATATTTTTTTTTTAATTTTAATCATCTACAATACTGTGTTACTTATTTTATAGTACAGTACATTGATTATTGCTTTCATTTTATGGATCAATGGTCTCGTTAGCTAGTAAAATTCATGTGAAATTGCTGTTTTAGGGATTGTTTTTAAAAGTCTGGAACAGATTAATCTGTTTTGCACTACTTTCTATGGGAAAGTGTGCCTTGGTTTTGGAACGCTTTGGTTTTGGAACAGACTTCCGGAACAGATTACATTTGAAAACCAAGGTACCACTGTAATGGCAAGGATAATCATAACAACTGAAACAACAAGATTCCTGCATTGCAGAGGCTGGATGACCCTCGTGGTCTCTTGCTGATGCTGACTCCTTACACCTCTGCGTGATCACTGAGGTGTTTTGGGGAGTCAATGGTTCCCCACCCAGGTCTGAGACCCTAGCTAGACCCGACCCCCATTATCTACAGCCCTGCCCTAGCCACCCCTGCCCCACATACCTGGCCTCATCCACTTGGCTCCGCTTCTCTTCCATGATCACCTGCAGCCTCCTCGCCTCCCTCTGGCTCTTTTCCAGGGCCTCCCGAAAAGTCTCCAGCTCCAGAGCGACATGCTAGAAAGAGGAGGAAAGTTGTGGGTTCTGCTCCTCTGCCATCCCCCTCCAGGTCATGGGTAGTTTAGAGCAGGCTGTACAGTGGCTAGACCACGTCCGTTGCCTGTGGGACTCCCTCCCACTAGAGTTTTGGCTCTGTACCTTTTTCTGCTGGAGGACACTCTGCAGGGACACGTCAGCTTCGCGGATCTGGGCCCTTTTCTGCGACAATTTTTCTTCTTCCGATTCCAACTCCTGTAGAACAAAGGCTTTTATCATTATTGTTTTTAAGCCCGTTTGCCTGTCCTACAAAAAGCAAACAAACCCATAAGTCCCGCCCTAAATGTTGGGTTTCTTTTGATCACACCTTTGTCCGTACTTTGCAGTCTTATCCAACTCAGCGCCCTCATTTTAACATTTCAAAACTTGACTTCCTTCCTCCTCTTTCTGCGGTTCCTTAAATTGATTTTTTATCATCACACCTATTAGCAATATTTTTTTTCTCCTTGTGATGTTATCTGAGTTATCAATATTCTTCATTGCTTGTCTTTAAATAGTTGCTGTGGATCCAGTTTGGGTTTTATACACATTACCACTCCTCTCTTCTTTGTTACATCACAGGCTACAATGTCCTTTCCCAATCTTTTATTAATCAAAACCCTTCTGTGTTTCTTCGCAACGTGCATTTCCTGGAGCGAATCACTTCCGAATTTAACTTTCTTAACTACATGTTCAATCTTGTTCCTTTGGGTTTTATTATTGTCCATTTACATTCCAAGTTAAGACTTTCAAGGCCATCTTGTTCTTCATTTATTTGTCTCCCGTCTCAACCTCTGTTGATTCTTCTTCTTCCAAACCAAACGCCCTTTCTCCTGCTAATTCTTTTCCATATTTTCTCCAGAATTTGCCTGCTTCATTGGGATCTCGACACCTTTGTTTTCTTCCTTTGTTTGTAAAAGATACTCCTTCAGGATATTCTCAGCGATAAGGGATTTTGTTATATCTCAGTGCACCCGTCAAATATTTATAATTTACTCTTTTCTTTAACAACTTCATCGAGATTTCTTTCAAATTTTTCTTTTCCTTCCCTCTTAGAATTCTAGCCCAGAGTATCCTCTTTTGTGAGGGGATAACTAGTAAGTTGGAGTCTCAGTCTTCTTTAAATAAACAATAAAGATTTATTTAAGGCAAGATAGTATACAACACAAAATGGATTAAACTTAGGTTACTTCAGGAATAAAGTGTGATTTCATGTCAATTCATCCTCAGTTGTTTTTGTGTGATAGGTTTGGTTCCTTATACGGTGACATGTTATTTCAGTTATCCACCCCGCTTAACAATCCTGCTCCTGAGGTACTTTAAGTAACAGACCAAAGGGCTCTCCACACCCCCTCCCTTCACTGGGTTTGGGAGTTTCTTCTTTTCCTTTGTTACCGGAAAAATCTGAGGGCTCTCTTGGACAAAAACAAAGACACCAACCAGGATAACTTGGAGCAAAACAGCAGCCTGTAGGCTTGGCCTTTATTGAACTGTTGCAACAGGGTATTCCCCTCACTTGCAGGAGAGAGGAAAGACCCAGAAAGATGGTGTGCAAGACCTTATAAAAACTTTTGAAATTCCCATACTCCACGTCAAGCCCACCCCCAGAAACATCATGCATACATTACAGAAAGGAGGGGTTGACATCATGCATACATTACAGAAGGGATTGACATCATGCATACATTACAGAAAGGAGGGGTTGAGGGAGGAGTTGTGGTGGTAACCTGAGTGTCCTGTCACCTGGCTGGTTCCTCCTTTCCCCCTTCCCATGAGTCACTTCCAGGAGACAAAGGGGGTTTGCAGTTTCCTGCCCCCCAGAGGGAAGATCTGATTATTGTCCTTTGTTTCAGTCTGTGCTGAATCCACTGTTCTTTGTGATTTTGATTGTCTTCTGTCTGGGATTATCAGGGTTGACATAGCAACTGGGCAGGGCTCCTGTGGATGTGCTGGGATGGTGAAGGGATTATGGCTGACCAGAAACCAAGCCACCCCCCTTTGATAGTCCTTGTCACATGGAGTAAAATAAAACGGAACAGTGCAAATCCGATGTATGGTTGATTTTCTATGAATTTATAACAGGACACCACACTCTGTCCTTCACAATATGCTCAGAGTGGAAGTTGTTTTTCCAGAACCAACTCTTTCTCCCATTCACTCTTTATACCTCAACCTGTCTCCTAACCTGCCTCCCTCATTTCCATCCCTCTTAATCCCTTAACTCCTAACCCCTTAACTGTCTCTCCTCAAATCCTCTCCTTTTAAACTCTCCCTCCTGGAACCACGGCCAATCAGAGGCTGCCGTTCATTAACCATTTGCTGGCAGGGAAAGAAAGAAAAAATAAACATTTATTGTTCCACTCTGTCCAGCAAAACCAAATTTTCCGCCACACCTCTCCCTTCCCAGCTGCACATACCTCAGTAGAGAGCCCCTTCCACCTCTGACTTTTGTGATGTTCTGCATCCACCAGGAGTTACCTCAAGATTTCTGTAGCCTCCCAGCTCAGCTCTCTTCCCACTGGGTTCTGATCCTCTGCTCGCATCCCACTTCCACGACTCGCTGGCCCTGCATAACTTGGCAAACTCCTCGTCTTCCTCTTTGCTGCCTCCATCACTGCAACCGGGGGACCTGAAAGGCCACAGGAGAAGAAGAAGAAGAAGAAGAAGAAGAAGAAGAAGAAGAAGAAGAAGAATAGTAGTAGTTTGGATTTGATATCCCGCCTTTCACTCCCCTTCAGGAGTCTCAAAGCGGCTAACATTCTCCTTTCCCTTCCTCCCCCACAACAAACACTCTGTGAGGTGAGTGGGGCTGAGAGACTTCAGAGAAGTGTGACTGGCCCAAGGTCACCCAGCAGCTGCATGTGGAGGAGCGGGGAAGCGAACCCGGTTCACTAGATTACGAGACTACCGCTCTTAACCGCTACACCACAAGAGCAAAGAGCACTGTGATCACCTTGCTGCTTGCCCCAGAAAGCACACCAGAGAAAGCACAGCAGAATTAAGGGCCACAGCATTTGTTGTGTGATTTATCCAGAGCTCAGAACCCCAGGTGGGAGGATTTGGGCCCAGCAGCTAAGATACATTCCTGGCCAGCATGCACTGCAAGGATGCTTAATAAATGCCACCTTATTTCCTATGGCCTGAAAGGTTATATAGGCAGGACTTGTTTACTCCATGCTTTATTTACGCACACCGTTTAAATTCCTGCACTGAGAAAAGGAGGGTTCTGTGACCTGCGTGAATGATGCAAATTCTGCACACATTTGCATACTTTATTAAGGTTTTGCTAGTTCACGGGAGGAGAAGGGATACTGAAGTCCTCCTGTCCCCGGCTGCCAGCAACTTATCCAGTCACCTCCCCACCTTTTGTGATTCCAGCAGGCATCGCCCGTAAGCTTTCGCCACCATGAGGGCTAGAGCCTAGTTCTCCAGAAGAAACAATTTAACAAAGTGAAAGTTCAGGTTCACAAGATGTGGAAATGGGAAGAACGGAACTTGAGGCAGGAAAAACGAGAAACTGAGAAAGACCCAAAAATGGACATATTTGGCCATCTTTATCTCAATAGTCCAAGGCTCATCAATATTTACCTCAGCAAATCCCGCTGCGGCGGCAAGAGGCTCTTCTTGACACTGAGGCCGGTGGCTGTTTAGAAGACAAGAAAAGCACTTGATCCCAGGTTTTCAGACACAACGGGGAGAGGAAAAGCGCCACCCTGTATTCCCCAGCCCCAAATCCAGCATTTTCTGCTAATGCAAATACTGACACAGCCCTTCCTGGCTCCGGGTAACCTCACCTGCCACAGGTTTGCCCTGAAAGGACTCCATCCAGCCCTGGTTCAGCTCAGACTGGGGATCATGGTGCTGAGCCCCCAAACTGCCACCTAAAGAGAGGACCAAAAAGAAAAACGTCAGAGAAGTTTCAAAGTGGCCTGGCCATGAGAGTCCTAAGAGAGGCTCTCTCTCTCTCTTTTCAGAGGATTAATTCACCCAGAGTAGTACAGTGCAGTGGTCAGAGCATGAGTGAGCGCCCTGGGGGCTTCTGGCTGTTGCTGAACTCCCAGCTCCCATCAGCTCTAGCCGGTATGGATAATGGTCAGAGGGATGGCAAATGCAGTCCAGCCAGATGTGGAGGACTGCACTCCTGGGCTAGGGTGTCGGACGAGGCCCTGGGAGACGAGTCAAGAAGCCCACTGGGTGACTTTGGGCCAGTCACTGTGCCTCAGCCTACTCTTCAGGGTTGTTGTGAGGATAAAATGGAGGAGATAGAGCTATCCACGACAGCTTGAGAGCTGCTTGCAGGAATGGTGGAATATAAACATCACAACAAAAGGTGTACTGTATTTACTCCGTTTCCTCTTCAAGATCAATACAGCAGATTCTTTTGCTCAAACCACTACCAGTGGACCCAGATGACAATGTCACTTTGCCAATCCACTCTCAAACTAAAGTTTAGGCATGCATCCTCACACCTTCTCTCTCCTGCAAAAAACCCCAAACCCGTTCTGGAATATTGCATCAGCAGAGTAATAATAATAAAAAAAAATATTTATACCCTGCCCTCCCCAGCCAAGACCAGGCTCAAGGCGGCTAACACCAGATATAAAACAATTGATTGAAATACAACTTAAAAACAAGATTAAGATACAACATTAAAATGCAGCCTCATTTCAGCAGAAACTCAAAAACTTTTTTGGGGATGAAAATGTCAAGTCTTCACCAAGGCTGACTATCCAGACTGGTCCTACGTGGGACAGAAAAAGGCCAGGGAAGTCCCCAAGTAGGAGTTCCATCACAGAAGGAAAAAGGAAAAAAGAGGGAGAGGAGATCAAGTTAATTCTAAGCCAAAGGCCAGGCAGAACAACGCTGTCTTACAGGCCCTGCGGAAACAAATCAGATCCTGCAGGGGCCTGGTCTCATGAGGCAGAGCGTTCCACCAGAGTACAGACATAAATCCCTAATGTGGATTTACTGTAAAACAGCAGCTAGCTTATCAAATCATCATTGGAACCATAAATCTTGGGCACACAAAGAGCATGAAAATGTTGGCTCTTATCACAGCCGGACCCGAGTTCAAGTCCCTCATCTGCCACAGACACTCTGTGGTGCTGGTCATGTCAACCAACACTTTCAGCCTCAGTTTCCCCCCTTAGTTAAAAGGCAGAGTGACCTGATCCAAAGAGTTGGATGCATAAAGACGGCAGAACCCTTAAAACACACACACAAATCAGGGCTGAGGAACACCTGGCCAGCCAGGTGTTGTTGGACTACAACTCACATCATTCCTGACCATTCTAGCTGTTGGGTCTGATGGGATTTGGAGTCCTACAATATCTGGAGGGACAAAGGCTCCCTAACCTAAATGATGCAAGGGAACGATCCTGCTCCAACTCACACTCCTTTGATTCCCGAGCCTCATTGTGCCCATCTGTGCAATGGGCATCCATGATCCATTTCTTCCTGCATCCCATACAGCCATCACTGGCTGAGCCCAGAGCCTTATGGGAATACACAGTAGCCCGAGTGGCACCACTGTCCATGCCGATCTCTGATAGAGCTGGCCTCTGTGTTTTACCAGAGCCCCAGGCTCCCTGTGGATAAAGACACAAAGAGGTTTTTGATCCACCTCCATCCTCTTCATTAGACGGTACCAAAGATGCTCTGATGGTGCACAGGCAGGCCACATCCAACGAACCCCTTGGGCAGCTGGACCGTTCCACGGGGTGGCCGCATCCTGCTGTCCCCACAGATGGGGACCCACCATCCAAAACAGTTTTTACATTAGACGCTGGGAGCAGCTGGGAAGGCCTCAAATCTTCAAGGAGCAACGGGCTCTCTGTATTTTCGTGAGGATCCTGAACCCACTCGAAGGAGTCCTCTGAACCTCTTTGCTCCTGCTGTGGCCCCAGGAAGATGCTTCGCGGAGAGATCTCCGAGCCCAGAGACCCCTCCCGAGAGCTCAGGGGCCTGAGCTGAAAAACCCTCTTCCATGTCTCATCCGTGGACCACTTCCGACTAAGCCAGGAGATCTGCTCTCCTAGAGACTCTGCGCTCTTAATTCTGCGCTGGATACACAACGGTGGAGCATCTCTCGAACTGCCAGCCAGCTCCTTCTCCTGGTCCCATTCCTCCTCAGACCCTCCCTTAGGCAACAGGGCGATTCCTTGCTTTCTTGCTGAATCTACCGAGAGACAATCTGAGGCTGCTTCGTAGTCCGCGAAAGGCGAAGAAGTATTAACTGGATCTCGAGTAGTGTGTTGCAGAGGCCCCGAGTCAAGAGCCAAGGCACTGCTCTCCTCTTCAGAGCCGGGCAGGGGCTCCACCAGGACCTCGTTAAACTTGGCCGCAAAGTCTTCCGTGCAAACCGAGTCTGATCTGCTCCTGTCTCCTAGGGCGGCCCCCAAGTCGAGGAAACGCACCAGCCACCAGGCGCAATCCTCTTCCCAAGAGGACGGGTCTTCCCCCGAAGAGGCCTCTCTGTCCCTGACCCCAGAGCATCCGTCCAGATCTGCACGGAGGAGAAAGCAAACGGAGAGAGCAGTGAGCTTCCTCCCGGATCAGAATTCATACCTGCGAAATCTCTCCCAACGATGGCGCACCTGCGCTAGCAAGGAGGCAAGTTTCTACTCCCCTGCAGAAGATCTTGCCAGGGCCACAGGATGGATGGAGCTCGTTTATTTGGCGATCTAACCAGGGTTCAGATTTGCCCAGCGGGTGAAGGAGCAGAGCACAGCCAGTGACCAAAAACCCCATAGATTCAGGACCACAAATGAAACGTCCATTTATTGATGCACAATGCTTCATTCAAAGGGTATGATTATCTTCATCTGGAAAGGCAATTCTGTCTGATGCAGAAACTCTTTGCAGCAGGGAGGCAGAAGAAGGCACCGATCCAAGCTACCAGTGTTGTTGTCTGGCCTGGCAGCAGAAAAATCCAACGTGATGGGGTTTTTCTCCTCCCTCCAATGTAGATTATTTTAGCGTTCCAATGGATTCTTTTCCAAATTTGAATGTCCGACACAGGCCAGACTACTTACGTATACACTGTCCTCCCACCCCACACCCTTCCTCCCAAGAGCTGAAGTTGATGAATCATAAGGTTTTCCTATTTTACCCTCAAACCAACCCTGTGAGGTAGACTAGACTGAAAGGAAGCTGGCCTTCATCACTGAATGGGGATTTGTGACCAGGTCTCTCCCTGGCTTAAGTCTTACATCTAAGACATGCAGACCAATAAATAAATTGTGCCCAGTTTGCAGAAGGGAAGACTGAGGAAAAGAGGCTTGGGCCATGGTTAAAGGTCAGCCTGCGGAGAGGGTAGGTCTTACCTGCTGTGGCATTAGTGCCCGCAGTTTTCTTGAGAGAAGACTTCCCACTGTCACTGCTGCCCTTGATTATTCCGCTGGGCTCCTGAACATAGGGGTGGAGGTGAAAAACAAACTGTTGGTCTTGGATAGGGAGCGATGCAAGAAGATTCCCTATGCTGTGTGAGAAAACTGGCCCATCTTGTTGAGTGTTGTCTGCACTGACTGGCAGCAGCTCTCCAGGGTTTCAGACCAGGGTTATTCCCAGCCAGGGATTGAACCTGAGACCTTCTGCATGCAAAGAAGAGGCTCTACCACGGAGCAATGGCCCCTCGCCCATCATAGAAGGTGGTCTTATATGGAGTCAGACCAGCTGGTCCATCTAGCTCCATGCTGTCTACACTGACTGGCAGCAGCTCTCCAGGATTTCAGGCAAAGGGACATTCCTAGTCCTACTTGGAGAAGCCAGGGATTGAGCTGGGACCTTCTGCAAGCAAAAGTGGATGCTCTACCCACTGAGCTAGGTGCCCGGGTCAGCAGGACAGCACCAGGACTGCCATGGATAACAGGTCTCACCCTGGAAAAGTCTCCCTTCGTAATCCAGGGTATCTTTCAGTCAGTCCTGTATAAACCCAGCGTTGCCCAACGAACAACTCCAGACAAGCCCATCCCTTCCCTACCTACTTACCTGGAGCTGGCTGAGTTGAGCATCAATGGAATCTAGCAGGTAATCACAGTGATCCTTCGCCCAAGGTCCTGGTCTCTCGGGAACGGAAGCCATTTTTATCACTCCTAGGAAGGGGACAAAAGGCAAAGAATCTGGGCCCACAGGAGCAAAGAGGCTCCCTTGGCCCTGCAAAGAAACCCAACGTCCAGGCGCTGGGGGACAGATTTGTTTATTTTTATTTTATTGATCAGGATTTATGTACTGCTTAATCATTGACACCTCTACATGAAATAAGACATGAAAGTTATCAGTAAAGTGGGGTGTTTAAAACAAGGCCCCATATCGTGCAGCTTTAAGAAGCCTGCAAAAGAATCCTAGGAAATGAAGTTGCTGGCAGAGCTCTTCCGATGTTCTTATTGCAAAGCCCCGTCAAATGGCTTCCGTGCAAAAGTATAAACCGGGCTCCCAAACGAACGAGAGTTTTCAACTTTATGGGGGCGATGGCGCGGGAGTCTCGCTCTTTCCTCCTGCGCGATCGGGTGGAGTAAAAGTTTCTGCCTGCCGGGCTCCTCCTTAGGAGGAAGTGTGGGCCGGGTGGGAGCTCCGGGCTACGTCGGAGGGTCACTCACGGCAGCTCGGGGCTCTGCATCACTCCCCAGCCGGGCGATCAGGACTCACCCGTGGCCCCGAGGCCGCGCATCCCTCCACCGCGCCCCAGCGCGGAGCCGCCTCTGCAACCGTGGAACGTCCCCGGGCCAGGGTTGCCAGGCAACCGTGGAACGCTGGGCGGCCGGAGCGCTCCTATTGGTGGAGAGTCGTGCCCGTTGCCAAACAACGCGGCTCGGCGGAAAGTTGCAAGAGGCGGCGGGAAGGGGTGCGTCTCTGTCGGGGTGCAGAGACCCACCATTGTGGCTGGCGGGGGTGGGGGGGAAGACAGGCGTTAATGGTAAAGGGTGCCTTTGTGCATGTGCAAAGCGCTTCTCCTCGGCAACCACTCGAGTCTCTAGCATTAAGGGAAAGCAAGGCTATAAGCATGGGCGTAGCCAAGGGAGGGGGGCAGATCCGCAAAAAGTATTGAAAATACTCAATTACTTCCCGCTAGATTCCTGCCCTCCTCCGCGCCCTAGGAAGCTTGCTTCCCGTAATGTCGTCTTTTGGGGGTATTTTAACCCGTGACTCCCCCCCCCCAAAAAAGCTCAACGACTGCTTGAGGAGGCGGGATCTCCTTTAAAAAAGCTCCTAAAATAAATCTTTGGCTTCCCAACAAAAATCCTGGCTACGCCCATAGCTATAAGGCTGTAGTCTGCAGATCCAAGCGTCAACTATGATCTGTAAATAAAGGGGGAATGCGCCACAAGGGGGTACTGTTGGTCTTATACCTCCACCCAGCTTTCTCCTGGGACCACAACCATTTTGCAAGCGCACCTCCCATCTGACCCTTTTTACAGCTATACAGTGGTACCTCGGGTTAAGTACTTAATTCGTTCCGGAGGTCCGTTCTTAACCTGAAACTGTTCTTAACCTGAAGCACCACTTTAGTTAATGGGGCCTCCCACTGCTGGCGCCCCACCGCCAGAGCACGATTTCTGTTCTCCTGAAGCAAAGTTCTTAACCCGAGTTACTATTTCTGGGTTAGCGGAGTCTGAAGGGTATGTAACCGGAGGTACCACTGTAATGCAATGTAGAAAGGGATTTCTGTGTAGGTGGAGACCTGAACTTCTGCACACGCACACCTGCCCACAAGTACTTTACTCCTTCCTGTTGCACGACCGCCACCAACTGCAGGGGCCTGAAAAGAGAGGGCACGAATGAGGTCTTCCTCCATAAGCCCTGAAATGAATGGTGGCTGCTGCACAGAGTTTATTTCATTTGAGTCCTGCACAGGCCTTCATAGAAGATCAAGGCCCCTGCAAAAGGAAAAGGTCCCAGGTAAAGCTTCACTTGTCATCCCCCAAATTGGTGAGATTCATTTGACAGTGACACAAAACCAAGCCTTTAGTGTCATTGGCCTGGGCCTCTGGAATGCTCTTCCAAGAGATTCAGGGGGTGCACTTTCTGAAGAGCCTTCAAATGTGTGTTTTTTAATGCTGCCAGGCTTATGCTGAAAATTAAGAAAAACATCTATAACAGCTGGTTGATGATCTGCAATCACACTTTTTATGTGATTTTGTGTGTGTGTGTGTATTTGTTGTACACTGCTTTGGTTTTTTTATGCAATTGCAGAATAAATGTATTTTATAAATAAATATGCACCACCTTCAGTTCCACGATGGAGGGCAGGATAAAAAGAAAACAAAATAGTTTTAAAAGCATCCCACTAAAATGGTCCGTCTGTTCCTGAGGTCAAGAGCCCCTCTACATCCTTTTTCAAAACTGGTAGCGATGAATGGAAGCCAAGGGAAACTGCCTTCCCCTGACACAGCCGTTTCTCCAACCTAGTGCCTTCCAGCTGTTTTGGACTACAACCAACTAGCATGTCACAGTCCAAAACCAACTAGGTTGCAGAGATGGCTCTAGCAGCTGTGATGCCCGTCACATGCTGGAGGAGCTGGTACATGGAGTGGTGCCACCTAGCTTCAGCTGCTACTTACGGGACCGCCTCTCCTGGTATGTCCCACAGAGGACCCTAAGGTCCATGAATAATAATAGCTTAAAGGTCCAGGGCCCTAAGGAAGCCGGGCTATCCTCCACCAGGGCCAGGGCTTTTTCAGTGACGGCTCCGACCTGGTGGAATGCTCTGCCCCACGAGACTAGGGCCCTGCAGGACTTGATCTTCCGCAGGGCCTGTAAGAAAGAGCTATTCCGCCTGGCCTTCAATTTGAATTAGCCTGATCCTCTATTCTCTATTCCCTTTCCTCTTCTATGAAGAAACCCTTTCTGGGACCCCACATTTAAATTCTTCCCTGGTCTCCTTGCTGGCCCTAGTAGGACCAACTTGGCAACTTAGCCCTGGTGATCATTTGATGTCTACTGATTGGTTTTGTTCTTTTTTTCCTTCCCAAAATGACTCCTGAATTTTAGGATTTTATCGATATTGATGCTGTATTTTATGGTGTTTTATGCTGTTTTTAAGTTGCATTTTAATCAATGTTTTATATTTGCTGTTAGCCACCCTGAGCCCGGTTTTTAAATTTGGTATAAATAAATAATAAAAAAAAACATTATTATAATGGAGGAGGAAACAAGGTCCCCTTGGAATCCACTGGAATGATAAGTAGCCACTCAGGCAATTGCAGGGATGCAGTGAAGTTTCCTTAAGAAACAGTTCATTGCCTATCATTGTCATTAGGCTGGGCTTCATGGTGCTTCTTGTGGCTTCAAAGAAAATTTGTGGGGGGATGTCTTCAGCAGCCTTTCCTACCCATATTTCCAGCTAATCAAGGTCCTCAGGCACTAGGTAGCCCCCCCTCCCATTACCACCTGCAATTTAATTCGACCAAGATCCAAGACCCAGAAGCTTTTGCCAAATCCAGATGGGAAAATGGGAAGTTATAATACAAAGCCGCATGCCTCTGAGCACATGCAGTGTGTATTTCCTTCCAAAGTCAACTGACCTCGCAGGTGGAAGAACAGAGAACCGTGAGCCCCTGATCTTTCCTTTTTGCACATTCACCACTAATGGGCCACCTTTAAGCTGCCCATCGCTTCCAACTTCAGTGAATTCTCAGCTATCAGGCAATGGTTCTCCAAGCCAGGGGTGGGGAACTGGTGGCCCTCCAGATGTTTTTCGACTCCCCACTGGCCTCAAGCAGCACAGCCAATGGTTAAGGGGTGATGGGGGAGTTGCAACATCTGGAAGGCCAGAGGTTCCAAATGCTGCTTCCAAACCAGGAAACAGCCCAACTTCCCCATGATCCCCCACCTTTGGGCAGAAGTGATGGGTCGGAGCACAGTTTAAGGTTTAAAACTCCTGAATCCACTTTTTATTATTATTACCGTGTCAGCGAAGAGGGAGCGCTCACAATAATATTTGTTCGAAAGTATTACATTCAACCAGCATTTACAGTAGAATGACATTAAAATCCTCTGGTTGGACAAAAGTAGAAAAGACCAGGAAGACGGTGCTCTTGTTAAGTGTCGCTGTCACGCAGGAGAGGACAGGAAGAGGCTCTTGGTTAAAGGGGCTGCTTTGCCGAGTGACTCCCCTGCTGCGATTAAACTCCCCAAATTTGGGTGCCATGCCTGGCTGCAAAGCTTCCGTGGACAGCAGGAGTGGGTGGCAGGTTGCTGAGGAGAAAGGACATTTCTGCACCTTCTCCAGAAATGCTAGGAAGTGAGTTCAAAGGAAAGGAATGGAAGCCCACAAACCTCCCAGACAAGCGGTCTGATATTTCCCCTGCAATATAACACTCTTACAGAGCATGGCAGGGACGCGGGTGGTACTGTGGGTTAAACCACTGAGCCTAGGACTTGCTGATCAGAAGGTCGGCGGTTTGAATCCCCGCGACAGGGTAAGCTCCCATTGCTCGGTCCCAGCTCCTGCCAACCTAGCAGTTCGAAAGCACGTCAAAGTGCAAGTAGATAAATAGGTACTGCTCTGGTGGGAAGGTAAACGGCGTTTCCGTGTGCTGCTCTGGTTCGCCAGAAACGGCTTAGTCATGCTGACCACATGACCCAGAAGCTGTACGCCGGCGCCCTTGGCCAATAAAGAGAGATGAGCGCTGCAACCCCAGAGTCGAACACGACTGGACCTACTGGTCAGGGGTCCCTTTACCTTTACAGAGCATGGCATTTTAACATTTCTTCCCATGTTCTCCCCATTTTATTTCTTAAAGGCAGACTGTGGAGTTGTGCCATCTCTAGTCAAGCCGCTGTCATTTGCTCAGGGTTCGGGCCAAAGACTCAGCTCTTTGGCTTGGTCCGTTGGGAGGATATTCTGCTTTGGGAACAGGATGTCCCGTTCCTGCTCCAATCCCTGCACATTCAGGTGCTGGTGCCTAATGAGCCTAGCCTGCACTTGTCAGGTTTCATTTATTTAAGCGGCAACGAGGCCTTGTTACCGCTGAGTTGAAGGTAAGAGGGAAAGTGACAAACTGCTTTGCTAAGACTCACAGTCAAGTAAGCACAGACAATAAGGTGTTAGAAAGAGCTGTGATTCCCAGTCCGTTTTATTTTTTTTTAAAAATGAAACTGAATTAGGCCTTTAAAGTGAAAACAAAAGCAAAGCAAGAAACCCCTGTATCTTTTATTTTTTTACAGCATTAAAAACTGAACTGAGAAAGAGTGTACAAAGAGTTGAAAACCACTGCTTGCTCGGTTGCTCCGGCTCCCCTCTCTTACCTGGTGCTTTCCAGATGTTTTAGACTACAACTCCCATCAGCCCCAGCCAGCACGGCGAAGTGATCTTGGGGGCTGATGGGAGCTGTAGTCTAAAACACTGGGAGGAAACCAGGTTAGGAAAAGCTTGTGCAGAATAATCCATCTGAGGCGGTCCAGCAGACTGGATCACGTTGGCTCGGAAGTTCTGGGAAAATGCTACACTTTGTGGCAGGGGAAAGAACCAGTCTGGCAAAAAGCCAGACACCCATCATCCTCAACTATTGGAGAGCAGCTCCTCACAATGCAACAGACCTGTTTTAATTCTCCAGCAAGCCATTCCCATTTCTGAAGATGGTGCATCAGCTGTCTGGAAAGAGAAAAAAACGAGACCCCCACATTGCAGAACTGTCTCCTGCTGCAGAAAGTAAAAGGTGAAGAAACGTAATCCCTGGAGGGAGATATCCTTTCCTGTCCCACTGTGACTTCAGGCCAAATAGGTTGGTGGGTTTTTCAAGCATTAAAAACAAAACATGCCATACTTGTACAGGTAATGGACGCAACAACAAAAAATGGTTTCTGTGCCCACGTTGGTGCAGCAACGGCTCTGTCGCTTCCCCTTTCGATTCTGGAAAAACGACACCCGTTTGCAGCCTCAGAGCTCACAGAACTGCCTCCACGCTAGGCTGTATGTATGAACAGGGGAAAGTCAATTTTCAAAAAGTGTGTTTGAAAGAAATCCTTTATCCAAATTAAAACCCTCTCTCAATTCATTTGGAGTACAACTGTTCTACACACACACACACACACACATCAGATTTTCAAGAACGGCATCAAACTTCTTTCGTTTCTGCCCACGAGTTTTGCAGCATGTTGTTGTTACCTAAGAAAAACTACCCTTGTCGAAGACATAATGCTGACTCAATCGAGACGTTATCTATATATACGTATATATATAGCAGTTCGTCGTGGGCTTTGGCAACACTGCTGCAGCAGGTTTGACTTTTAAAAAAATAAAAATTCAGACACATACATTTACATTCCCACCCCTCACCAGGATACAGGAGTGAGGGGAAACAAATCCAAAAGAAGCACCCCAAAAGTGGTAGTACCTTGAGTAATTTTTTTCAAGTAAAACACAGGAGGAACACTGCATTAGAAGCTACTGTTTTGGCTTGATGGGAATTTTCAGGAACAGGAAATGTGTTGCTTTCTATAGAAAGGGATGGTTTCTTCTTCTAGATTTGGGTGTGGGGGAACCTTTGGCTCCCCAGATAAACTCCCATCAGATCCAGCAAGCATGGCCCATGGCTGGGGACGATGGGAATTGCATTGCAGCAACATCTGGAGGGCCAAAGCTTCCCCACACTGGATATGGATCAGCCTTCCCCAGTAGTCCAAAACATCTGGAAGCGCACAGGTTTGGGGGAGGCCGAGCAATCAGGACCCTTAGAAGCATTATCTACCAGGAGCATCTCCTTTTAAACACCCGCTGGGAGAAACGGGCTTGCTCCAGAGGAAGCCGGCGCACACCCGGCCTGCTGAATCTATTCAGTCTGCGGCTTTGGAGCAAATGTTAGCAAGGCAAGACCCTTATCTCCTCTCTCTATGTATAAATCAATGGTCTGGGGGCACAATCCTGGAGACCGCTCTCCTGCGCAAGCCATTGAAATGAACAGGAGCTCAGCATGGATGGTGCCTCTAACCTCGACACTTTTATTTTTCTCGTTAAGAAAGAAAGCGAGACAGAGGACACCTACCCTGAAAAGAGGAATCAAGATTTACCGTACATGTAATTTGCACTATAAAAAGAAAATTCAGACAGAGGCACACACCCGTCTTCATTATTATCCCCCCCTACTTTATGTACCATACAAATTTAAACAAAAATAATTTTATATATATCTTTATATATATAATATATATAAATTAGAAGCAAATAAATAATTAAGATTAAAGAGCACACTGAAATCAGCTGTTGGCATACTGATGTTCAGTCACTACAGTTACATTGTACGGTGTGTATATGCGTGTTTGTGTGTGTGTGTGTATTTGCACAGGTTATGTAGATTTGTATAAATATATAAATATACTGTGCAAAGGTGTGTGTGCATATATATACATATATACTTGGAAACGCAGAGAGTAAATATCAGTTCCTACAGGTGCTGTGGGGGAAAGGGTTTTTGGAAATCCCTCTGGGGGATATCCTGACTCAAGACCTCCCCTTTGCAATCTGGGGGCAGAGAGTGAAGCCCTGAAGTTCGTTATTGCTCGTTTTCTCCCCGCCGCCCCGCAAAAATGTGCCTGGCCACAAGAAATCCACTGGTTCCTGCATCTGTCAAGATGTGATTTTGTGAGCCAGAGGACTGGGCGGCTCTGTTATTTTCCAAAGGCAAAAGGCCTTATGGACCCTGTTCAGTTCTCAAAAAGAGCCGCCAGGCCCATTGCACGTAAGGGACATTTGTCCCAAGCACCATTCTTTCACAGGGAAACACCAGGCAGCCAGGCCTTCAGCATCGGCAAACCAGCCGGTTTGAAAGAGGGACGTGCAAATCCAGGTGCCAGGCAGAACTTCCCTGGAACACCCCCCCAAAAAAAACCAGAACTAGGGCCTGCTTGTGCAAGTTCTGGTCAGGGGAGAAAGGTGGTCAGTCGGGCAATTTAAGAACAGCTGGCAAAATGGTATCAATGCCTCTGCGATTTCAGAGAATGTGGGTTTGTCGGTAGCTCAGTGGCTAGCCTTGAATGACAAACGGGGGCAGGAGAGAGAATGGGTTACTCTGAGAAAGACAGAGAGCACATTTTGACTTGCTACTTGTGAGGCATCTGGGATGAAGGCGTTTGTCCTTGGAAAACCCACTTTCCCCTTGACTGCAGCAGAGGGCAGTGCCCCCTGGCATCTTCGCCAGCTCCGCTCTCTGCATCCTCCAGAGTCACCAGGCCTCTGATGAAGAGGACAGCAAGCAAGGAGAGGGAGTGTCCATGTGTGCTTCCTACAAAGATGGCGCCAGCGAGGCCCACAGAGGTGTCTCACGTTTGTGCATGGAGAGAGTGCTGCCCAGATGCGCCTCGCCACCGGCGTCACATTGATCCACGGCGCCAGGGGCTCAGCAGTTTGTTGTGACTGCTGGCTGTGTGAATGAGCAGCCTTGTGGTTGTGTGATGGAGAAGGAGGGTGCTGTTTCTAACCAAATAGAGTGTGGGGGAGCCTTCAGTTCCACCCTGCCTGGGCTTGCACCCAGCTCCTGTGCCGCAATCTCAAAGTGAGGGGGGGTAGGAACTAGCAAGATGGCATCGAGGCGTGCCAGGGCTCATCTCCAGCTCTCCCCAAGCCTAGCCGCACCGGGAAAGTCCTTTCGGAAAAGAACAACCAGCTGGCAAAAGGGGGACTTCTCTACCAAAGGAGTGATTACGGAACCAAAATTAAATGGCCATACACGCTCCAACACACAAAACCGTCCAGAGACTTGATTTTTAAAGACGAAGTAACAAAAATATTGCCTGCTGACCGATACTGGATCCAAGTACTCCAAAAAGCATGGGAGGGAACTTAAACCACAGTTGTCAGAACGCTCCTCCAACCTTTCTCCAAAGATGCAAAACTCAAAATGGGGTTGGGGAAAGTTATTGGCTTGTTAACTCCCCCCCCTCCACACCCCCGGACACCGCACTTTCTCCCTAGAATTTAGGACCCATCTGGGACGTGGCTTAGGGAGTTGCTGCATCTAGAGAAAAAGAACCTGAATTATACGTATACTATTTTATATATAAAAGATATTTCAAGTCCCCAGAGCACAAATGAGAAAGAAAGAAAAAAAGAATCAAACATACATCATTCCCCCACAAATACGTGCATCTTTGGAAATGTCAGAGCTTCGGTTAAGAGAACCGGAAGCTCAAAATATGTAAGGAGGCTGCATCTCCTGATGCAGCAATAAATAGGCCAGGCTTAAAAAGAAAAGAAAAGAAAAAAAATCCATCATCTCTCAATCCTAATTGGTAGCTTTAAAAAGTCACTTAAAAGGAAAAAAAACCACACCCCCAAATGCCATTTCATTAGTGCATAAAAATAGGTTTGGAATTCCCTGTTTGGTTTTCATCTTGCAGTTTTTCTCTTTTCTCTTTTTTAAATAATCTGCATTTATTTAAACTCTTGTGTTTCTTTGAAGTGTGTGTTGACCAGCAGGTCGTTGCCTGGAGTGCTTCTGCTACCAGCTCTTCTTTCCC
This sequence comes from Podarcis vaucheri, assembly GCF_965113315.1. Lineage (NCBI taxonomy): Eukaryota > Metazoa > Chordata > Lepidosauria > Squamata > Lacertidae > Podarcis > Podarcis vaucheri. Next base: position 24,912,849 of record NC_138754.1, on the reverse strand, counting down.
GTGGGCAGGATGAGGAGGGAGGCTCCCCTTCCGCCCCGGGAGACGCCAGTCCGGCTCAGAAGCCGCTCAGAATATATTGGGGCATGCACTCCATTGCTGCTCCTCCTTCGCTTCCCAGTATCCACCTTTGTAAACGCACATCAGCTCCCCGGTGACCGGGTCGACCTTCCGCTCAAACCACAGCGGGCTGTAGCCTCTGTAGTCCTTGCCTGTAAAGAAAAGGAAGAGGGAAGAGGTTAACACAGCGGTCTTGGAATTTACGTAAGAAGAGTCCTGTTCTCGCAGTGGCCAACCAGGTGCCTGTGGGAAGCCAGGACCAGAGCACATTTTCCCTTCTTATGGTCTCCAGCAACTGGCATTCAGAAGCATCGCTGTCTCCATCTGTGGGGGCAAAGGACGTCCATCATGGCTAGGAGCAGTGGTTTTTTTAAGGGGGACAACGACACAGGGGTACGCATACCCCTAAACATTTTGTGAATCTAACGGGAGAAGATACTAAAAAAATTAAGTTTTCGTTTCTTCTCTAGCACAGTGAATCGCCAGTTCTGTTGCTACCCCCGATGGTGGCCTCATTTTCTGTCATGGTTTCTCCCGAGTCTCGGACAGAAGCGGGCGTTTAATGTGTGAAGCAGTGTGGAATGCATTTAGACACTGTAGCCAACTTAACGTTTCTATAATTGGTAGGCCCTCCCCTTTGTTTAAGCCTTCAGTGTATGAAAATTCATGGTTTTTGAAAGGATATCTGGCAACGGACACCAACAGCAAGCAGAGGAACCGGGAAGATGTTAGTGCACACAATTCCATGCCAATGTGGAAGTTTCTGTGAGCTGTCGGCTGCGTAATATGAGGTAATGCATGTTCTCTGTACTTTTGTCCGTTTACTGTATTTATTTTTCCTGATTTGAACTATAAAATGGTGATTTTCTTGAGTCAAAATGAGAGTAGCCCTAAACATTTTTTAAAGAAAAAACGCACAGGCTAGGAGCCACCAACAGCCCCCTCCTCCATGAATTTGTCCAATCCTCTTTTAAAGGCACCCAAGTTGGGGGCCAGCCCTGCCTCCTGTGGCAGGGAGTTTCATAGTTTCAACTACGCGCTGCTTAAAGGATGACTTTCTTTTTTATCTGTCCTGCATCTTCCAACGATCACCTTCATTGGCACTGAGCTGTACCCCATTTGCCACAAGAATGCACTAGGATTCTAAAGGGTTTCACAGGATGATGACACAACACAGGATGATGACGCAACAGACAGGTCAACCCTTGATGAAGACTCAAACCACATGCTCCATTCTCGGGGCCATTGACTTGTGATGCAATCTAATCCTTGGGTTCCTCAATTCCTTTCTATATGTGTGGCCCATTTTTTCCACGGCTGGTTGCTATGTGGGTCTTCCATTAATACCAACCTGGTGCCCTCCAAATGTTTTGGATTACCAGCTGCCATCAGCCCTGGCCAGCATGACCGGTTGATGCATGGCTGAGGCCGATGGGACTTGTAGTCCAACAAATTTGCCTGTGCACTGTTTTGCCAGAGGGGTGCATGCTCTGGTTATCTCCCGCTTGGACTACTGCAGTGCCCTCTATGTGGAGCTACTTTTGAAAGTGACCCAGAAACTACAGCAAATCCAGAATACGGCTGGGACTGGAAGCAGCCACTGAGACCACATAACAGTGGCCCTGAAAAACCTACATTGGCTCCCAGTATGTTTCCAAGCACAATTCAAAGTGTTGGTGCTGACCTTTAAAGCCCTAAATGGCCTCGGTCCTGTATACCTGAAGGAGCATCTCCACCCCCATCGTTCTGCCTGGACACTGAGGTCCAGCTCCAAGGGCCTTCTGGCGGTTCCCTCATTGCGAGAAGTGAGGTTACAGGGAACCAGACAGAGGGCCTTCTCAGCAGTGGCGCCCGCCCTGTGGAACGCCCTCCCTTCAGATGTGAAGGAAATAAGCAGCTATCTTCTTTTTAAAAGACATCTGAAGGCAGCCCTGTTTAGGGAAGTTTTTAATATTTAATGCTGTATTCTTTTTAACACTTGATTGGAAGCCGCCCAGAGTGGCCAGTGACCCGTACCTTCCTCCAGGGCCTCTGCCGCCTCTGCCTCCCGCTTGCGCCGCACGGCCCGCTGTTTCTCTTCCAGCCGCTGCTTCTCTGCGTTGGCTTCGTCCCACTTGCCGTTCTCCATGAGCCGCTGGTCAGGCCTCTGGCGGCTGTCCGTGGGGGCTATCCTCTCCTCGGGCTCGTTCAGCGTCAAAGCCAGGTTGGAGAAGAAGTACATGTTTTCAGCGTTCTCCCTGCAGGAGGAAGACCCATGGCCGGTTTAAGAAAGAGCGTGTGTCCATTGCATGAACGGGCTTAGTGTTTGGCCATCTGAAGTCCCCTTCCCATGGCTAAGATCATAACAGGGACATAGGCGCCAACTCCATGGGGCCTGAGGGGGCCCGAGCCCCCTCAAAAATTCGTTTGGGGGGGCTCTGCCCCCCCAATAATCTCGGGCGCCCCTCCAGCAGAGCACCACCGCTCCCCCAGCCCAAAATGCACAGGGTCGGGCTGCATGCCTCCTGCCCTCCCTCCCGAGCAAAAGCTCCACCCAATTTCCTTCGGAGCTGATTAATAGGCGCAGCACGCTCTCCCCTATTCGCTCACGAGGAGGCGGCGCCACTTTATCTGCATATTCATGAGCTTATTTATTATTCATGAGCTTTCGCGGGCTCCCCCAATATTTTTTATAAGTCGGCGCCCCTGAACAGGGATAGCCAAACTACTGTTGTCTATGCTCTGCTAACTTCAAAGTTAGATTACTGCAATGCGTTATACATAGGGCTGCCTCTGAAGACGGTTCAGAAACTTTAGCTAGTGCAGAACTCAGCAAGATGGTTGCTCAAGACGGATTGAGCATATTACACCGATCCTGGTCCGACTGCACTGGCTACCGATTAGTTTCCGGACCCAATTCAAAGTGCTGGTTTTGATCTATAAAGCCTTAAATGGCTCCGGACCACAATACCTCAAGGACAGCCTCTTTCCATATGAACCTACCCTGAGATCATATTCTGAGGCCGTTCTTCGTGTGCCTCCTCCTCAAGAGATCCAGAGGGTGGCAACACGAGAACGGGGCCTTCTCTGCAGTGGCTCCCCGTCTGTGGAATGCTCTTCCCAGGGAAGTGCGCCTGGTGCCTTCATTATACACCTTTAGGCGCCAGGCAAACACATTCCTTTTTAACCAGGCCTTTGGTTGACCTGATGGACATCCTATGCCATTTTAAAAATGTGACTCTTTTTTGCAGGGGAGGGGGGTATTGTTTTTATTTTTATTTTATATATTGTGATCTTTTCTGTGAACCGCCCTGAGACCTCCAGGTACAGGGCGGTATATAAATTCAATAAATAAATAAATAAAATAAAATAAAATAAAAACATGCGGTGGCATTTTTGCACGTGATTAACTGATCACATGCAGCTGCACTTCAACTGACACAGAAAGAACTTCCCAAGGGATCAGGCCCCAGTGGTGCGCAATCATGCCAATGTAGTTATGAGCATAGTGTGGAAACCCAAAAACGGGCCGTTTCAATGTGGCTTCCTGCCTGTGGGAATGCTCTCCCCAGGGAGACTCGCCGGGCGCCACTGCTACATATCCTTAGGCACCAGACAAAAGCATTCTCTTTTCACCAGGCCTTGGCTTTTAATTATCTATGGCATTTTTGCACAGGTGAGATGCTTTAATGTAGTTAAAAGCAAACAAACAAGATTATATTTTAGATTTTTTTAATGCTGGTTTTCATGTTTGTATGTATGGTTGTTGTTTTTTAATATTGCTTAAAATACTCTAAGTCACTTTGAGTGGCCATGGCAAAAACCCCACCTAATATACTTAGTAAATAATAATAGTGACTAGAATACCTTAGGGCGTGGAACTTAGGCCACGAGAGACAAGGGTTCAAACACACACTAAACCACAAAGCTCTCTGGCAGGTGACCTTGGGCCAGTTACTGCCTCTTGGCCTGTACAGCTGCTTACTAATATTTCCTGGTTTTCTTACTGGCCCTTCGCCATGAGGTCCAAGGGGGAAAATGACAACATTATAAAAATACAATATTTAAAATTGGCTAAAACAATTTGCAATCAGACAAATAGGATGAGCATATATTCTTTAGGGGACGCAGCTGGCACTGTGGGTTAAACCACAGAGCCTAGGATTTGCCGATCAGAAGGTCGGCGGTTTGAATCCCTGCGACGGGGTGAGCTCCCATTGCTCGGTCCCTGCTCCTGCCAACCTAGCAGTTCAAAAGCATGTTAAAGTGTAAGTAGATAAATAGGTACCACTTCAGTGGGAAGGTAAATGGCATTTCTGTGCGCTGCTCTGGTTCGCCAGAAGCAGCTTAGTCATGCTGGCCACATGACCCAGAAGCTGTACGCTGGCTCCCTCGGCCAGTAAAGCGAGATGAGCGCCGCAACCACAGAGTCGACCACGACTGGACCTAATGGTCAGGGGTCCCTTTACCTTTACCTATATATTCTTTGTGTGTATGTGTCAAAGGTCAGGATAAAGCGGTTTTCAGCTTATGACAAAAGCTCTGTAATGTGCAAGGAGCACCTCTCGCCAGGAAGGAATTCCACAGGGGCTGCCACAGAACTCTTGGGGAATTGCCAAAAGGGTGCCTACCTCGCAAAGGTGTTGTGAGGGGTAAAACACAGAGAGGAAAACCCAGGCACACACTCTTTGGAGGAGAGGTGGGATATAAATGCTACTTCGGAAAGTTAAAACGAGGGCAGGCAGGCTGCCATTTGGATTTCTGCACCTGTTACACCCTCCCTCCCCCTGCCCTGCAGCAGCAGAACGTTAGCAGGTCCAGGGTTCACTTCTGGGTCTCTGTGCTTGAAAAGGATGACCTCTACCAGCGACCTCCCAGAACCACCATCAGCCAGATAAGGGAGCAGCAACAGAGACAAGACTAATGGTCTGACTCAGTATAATAGGTAGTCTGGGGCCCTCCAGGTGTTGCTGAACTACAACTCCCATCATCCCTCGCCATTGGTTGCAGGGGCTGATGGGAGATGCCGTTTGGCAACATCTGGAGAGGCAAACATCTGGAGACAAGATTGTTTGCCGTTTGTCAGACCCACTAGCCACGGAAACGTGATTCTTACACCAGCCCCTAAAATACGCAGGCATGTGGGTTTGGCGACACCCGCGGCACCCGAGCCCTGTTGGGCAGACTCACGGAAGAGGGTATTTCTGCCACAGGACCTTGGGGGACAGCGTCTGGTAGACGGTTTTGGGCACCTTGCCCTCTGAGCTGCCGTTTCCTTGGCTGCTCTGCACGATTTTGGAGCATTCCATCTTCTCGTCCCACGTGCCAGACATGACATAGTGACTTGTGCCCTCCGCATCCATGACTAGGCCTGTCACCTAGGAAGGAACATTGAGGATTCAAAGCCCCTCCGTCCGCCAGCAGCCGCGTCCCACCCAGCTCATGGTCTAGAGCAACCTTCCTCAACTTGGTTCACTCCTGATGTTTAAAAGCACAACTTCCTTCATCCCTGACCATTAGACAAGCTGGCTAGGGCTGGTTAATGTTAGAATCCAGCAATATCTGGAGGGCACTGGGTTAGAGAAGGCTTTTTTAGAGTGAGAGTGCTGTTAGGCCCACATCCTGCTGGTGGGGCTTGTTAGTTTGCATTTCTTGGTACAGAAAGTATTGATCTGATGTGTAGAGATCGTTCCTATTCTAATTAATTCAAGAGGCTTCTGGAAGCTTCTCTGTGTGAAAGAAACAAGCAGAAGGTTCATGATTGTTAGGGAACTGACATCAGAGTGAGAGGCGAAGGGGAGGCTCCCAGATGATGCTGGCAAAGGACCCAGCAGCAGGGGAAGAAACAGCTCAGTAGAGGGGGAAGCCAATCAGCGCAACACCAGGGATAAAGGGGAGGCAGACAGGGGAATTGGAGAGAGGGCTCCAGGACTCTTCACTGGACATCAGCGAGGAGAGCCCAGGTCCTCCGCTACCCACGCCTTCCCTGCGCAGAAGACTCCCGCGCAGTGAGAGGAGGAGAAGACTGGGTGTCAAACAACTTTTATGTTGGAAGAGGTTCAAGAAACACCCACTGACGGATTCTGCCAGTGACTGAGGCAGCCACGATGAGAAGGGGCTGTGCAGTCAGAAAGGTTTGACAAGGCAAATTAACCGAGAAAGGCACCAGTTTACGCACGAGTAACTCATACCTATTACAATGATGTTTGGGTTATTCCTTCAGAGAAGCTGAGTACAGCTGGCTTAAACTGGTTCTGTTATCTCTTTCTGTCAAGGTCATACTGACTATAATAATAATAATACGGCCAGAAGGAGCCTGAGTTTTACTTTTTTCTATCTTTCTTTCCAACTGTGTGGTGTTCTGTACATAGTATGCTTAGTGTGAAGGTTTTAATCTTATTGTAAGTTATTGTAAGTTTAAGTTAAGTCTGCTGCAACTGGATTTCTTATGGACAGTGCCAATCCTGAATGTATTGGATTTGTGACCATTATGCTCAATTGCCTTCAGTAGCAGTAAAGCTCTGCTGGATGAAATATTAATTGCCTCTGGTCTTATTTTTTGGGAATCCTGCAACGTGTTTACTCTGCTAACTATACGTTGGAATCTGCTCTGGATCAATATTGAGTAGAATTTCATGTCAGGGCTTCCCATGAGGGCATCTGGTCGCCCACTGTGAAGAAGCAGGACTAGACGGGCAATTGGGCTCTTACGTTTTTATTGTCAAGTATAGTGATTTAATTTACCGAAACAGGGAATGCTTGAATGTCATTGCTGTGTGTGTAATTCTGGAACGTACCCAGTAACTCTCGTGTGATTGGCTAATTTTGGCCACATGGGCAGCATCCTATTACATTCTCCATTTTGTTTTGTGAGTGACTTGACTGTGACTGCTGCATTTCCCTGAATATTGAAGTAGAGACTGTATCAGATAACTCTCTCTCTAAACGCAATACAGGAGAGGAATGATGCTGTTTCTGTGTGAATGTGACAGACAGAAGTACAGAAGTTGATGTTCTCCCAAGAAGCAATAAGGACAAGTCTGCCAGAAGGAGAAAGTGGAAACCTCTCAGTTGGAACTGCGTGCAAGTATTGGAAAGAGAGAAAAACACAGCTTGTTTTAATCTGTAAAGAAGCTGTAATCTTCAACTAAGAAAAACTAAGCTGATGCTTGAATAAGCATGTGAATGTAAATAATTTGCATATATTCTTCTTTAGCTCTATGTTCAGCAAGTACAGTGGTACCTTGGTTGTTGAATGGCTTGGCTCCTGAGCAAATCGGCCCCTGAACGCTGCAAACCTGGAAGTGAGTGTTTCAGTTTGCAAATGTTTTTCGGAAGACGAACATCCAACACGGCTTCCACGGCTTCCGATTGGGTACAGGAAGCTCCTGCAGCCAAGCTTTGGTTTTCGAATGGTTCCGGGAGTTGAACGGACTCCCGGAGCGGATTAAGTTTGACAACCAAGCTACCACTGTAAAAGCTTTTGAATAGATCAACAGGTGTTTGGACATTGTTTTAATTTCAAGAAGAGAGTAGGTATTGCACAGGATTTAGCTTCCTAGCTGCAATTTAGCTATTCTGCTAGCACTTAGCACTGTCCAACGGACTCTGGTTACATATGGAGAAAAGATTGATGATGACCATAAAGGACTTTATAGGGGTGAAGCCTGTGGGCATCTTGGACTAGATGGGTCTTTGGCC